>NC_092335.1:349772500-350460000 GCF_046630445.1 Rutidosis leptorrhynchoides | reverse complement strand
CACGAGTACTAAACATATATACAGATGAGTGTGATCAGAAAAACCCTTAGCTTGAATATTTTCATTACTTACGTAAGCTCGAATCATAGGGACAGATCCGTTAGGTGTGACAACCTCACTGCTACTACTGTGGTGCTTATTACTTCGTACACATATACACATGATCAAGTGTATGCTTCTATAGGGTAAAGGGAAACCGCGTAGTCATAAACTATTCGTGGAGTTAAAGCTTTATATTCAAGTGCTCATTAGATTTTATATACTTTTACAAATGTTCGTACTAAATCTCGTGGTCTAATACTTACTAATGATTACTTAAACCTGTAGATTCACTCAACATTATTTGTTGATCCGTTTTGTATGTTTTATCTCAGGTCCATAGACGACCAGCTTCCGCTGTAACTAGAGGTGTTCATGGCATACGTTTTAGAGTTCTTCATGTTTATTTAAAGACTCTACTTTAATGATTCGCGTTTTTAAAATGTTTATTTTATTAAACACTATTACTTATTTCTACGATACTTATGGTATTTTGTCACTAGTAAAGACTTATGTTTTAAGTCAAACTTTTTTTCAATAAGTGCGGATACTTTTCAAAAATGTCTCATTTAGAGGGCGTAACTGTTACTGTGGGACCAGATTATTAACACACCGTCATATGGGAATTTGGCGGGGTGTTATATCGACCCACGGTCGACCGTAAGGTGAGCCGCACAGGCCTATATAAGCCAAGACTTGGAGCAATTGAAGACTCACCTCTTGCACTTACAATTTCATATATTTTCTGATATCATTCAAATTCTATTGTAATCTATTTAGAGTGATTTTAGCAAGAGTTGTTGTAAACTTAGTTGTGAGTTTACTTGTAAACTGTAAACTATCTTCTTAAAGGGATCTAGAAGATAGTTAATGTTTCACTAAGTTTGAGCATTAGGATCTTGTGCTAAGAGCATTTGGTGATTGTGAATTCTTCAAAGGGACGTAAGGGTTCATAAATTGTGACTTATCAAGGAGCTAGTGTTGTATCCGGACACTTCACTGAGTTTGGAGTATCGTAGTGAAACAAACTCTCAATTCGTTAGAATTGGGGAGTGAATTAAAGAAGATTAATTAACATCTTCCCGAACCACTATAAATCTTTGTGTTTGTTCTCTTATCCCTTATCTTTACATTTACATTCTTGTGAACAAACCATTCAAATCTCACTATAGTCATCTCAAGTTCTAATTTAAAAAGATTTGTAAAAATAAACTAAGTAACTATTAACCCCCTCTAGTTACTTACACTATGTATATACTTATAGTGTACAAATCTTGAACAATGTAAATCTTATCCGCAGGTCATGTAATCCTTGATCTCGGCAAAATAAACATCAATATATCATCAAAGAATGTAACATAAAGTAGTAGTAAATTGTGTTGAAGTTAGTAAAAAGTTTACATGTTGAAAGAAAATGAATTACGATTATGCACAGGAACTTATACCACCGATGTAGAGTACATCATTGTTGTTTGATCTCTGTTGTAGTTTTGACACATTATGGTATAGTATATGTATTTTTTATACATCTGAAATATGAAACGTGGTTGTTTTTGAGGATTATTATTTAGTATGTAACTAGATTCGGAAGCCCGCGCGTTGCTGCGGTTCTCAATGTTTTTGTCATAACGTTTTTGCAATAACGTGTTTTGACAAAACATTTGTTGTACGCATTTAGCGTTGATTATTTACTCATTTATCCCCACTATAAATTTATAGACATTTATTTTTATTATGTTTTTGAGAGCAAAATATATGAAAAATGAAAGGATTTATACTCCGTAATATTGCAGTATTTTTTTGATTAAAAAAAGTTGGAAGATGCAACGGCCAACTGGACTTCGTATTTGGTAGCCACATGATTTGGTCAACAATTACTTTACTACTTTGTCTTACCCCTTTACTCTCGATTAATCGAATAGATGGTTTCGGTCGTGAGATAAAAAATTAGTTTTCCAACCCGATATCATATTTCGCTGCGGGATGATTTTGATCGGTTAACGATAAGTTAATTATACGTAAAAGGAAAACGGTTACCGGTAATATTAACATACTCTAAAGTTTATATAGAGTATAATATAAGAATTTAATTTAATTGATGTTCGAAATATAAATCTTTACAATTTTATGTAGGTTCAATGTTTTGTGTAACACATATTGAAGCTATAAAAAAAGAATTTAAAGTGGTAATATTTATAACTTAGAGGTTCAGTTTGTCATTTTCATCGTAAATGGGGGTGTAAATAAAAAAAATAAAGTAAAATGGGTTGATTTCATTCACATATCCATCCTACCCTATCTTTAGTACTCCGTATTCTCTCCTTTAACAACTTATTATCCTCTCCACCGATCTTCCCCAATTTTCCATTCTCATTTTCACTACCATTATAATATCTTACACTAAAATCATAAAAAAACAAAATCAAGAAAAATTATATCGATGGTTGCGGTTGACTCGGTGGTTTCCAGTAGTTCCGACCACCTGAACTCGATTTAGTTTTTGGGTTTTTCTAACACCCCACTCTCAATAGAGTTGTACTATTTGTATGGTTAGTTGTACCGTGTGCATATTTAGTTGTAATATATATCAAGAATGCAGGTAAGAAAAAAATTATTATTTTTGATGTTTTTTTACAATAGTAAGGTGTTGGCCGACGGTGAAGGTCGACGGCGGCGTCAGCTGTTGTGATCGTAACTGTTGCCGGAAGTAGCTTTCCACCTCCACTCTCGTGGTGTGTTGGGCTATTGTAGTTGTTCTCCTACAGGAGGTCCAGCGCTTGACATTTATCAGAGCCACGGTCGTGAAAAACCCGACTCAAAAACTTGACTTTTCAGGTATGTGTTTTCTCTAACCACTACCAAACCGTCCTATGTTCAGATTTGTTTATTGATCAGTTGATTTTTAGATTTGTTTTTGTTCCTTTAATATATATGTTTATCGTTCCCCCCCCCCCTTAAATCAGACAATTGGGTGGACTCGTGAGGTATTTGATATGCTGGGTGTCTTTTAAGTTTTCAGGTATGTTTATATATTTCATCAAACACTAAATTGCCCTTTGTTCCGGAAGTTTGTCTCATGTGTGGATCTGGATGTTTTTTCTTTAGATTAGATTTGATGGTGGTTGAAAGTTGTGGACGGTGACGGTCGTAGCCGGCCGTGAAATCGGCGGTGGTAGGTGGCAGTGCATGGTGGTGTAAAGTGGCTGATGGTGGCGGTTGCAGGTGGTTGGTGGACATGGAATACTGGTGTAGATGGAAAAGAGACCCAAAAATTAATAAGTTCATGCTTTTTTTTCTTTTTTTTTTGAATATATGTAAAAAGACGAATATTAACTGGTGGTCGTTGTATAAAATCAGAAGATTAAATAAATTATCTCCAAAAAAAAAAAAAACTACTGTAGTTACAGTGCGCTACAGTAGCTACAGTGTTTTTGGGTATGTGGCGGGTTATGATTGGAGGGTGTTGTCCATATTTAGTATATAGTATAATTTAGGGTTTAGTAGGGAGAAATGGTATTTAAATGTAAAATAATATGTGCATTTATGATTTCTAACAAACTTTGTTCTATTTTAGGATTAGATTTTTTAAATAATGGCTTCCCTTGAAATTAGCCGATTTATTATAAGGTAAGTGAAACTTTATTTTTGAACATTTGACCAAATTTTATAGTTAAAAACAAAAAAAAAAAAACCTTATGAACAGTCACTAATTTGGATGAAATTAAGGAGCATCAAATGTAAAAAATGAAACATTAGTCTTCTACATTTGTTACATTTATGTGTTAACCACATTGATGGACATGAAAAAGAAATATACCTTAACAATGAAAATAAACAAAAGTAACTTCAAGCTTGAAATATTACAAACCGTCTGCGATGATCTTCTAATTTTTCATGTAACTCGAAGACTTTGCACTTCCAAATCTGCAATTAGTTAGGGATATCAAGTGAACAAACTCATAAACATGAACTAAATGTTATCTGATAATGATTGACATCACACAAGTCACATCACAATCATTCAAACATCTCAGTCATTAAATGAGAGCTGATACTATCTCTCTTTAAAGTATTCTCTCACTACTCAACTCACTAACTCACTCACTCGGTCTATATCCGACTCGAATACATCCAGATTGATTGTACACCACCTCTTTGAGATCCTCATCTCCAACAGGGTTATTCACGGTAACCAGACCGGAGAGCGAACAACCGATCCTAAACATTCACCTGACACTTTTGCACTCAAGTCTATAACCGAGAACTGTTCCTAAATCGGTTGACGGAAATACGCTTAATCAGTCGGATTCATTAAGAATGACATCTGCAGCAGCAGGTAGTTGGGTATTCAAAGAGTTACCGGTGGTGGCCTCTATAAAAGATTTCTTCTCTGGATCGGAAGTAGGGAAGGATGCAGGGTTCTTTAAGATGACCTCGGGTGCAACACGTATGTTCTTAGAATTTTGATTTTTTGAAACAGGTTTAGAAAAAGCAAACCCATTTTCAAACATTTTAAAAGAGCAACAACCATATGGTGATTGCTAACCCAAACGTTGGAAATCTCTTTCTAGATTTTGATGGTTTCCTGGCGATGAAAGCATCAACCAAACAACCCAACAGGTCAAACAATTTCCACAAACCATTCCTTTCGAGATGATCCGGAAAATTTGTTACATAAAAAGAGCTGGTGATCATCTCAGTTTCTTCAGGTTGTGCGTCACCATGTTTTTCACGTGCATGGAGATTCCGGTTCACAAACTTCCATTCATACTCTTTGTCAGCGAAAATCAATACTTATTAAATAGTTTTAAAAAAGTACAGACTGTGCGTTATATACTCACTTTTGACTCATCTTCTTGAATCTATAATATACTAAATGAACCTACTTGAATGTATAAAAGTTAGGTGCAACTTTAGACCATTGGCTATATAAACCTATAGTAAACATGCTACCTATAAACTAAAAGTGTACAATACAATGATGAATAAGATGAGAAATTTAAAACTGTAAATTTAATCCGGTGAACTGTTTCACCGATAAAATCCTATGATGAAACTACAGATAAAATGAACAAGATAAGTGAAAATTTCAAATAAATCACATTTCCTAACTAGGGGACTTTGAAGATGAAAATATGTGTAGATTTAAGTCCTTCACAAGATCCAAATCCATCATATTATACATGGAAAACCTAAAACTAGTTACTTTGAAGATTATAATATAGTGAAATATGCAATGAGGATAAAAAAATCCATCATATTATACATGGAAAACCTAAAACTAGTTACTTTGAAGATTATAATATAGTGAAATTTTCAATGAGGATAAAAAGGCCTATGCGTGTGGGCTATTGGCGTACATATATTTCTAGTTCATTGTGGTTGCACATATTCAACTAACTGATTTGGCAGTAGCTACAAAGTAATGAACATAACAGAGTTCCGCAAGGGATGGTTTACATCAAAACCAAAGTTCAGATTTGTAACATGATGCAACATAAAAAAACATAATCTAGACATGTACTCCACAAAATAGTCCACATAAAAGTAAAGTACTGAGCTTTGACCACTACTACAAAAAGTGGAATAGAAACCCTATAAGAAGCCTCTTTTTGATGAGGGTGAAAAAACCGGTTCCTTTGATTAATAGAAACCGGTTTGTCAAGAAGGTAGCAAAAACCGGTCTATATAATTGACTTTTGAAACCTGTTTTTACTAGAAACCGGTCTCTATCTTTGGGAACCTCTTTTCTATAAAAACCTCTCCCATTTCCTATCTTTTAGAAACATGTTCTTTTTCCAAAACCTCTCTCGATGCATTTCTGTTTTAGCGGGAGTTGAAAATTCAAATCAAAGTCACATGGTATAATATTTGGATCAAAAAACTAAATCCCTTACTCCACCGTCCATCATCTACTTTTAGCATCTAATTACTCCCACCTCTCCACTAAAAATTTGACCGATTAAATCTGTTTACTAATTAATTTATCCTTTGATAATTGATCAATTCCTCACTTGTTTGTATAGATAATGTGGCATAAACCATCGAACAAAAGGAACAACTGGAAGGCAACGTAAACTTAGCTCCACATCGACTTCTTTTTACAGCACCACATCGAATTTTACTCCAAGGCTATCAGCATGCCGTCAAGCACTAGCTTTTTTCAATAGTTGTAATAGTTCACTAGTGTGTTACAGCTCCACATTTAATTGTTTGCTTGCATTTATATATCATTATTAAGATTTATTATTGAATTATTGATATATGAAACTTTGTTGGCATATGTACAAGTTTATCATTAAAGTTCTTTATTGTTTGATTCTGAGCGTTAGTATAATTATGGCTCTCTTTAGATGATACAACAAATGATAGAACAACTAGTCTTTGTTATACAAAGCTGGGAAACAAATTATTAAAAAAAAATAAAAATTTATGTCGAAACCGGTTTTTAAATAAAAAGAGGTCTCTTTAATCTCGCATAGGAACCTCTTTTTATGATAAAACAGGTTTCTAAAGATAGCATAGGAATCTGTTTTTATAATAAAAGAGGTTTCTAAAATTAAGCAAAGGAACCGGTTTTAAAACCGGTTCTTTACTTTAGGAACCCCTATCGATAGGAACCTCTTTTAAAACCGGTTCCAAAGGCTCTAAAAACCGGTTCCAAAGGCCATTTTTTGTCGACAATCCTTAATACGGAGTATTAAGAAAGACAATTACCGACTAAATACCTAAATCTCAGCCGTCATGAAGTTTTATTTCAGAGTCCAATAAATAACTTTAATGAAGGTGATGCATGTGGAAATGGCAGATTGATAATCGCTTTACAAATCTTCAGTTCTTCCTCAACAGAAACATAGTCGTTAACATCAATTCGTGCTATCTCTAGCATAGGCGACTTAGCAATGATGAGTTTCACAAATTCAATCATAAACCCATTGTCACTAGATATTGCTGTTTCAAAATGCTTAAGATGATCAAAGGTCAAACTCGAGTCATCCAGGAGATCAACAAACTTCATGGAAGTAGCCTGATTCGGAAGCTTTACATTATCGTCCATCTAATGCAGAAAACAAGGTTAGATATCATTAAAACAATATTGGAAGAACCATTATCCTAAGCAAATACAATTAAATACCAGAATACAAAATCGTTCTAGAAATGGGACGCTCCTTATGATGCAAAGTGCAGACGAAATGACATCATGTTCCTTTAGGCACAAATCCAAAGTAACATTTCTTAGGTGAACACACACACACACACACACACACACACACACACACACACACAAAAATTTGTATGAGATGCATATAATCTTTAACCAAAATCACATTCATGTAAAATTAAAGGCACTACATCAGTAAACATACCAAATACATATCCTCAAGTAGTGGGGAATTCGAGAGGAAGTGCTGAAGCGCTTTAGCAGAAACCTGAACTTTTTCAAATGACACACTCCTCAACTTATTAAAACCATTAAATGTGACTGGAGGCTCAAAATTACAATTTTTTAGGCATATAGATTCTAATCCTTGCATGGAAAAGAAAGGAGTGGGTAGTTTGTAGAAATTGGACGAATCATTCACATTATCGATGATCAAATCTTTCACATAAGTTCTCCTTGAAAGATAAAGTATGATCAGGTCAAACTCGGCGACCATGTCCAATCCGTTGATAGATAACTTGAATCTAGTATCGTCGGACCATTGTGTACAAACAAAGATTGGAAGATGATGTTGACAAGCTTAGATTTCGAGAAATATCTGTATCCACCACCAGTTATTGTTTGACCCAAGTTTTGATCAAATACAAGTTTTGGCATAGTCATCCAACAAAACCTCCATTTCCTTGACAAAATGCTCGTCCTGAATGCATCTCGGATTGGCATAAAAGTTAAAATAGTTTCAATTATGTTTAGAGGAAGGGAGCTGATTATATCCGAACTTAGACGTTGAGTTTTCATCATCTAGACTCCTCAAGTCTGCAATATAAAACTCAATATTCAAAAAAAAAAAAATATATATATATATATATATATATATATATATATCATTCACAGAGAAGAGAAACCTTACGTTTAGATTGTAACTAAACTTAATAAATCTAACAATTAAAGAAAACATAATCACATTTTAAAGATAAATAACACATTACTTTCAACTTTAAAAACTTGAAAAAATTACAGAATTTCATGAAATCAAACGCACTGTTCTTTTCATGATGGATAAAAAAACTTCTTTTTATCGGATCTAGGCTAAACGTTAGGAGTTTCCACTTTCGAGTAAGGTATTTTTCAAATCAGATAACAATATTCTGGAGTTGTTTCTTAATCAAATTTATAGATGGATGGATATTAAAAAACTCAAATCAGATAACAATATTCTGGAGTTGTTTCTTAATCAGAATTTCATTAAAAAAAACTCGAGTAGAGGTAATCCGTATTACAATATTAATTGTGAGCTAATGAATAGAACATGTCATGTTAGCTTTTATACAAGAAATAACTTACCTCTACTTGTTTGATCGATTTAGGGCTCCTATCATCATCAACCTACCATTGTAAATAAATTTAGGGCCGACTTTATAAAGGAACGTATTCTATTTTACTCCTAATTACTGGACAGTCCCGTGATTTCACTAAAATTATTAAAATAATTCCTAGATTATTTTTATCTACTTGGTCGTAGTAGTTTTTAAGATGTTATTGAGATGGTTCCTTTGTTAATGAGATAGTCATCAAAATTCTGAAATCACGTATGTCAATAAAAAAGGATTATTTCACTAACATTTTAAAAATCAAAAGGACTGTCCTGGTAAAAAAAAATCTTATAAACTACTTTAGCAATTTAAGTGAAACCACAACCTCTCAGTATTTATGTCTTTAATATTAGGGCAAGTTTCGAAAATCATACCACAATTTTGTGTAGATAAATTAAAATATCACCCTATATTATACTCACACTTATATTTATATTTGTATTTGTATGTAGATATAGAAATAAAAACAATGACGTATGTAATAATTTTATTCTTACAATTTGACTAAAAATTGATTGTTGTCATTATGTATATATACTAGTTTTATGAGCTCGTGTGTTGCACGAAAGTTATAAATTTGTGTTTTCGCAAATGTAAATATCACGTTTTGAGCTTGCGTGTGACATGACTATTAATGAGCGCAAAGAGTGTACATGTAATAGTATCGAATGATTAATGTATTTAAAAATAGTTAACTGAATTTTAAAAGATAAAGTTTATCATCCAACTAGTGGCTTTATTTCACCGGGGCGACTTTTTTTAAAAAAGTATTCAAATCTGGCATAAAATTTTGTCAAAATAGTAGCTAAAAAGGTGAACTTAGAACCCAGATTGACTGTTTGCTTCTTCGTAAAGGTGAACTTAGGACCTGTAGGGATTGTAAGGTCCTTCCAGCTTTGACGTGCTCCTCCCAGCACAGATTGCTGGTCATGGACCTAGTCACTAGGGGAAGAGTTGGCAGGAGGGCTAGGATTGTACAACCTAGAATCCTTTGGAAGAACCTCTATGGATCGAATGCGGAGACTTTTAGAGCGAATGTTGTTGATAGATTGAGTGTAGAAGGGGATAACGTTGCCCCTAATGACGCAGACCAGATATGGAATCGCATGGCGTCCACTATCAGAGATGTGGCAAAAGAGACCTTAGGAATGGCTATAGGGACATCGAGAGCCCATAAGAGTGAAAGAGAGTTGTGGTAGCTTAGTGACGATGTCCAAACGAAAGTCGCATTAAAGCAGGCGAGGTTTAGGGAGCTCATTACTTTTGGAGAAGGGTCACCTGAAGAGAGAACTAGGGTAGAAGAAAGATATAAAGAAGCTAAAAGAGAAGCAAAGAAGGCCGTAGCAATTGCAAAAGACAAAGCATACGAAGATTTATATAGGAAACTAGACTCTAAAGAGGGTGCTAATGACATATATAGGATAGCCAAAGCTAGGGAGCGAAGAAGCAAGGACTTAGGTAACATCAAATATATTAAGGATGTAGCGGGTCAAAGTATAGTAAGAGAAGATCTTATTAGGAAAAGATGGGAAAAATATTTTGCATCCCTTTTCGGTAGGGGAAGACCAGAGCGGAACGGTGAACCCCACGAGGTTCGGGAGTTTCAAAACAACTGTTTCTGCACGAGGATTAACCAGGAGGAAGTTAGATTGGCCCTACGAAAGATGGGGAGAAACAAAGCAGTAGTACCAGACCAAATTCCGATTGAGGCGTGGAAGTGCCTAGGAGGTGATGGGGTTCGATGGTTGACAAACCTTTTCAACACGACGTTTAGAAGCGCAAATATGCCTATGGAATGGAGACTCAGTGAGGTTATTCCCATTTACAAGAACAAGGGAGATGCGCAAATATGTAGTAACTATAGAGGCATAAAGTTACTTAGTCATACTATGAAGCTTTGGGAAAGAGTGATGGAGACGAGGCTTCGATGCGAGACAAAGGTTTCAGAGAACCAATTCGGTTTCATGCCAGGTCGCTCGTCGACGGAAGCGATTCACATAGTTAGAAGCCTTATGGAGAAGTATAGGGAAAAACAAAAGAACCTACACATGGCGTTCTTAGACTTGGAAAAAGCTTATGATTGTGTCCCACGTGAGCTGATTTGGAAGACTCTTAATGTTAGGGGTGTCTTGATAGTTAAAGCTAAGGGGTATAAAATACTATTAAATACGATACAATTTTACTCAATATATTTATTTATTTATTGAATGGATATACTTAAACCTTGCTACAACACTTATAGGCAGTGTACCTAATCGTACAGTAGTGTAGTTTTTAATAAGTCCGGTTCGTTCCACAGGGAAAATCTTTAAACAAAGCTTAACGCTATATTAGTTTTATTTTATAAAAATACAAATATATATATATAAGTAATATTATTATTATAAAGGGGGGTTTTTACCGTTTAATGACCGGTTTGTCGATTTTAAAACTTTAGTCGCAGTTAAAACCAAATGTAAAATATTAAATAAATAAAAGACTTAATTTAAAGCGTAAAGTAAATAACGATAATGAAATTGCAATAAATAAAAGTGTGATAAAATAAACTTGCGATAATTAAAAATACGATAATTAAAAGTGCAATTAAATATAATAACAATAAATAAAAGTGTGATAATTAGAAGTGCAATTAAATATAAAATAAAGGAAATTAAATATGAAATAAAAGAATTATGCTTATTTAAACTTCTGTAATCATGATGTTTGACGTGTTGATTTTAGTTTTATGCCCATGGGTTAATTGTCCTTTGTCCTGGATTATTTAATATGTCCATCTGGTTTTTATCCATAACAGTCCATCAGTCATAAATATAAAGTGCGAGTATCCTCGTCAAATTATCCTTATACCCGAAGTTAAATATTCCAACTAATTGGGGACTTAAACTGTAACAAGGTTTTATTACTTTGTTTATTAATTACACCAGGATATCAACTATGTGTAACCCAAGGTTTTAATACTTTGTTAACAATTACGCCAAGTGTCCTTGTACATAATTTCACCCCTGTTTTAATAATTCCATAGACTATTAATCCATTCCCATGTCCGGTTAAATGAACGATTATTCGTACATATAAATACCCCGCCCATCGTATCCGATTGAGTGTATATGGTTATTTATAGGGACGTCTAATTGTAAACCTTTATATTAAAATTAACAAACTATCATTTAGTTAAACAAATATAAAGCCCATTAATAGCCCATAGTTTAATTTCCACAAGTGTCGTTCTTTTGTCCAAACCCCAATTATGGTACAAAGCCCAATTACCCAATTTTAGTAATTAGCTCAACATCATGATTACTTCGTTTTAAATAAGCATAATAATAACTTAGCTACGAGACATTAATGTAAAAAGGTTGAACATAACTTACAATGATTAAAAATAGCGTAGCGTTACACGGACAGAATTTCGACTTACACCCTTACAACATTCGCTAACACATCCTTATTATTATAAATTAAAATTAAAATTATAATATAAATATAAATATTATACGTTGAATGAGGAGAAGAAAAAGATGTGTTTTGTGTTACACCAAAGCTCGATTTTTATAGGCCTGTGATCTGGAAAAGATGCTCATGCGATCGCATGAGCTTTACCCTTCAAGGCCATGCGATCGCATGGCCAGCTGGGGAGATTCAAAAGTCTTTGTTTTTTTATGCCGACGGTTTTTAAATATAATATAATATATAATATATATATTAATTTTAAGAATTAATTATATATTATATTATATTATATTCATGTGCATAGTTGACTTGAAATTTTTAGTCCGTTGCGTCGAGCGTTGAGAGTTGACTCTGGTCCCGGTTCCGAATTTTCGAACGTCCTTGCGTACAATTTAATATCTTGTACTTTTCGTTTTGAATCTTGTACTCTTGTAATTTTGAGACGTTTCTTATCAATAATTGGAACCTTATTGATTGTATTTTGTACTTTTGAGCTTTTTGGTCGTTTGCGTCTTAAATTCGTCGAATCTGTCTTTTGTCTTCACCTTTTATTATTTAAACGAATATCACTTGTAAATAGAACAATTGCAACTAAAAGCTTGTCTTTCTTGAGGAATAATGCTATGAAATATATGTTCGTTTTTAGCATTATCAAATATTCCCACACTTGAGTGTTGCTTGTCCTCAAGCAATATCGTCTTGAAATACTAGAATCACTTCTTTATTCTTCACACTTTGTACATCAGTGATTTCAATACGGCGGTATAAACAATGGTAGTAACGTTGTGGTTTACAGTCCCACATGACTATAAAAATTTAGATCCTTTAAGAAATTGGATCTTTATGAAAACATTTGATCTTTTTAAAAATTCAATCTAGCTTTTACCCTAGATAAGTTTTCCGGAATAACCCTTTCACCGGTGTTTGCAAAATATTTTTGTGGGTTTGGTGGGTTTCAGATTTGAAAATTTTAGCTCAAAACTTGTGGTTTTGTGTCACCCACTTGCTAACCTTGTATTGGGAAAGCAACACGTCCAGTATACTTGCTCCGTATATTACCTTTCGGTAAACTACCGTCCGGTTGTAGAGGAAAGCGTTTGAACAAGCAACTGTTAAGGCAATGTCCCCTGACATGCTTTTAATTATGGTCTATAACGTGTCGGACGCAATTACTATCCTTGGTAGGAGCAATAGTAAAGCTCACCCTTATGATTTTTTGGTCTGGCACAAGGTCCTGTCTTTGACCATGCTATGCAACCACCGTTCTTACGGTTGACACCCGATTTGGTTCAGATGACCTAATGAATTCCAGATGAATTCCTAGGATTTTACGTTCAATGGTAATGAACGCATTGAAAATGGGTTTTCAGAAAACAAATCGGTTTGTAATTTTATCAAAATATTTTCTCGTTCAAGCTCGAGTTTAGATATCATTGAATTCCATGAGTTTGTAATTCTCAATCTTTAAGGTCAATCTCTAGGATTGAGTAATATCAGTCTTAAAAGCTGATTTTTGATCTTTAAAGGAGATTATCCTTTATGGGGATCTGATTTATTAGTCTTATCAAGCTAATTTGCACGGTGCCCCCCCTATTGTACGAGACAGATCCTCTCATGGTTAGGATAAGTCTGACCACTTGGCGACCCTGTTTTATGCTGAGGTCCGTGGATTTCCTGCTGATTTTAGAGATGACTTTTCTAGATTTTTCATCAACCTACAGCTGGTCTGGACGACAACTTCATGACCTAAATCAAGAAGCGCGTTTCTTTTTCGAAAGACTTTACTTCCTTTTAACGATGAAATTGATTCATCGTGTAGATCCATCTCTTCTTTTCTTTCATCGGGTAAAACAGTTTAGTTTAGTCCAAAGCAAAAGTATCTTCAATTATTTGTTACAGAAATATGTGACATATGTTTAAGATAACTTGGTAATTTTTCCCACACTTGGCTTTTATTTTCCTTTTTATTGTCCTCTATTCCATTTTAAATGAATTTTAACATTTTGGTTTGTTTCTCAATTTATGTCCTTTCCGAGGTAACAATAATTTCGGTGTTAACACCTAGTTTTATCGTTCATAAATATGTATAAATATGATTTTGAGATCATTTAATTGAAAATTTTGAAAAATTTTACTAGAATTGGGTAGTCAGTATATAAAACTAGGGCTGTTCTTTATTATCAGAGAGCACTAGATTCTAATACTACTACTACTACTTTACTAGTATTTCTAATGGTAACCAAGTGTTTAAAGTAAAAAAAATTTTAAAAATCTGAAAGAATTTAACCCCTTCCCACACTTAAGATCTTGCAATGCCCTCATTTGCAAGAAATCAGTAACAATTTAAATTATTGAGGGTGATTAGCGTAGAAAAATGATTAAATTTTACCAAAGTTTCCAAACATATTGGAGTTTGTTTGCTGAATGATAAATGGTGCATATCATTTGTTCATTCCATCTGTTGTTACATCACATTTATCTTGTCGTCAAAATTAGTAGCTTTTGCTGAACTTAATGCCAGTCTTTGAAAATGCGCTGTTTTACCCTGTTTTGTACAATTTACAATATACATACATACAAATATAAACATGTATGGCAATTTGAAATGGGACTTAATATCCCACTTTCAAATCCTAAATGTGAAATATTAGTACACAATAATAATAAAAATGATAAAGATTACATAAGTATATTCAATAACATAAGTTTAAACATGAATAAGTAAAAAGATAAAAACATAAAAATCATATAAATAACCAAATGGAACCAAATCAGTCAGGATAGGGGTTTCAGTTCATCTCATCAGGTGGGTTCCATTGTTGGTTATAGGTGTTCTGATAGGCTTGGTTATAGTCATACCGGTTAAAGGGTGGTCGGATATCGGGGCTGTGTGGCGGAAAATGGGCAGGTCGAGTAGGTACATAGTTATTTGGTACCTGATATGATAGCTGGCTCATGATTTGGTGCTGATGAACTACCCAGCTATCGTGTTGGCGTCGCCTATAATCCTCGTATACTCGCTCGGAGTTCCACTGCTCATACATACTATGTCTGGCCTCGTTCGTCATTGCTTCCTTATCTATACTAACGTGGACGTCAAGAATAGCATCTCGAAAGACATCCCTAATGTCTTCCGCCTCCTCCATTTCCTCGTCTGAGCCTCTCTCTACCTGAGGATGAGATCCCTCATAGGGTACTGCCTGGTTACGTCTACTTTTCAATACCTTAGCACCCACATAAACTTTCAATCCTAAGGGCTCAACCTGTTCTCTACAAAGCTGTAATGGACCCCCTTGGTTCCTATCAACACTTAAATACTCTCCAATGAGAGTAACAAAAATACCTCCTCCTATTATACTCCCGTCCTGCATTCCCTCTACCATTTTAGATAAATAAAAAGCAACACAGTAAGGGATATTGACAAAGCTTCTAGGATCCCGAATACACTTTAGGTAGAATAAATCATGTAAGGTAATTTTTTCTTTATTGTGACCTCTCTGTGTAATTGAGTTATCCAACAATCTATGAATAATACGAAGCTCGGCTCTGTCAATATGTGTATAGGAGTGTCCTCCTGCTCGTGTAAAAACATCAAAATGTGACATACGCCTCCAAATGGCGTCAGCGTCAAAGTTACTATCTACCCTTTCACCATAATGAATCAAATTTGTACAATCAGGTAATAGCAACTCACCAGGAGTATATATCTGTAAGGCCCTGGCCATGTCCAGCATGGACATTCTGTACATCCTACCGCCAAGGATAAACCTAAGAAATCTTCTATCATCTATTCTAACTATATTTGTATCAAGTGATACAGTACTCATCAACTCAACACACCATTCCTTATATACAGGTCTACGAATGGTGAAAAGACGTTCCCAATCTGTAAAAGAAGAACTGCCATACCTTTGTACCAAAAGCTGTCTAACACGGTCAGCTAGATGGACCGTTTCCAAAGGGGCCCAATCGATTACCCTTGGCACCTCTACATTTTTTGTTACCAATTTGAATTTGTTCCTTTGATATGTCTCGTAATCTCTCCATCTCCTATCAAATCTTAGATTAGGATGCAGAGTGTGCTCAGGAATCGTTGGGAATTCTACTGACGGCCTCATCGGAAATACTATGAATTCATCAACAAACTGTACCGGATCATAATAAGGTATGTGCTGATCAGGCTGTTGTTGTGGTTCTTGTTGTGGTTCTTGTTCGTGTTGCATTTCTGGTTCTGGTTCTGGTTCTGGTGCAGGTGCTGGTCGTCTAGATGATGATGCTCCTGAACCTCCAGTATCGGCTTTCTGCAAAACACATTAAACACAAAATTTGTGCATCAAAATATGCATTAGTGTTAGCAAAATAACAACTTAAAACAATCACTATAACATGTTAAATCAAAATTAAACTTATACACATTTTCACAATTTTTCACAATTCTACACTTTTCAAATAAGCACATATGAAAATGTATACAAAATTCATAAGCATTTAACTCAAATAACATGTCAAAATAGTCATTACTAATAATTAAACAAGTCTCAAATGGCAAATATATCAAATTAATCAAGTTCATGAATTTTGGACTTAAAAAGTCCACTTTAATCTCTAAAAATCATGTTTAGGATCAATGTTTGGATCATTTAACTATCTAAACATGTTACACTACTCAATTTAGCAATAATTCATGACAAAAATCGGCCATAACCTGTTTATATCAAAAATCCCCAAATTGCTCAAGAACACAAACCCTAGATTTCTAAAAATTTTGAAGTTTTTGACTTCAAATCATGTTAAATAGCATCAATCTAGGTTATACATGCATAAAATACTAACAATTTAACACTAATTACACTAGAAATTAACAAAATTGCATTAGGTAAAAAATTGGAATTTATCACAAAAACTAGCAAATTTATGAGTTTAGGGGTGTAATTTTTACCATTTTGCTGAAGAATGAGAATCTAGGCATGGTTAGAGCAAGAAAAATGACGAATTACGGTGAAAAAATGGCGAATTTTAGAGAGGATTTTGGGGTTGGTTCGTGTAAATGTGTGTGTTTGTGTTGAAGAACAGACTCGCTGTCTGTTTTGATCTGGCCAGAAATTTGCCTCCATGCGATCGCATGGAGGTATAGGGTGATTCCCATGCGATCGCATTGGTACCCGGCTACAGTGTTTTGCCCCTTTTTTTTTTTTAAATAAAACTTATACTTTATAAAACTTATAATTAATTAAATTTTAAAAATTTGTTTTCCTTTAGGAGCGAGGGTGTTTCGGATCGATGTCCTAGTCTGTCCCTTGACAAAAATTTTAAAATTTGTCAAATCAAAGCGCGGTTTTAAAAGTAAAGATTTTTTGGGTTTTTTAATGTTTTTGGCATACTTTAATTCAATAAGATTAAAAATAATGATAATAAAAGTTCTCGTCCCTTCCTCGGGTAAAGCAATTTCGGTTCAATGACCTAGTCTTCAACTCATGACGAATTTTAAAAATCATATTTTTAACTTAGCGAAATAAAGTAAATTTTTGTTTTTAAATTCACACAACTTAAATTTAAAATATGCATAAAATTAAAAATTCACATTTTTTAAAAATTAAAAATTCACACCAAACTTATATTATATTTTTGTTTTTATACATACAAACTTAAAAATATCAATTGTTCAAATATTTACAATTTTAAATATATTAATTTAAAAAGTTTACAATATTAATTTAAAATTTATATATTAATTTTAAAAACATGGTAAAAATAAAATTAAAAATCTTTTTGGGTCTTTTATCCCACTTTAATCAATCAAATATTATCAAAAATATGCGCCCCTCTTTTCGGTAAAGTAATTTCGGTTCCATGACCTAATTTAACTCATGACGAATTTTTGAAATATTTTGGGTTGATTGATTAAAGATATTTATACTTTAAGAATAAACGTTAAATTTCGCAGTGATGTAATAAATTTTTGTATGATATCAATAATTTCGGTCGCTAAACCTAATTTTATTCAATACCAATTTAATACTTTATAGCGAACAATTTAGCATTTATTATCAAAAGGTTAAAAATAAAAACTGTACAGACTTACCTGTGAGATAGTATTCTTAGTGATACGATCTATCCCATTCATAAGATAGTCGGTTTAATTGATTTTCCATGGCTACATAGGCGTAACCTCGAGCATTCAGTGTTTTTTCTTCTAAACATATGAACGGTCCGTCTCTACATAAAGTAACAAATTCGGTGTTTGAATAGGTTTGATTATTTGAACATTTACTCCATGTGACCATTTTCCGCATTTGTGACATCTTTCAAGGTGTCGTGCTCTTCTTTTCGCTGCGGATTTTGATTTTCCTTTACCAAATTGTAACTTATTATCTTCGCATCTAGATTCTTTTCTTACTCCGTCCAATCTTTCTCTGATTACTGATACTAGTTCACTCGGAAGTGTGTCATTATTACGTTTAGTGATCAAAGCATGTAGCATTAGACCATGGTTTAGTTCACAGGCAGTCTTCATTTCGTAAAAACCTAAAAAAATAAAAATTCAGAATGGGGGGAGAAGTCTAGTTCTTTAGGGTCTGCTAGGGAAAGACCATTCGGGTTCCATTTTCGAGAACTACACGAAAACAGAAAATCTAACTCTAACAGAAATACATATTATCCTTTAAAGACTTGATTCTCCCCACACTTAGTTAGCTGTGGTATTGAAATTGTGATTAACTTCGTTGTCGACTTCCATCGGACTATCTATGTAATGTTTAACTCTGTGACCATTAACCTTAAATTCAATCTCATTTGAATTTATTAATTCTATCATTCCGTATGGGAAAACTCTTTTGACTATGAATGGTCCAGACCATCTTGATTTCAATTTTTCAGGAAATAGCTTGAATCGTGAATTGAAAAGAAGAACTCTATCTCCTTCTTTAAATTCTTTTGAACTTCTGATTCTTTTATCATGCCATTTCTTCGTTCTTTCCTTATAGATTAACGAATTTTCGTATGCTTCATGTCTTAATTCTTCTAATTCGTTTAGTTGACTTAACCTTAGACGTCCAGCTTCATGTAAATCAAGATTACATGTCTTCAAAGCCCAAAATGCTTTGTGTTCAATTTCTACTAGAAGATGACATGCTTTTCCGTAGACGAGTTTAAAAGGTGTGGTTCCAATTGGAGTTTTGTAGGCTGTTCTAAAAGCCCAGAGTGCATCCTCCAATTTAATGGACCATTCCTTCGGATTTGATCCTACGATTTTTTCTAGAATACGTTTTAAAGCTCGGTTGGTATTTTCAACTTGTCCACTTGTTTGTGGATGATATGCGGTGGAGATTTTATGAGTTACTCCATATCTTTTGAGAACTTTCTCAAGTTGATTATTACAGAAATGAGTACCCCGATCACTTATTAAAGCTTTCGGTGTTCCAAACCTTGCAAAAAGACGTTTTGAAAAGTTAACTACAACTCGTGCATCGTTAGTTGGAAGAGCTTGTGCTTCCGCCCATTTAGATACATAATCAATGGCTACGAGAATATAGAGATTATTATGAGATTTTGGAAATGGACCCATAAAGTCAATACCCCAAATGTCAAATACTTCACATACTTGAATGACATTTTGTGGCATTTCATCACGTTGACTTATTTTTCCGGCCCTTTGACAAGCATCACAGGATTTGCAAAGAAGGTGTGCGTCTTTGTAAATTGTAGGCCAATAGAATCCAGCATCATAAACTTTTCTTGCTATTAGTTGAGGCCCATAGTGCCCTCCTGTTGGTCCTGTGTGACAATGGTTTAAAATTTTACTAGCTTCATCTCCAAATACACATCGGCGTATTATTCCATCAGGACAACTTTTAAACAAATGTGGATCTTCCCAGAAATAGTGTTTTATATCACTGAAGAATTTCTTTCGTTTTTGGTACGATAATCCTTTTTCAAGGAATCCACATACTAAGTAGTTTGCATAGTCTGCAAACCATTGAATTTCATTATAATCTATCTTCAATAGATATTCATTAGGAAAGTTGTCTTGTATGGCTGATTCATTTAGAACTTCTAATTCAGGATTTTCAAGACGAGAAAGATGATCAGCGGCGAGATTTTCTGCTTCTCTTTTATCTCGGATTTCAATATCAAATTCTTGTAAGAGTAAGATCCAACGGATTAATCTTGGTTTGGCATCTTGTTTCGAAAATAGGTATCTAAGAGCAGAATGGTCGGTATATACCACCGTTTTTGCTAGAACGAGATATGAACGAAATTTGTCAAAAGCAAAGACAATAGCAAGGAGTTCTTTTTCAGTAGTTGTGTAATTCATTTGTGCTCCTTATAACGTCTTACTAGCATAATATATAGGTTGAAATCATTTTTCAATTCTTTGTCCTAAAACGGCTCCCATTGCAAAATCACTTGCATCGCACATTAGTTCAAACGGTAAATTCCAATTCGGTGTTATCATGATCGGCGCATTAGTGAGTTTCTCTTTAATAATATTAAAAGATTTGATGCATTCATCTGAAAAGATGAATGGAGCATCCTTTTCTAGGAGTTTATTCATAGGAGTGGCAATTTTAGAAAAATCTTTTATGAAACGTCGGTAAAAACCGGCATGCCCTAGAAAACTCCTAACTCCTCTAACATTGGTGGGATGTGGAAGTTTAGCAATTACATCTACTTTAGCTCTATCCACTTCAATTCCTTCTTTTGAAATTTTATGTCCAAGAACAATGCCTTCTTTAACCATGAAATGGCATTTCTCCCAATTAAGTACTAGATTTGATTGTTCGCATCTAATAAGCATTCGTTCAAGATTAACTAGACATGATTCAAATGTATCACCGAAGACTGAAAAGTCATCCATGAAAACTTCCATGCATTCTTCTATCATGTCGTGAAAAATCGCCATCATGCACCTTTGAAAGGTTGCAGGGGCGTTGCAAAGTCCAAATGGCATGCGTTTGTAAGCAAAAGTACCATAAGGGCACGTGAACGTGGTTTTCTCTTGATCTTCGGGTGCTATTGGAATTTGAAAATATCCAGAAAATCCATCAAGAAAACAATAGTAACTGTTTCCGGCTAATCTTTCCAACATTTGATCAATAAAAGGTAAGGGAAAGTGATCTTTTCTGGTGGCGTCATTTAATTTTCTATAATCAATACATACACGCCATCCTGTTACAGTCCTAGTAGGAATAAGCTCATTTTTTTCATTTGTAATGACAGTCATGCCACCCTTCTTAGGCACGCATTGAACTGGGCTTACCCATGGACTATCAGAGATTGGATAAATTAAACCTGCATCTAGCAGTTTAATAATTTCTTTTTTAACTACATCTTGCATATTCGGATTTAGTCTTCGTTGGTGTTGCACATACGTTTTATGACCTTCTTCCATAAGGATTTTATGTGTGCAATACGAAGGACTTATTCCTTTAATATCATGAATCTTCCATGCAATGGCTGGTTTATGAGCTTTCAACACAGAAATGAGTTGTGATTTTTCATTTTTAGTAAGAGAAGACGATATTATTACAGGTAATTCAGATTCACCATGTAAATAAGCGTATTCCAAATGGTTTGAAAGTGGCTTTAACTCTAATGTCGGAGGTTCTTCTATCGATGATTTATATCGATATCTGTCTTCTTCTTTTAGCATTTGAATTTCTTCTGTTGTTGGTTCATATCCATTAGCTATTAGTGTAGCTAACATTTCAGCTTCATCAATTGGTTCATTACCTTCTCCTAAAGAACATTCTCCTGTTCCTTGTAATTCTGGAAATTCTTCTAACAATTCTGCATGTGAATCTATAGTTTGAATATAATAACATGTATCATCTGCAGATTGCGGTTGTTGCATTGCTCTATCAACTGAAAAGGTAACACTCTCGTCCTCTATACTTAGGGTCAATTTCTTACCGAACACGTCTATCATTGCTTTAGCCGTGTTTAAAAATGGTCTTCCTAATATGAGAGGAACTTGAGAATCTTCTTCCATGTCCAGAACAACAAAATCTACTGGAAATACTAAAGTACCAACTTTAACTAGCATATTCTCCATTATCCCTCTAGGATATTTTATTGATCGATCGGCTAGTTGTATGCTTATTCTTGTTGGTTTCAATTCTCCAAGGTCTAGTTTAGCGTATAGTGAATACGGCATTAAATTTATACTAGCACCTAAGTCTGCCAATGCTTCTATTGAACTAAGACTACCCAGAAAACATGGAATTGTGAAACTTCCTGGATCAGATAGTTTTTCTGGTATCTTATTCAACAGCACTGCTGAACAATTAGCATTCATAGTAACAGCCGAGAGTTCTTCCATTTTCTTTCTATTTGAGATTAGATCTTTCAAGAATTTAGCATATCTAGGCATTCCTGAAATCACATCAATGAAAGGAAGATTTACATTTATTTGTTTAAACATATCCAAGAATTTGGATTGCTCGGCTTCAAGTTTCCCTTTTTTTATTTTACTCGGGTAAGGAAGTGGTGGTTGGTATGGTTTAACATAAGGTTTAGCCTTAACTGTGTTATCTTCATTAACCTTTTCAACTACCGGTTCTTTTTCCTTATCTTGATCAGGTTGTGGTTCTTGTGGAGTAGGAATAGCTTCATCAGAAGTTACAGGTATTTCAGGTGGTTTAAGTGTTGTACCATTTCTTGTGGTAATGGCTTTAGCTATTTCATTCCGGGGGTTTGCATTTGTATCACTAGGTAAACTTCCCGGTTTTCTTTCACCTATTAACCTTGCTAGGTTACTTACTTCTTGTTCCAGATTTTGAATAGAAGCTTGTTGATTTCTAAATGCTTGAGTATTTTGTTCATTCGTTTGTTTCTGAGATGTGAAAAACTGCGTTTGAGTTTCAACTAGCTTCGTCATCATATCTTCTAAATTCGGCTTTTTATCATCGGTTTGTGGTGGTTTGTTTTGAAAATTAGGTCTTTGCTGGTTGTAAGTATTGTTGGATACTTGTTGATTACTAGGACCTTGCTGGTTGTTGTATGGAATATTTCGGTTATAATTCTGGTTTTGATTGTAAATCGGTCTTGGCGGTTGATAATTATTCTGATAATTATTTCCAGGCCTTTGGTTTATGTATGAAATATTCTCTCTTTGTTCCATTGTTAGTTCAATACTAAGACAATCTTTTGTCAAATGTGGTCCTCCACACTGCTCACAACTAATTCGTATTGAGTGTATATCTTTAGTCATCTTTTCCATTCATCTCTCGACAGCATCTATCTTTGCAGAAATGGAATCTAAGTCATGGCTAGAATCAGCTCTAGCTGCTTTAGATAATCTAACGATATCTTTTTCTTGGTGCCACTCATGTGAGTGGGAAGCAGTGTTATCAATAATTTTATAAGCATCAGTTTCGGTTTTCTTCATAATAGAACCACCAGCTGCAATATCTATGTCTTTCCTTGTAGTGATGTCGTATCCTTGGTAGAATATTTGTACTATTTGACAGGTATCTAAACCATGTTGCGGACATCCTCTTAATAACTTTCGAAATCTAGTCCACGCCTCATATAGAGTTTCATTCGGTTTCTGTGTGAACGTAACAATTTCTCCTTGAAGTCTTACGGCTTTAGATGCCGGAAAGAATTGTTTAAGAAAATTTTCAACTAAAACGTCCCATGTATCAATCGCCCCTTCAGGTAACGATTCCAACCAATCTTTGGCTTCTCCCTTTAAAGTCCAGGGAAATAACATAAGATATATCTGTTCATCCTCCACTTCTCGGATTTTAAATAGTGTGTAGATCCTATTAAAGGTACGAAGATGTTCATTTGGATCTTCCTTCGGCGCACCACTAAATTGGCATTGATTAGTCATCATGTGTAGAATTTGTCCTTTGATTTCATAATCTGGCGCATTAATGTCAGGATGAGTAATTGCGTGACCTTGGCCAGTGCGTTTAGCTCTCATTCGGTCTTCCATACTTAAAGGTTCCAGATTCTCCATAATTGAATTTGTTGAATCGGAATCACTAGAGGATTCTGATTTAATGGTTCGTTCCTCAACAATCTCTGTTTGAATGATTGGTGGTTCCGGAGGAAAATTTAATGGTTCAGGATCTATGAATCGTCCCTGAATATTCTCCGGATTCTCAATTGTGAGGTCGGGTTCAAAAAATGGATTATCGGAAATTTGAACTGGAGTACTTGGTTGACTGGATGACGATTCTAAAGAAAAATCAACGGCGGTAATATTAGCTAGATGTCTTGATCGAGTTACAGGTGGTGAACGTACAAAAGGTGGTGAACGTCTTGCTCGGTGCATTCACTGAATATCCTATTAGTTTTTAAAAGGAAATAAAAATTATATAAGTTATCCAATTAATAGACTTTTCTGATTTTGCCCACGTTTCGAATAGCCAAAAGATGCAGCAGAGGGGCAGGATTCGTTTGGTCTCAATATAATTGAGGACTGTTTGGCTCCAATAACCCGGTCCACGTACAAATCCAACTATTACTACGAACCAGAAAATTTTGATGTCTATTAATTTAACCACTTAAAATATATTTTCGTAATTTTAAGAAATTTAGATAAGAAGTAGAATAAAAATCTATGTCTTAAAACTAGAATGGCGAGAAATAAGAAAGAAAAAGAGCGCGTCGAGAAATAAGGAAGAAAAAGAAAAGAGTTGAAAAATAAAAGGCGTCGAAAAATAAGAAAGAAAAAGAGTGACTTATAAAACTTTAAAATACTCGACTAACCCAACCTTATTACTATCACTAACTTAAAATTAAAATTGCAAATTGAGATTACTAATTGGAGTGATAATTGATACATAGGTAAAAGGCGTCGAAAAATAAAAATAAGAAAGTAGCGCGTTGAAACTTAAAAAGGAACTAAAAAAAACTAAAAGTCGCGTCTAAAAATATAAAAGCTTACAAGTAAAACTATATCCCAAATGGCAATAACTTAAAAAGGTACTAAAACTTAAAAAGGCGTCGCAAAATTCTAAAGCACTTAAATCTTAGTCTAAAGAAAAAGCACTTAAGGGATTTTACGGCAAGGCCTAAAAATCTATAAATAAAAATAACTATGGCAAAAACTATATTTTAAAACTAAAAATGAGCGAAAAATACAAATATTACACTAAAACAATTAAAAAGGGACAAAATATAAAAATATACTAAAAGTTGTAAAAATTACAATTTTTATAAAAATATTATTTTTATATTATTTATTTAATAAAACTATTAATTTTACAATTTAAATAAACTAATTTAACTAAATATAAAATAAATTAAAAACTAAAATTAAACTAAATAATAAAATATTAAAACCTAATTAGGGTTTATTAAATAATAATAATAATAATAATAATACACCGTAATTAATGTAGTTAGGGTTTCCTGTTGGCGTGTCAAACACTCTCATGCGATCACATGAGTTTATGCCTTCGGGCTCATGCGATCGCATGAGCTAGGATTTTGGGCCAGGTTACGGGCTGCTACAGTAGCAGGCCCGAGAGTTTATTTATTTATTTATTTTTTTTATATTGCTGTGTTTATTTTTTCTGTTTTAAATATTTATATAATATATTTTTATAAATTAAATAAAACTTATATTTTTATAAAATAAATATAGAGAAACTTTTATAGAACTTAAATATTTAACAAACTCTTAAAAATATTTATATTTTTGTTTTTCTTCTTATATTTTCGAATATATTAAAAAGTATTTTTTTTACAAAAGCGTATTTTTTTTATAAAAGTAAACTAAAAATAAAAATCTTTTTTTTATATATATATTAGCGTTGCGCTTCCGGCTTTTAAGCTAGATTGTTCCCCGGCAGCGGCGCCAAAAATACTTGATAGTTAAAGCTAAGGAGTATAAAATACTATTAAATACGATACAATTTTACTCAAGATATTTATTTATTTATTGAATGGATATACTTAAACCTTGCTACAACACTTATAGGTAGTGTACCTAATCGTACAGTAGTGTAGTTTTTAGTAAGTCCGGTTCGTTCCACAGGGAAAATCTTTAAACAAAGCTTAACGCTATATTAGTTTTATTTTATAAAAATACAAATATATATATATATATATATATAAGTAATATTATTATTATAAAGGGGGGGTTTTACCGTTTAATGACCGGTTTGTCGATTTTAAAACTTTAGTCGCAGTTAAAACCAAATGTAAAATATTAAATAAATAAAAGACTTAATTTAAAGCGTAAAGTAAATAACGATAATGAAATTGCGATAAATAAAAGTGCGATAAAATAAACTTGCGATAATTAAAAATACGATAATTAAAAGTGCAATTAAATATAATAACAATAAATAAAAGTGCGATAATTAGAAGTGCAATTAAATATAAAATAAAGGAAATTAAATATGAAATAAAAGAATTATGCTTATTTAAACTTCTGTAATCATGATGTTTGACGTGTTGATTTTAGTTTTATGCCCATGGGTTAATTGTCCTTTGTCCTGGATTATTTAATATGTCCATCTGGTTTTTATCCATAACAGTCCATCAGTCATAAATATAAAGTGCGAGTATCCTCGTCAAATTATCCTTATACCCGAAGTTAAATATTCCAACTAATTGGGGACTTAAACTGTAACAAGGTTTTATTACTTTGTTTATTAATTACACCAGGATATCAACTGCGTGTAACCCAAGGTTTTAATACTTTGTTAACAATTACGCCAAGTGTCCTTGTACATAATTTCACCCCTGTTTTAATAATTCCATAGACTATTAATCCATTCCCGTGTCCGGTTAAATGAACGATTATTCGTACATATAAATACCCCGCCCATCGTATCCGATTGAGTGTATATGGTTATTTATAGGGACGTCCAATTGTAAACCTTTATATTAAAATTAACAAACTATCATTTAGTTAAACAAATATAAAGCCCATTAATAGCCCATAGTCTAATTTCCACAAGTGTCGTTCTTTTGTCCAAACCCCAATTATGGTACAAAGCCCAATTATCCAATTTTAGTAATTAGCCCAACATCATGATTACTTCGTTTTAAATAAGTATAATAATAACTTAGCTACGAGACATTAATGTAAAAAGGTTGAACATAACTTACAATGATTAAAAATAGCGTAGCGTTACACGGACAGAATTTTGACTTACACCCTTACAACATTCGCTAACACACCCTTATTATTATAAATTAAAATTAAAATTATAATATAAATATAAATATTATACGTTGAATGAGGAGAAGAAAAAGATGTGTTTTGTGTTACACCAAAGCTCAATTTTTATAGGCCTGTGATCTGGAAAAGATGCTCATGCGATCGCATGAGCTTTACCCTTCAAGGCCATGCGATCGCATGGCCAGCTGGGGAGACTCAAAAGTCTTTGTTTTTTTATGCCGACGGTTTTTAAATATAATATAATATATATTAATTTTAAGAATTAATTATATATTATATTATATTCATGTGCATAGTTGACTTGAAATTTTTAGTCCGTTGCGTCGAGCGTTGAGAGTTGACTCTGGTCCCGGTTCCGGATTTTTGAACGTCCTTGCGTACAATTTAATATCTTGTACTTTGCGTTTTGAATCTTGTACTCTTGTAATTTTGAGACGTTTCTTATCAATAATTGGAACCTTATTGATTGTATTTTGTACTTTTGAGCTTTTTGGTCGTTTGCGTCTTCAATTCGTCGAATCTGTCTTTTGTCTTCACCTTTTATTATTTAAACGAATATCACTTGTAAATAGAACAATTGCAACTAAAAGCTTGTCTTTCTTGAGGAATAATGCTATGAAATATATGTTCGTTTTTAGCATTATCATGTCTCAAGTAGATATATAAGATCTATTAGAGATATGTACGAGGGGACGAAGACTCGTGTACGTACGACGGTAGGAAACACAGAGTTTTTCACTGTAGAGGTAGGTTTACATCAGGGATCTGCCCTTATCCCTTATCTTTTCACTTTGATCCTAGACGAGTTGACTCATAGGATACAAGACAACATCCCATGGTGCCTGATTTTTGCTGACGATATTATATTAGTTTCGGATTCCCAGTGAGCTTAACAGAAGGCTTGAGCAATGGAGGATCGCCTTAGAATCAAATGGCCTACGGATTAGCACACTTAAATCTGAGTACCTTAGATGCAATTTCAAGACGAGTGAAGAGGAACCCGATGATATAGTGGATATCTGAATTGGGGATCAGATTTTACCCCCGCAAGGGTCCTTTAGATATTTAGGCTCGATGCTTCACAATTCGGGAAGAATAGATGAGGACGTGACGCATCGTATACGAGTATGATGGTTGAAGTGGAGGGCTGCAAAAGGGGTGTTGTGCGACAAGAAGGTCCCCCTTAAGCTGAATGGGAAATTCTTCAAGGTGGCAATCAGACCAGCCATGTTGTACGAATCGGAGTGTTGGCCAATGACGAAGGCCCAAGAGAGGAGAATGGAGGTGGCAGAAATGAGAATGCTTAGATGGACGTGTGGTAAGACCATGCTAGATATGATACCAAATGGAGTTTTTAGGGAGAAATTAGAAGTTGGGAACATCATCAACAAACTTAGGGAAGGACGACTTAGATGGTTTGGGCATGTTACGAGGTGCCCACTTTTAGCCCCGGTTAGGAGAGTCGAGACCCTCGCCATTGGCAGCGTAAGGAGAAGGGGTAGACCTAGGTGTAGGATGGAGGATAGATTGAAGCTGGACATGAAAGAGCTTCTACTGATGGAGGACATGACTTCTGATAGGAGCCTGTGGAGGAGTAGAATTAGAATAATTGGGTAAGTTTTTTTTTCTTCAATGTGTTTAATACATTTATTATACAACTACATATATAACTATAACTAGTTATTCTATAGCTACACTATATATACCCCTCCACATAGTATATATGCACCTGTATCTATTTATATGTATTTAGGCTATATATATGTACCGCTGCATATGTTGGTACCTATATATGTACCTATGTATCTATGTAACATGTATTGGTGTATGTATGTTTGTCTGTCTTGTTTCTGTGCCTAGGTATATATATCTACGAATGTATCTATATGTATATATGTTTAAGCATGAGTTTTTTTTATCCATGCTCATGTGTGGTGCGTGTATATATATATATATGTATTTATTTTGTTTGTCTGTATGTCTACTTGATTTTAAATGGTTTTGTGCTCTGTATGATCCATGCTATTTGCCCTACTGTTGTGCATTACTACTTTATGTGTTCTCTTTTTTGGTTACTGTGTATGGTTGCTTCTTGCTAGGAGCACATAACTCTTACAGGTACGTATCTTTTTCCCTATCTATTTCGTTTTGATGAGCACTTCTGGCTGGAGGTCCGTTTGGAAGCAATCTCTTTTGCTCTAGAGTAGAGGGAGGGACGACCTTATCTAGGCGTGGGTTCTATACCCGTAGGTGGAGTAGTGACTTCCTTCTAATCTAGGGTACGAGGAATGATTGTCTACACCCACCTCTCCCATACCCCACTTTTGTGGGATTGGGTATTGTTGTTGTTGTTGTTGTTGTTGTTGTTGTTGTTGTTGTTGTTGTTGTTGTTGTTGTTGTAGTAGCTAAAAAGGTAGGTAACATTTTTTTATACCCTTACTTTTTGTATGTAATACAAAAAACTATATACAAATAAAGGGTAACATTGTAAAATGAATAAAAAAATAGTGATGATGACATTTATTAAATTGTGTGTCTTTTTATCTGTTGACTATTAAATTGATACGGAGAAATTATAATGTTTAAGCTTATTATGGAGTGTTGGTTAATAATCCAATTATAATATTCAAAAGTTAATCACTTTGTTTTAATGATGACACAAAAGAGATAAGTGTTTAATCACATGCAAGACGACATAAGTTCATAAGCCTACACCATCTCTAGCAAAAGACCAATAGATAAATAATTAACTTGGTAAAACTGCTATACGACTGCACCACGGTCGACCGTGAGTCTGACGTGGATGGCCTGTACCAACGGCTGTACCATTTTTCAAAACTATTGATCTGCGGTCAACCTAAAGGCCGACCGTGTATCGTCCGCAGTTTTCACTGTAACCGAATTCAACCACTTTGAGTTAGACCACTTTGAAGCATCTATAATTTACAAAATCTTTTTAAACATACTTATAATAGTTGCCTTCTTTGATTTCAAAAGAGTTTTGGATCAAAAGACGTTAATTTTAATAATCATACCTAATGACATCTTAATGATATTTAAGCTCAAATAAGATTAAACAAAAAAATGTTTTACTTTTATCATATTACAAAATGTCATTTAATACATACTAATGATGGTCATTAAAAGTCCCAACAAAAGAGGTGCTCTCCCATGACTCTTATGTATCATTTTTATGTATGTGTTATTAATTATGAACTAGTAAATTGTTGTAATAATCTCCAAGTAAGTTCCAACTAGATTCAAACTAGTTCATTTGAGATGTAACAATGTTCCAAAGAGCAAGATACTTCCATTAATAAAATGACAAGTAATTAAGAAGGGTTGATGAAGTTTTGGAAGGTAATGTTTTGTCAAGAGACAAAAATCTACAATTACCCAATTAAGAAATCAATGACAAATGGTCAAAGCTTGAAGACTTTCTTCTTTTGAGGACATGTCAACTTCCACACTTATGTCCAAAACAAAAAGGGTAATGGGGATGACTTCAGAGATAATTGGCTTCTAGTTGCAGCCATCCAACAAGGGAAAATGACAAATTCAAAGGACAAAAATGGCTATATGTTCAGATGTCAGTGGCACACGGTCGACCGTGCGGTGATCTGTACAGCTTCTAGGCTGATTTCTCTTTCCTATAAAAGCCAAGCCTTGAACCATTTGAAGACTCACCTCTTGCACTCATATTTTCTTATATTCTCTGATATCATTCTTATAATTCATTGTAATCATTTTAGAGTGATTTTAGCAAGAGTACTTGTAAGCTTAAATTGTAAGTTTACTTGTAAACTATCATCTTAAAGGGTTCTAGAAGGTAGTTGTATTTTCACTAGTTTAGAACATTAGGATCTTGTAGTAAGAGCTTTAGGTGTTTGTGAAGTCTTCAAAGGGACGTAAGGGTTCACAAGTTGCGGCTTATCGAAGTACTAGTGTTGTATCTGGACACTCCACCAAGTTTGGAGTATCATAGTGAAGAAAAAATTCAATTCATAGAATTGGAGAGTAGATTAAGAAAGATTAGTTAACATCTTCCCGAATCACTATATATCGTTGTGTTTGTTCTCTCTTCCTTTATCTCTTTGGTTTCATATATATATATATATATATATATATATATATATATATATATATATATATATATATATATATATATATATATATATATATATATATATATTATACGTATTGTTTAAGAACAAACATTTCAAGTCACACTATATCAAGTGCAAGTTTAAGAAAACGAAAAGAATTTTTTTAAATCTTAAAAATTGACTAAGTAACTATTCACCCCCCTCTCTAGTTACTTACAAATGGTATCAGAGCGATTGCTCTAAATTTTTTGCTAAAAATTACTAATTTGAAATTAATACTAATTTTTGCAAATCTTTGAGTTTAAGATCATGGAACAAAAATTTGAGAACTTAAACTATAGTGATGATGTTTGATGCGCTAAACGAGCTAATAGGGTATGCGTATCATTAAGTCCCCCAATTCAATGTTATGACCGAGGATGGCGCATGCTGTTGAACTCAGCATATGACCACCGTCTGACAGACTGACAGGCGGCGTCTGTCAGTCTGCTACAGTGACGGTGTTGTCACTTCAGTCGCCTTCGATTACCTCGCTTTCTTCCTCTTCTCTACTTTTCGACACGTGGCTCTATCTACGCCGATTATTATTTTAACCGCCCTTTTTTCAACTTCCTTAGGATGCTCCTCGTGTTTTTACTCCCTTATAAATACCTCATAACTTCTTCTCCCATTTTTTACTCTCCTCGTTTTCTTCGATCATGCACAAATCTTCTCTGCCTATTCCTCAGTGCTCTTTGATTCGACTTTAAGTTTTTCAGGTTTGCGTGCGTTTAGTTTCTTTTGGTTACAGGATTTTGATTATATTGTTTATAAATGGCACCTTCTTCTACTCGCGAGCCTCCCAATTGCGGGACTATTAAGTCTATTATGACGGAGAACCGGATCGCACAATTAATAGATTGGTATCCACCTTTGGCCGACTTAAATCCCATAGCGCCCCTTCCGGATCAGCGCGCAGACACCGTTATTGCCGATAAGGTTACCGTGTATCGGTAAGTTATTGTGGAAGGGAACGTGCGCTATCCTTCAACTCTGTTTTTAATGGAGTTTCTCAATCACTTCAACATTGGTCTTGGTCAGCTACACTCGTATAGCGCTTGCCGCGTTACACTTTTTGAGATGATTTGTCACCATTATCAGTTTCCCCCACATTAACTTTATTTAAGAACGTGTTCTCTTACCGCAAAAGCCAAAAAAGTTGGTATGCTTTTAACGACAGGTTAAACTTTGTGAAACATCTAAAATTTGGGGTGCGCAAGAAGTGGAAAAACTCGTTCTTCTATTTTGATGATTCTTTTATCCCTCTTGCCTATAGAAATATCCACGCATGGCACACGGAAGCTACAGACTCGTGGTTGAACGTTAAACCCCCACTTTCCCCCAGATGATGAGCGAAAGCTTGAGTACTTTTATAACCGTGAAATTCCAATTCGCCATTATAATAGTGATGTCCTGCGAATTGCTAACTTGTGTCCTTAACCGCCTGCCCTACCAATTATCAAAGATGCCAGCGATAATGGTAGGCGGCAGATGGGCTCTAACTTTATACTTATTTTCTTGCCATTTCTTTCTTCTAACTTGTGTTTTTTGTTGCAGTCATGCGTCTAGACAGACTTCTCGGGTCCCGCAATATCACGGGCGTTTATACTGAGATGCCCGAAGCTGAGAATGAGGGCGAGCAACGCCCCGATTTTGATCCTTTGGTTCAGGGTGGAGGTTCGGGTGGCATCAGTGGTTCTGGTGGCGTCGATCAATAAGAGAGTCATGCTGGTGGTGACTTTCAGGGAGTTGACGCTGAGGGTTTCAAAGTGATGGAGGCCCGGACTGAGAGCGGGCAGAAGCGGAAACGCGCCAAGAAGGGGAAAGGTAGTCTCATTTTGTTTGTGTTGTGTTTTTGCACTGTTAATGACGCTACTAACTGTTATCCTTTATTTGCAGAGACCCGCTTGGTGTTCCATGGCATGAACGACTTTCTTTCGGTGTCGGAGAAAGTGACTGCTTCTCAATATAACTTCTTGGGGGGCTTCAATCTCCCTAATTACATCACGCACCTATCACTGGAGGCATTATGGCGCTTTGATGTTCAGCTAACCATGTTGAACTTGATGCATTCCCAATTTTTCCTTAAGAAGGAGAATGCGCGTCTCGATGGTGTTGGCTCTTGTAACACCCTGATTTTTTTTAAACACAGCGGAAGTAAATACTTAATTACCAAAATAGCCTTAATTAACGTTTACATAACTTTGTTTACAAACCAACTTTATACAACAACGGTGTTACGTGAAAACATCATTAGGATAGAAAACATCAGAGTAAGCTTATAGTCAAACATGTCTTCTAACCCGTCCGCAACACCCGTCCTAAGCAGCAGTACCTAAACCTACAAGGGGTGGAAATGTGGGGGAATTAGCACAACTGCTAAGTGAATGGATATTATCTAACAGACTAAGCATAAGCAACTAAACATGCAAAGGCCACAGATATGCTAACGTCCTGGACTAGCATATAACAACAACTGACAATATGAGGATCGACGGCTTGTACGAGCACACGACTTAGTTGATCAAGCTACAGTATACCGATAGTCCGCTTTACTGACTCCACTGCATAACTATCCAGAAGCAACACATGCGTCCTTCTATGCTATACTGAACAATCAGTAACACCATGACCCGACCAGGCTACCACAGTTGACCTCACATCAACCCGACCTTGCTACCTCGGTGGGTTCCCAACCATGCTGCCTCGCCTAGTTTTAATGACCCTTACATATCGGTTATAAACGATTCACAATAGTTGATTACATCGCGAGGTTCTGACCTCTATATGATACATTTTACAAACATTGCATTCGTTTTTAAAAGACAAACTTTCATTTCAACGTAAGTTGACAGGCATGCATACTATTTCATAATATATCAAACTATCAATGACTTAATAATAATCTTGTTAACTTCAACGACTCGAATGCAACGTCTTTTGAAATATGCCATGAACGACTCTAAGTAATATCTTTAAAATGAGCAATGCACAGCGAAAGGTTTCTTTAATACCTGAGAATAAACATGCTTAAAAGTGTCAACCAAAGGTTGGTGAGTTCATTAGTTTTTCGTAATCAATCATTCTAAAGTTTTAATAGACCACAAGATTTCATTTTCATAATTAACTGCAGGAACACTCATCTGCAAAAATTATTCATATGGCGAACACCTGGTAACCGACATTAACAAATGCATCTAGAATATTACCAAATATACAGGTACACTCATCTGTATATAAAATCGAAGTACTAAAGCAACCGTAACCCGGATGGGACGTGTAAAAGTCCATAGATCTATCTTCAGGATTCGCTTCAATGTGGGGGTCTGTTCCCAAATTCTTAGGCTACCAAGCTAAAAAGGGTGATATCCAGTATAATAATTCAACCATAGAATGTAGTTTCAGTACTTGTGTCTATTTCGTAAAACAGTTATAAAAGCAGCGCATATATTCTCAGTCCCAAAAATATATATTGTAAAAACATTTAAAAAGGGAGCAAATGAAACTCACGATACAATATTTTGTAGTAAAAATATTCATACGACGATACTGAACAAATCAGGATTGGCCTCGGATTCACGAACCTATATCAATTACATATATTAACTCATAGAATCAAATAATTCTATTTATTAATTATATAATATTTATATATTAGTATTGTAATTATATATAAAATTTATACTAAATCTTAATTAAAGTATATATATTTTATTTACATTTTATATCTTAAATTATAAGTTATCTATATTTTTTTGGTATACTTTAAATATATAATTTGTAAAAATATTAATATAGTTTTATTCAGTATATCTTTATATGACTAATTTTTGTTGTAATAATAATAATAATATAGTTGTAATAATAATAATAATGATAATAATAATAATAATGATATTAATAGTATGATAGTTTTAATAACAATGATAATCTTAAAAATGATAATTTTAATAATAATAATAATAATAAAAATGATAATAATAAAAATAATAAAAATAATAATAATAATAATAATAATAATAATAATAATAATAATAATAATAATAATAATAATAATAATAATAATGTTAATAATAATAAAAGTAATAATAATACTACCTCTCAAGAAAAAGTTCCAAAAATAACTGCTTATGCCTGGGCTCGAACCCAAGACATCTCGGTTGACTCAAACACTCTTAACCATCCTTCTGTCTTTTCTTTTCTAATTAATACCACTACTTAATTTTATTTAAACCGTATTATTTCTGTTTCTAGTCCAATATAGCTTGACCCAACATAACCAACTAGAAGCCCAATAAAATCTTCAGCCCAATAATAACAGAATCATAACAGCCCAATGGAAGCCCGATACCCAATCAATCCATTGGTTTGGTCTGTTAATTAGGAGCTTAAACAGAGAAAAAAATAATTCGATCATCATCATTCTGGTTTCTATCATGCTCACCATCGTTCTTCATCATAACATCACGACATCATCATCGTTGTTTCATCATGCCATCAACGAATCAACATCAATAGAAAATCACGATTTCATCATGACCCATTACTATTCATCATCTTCAACATTATCATCATTCATCATCAAAATAAACCTCCTCGCCATTACGATCATCATCATCATCCTTTGTTACTCATCATCATCGTGTAATCCTATCATCACCATTTTCCCTAACATCATAATCTTTCTTCATTTTCTTCGTCACTGTACATCATCAATCGACATCATCATCTCTTCCTTCTTCGTTACCACAGAAACATAAAGTTTGCTGATGTAGTAGTAGATTTCAATGAGTCGAAAGAAAAGAAAAAGAAATAGAAATAGGTTCGTACAGTATATAACGTTATTTTCAAGTACTATTCATCGTCTTCTCCATAATTTCATCATCGTGACATCATTATATTCTTAGCTTGGAAACAGAAAATAGTCGTAGGCAGCAGCAAGTGATGGTGTTAAACGGTGGTGGTAGGTGGTTCGATGGTGGCTGTGGTGATGTATGGTGATAGCTCTCGGTGATCATAAATAAAAGAGGGAGAGAGAGGATGAGAGAGAGGTGGAGGATGGTGGTGATTGTTGGGTGATTTTAAGGTGGTATTGGTGGTTGATCGAGCAAATGAGTAGCAACAATAACAAAAGAATATAAATGGGTTTCGAGTGGTGATTTTATGCTTGCAACAACAGCGTAGCAGTAGTTAAACTATTTGATGGTTCGTGGTTCATGATTCGTACAGAAATAGATGGAAATAGCATGTAGTCCGTTGCTGTTTTGTTCAGGAATAGAAACAGAAGAAAATATTACAGTCGTGTTAGCGAAAGTGGTGAGAGTGGAGAATGGTGATGGTGGTGTTTATATGACGGGTGATGGTGGTTGTTATTGCCGGAGGTGGTGGTATCATGGAGATGGTGTAGGGTGGCGGGTATGGTGGTGATTAAGTACACATAAACGAAATACATGATGGTTCATTGTGGTGGTCTTGGTTGGTAACCGTGGTGGTTATGGGTGTAGGTTGGTGTTGATCTCGACTGGAAACAGAAACATGTTTAAGATGGAAATGGTACTTGGGTTCTATCTATCTTGTATATGTATGCATATATATAAGAGAGATGATAAGATAATTGAGGAAGAAAAATCAAAACCAAAATAGTACAACAGTATAACAACTTAATTCTCGTGAGTTAAATTGTTGGTATCCTACCGACAGTTTATCCCGGATGGCTATATCGTGTCCATTGCTAAACAGTTAACGTATAAAAGTGTTCCTAAAAATCTCAAATTTTTAAATTAAGTTCATTTAATTATTCCAGTCATTTACTGTTTAAAACCTGATCAAAAAGGTTCGTTAATTATTTATTTTCTGTTCCAATTAAGAGGTATGGAGTACAAATTCTTAAACTAAAAAAATACAAATATTTCTGTCAAACCTATAATCTTCGTAACATAATTACGGACTAACTTTTATTTTAAATCTTCATAAATATGTACTAGATCTATATGAACACTAAAGAAATGCCAACCGAGTAATACAATTATTTACTATTTAAGCTCGAAATCATTTATTTTTAATATATTCTTTTCTATATATAAACAGTTTTAAATAGCAAGTTTGACTACTAAAATATATTATATATTTTTAAACAAATAGATTTAACATAATTTTATATATTTACAAGTAATATTTATATACATATTTTTATATATAAATCTATATATTTATAATAATAGTTTTCATTACATTGCATATTATTTTACATATTTATTTCCAACAATTTAATCATATATTATTTCAAATAATATTTCAAATTATTATATATATATATATATATATATATATATATATATATATATATATATATATATATATATATATATATATATATATATATATATATATATATATATAAAATAGTTGTTCGTGAATCGTCGGGACTGGTCGAAGGTCAATTGAATATATGAAACAGATCAAAATTTTTGAGAATCGACCTAACAAAATTTGCTTATCGTGTCAAAAATATAATATCGTATCGAGAGTTTGGTTTAAAATTAATCGAAATTTTCTGGGTCGTCACAGTACCTACCCGTTAAAGAAATTTCGTCCCAAAATTTGAGTGTGGTAGTCATGTGTGATGACCCGGAAATTTCCGACCAAATTTAAACTTAATCTTATATGGTTTTGACACGATAAGCAAAGTCTAATGAATTGAATCTCAAAATTTTTAATTGTTTTATTTCATTCATTTAACCTCGACCAGTTTCGACGATTCACGAACAATGGTTTGTAAATAAATAAATAAATAAATATATATATATATATATATATATATATATATATATACATATATATATACATATATATATATATATATATATACATATATATATATACATATATATATATACACACACACATATACAAATATGTATGATTCTTAAACATAATTAATATTATGTGTATATTGTATTACATATATAAAATATATAAAATGAATAGATATTAATTATTGAATATATGTTATTATATATTAATAAATATCACATAGTTAAAAAATATGTAATTGTATTATATTAAATTGAAATTATAAGTTAAAATAATTGGTATAGTAATATTATTATTATTTTCAATATTAATATCAAAATTGGTACAATTAATATAACATATAAATATGAAACATGATATATATGAATTGGTATGTTATTATTTTTACTAGTAATATTATTATTATTAATAATATAAATAATTAATATAAATAATACAATAATATGATTATCATCATTGTTATAACTAGTAGTAAAGCTATAATGTTAGTTATTATGATAAATACTAGTATTATTATTAGACATGATTATTATTAGTGTTATTAGTATTTTATCATTGTTAGTATTTGTATTAGTATTTTATTAATATAATTATCAATGTTATTATTAATATTACTATGAACATTATCATTAAGATTATCATTATCAGTATTATTATTATTTATTTGTTATTCTTAATAATAAATTATTATTAATATTATTAGTATTATTATTAAATTATTAAATTATTAATTTTCAATTATTAGAATTATTGATAATATTATCATTATATTAAATTGTATTATTAGTATTATTTATATAATTATTATTGGAATTAATATTATTATTAATACATGAATATATTCATTAAAACAGATTATAATCAGATACATATAATTATACATATACTAAATTCAGATATATATGCCTATACGTAAATATGGATGTATAAATACATGTATATACATTCACAAATACAAATAAATCCATTTTCTGTTTCAAGTCGTTATCCCCTCTGTTCAATTTGTCTATGTGATTGAAGTATATACGATTCAAATCACAGACATGTCCAAAGATTTCGTTAGCAGTCTATTCCACTTTTAATTTTTTTTCTTTTCTGACTGAATATTATTTTGACGACCTTCAGTTGTTATAAAACCTGATTATATCCAGTGATAAGTAATACCAGTTGTGACGACCCGGAAATTTCCGACCAAATTTAAACATAACCTTTATATGTTTCCGACACGATAAGCAGAATTTGTAATGTTGAATCTCAAAAAGTTTGGAACTACATTCATGTAATCAATTACCCTTTGACCGTGTTCGATGATTCACGAACAATTATGTGTATATAGATATGTATATATAATATTAACTGAAAACATTAACAAAGTATTAAATATATGATACTTTACATGAACGTATTTGTTGCGATATATTTATCGACAGAATTAAGAGATAATATCAAATGATTGAATTATCAGATACATTATGATATGATTACGGGCCAATGTTATGAGGTCCACTTTGATTTAAGAAATCTATTCTTTTTGACAATATTCGAAAAATGGTAACGTGATCTATAAGTAAGAACGTGGAGTGTAAATAACTTAGATGTTGGATATCGACAAGTTAAGTAACTCGATATTTTTCATTAAGATGATTTCATACTTTTATTAAACCTTTGGACTTTATCCATGCTTCACCAACAGACTGTAATTTAAAAACTTGAAACCTATTATGAATATATATAATTCTACTTTTCTAAAATGTTTTATGATATAACGATTTAAATTAATATTAAATATATTTATACGCGTATTATACGTACATAGTTTTATACTTTTACTATACTTTAACTTTAACTTTACTTTACTTTTACCTTACTTTAACTTTACTTTAACTTTAATAATTCACTTTAATAATTCACTTTAATAATTCATACTTTAATAATTCACTTTAATAATTTATACTTTAATAATTCACTTTAATAATTCATACTTTAATAATTCACTTTAATAATTCATACTTTAATAATTCACTTTAATAATTCAAAAATCTATTAAAAATAGAATTCAATAGGTTTCATTATTTCATAGAAACTTGAAAATATATTTCTCTAAACTCTCTCAATCGAATTACATATATATATTTACTTAGTATTATTTCAAGATATTATTAGTATACATAAAATACTACGACGGAGTTATATTCAGACGATTTCAAAATAAGTTTTCAAACGGGATAGAGCTAAGGAAATTATGGGTTATAGCTATGGAGGTTATGGGTATTGTTCGAGGGTATTGCTCGTGAGGTCAACCTAACGTTTATCATTTTCGTTGCGTCTACGTACTTTCCTGCAATATTGAATCACAATATTGATACGTGAGCATTCATATCTTATCTTTTATATATTAATAGTGTATCCCTGACTAGTCCTCGAGTATATATGATTACGCATGTTTGTATGCTTAGTTTCGTCGTTAAATAGTTTATGATAAATCACGAATTTGATACATATGCTACTGAGATAAGGTATATGATATGCATGTTATTGAAAAGCTAAAGAAAAATTAATAACTTTTCATTTAGAAATCGTGTGGGTTCGATGAACGGATTAAAAGATATGGTCAACTGAATTATTATTAATTTTAATATTATTATTAAAACGATTATTATAATTGTTATCAGTTGATGTTATTACTAAAATTATCTTTATTACTAAAAACTAATATTTTTATTGAAACTATCATTTTATTATTTTTATCATTATTATTATTATCAATATTATTTTATCAAATAAATATGCGTACAAAGATATTTTTACCACACGTAATATAATTACATTAATAATACATACCACTATATTTTTATGATATTAAGTGAATTTTATAAATTTTATTACTTGAGATATATATAAAAGTATATTTTTATCATATATGAATTTAAATATAAATTTTTATTTATTAATAAATGACTTGTATTATTTAGTATAATAAGATCTGATAAATATATTTAAATATATAAAACGATTATATGTAAGTTATATAATAAACATGTATAGATTTTGGAAGTCATTTTGGGTCAAGTTGACTTTTGTTGACTTTTGCATGTCGGTCTCGAGCATTAGGATTGTGATACACTACGACTTGACCTAAATTGTTAGACAGGTATTGACCAACATATAAATATATATACTTAATATAGGTTCATGAATCCGAGACAAACCCTGCACTTGTTCAGTGCCGTCATATACATAATTGCTACGAAATACAGTATTGTGAGTTTCATTACTCCCTTTTTATATATATTTTTGGGCTGAGAATATATGCACTGTTTTATTACTGTTTTACGAAATGGACACAAGTACTAAAAACATATTCTACGTTGAGTTGTACCACTTTGCATATTTTTCCCTAATAGCTTGGTAACTACCATTTACATGCGGTATTGTAAACGCGAATCCTGTTGATAGATCTATCGGGTCTGACAACCTCAACAGGACTGGACGACCAGTATTCAACGGTTGCACAGTACTTCGTTTCAGTGACTACACTTGGTACAGTGTAGTGAGATTTCATAATAAAGGGAATATGCGACGTTGATTAAATGTTAAGTATGGTTACCAAGTGCTCAACCACTTAGAATATTTTTATTAAAACGTTTATGTATATGAAATCTTGTGGTCTATTACTATTACGAAAATGGTTGATTATGATAAACTAAAGAACTCACCAACCTTTTGGTTGACACTTTAAAGCATGTTTATTCTCAGGTATTAAAGAAATCTTCCGCTGTGCATTAGCTCATTTTAAGGATATTACTTGGAGTCATTCATAACATACTTTGAAAGACGTTTCATTCGAGTCGTTGAGTTCATCAAGATTAATACTAAGTCAATTATAGTTGGATGTAATATGAAATGGTATGCATGCCGTCAATTTTAGATGTAAAGAAAGTTTGTCTTTTAAAAACGAATGCAATGTTTGTAAAACGTATCTTATAGAGGTCAAATACCTCGCGATGTAATCAACTATTGTGAATCGTTTATAATGTATATGAACGGGTCCTTTCACCAGTCGACTTACACTATCAAATAAATTACAAATACATTCTTACAGCTTCTGATTTTGTTAAATTTAAAAAAAAATTTATGAAGAACACAAGAACATACTGTATGTGTAGCTTTTTGGTCAAAACTCGAATTCAAAACAATTTTAAAAATCTGGAAGTGCAGAACTATTAGAATTTCAATAACTAAACTATCTGCAAAATTTTAGTTTCCAATTCCTCAAAACGATTGTGAATTTTGGAGTCAAACTTTCGATTATTAAAGCCAAACTTTATGTTCTTCGTGAAATTCGATTTTAATTTAATGTTTCTGTTTCAATCGAGGATTCAGAAAGATTATAGAGGTGATTTAAAAACTTTTTCATGTAGAAACATGGATCTAAAACGTTCTCAAAGTCAAGATTGATGTTAGGATTTTTATTTTTTTCCACGAACTGCATCAGACATTTTCTTTCATTTTGTTGTTGTTTAAATCGAATAAATAGTCATTACAGGTCGTTTACAACTAAATATCAAATCTTATTTCCAACTTTGATTTATTATTTGACTTTGATTTGAATCCCTGGTCGACTGATATTTTTTTTGGGAAGAAGATAAAATTTAAACAGAACGAAATGGGTTATGAAGTTTAGGTTCTTAATTTATAATAGAAAAACAAATACAGAGTAATGGTTTGAGGAGGATGTCGGGGAATGAGTGGTCACTGGTTCGATTCCAGTTTGGTGCAAATTTTTTTTAAAGGAGCATTAGAAGGTAGTTCACTACACCAAAATTTTTTATTATTATTGTTATTATTATTAGAATTATAATTATTATCATAATTTTTATTACGATTTTAGATTATTATTATTATCGTTAGTATTATAATTGTTAGTATTATTAAGTAACACTTGATATTGTTATTAGAATTATAGTAGGTAAACTATTACTAATACTATTATTACTAATTTTGTTATTATCATTTTAAATATAATTTTATCATATGGTTACTAAGAACAAGTATAATTAACATTATTATGATTATGATCATTAGTAATTATTATTATTGTTATGTTAATATTAATAACATGATTTTTATTATTATAATTTTAGTTATTATTAAGTATTAGTTACCATTTATTATTATTATTATTATCATAACCCTAACTACAATTATGATTATTATTATTATGAATGTTATTACTAGTATTATTATCAATAAAAGTATTATTACTAAGTAATATGACTACTAATATTATCATTATTAATAAGATTTCTATTATTATTATTATAAGAATCAGTATTAACATAAATATCATTCTTAACAATATCATTATTATTATTAGTATTATCACTATCACTAATATCATTAATAGTAAAATTATTATAATTATTATTATTAGTATTAGTATTATTAGTAATACCATTATTACTAAAAGTAACATTATTTTCAAACCTGTCGTTTTTGTTAAAACTAATAGAATCATTAAAAGTAACATCTTTACTATTATTATTATTATTAGTAGTATTATCAATATCATTAAAATTATTATGATTATGAAAATAAAGGTTTTAAAGATATTGTTAAGGTAATAAGTATAAAAAAAATATAATAAAGATTTCATATACACAAATATATTTAAATTATATATATATATATATATATATATATATATATATATATATATATATATATATATATATATATATATATAATTTAAATATATTAAAATTTCTATATACAAAAATGAAAATATATAAATAAATAATGAAACTTATAAATTATTAAATATAACAAATACATCATTAATAATAATATATAGAATCATTCGATTACAAGAATATGCTTTAATATATATATATATGTATATATGTATATATATATGTATATATATATATATATATATATATATATGTATACATATTTTATATAATAAAGATTTCATATACACAAATATATTTAAATTATATATATATATATATATATATATATATATATATATATATATATATATATAATTTAAATATATTAAAATTTCTATATACAAAAATGAAAATATATAAATAAATAATGAAACTTATAAATTATTAAATATAACAAATACATCATTAATAATAATATATAGAATCATTCGATTACAAGAATATGCTTTAATATATATATATATATATATATATATATATATATATATATATATATATATATATACATACATATATATATATATATATACATACATATATATATACATATATATATATATATATACATATATATATATAGATATATACATATATATATATATACATATATATATATATACATATATATATATATACATATATATATATATATATATGAATGATATAGGTTCGTGAATCCGAGGCCAACCCTGCATTGTTCAGTTATGCAATGTCGTCATATGTATTTTTACTACAAAATACAGTATTGTGAGTTTCATTACTCCCTTTTTATATATATTTTTGGGACTGAGAATACATGCGCTGATTTTACTAATGTTTTACGAAATAAACACAAGTGATCAAAAACTACATTCTATGGCTGGATTATGAATATTGAATATCACCCCTTTTTAGCTTGGTAACCTAATGATTAGGAAACGGGTATGGCCCCTAATCGACGCGAATCCTAAAGATAGATCTATTTATTACACAGACGAGAGGTTCTGTTTGGGGATATTCTATGCATTAAAGTTAAGTCGGTTATCAAGCGTTCACCATATGAATGAATTTTAATTCGCGAGTTACGCATGTTATTATGTACTCGGGTTACGTGTATAATTAAATATATGAAATCTTGTGGTCTATTAAAATGATGGAAATGAATGTTTACGATAAACTAATGAACTCACCAACCTTTTGGTTGACACTTTAAGGCATGTTTATTCTCATGTATGAAAGAAATCTTCCGCTGTGCATTTGCTCATTTTAAAGATATTACTTGGAGTCATACATGACATATTTCAAAAGACGCTGCATTCGAGTCGTTGAGTTCATCAATATTATTATTAAGTCAATTATAGTTAGATATACTATGAAATGGTATGCATGCCGTCAACTGTTGATGAAATGAAAGATTGTCTTTTAAAAACGAATGCAATGTTTGTAAAATGTATCATATAGAGGTCAAGTACCTCGCGATGTAATCAACTATTATGAATCGTTTATAATCGGTATGAACGGGGCATTTCATCATGGCTAACAATAAAAAGGTTTTTATGATGAATATGAGTTGATAAATAGAGTTTTATCATTATTGATTAATATAGATTAAACGATTCGATTATGTGAAGCGTATGAGTGAAGCTGTCACAAAAGAATGAAATGTGAAAATAAAGTTTTATCTTAACTTCTGACATAGTCACGGTTGATTTCCTGAATTCAAGGAATTTAGAGATAATCTTCGAAATCTATATAAGATTCGGTTCTTTAATAAATAAGGAAATTAGGATCCTCTTTGATTAAATGCAGTCATCTGCCTCGATTGTTATGCCTGTTATTCTTACATCCCGTTATTTTCACAACTCCTCTACTTCCTTCTATTTTGAAGCTTCATGCTTCTGTTTTCTTCCCGACTTAAAGTAAACCGATCAAGACGTCTCGAATTTGTAGATTAAATCTTTGAATTTCGAATGATCATGGCTAACGTTCTAAGAAAGAAATGGTAATAGCACGATCTGTTTTGTTAAATTACCAGAAATTACGGAAAAGACAGAACCATTAAAAAATTATTTTCTTGATGTTTTTAGAGGTCAAGTAGAATGAAAGAGTTATGTAGCATGGCACATGATGAGGGTGTGATCTGTAAACCATCATCACGTTCCATTAGAAATTCAGCATGACCTACTGTAATATAATCACGTTGGTCGGGCGTCATTATATTATACTAACTCATGCTTCAACTCCAAACACTTCTCCAGAAATCATTCATAATTTATCTCAAATATTATAAAAAGATAGAAATTAAAATAGTTTCTTTTATGATGTAATATAGATAGCACGAAGTGATAAATAATTTCTGACAAGAATATTTATGAAAATATTCTCAGAAATATCGAAGATATTTATGATGATATTTTGAAATTTCTAAGATCGAAGGTTGATGAAAAATTTTCTTCCACAAGGATTTAGAATAATTAAGGAGCAAGATATTCGCTAGAGATTTCATCAGATACTAAATCGTCTGGATTCATTAAGTACAGGTTTAATCCTGGTGATTTGTCTACAAACTTCTTCAGGGTTTGCTCAATCCATTTTTTAGTTCCAAAGCTGAGCCTTTTTAACACACCATTCTTATTATCAAGCTTTTGGCCATTAAGACCATCTATAGCTTTTGCTGCTTCATTAGAATTTTCATATCTGAATCATTGGTTATCAATCCGAGGTGTTTTCAAGAGTTTCGAAGGATTTGAATGTAGATGGTAATCGTGATGGTACAAATGAGGTTTAAGATGAAATCAAGTGGCAAACTTGAAGAAATGTTTAGTTTCATATGTTATAATCAATATTTTAATTCATTTTAATTGTCCAATATTAATAGTCCACAGTTAGTAGTCCACAGTTAGTAATTCAATAATTCATATGTAGTTTAATATATAATATTCGAATTAATTAATACGTATCGTGACCCATTGTATACACGTCTCAGACTCGATCACAAATCAAGGTATATATATTATTTTAGAATCAACCTTGACCCTGTATAGCTAACTCGGGCATTACTGCATATAGAGTGTTTATGGTTATTACAAATAATATATATAGATGATGTCAATATGATATGTCAAAACATTGTATACGTGTCCCGATATTTAAAATGCGTAAATAACAGTATTAAAATGACGATAAATAAAGTGCGTAAAATAAATAACAGAAATTAAATAACGATAAATAAAATTGCGAGAATTAAAATTGCGATAAATAAATTGCAATAAAGTAATAAGGAATTAACAGTTAGCTAGGAACAGTTAGCTAGGATTTTGTTAGCGTGGATTCTTAACAAAATTTCTCATAGTTAATTTGTTTGTTTCTAACAAATTTTATTTTTGTCCAATGTTTTCTTCATTATGCCACTTGCTGGATTCTGATAAGTCAAAATCCAAATATGAAATTGAATGAAAATGGTTATTCTGTGGTGAACGGATTCGTATATCTGTGGATGTAAGTAGGATAGTAAATGACTGTTGAGTCAGATTCGAAGACTGTACAGTGTAACTTATTAATGTGAAATCTAAATATTCCTCGGGTATTACCTACCCGTTAAAATATTTTCAGCATTAACAGTTTGTACAAAAGAAAATTTAATTACAATCTTTATGAAAACATATATATATTTTCTTCAGATGTAATCATGGATTTAATGAGTTAATATGATATTAATCTCATTTGCTTTTCGGTTTGAGCTAGAATAAATAATCTCTAAGACTTTAGATATTACATAATCGCCATGTAGAATGAAGGTAAATGATGTAGAACGATACGTAGAATGATGATTATACTCGAGGTACAGAATGAGATGTTGAGGCATGGATTGTTGATGGTACTGGTGCTGTTACTGATGGTACTGTTGGTGTCGGTGATGTTGCTGAAGCTGGTAAATTTTGCACCATATTCTCTAAATTGATTACTCGAGCGCGAAGTTTGTTGACTTCTGCTATTATTCCGGGATGATTGTCAGTCGGAACGAGCGGATGAATAAGGTTTAGAATTTTAGATAGAATATAATCGTGGCGAGATATTCGGAAAATGAGGGTGAAAATGGTATTACGAACAGTTTCGCCGGTAAGTGCTTCAGGTTCTTCGCCAAGAGGGGATTATGGTGAATGGAAAGGATCGCCTTCTTCTCGTTTCCATTGATTAAGTCAACTACGAACTCAGCCCCAATTCATCCAGAATTGATAATGGCTGATTGGTTGATCCATTCCGTTTACACAGCTTTCGGAGCTCGAGTGGAAATCCATATCGGAATAGTTGTCGGAATAAAAGGAGCTTGAACTAATGACGAGTTCCATTTCGTATGATTGAATAAAAAAATTTCCAATATGAAATGATTTTTAGATGTCAAATAATATTCTAATTACGTAGAATACTTATGTATAGTACAGAAGATCCCGTAGATTACGGAGGAATTTTCGAAAGCTGTTTGGCAAAGTTTACGTAACAGATACGCTAAGATACGAATTTATCTATACACTATCTATGCTATAGAGGCAGTAAGATGTGTCTAGACTTTAAGGATGATAAGCAAGTAATTTTCGACACGAAATGATAAGCAAAACTTTTGACATGCAGACACGGTCGAAGTCCAGACCCACTAATGCATCTAAACAACTATCAGTTAGACACACTAATGAAAGACCTGGTTCGCTAAGACCACTTCTCTGATACCAACATTAATGAACCCGTTCATATCGATTATAAATGATTCACAATAGTTGATTACATCGCGAGGTTCTGACCTCTATATGATATATTTTACAAACATTGCATTCGTTTTTAAAAGACAAACTTTCATTTCAACGAAAGTTGACAGGAATGCATACCATTTCATAATATATCAAACTATCAATGACTTAATAATAATCTTGTTAACCTCAATGACTCGAATGCAACGTCTTTTGAAATATGCCATGAACGACTCCAAGTAATATCTTTAAAATGAGCAATGCACAGCGGAAGGTTTCTTTAATACCTGAGAATAAACATGCTTAAAAGTGTCAACCAAAGGTTGGTGAGTTCATTAGTTTATCGTAATCAATCATTCCATAGTTTTAATAGACCACAAGATTTCATTTTCATAGTTACCTGCAGGAACACTCATCTGCAAAAATCATTCATATGGTGAACATCTGGTAACCGACATTAACAAATGCATCTAGAATATCCCCAAATATACAGGTATACTCATCTGTATATAAAATCGAAGTACTAAAGAATCCGTAACCCGGATGAGACGTGTCAAAGTCCATAGATCTATCTTCAGGATTCGCATCAATTTGGGGGTCTGTTCCTAAATTCTTAGGCTACCAAGCTAAAAAGGGTGATATCCGGTATAATAATTCAACCATGAAATGTAGTTTCAGTACTTGTGTCTATTTTGTAAAACAGTTATAAAAGCAGCGCATGTATTCTCAGTCCCAAAAATATATATTGCAAAAGCATTTAAAAAGGGAGCAAATAAAACTCACGATACAATATTTTGTAGTAAAAATATTCATACGATGATACTGAACAATGCAGGGTTGGCCTCGGATTCACAAACCTCTATCAATTACATATATTAACTCAGAGAATCAAATAATTCTATTTATTAATTATATAATATTTATATATTAGTGTTGTAATTATATATAAAATTTATACTAAATCTTAATTAAAGTATATATATATATATATATATATATATATATATATATATATATATATATATATATATATATATATATATATATATTTTATTTACATTTTATATCTTAAATTATAAGTTATCTATATTTATTTGGTATACTTTAAATATATAATTTGTAAAAATATTAATATAGTTTTATTCAGTATATCTTTATATGACTAACTTTTGTTGTAATAATAATAATAATATAGTTGTAATAATAATAATAATGATAGTAATAATAATAATGATATTAATAAGTATGATAGTTTTAATAACAATGCTAATCTTAAAAATGATAATTTTAATAATAATAAAAATGATAATAATAAAATAATAATAATAATAATAATAATAATAATAATAATAATAATAATAATAATAATAATAATAATAATAATAATAATAATAATAATAATAATAATAATAATAATAATAATAATAATGTTAATAATAATAAAAGTACTAATAATACTACCTTTCAAGAAAAAGTTCCAAAAATAATTGCTTATGCCTGGGCTCGAACCCAAGACCTCTCGGTTGACTCAAACACTCTTAACCATCCTTCTGTCTTTTCTTTTCTAATTAATACCACTACTTAATTTTATTTAAACCGTATTATTTCTGTTTTTAGTCCAATATAGCTTGACCCAAAATAACCAACTAGAAGCCCAATCAAATCTTCGGCCCAAAAATAACATAATCATAACAGGCCAATGGAAGCCCGATACCCAATCAATCCATTGGTTTGGTCTGTTAATTAGGAGCTTAAACAGAAAAAAAAAATTCGATCATCATCATTCTTGTTTCTATCATGCTCACCATCGTTCTTCATCATAACATCACAACATCATCATCGTTGTTTCATCATGCCATCAACGAATCAACATCGACAGAAAATCACGATTTCATCGTGACCTATTACTATTCATCATCTTCAACATTATCATCATTCATCATAAAAATAAACCTCCTCGCCATTACGATTATCATCATCGTGTAATCCAATCATCACCATTTTCCCTAACATCATCATCTTTCTTCGTTTTCTTTGTCACTGTACATCATCAATCGACATCATCATCTCTTCCTTCTTCATTACCACAGAAACATAAAGTTTGCTGCTGCAGTAGCAGCTTTCAATGAGTCAAAAGAGAAGAAAAAGAAACAGAAATAGGTTCGTACAGTATATAACGTTATTTTCAAATACTATTCATCGTCTTCTCCATAATTTAATCATCGTGACATCATTATATTCTTAGCTTGGAAACAGAAAACAGTCGTAGGCAGCAGCAACTGATGGTGTTAAACGGTGGTGATAGGTGTAACATCCCGCGTTTTTCCGTTAAATTTATTTTTAACACCTTCTTTTTTTTTGATAATATCTTTCATTATCTAAATTCGTATCTTTCATTAACTAACGTTCTTAATATTCCCGTTATTTAATTATAACATCACTCGTTTACTCGAACATTTTTAAAATATTCGTTTGGTTAATTCCCGCACCCGCTTTGAAACTCGAGGGACCAAAGTTGCAAAGGGGCCTAACTAGTTGACTAGGTCAACTAGTCAAACCCCACCATCACCACTCATTCACCCTTCACCTCCCACCTCTCTTTGTCTCTCTAGCAACAAAACCCCATTTTCATCTTCATCAAAGATTCATCATCCAAATCCGAATCAAGAAGCAAATAACAAAACAAATTACATTTTCGTGATCCTCTCTTCATCCTCTACATTTTGGTACCAATTTCATCAAGTTTGGGTAACTTTTTAAAAACACTAAATTTCTCTAAATTTGTTTTATATACTTGAAATGGTGTTAATTAGGGTCTATGGCTCAAGTATAACATGAATATATGTTTTGTTTGCTCGATTTGTTGTTTTTGGAGTAATTAGCATGAACTTGAAATGGATGTGCTTAATCCTTGATTTTGGTTGATTAAATGTTTTTTAAATGTTAAAGTTCATGTATTAAATATGTTACTAGCATCATTAGCTTCATTTTAAGGTGTAGGTTGATTTAGAAAAGCTTCATTTACAAAATGGTTGAATTCATGATTTTGATTAGGGTTTGATGAACTATAAAATGAACTTTTGATGCTTTGAATGCCATGAAATATTATTAGTAAGTATTTAGTTGTAATGTATGTTTCATTACCTTCAAAACGGCATATCATATGTGTGAATTGGATTCTCGAATCTTAAAATGCGTTTTATGAACTTGAAACCTTGATTTTGAGCGTTTAATGATCATTTATTGAGGTTTTCATTGTTGTTAATGATGGAATTGATTGATGAAATTTGTTTAGTTGTATTCCTCTTTAAATTACCTTTCCAAAGATATAAGATACGTGTTTTGAATGTTTACGGTTCATAAGTTATGGTTGTTTGAAGTTGAAATCATCTAAGTGATAAACTGCCCCAGAATGGCTGATACATATGCAGATGCGGCGCATCTTCCTCAGATGCGGTGCATCTGAGGTAGACTACCCAAAAATCTCCATTTTCGTTTAATTCTAGCTATGCTATGCACCCCCGATTGATATGAAACTTAGCCAACATGCTTATACATGACTTCTAAGCTCAGGAAAATAGTTCGGGACCCGACCCAACCCCGTTGACTTTTTCGTTGACTTTGACCAAGTTTGACTTTTAGTCAAACTTAACAAAACACTTATGCAATCATTCTAAAGTGCTTTTATACTTGATTCTTGCATGAAACTTGATAACGTGACTCACATGCTATATATTCGAGTCGTAACGAGCCATAGGACTAATTGAACACATTTTTCCCGACCTTGTGTCGTAATCGGTTAATTGATACAACTTACTTGTTTAGGTCAATGCTAAACAACTTCCATGCACACGTTTACTTTGTGAAGTACATTTATACTCGTGCACCCGAAGTGAGATCATAGTCCCATCTTTCAACAACTTTTATACTTTTAAATCATGGGATGAGAAACATATACGTATCATACTTTTATACTTTAAACACAAGTACAAAAACAAACATTCCACAGCGAGTTAGAACAAAAAGCCTCAATTCAATTATCATTAGTTACACTTGCAGGGTGTAAGCGAGAACTTATAGTATGTGATCACATGGGCTTGACGAGCCTCATTCGGACGGTTCGCTACCGTTAGCGGATGAAATATATTTTAAGGTTTAGTGTATGTTCTAACACTACGCAACAGGGTGCAAAACAGTTAAGTCTTGATAATTGGGTGCTCACGAACATACTTTTAGAATGCAAACGATTTAGATAATCTTGTGGTTCAAAAACAACGTTTTAGATAATCTTGTGGTTCAAAAACAACGTTTACAAACACCTATGATTTCACCAACGTTTTTCGTTGACAGTTTTCTATATGTTTCTCAGGTTCATGAATGGCTATTTGATACATGCTTCCGCGTACACTCATACTTGCTTGGGGTCAAGCATACATGTATACACTCTGATTACTTGCTTGGAGTCAAGCATACATACATACTTACGCTATTTATAGCAACTGTGATTTTAAACTAATTATGTCGCAAGTTATTTCATTTATACTTTATACTGTTGTAAACTTAAACTTGTTGTTGATCCGTTGGTAACAAAACTTTGTAAGTCTTGTACTTTTCAAATGAATGCGACATAATTTTGGTCAAACGCATCTCATTTAGGGACTATGACCATGTAACGGGACCTAAGTTAACGGCGCCGTCAATGACGATTTTGTCAGGTCGTTACAGATGGTATCAGAGCCAGACCCCGGACCAAACGTGCACAACGAGGACGCTGTGTCCCATTAGGGGGGAGGATTGTAGCATCCGTGTTACATCCGTCCCACATCGGTTGGAGAGGGGAACGAAGCATGCCTTATAAGGGTGTGGAGACCTTTCCTAGCATGACGCGTTTTGGGACCACAAGCGCAGCAGATCTCATGAGAACTCTGCAGTTAAACGTGCTCAGGTGAGAGCACTACCAGGATGGGTGACCTCCTGGGAAAGTGCTCGTCGTGTGTGGTTGCCAAGAAAAATCCGTGCGCCTACGGGCAAAGCGGACAATATCATGCTACGGGGAACGTTTACCTGGGATGTTATAATGTAACGACCCACACCAACCCACGAACAAACCACGTGAAAATACAAAATAAAAAAAAATTTGCTGCACAGTAAACTGGCGCGGCGCGCCATTCGGGTCTGTCCGGAAAGTCTCAAAATGCGAAAAAGATTGACTAGTTCCCGACACTTTTAGACGAAACGCTTTTTACCATACATCCAAATATGTAAAACTAACCTGTTTCAAATATAAAATCAATGTTTACAAGCGGGGCCCACATTGGCCGTTTTACGACTTTCGTACAAAATACAAGTTTCAAATCCAAATTACATTTAGACGAGTTAGGACTCTGTAACCCAACCCGATACCAAGAGCATAATTCCGGGGACTACCAAATCCCCAATCCGCGTCCGCATATCCAAAAGCTACCCCCATCGAGCCCAAGCGCTCCTACGCAACTAGTTTAACAACTAGCTAGTTTCATAACGCAATACCTGTAAAAAGGTAAACAACGAGAGGGGTAAGCTAAAAGCTTAGTGAATGCAATAATTATACGAATACATATATAATTATACCTACTTGCATACACTTACACAAACCGCAAACATGCTAGTAAACACAATTAGCTTATCGTCACAATAACAAGCTATGAATCTCCAATACCACAAGCTAGCATAACAACCGCATGTAAATATAACTCGAATAATATAATATGCTTACAACACAAATAACCATGGTCGACCAATAGTACAAGGGAACGGCGCTCGCGAAAATTCCATCGGTGTTCATAACATCCGTTAGGGCACTTAACACCTCGCACCACTAACCCCTAGGGTGGCACCTTAACACCTCGGCACATCACCCCGAGTGGCATCTTAACACCTCGATGCAACACTCATTATTTTTACGGAGTGGTGTCTTAACACCTCGACACTACACTCCTAGGTGGCATCTTAACACCTCGATGCTACACCCGAGTGGCATCTTAACACCTCGATGCTACACTCTTCACGTGAAACGTGGTGTCTTAACACCTCGACACTACACCTTTCACGCTACAACAAATAGATACATTATATACATACGCATATAATTATTCCACTCACCTTGGAATGCCCGCATAAGTCATGTACAACATGATCTTCGTCCTCAAATCCGAGCAAGTAATCACCTATAATACACATAGGCACAATATACACATAAATTACATTCCCTAAAAGAGAATTCGACTCAAACATCCCTTAGCCGAGGGTTTTTACCTACTTCCACAATCCGCCCATTTAGACACCTAAAGTGGACTTCACCAATCACCACTACGGGTGGTAATTCCAACCCATTCAAACAAGTACACACTAACACTTAGTGCACTTGATCTTGCAAAATCAACCCATAAGTGCAACTCGACTCAAATTGCACTTAACCACCAAAGTTTGACTTCCATTGACCAAATTAGGTTTAACTCGCTTTGACTTGTCAAATTACACACGAAGTACCTACAGTCACTAACAACTAGCGATTGTATCTCAAAATCAACATTTGACATCAAAAATCACTAACACTTAACTCATTTCAACATAAAACCCATTTTAACCCATATTAGGGTTTACACCCCAAAATCACGTCAACACAACACTAACAACACTAGTATACAAGTGTTCTAAGGTTTAACCAACACACGCAAGATCCAAACTTACAATTTAATCAATCGAAACCCTAAGTCACCCATTTAGGCTTACTTACATGAATCTTACCCAAAACCCCCAAATTTCACAATAAAATGGGTTTATAACTCTAACTAACACAAACTCTAACTCAAACAAGAAATCAAACACTACAATTCGGATTAGGGTTTACCTCAAGCAACAAAACGAGCTCTAGTAGCTAGAAACACCAAGGAGAACCAAAACCCGCTTCCAATTTGGGCAAAAATCACCATCTTCATCATTAACTCAAGCTTCCTCTCTCTAGAAACTCATCTCTCTCTCTCTAAGATTGGGAGTGTTTGAATGGATATCAAAATGATCCAAAAGTGGATCTAAAACTGATATTAAAGCCTCAAATCCGTCCATAAGTGAAAGGACCAAAGTACCCCTCATTTACCCCTTTAAAATGCTGAAAAATTGCATCAGACGTGATCGGCGCGCCGCGCCAAATGGTGGGGCACCGCTCCACCCTACAGGTCAGATTTCAGAAACTTGTTTTGGCCATAACTTTTTGACCGTAGCTCCGTTTTCGATGAATCAAATATCGTTGGAAACGTAATAAGATTTCCTTTCTAATGGTGAGGCTTTGAAACATCAACTCAAACTTTATTTGGGGTCAAAAAGGTACGTACACACCTTGTAACTCCAAACAACGTCCAGTTTTCTTCGACGTTCGAGCAAGCAACACGTACATGCTTCGTACACTTCATACACACATCGTACACCATAAATACATTATGTGCAATAAATATTTGGGTCTTACAACTCTCCCCCACTTAAACTCGATCACGTCCTCGTGATCTTCGTCACTTAACCATTCCGGACCTACACTCTACGGTCCTTTGACATGTATCCAACTCGATATCCGCAATAATTCCAATAACAATTTCCATTAATCCGAAGTTTTCACCACACGCTAATAATCATTAGCGTGCATTACCGCAACAAGCGATATCCCGCGCGCCCAACGTTCAAGCTACCCACTTAGGAAATATAGAAAACACCATACATTCCTTCAAGTTCTCTCGGCTACAACTCGCAACAAGCTACATTCCTTCAACGAAGAAATCTCGGTATCGCCAACTAATCACACTAGGGGCACAAACTTTCCCATAAATTAATCCGCACCCGACCATCCGCCACTGGATTAATCCAGGACGACGATAATACACCATGAGCTAGACGAAACACCAACACATCGTCATAGGGTTTCTCCTCTGAACCATACATTACGACTTCCTAGTACAAACACAGAAGCTATTCGTATACAAAAAAATCCCGTCAACGGCGAATCATCATCACACTAAATTCGTAATTCGCCACACGACCCACAAAATATTCACCAACGCCGGGTGAATCCTCCTACCTAGACCGTCCATTTAGGATGGTCTTGACATTTCGACGCAACCTACGAGTCACATTACTACGGTACACACTCTCGCAAACCAACAACAACCGCATGTCTCTACGCCAGACAATCAGAACCGACACTCTCCGCCTCACAATCGTCCATAAAGTGGAATAATCCACTGACAATTTCCACGTCCACGTTTCCCGAGAAAGAAAAATACAGTATTCACCACGATATCAACTCATACTCTCTTAAAAGTACTATCCGAGCTTCACACCAACCCAAATTTGCATCATAAAAGCACTCGCAATGACAACTTCATTTTCCTCACTCCGAGATCTTAAACTTCACATTTGGTCTCACACCGCACAATGGTACTACACGACCACCTTTCCTAAGAAGTCTTACACTTCACTTGATCTAACACCACTGAAGCTTCCCCATACTTCAGTAAAAACTCCCCCACTTAGGATTTAGCTCCATTTCTCACCGCTAAGATGATAACATCCTGCGGAGTTACCATTTCACAAAACACACGACCACCCTCATCGTTGGTCATCCGCACCGAACCACCATAAATTCACCTTAGGCTCTCAGAGCCGTCATGCACAATCACAAGAGATGTCGTACAGTCGACGACATCGCACCTTTGTACCACGAATAACAACTAATAAACCTTCGTCGTTCGCAGAGCGAACTCCATCAAAATCCTATGTACGCCTCTAAGTCTAGGCATATGCCGCTCCGCTTAATCAGTCGTGCATCTCCGTCGAGATAACCCGAACTTCCACTTAACGAACCTTTATCAATAAATGCCCACTCTCATGGAGAAGAAGGACCAATCCGACACAATAATCGCATCGACCGCAATATCGACCCTTCGTCATAACACTTGGCCTATCCGACCATTAAGTCCATCACTGGTCCACCGGAAATCTTCACCCGTCTATCACTTAAGAGTAATAAGATGCGCTCATCCGTCACTTCGCAAGAACGATTCACCACAATGTTCTTAAACTTCAACTTTCACCACCGTCGAATTACCATCACCCGTCGATCACTATTACAATCTCCGCTCCTTCCAAGGGTATCTCACCGACACTCCAAGCACTAACGATCAAACCATCACCGCAGTTGAACATCACACTAGCAGGTATAAGAAGGCACCTGACGCAGTGTCATGCAGACTCCCGCCACAACCTACTGAATTTTAGAACTCGATCTCTAGGTTCCATACACCCGATGTCACCCATCTCTCCACAATAATGACCCGAGGTCATACCTACCAGACAAACCCTACGTCCTATTGTCTTATCGAAAGTCCCAAGCGATAACATGCTACCCGAAATTTCCACAAGGCTAAACGATATAGCCTAACGAAACCCTTTATCTAACACTAAGGAGATGCTTGAGAACACCAAGTCTTACACCCTACCTCACATCGGCACAAACACCACAACAGGGGTATTCCGTTAGGAATGTTACCCTATAATTCCCGTCACACTAACACACTATCGTAAGCATCGTCATATGGGTCCCACTCTCATGAGTTTATTGACCCGAAGACTCCTTGATTCGCCAATTTCCAAGGCGACTTACAATTTGAATCCTAACACGATTCTCTAACCACACACACACTCTCCCGAGTGTAACCCAATCTACTATCATTAGACTCGTCGCATTCCTTTATGGAATTCAAGCCCTCGACGCACACACGCACACACATAACTCGGTCATCCAAGTTACGATGAGTAACTACAACAAATAACAGATCTCAAATAATGCACCCACTACTTAGAGTGACTATGTGCGCGCCAGACTAGTGAGTTGGCTCACTCACTTAACTAACCGAATCCATCGTAACACTTCTCGACTCGCAACGAACCCGATGTGACTACAAGCACATCACCCGAGACACTATCAACTAGGAACCAATAAAGATTCCTCATTTATCCCGAATCTACCCCAACCATGCCACGTTTCCTCCGTTCGGTACTCGTCATGTCATGCTTGACGTCAAGATATACTTTCGTAATAATGGTGATCGGTCATTATTACAAATGCGTACCTTACCATTTTCACATGTCCACGCAAAGTACTTAACCCGGACTGACGCAACATTCACACAAAAACAACACGCGATAACTCCTAGTACCCGAATGATCAAAGTCCTTACTGTGAACTCGATCATTCAAAAACCGCCAAACTTTTGAATCTCTCCAATAGATTCATCCCTAGGACACCACACCAAAAAGGTACCTGTATATATATACACCTATATACAATATAATAATAAATGTACACAAGTATATCGCAACAACAAGTCAACCTACAACCTAGGTGACTATCACTAAACAACGTTCAAGTCCGCCTACTTACATTAGGCACTAGCTATCTAAGGCACTAATTTACACAAGCAATAAGGCCCCACATAATCACACTTTGGACCAACACAAGTCCTAGTTAGTCACCTACTCTAAGGCACTAACAAACCTTAATCCGACAAGTATCCCTACAAGTCCCGCAAATAACGCACAACGGATAATAAGTCTAAGACTAGGCACCTACTCGAAGGTCACCTAATTCCCTTAGACTATGCTCGATACCACTTGTAACGACCCACACCAACCCACGAACAAACCACGTGAAAATAAAAAAGAAATAAAAAATTGCTGCACAGTGAACTGGCGCGGCGCGCCAGGATGGCCGCGCGGCGCGCCATTCGGGTCTGTCCGGAAAGTCTCAAAATGCAAAAAAGATTGACTAGTTCCCGACACTTTTAGACGAAACGCTTTTTACCATACATCCAAATATGTAAAACTAACATGTTTCAAATATAAAATCAATGTTTACAAGCGGGGCCCACATTGGCCGTTTTACGACTTTCGTACAAAATACAAGTTTCAAACCCAAATTACATTTAGACGAGTTAGGACTCTGTAACCCAACCCGATACCAAGAGCATAATCCCGGGGACTACCAAATCCCCAATCCGCGTCCGCATATCCAAAAGCTACCCCCATCGAGCCCAAGCGCTCCTACGCAACTAGTCTAACAACTAGCTAGTTTCATAACGCAATACCTGTAAAAAGGTAAACAACGAGAGGGGTAAGCTAAAAGCTTAGTGAATGCAATAATTATACGAATACATATATAATTATACCTACTTGCATACACTTACACAAACCGCAAACATGCTAGCAAACACAATTAGCTTATCGTCACAATAACAAGCTATGAATCTCCAATACCACAAGCTAGCATAACAACCGCATGTAAATATAACTCGAATAATATAATATGCTTACAACACAAATAACCATGGTCGACCAATAGTACAAGGGAACGGCGCTCGCGAAAACGCCATCGGTGTTCATAACATCCGTTAGGGCACTTAACACCTCGCACCACTAACCCCTAGGGTGGCACCTTAACACCTCGGCACATCACCCCGAGTGGCATCTTAATACCTCGATGCAACACTCATTATTTTTACGGAGTGGTGTCTTAACACCTCGACACTACACTCCTAGGTGGCATCTTAACACCTCGATGCTACACCCGAGTGGCATCTTAACACCTCGATGCTACACTCTTCACGTGAAACGTGGTGTCTTAACACCTCGACACTACACCTTTCACGCTACAACAAATAGATACATTATATACATACGCATATAATTATTCCACTCACCTTGAAATGCCCGCATAAGTCATGTACAACATGATCTTCGTCCTCAAATCCGAGCAAGTAATCACCTATAATACACATAGGCACAATATACACATAAATTACATTCCCTAAAAGAGAATTCGACTCAAACATCCCTTAGCCGAGGGTTTTTACCTACTTCCACAATCCGCCCATTTAGACACCTAAAGTGGACTTCACCAATCACCACTACGGGTGGTAATTCCAACCCATTCAAACAAGTACACACTAACACTTAGTGCACTTGATCTTGCAAAATCAACCCATAAGTGCAACTCGACTCAAATTGCACTTAACCACCAAAGTTTGACTTCCATTGACCAAATTAGGTTTAACTCGCTTTGACTTGTCAAATTACACACGAAGTACCTACAGTCACTAACAACTAGCGATTGTATCTCAAAATTAACATTTGACATCAAAAATCACTAACACTTAACTCATTTCAACATAAAACCCATTTTGACCCATATTAGGGTTTACACCCCAAAATCACGTCAACACAACACTAACAACACTAGTATACAAGTGTTCTAAGGTTTAACCAACACACGCAAGATCCAAACTTACAATTTAATCAATCGAAACCCTAAGTCACCCATTTAGGCTTACTTACATGAATCTTACCCAAAACCCCCAAATTTCACAATAAAATGGGTTTATAACTCTAACTAACACAAACCCTAACTCAAACAAGAAATCAAACACTACAATTCGGATTAGGGTTTACCTCAAGCAACAAAACGAGCTCTAGTAGCTAGAAACACCAAGGAGAACCAAAACCCGCTTCTAATTTGGGCAAAAATCACCATCTTCATCATTAACTCAAGCTTCCTCTCTCTAAAAACTCATCTCTCTCTCTCTAAGATTGGGAGTGTTTGAATGGATGTCAAAATGATCCAAAAGTGGATCTAAAACTGATATTAAAGCCTCAAATCCGTCCATAAGTGAAAGGACCAAAGTACCCCTCATTTACCCCCTTAAAATGCTGAAAAATTGCATCAGACGTGATCGACGCGCCGCGCCAAATGGTGGGGCGCCGCTCCACCCTACAGGTCAGATTTCAGAAACTTGTTTTGGCCATAACTTTTTGACCGTAGCTCCGTTTTTGATGAATCAAATATCGTTGGAAACGTAATAAGATTTCCTTTCTAATGGTGAGGTTTTGAAACATCAACTCAAACTTTATTTGGGGTCGAAAAGGTACGTACACACCTTGTAACTCCAAACAACGTCCAATTTTCTTCGACGTTCGAGCAAGCAACACGTACATGCTTCGTACACTTCATACACACATCGTACACCATAAATACATTATGTGCAATAAATATTTGGGTCTTACATACAATCTAGGTGTGCTAGTAGTTAACTAACCAATTTAAGACTCATAAACTTATTTAGCATTTCAAAACCCTAGGTTAGTCATCTTTGAGTCCTCATCACCCAAACTTACCCAAGAACCCTCAAATCATTAATAAATGGATTTTATGTTCATCTATAACCCAAACCCTAACCCTTAAACAATTAATACTAGGAAATCAAGGTTAAGACTTACCACTACAATCGAAATGTAGCTAGTGAGGAGATGAACAACCTTAATACTCGAGCTCTAACCCGAAACAAGCTTCTTCCTCTTCGATTTGAGCTTTCTCACACAAGAATCACTCTCTCTCTCTCTCTCTCTAGAATTTAAGTAGAAGAGGTGTGGTAGTTGAAAGTGCAGTGAATGAGGCTCCACCAACTGATCTTGTGATCTTAGATTCGTTCAACAAGTGAAAAGACCAAAATACCCATTTAAATATCTAAAACAAGTCAGCTGGCCCGCCAGACCATTTGGACGGCGTCCAAAGAGTCTGGACGGCGTCCAGCCCTTCACACTGGGACAACGTCCCATCCTTCTGGACGGCGTCCCAAACAACTGAGGAAAACTAGTTCTTACACTATTTCATAACCATGGTTGATTAAAAAAGTTCTAAGTCTTTCATACCATGCTCTAGGGGCTTGTTTAAGTCCACAAAAGCCTTTTTAAGTTTAAAAACATGATATGGTTTTTTGAAATCTTCAAAGCCCGGAGGTTGTGACACATATACTTCTTCATTTATGACACCATTTAGAAAAGCACTTTTGGCGTCCATTTGATAAAGTTTTAAGTTATTCGCACATGCATATAAAAATAGTATTCTTATGGATTCTAGCTTAGCGACAGGAGCAAATGTTTCATCATAATCAATTCCCTCTTTTTGGCTATATCCTTGTGCAACTAACCTAGCTTTGTTTCTAACTACATTGCCATCTTCATCTAATTTGTTTCTATAAACTCATTTGGTACCTATGATATTGATCTCACTAGGTAAAGAAACCAAATCCCATACATCACTCCTTTGGAATTGATTTAATTCCTCTTGCATTGCTTCTACCCAACTCTCATCTAATAGGGCTTTCTTAATATTTTTGGGTTCTATTTGGGAGATAAAAGCATAGTTGGCAATTAGGTTGAAATCTTGAGACCTAGTGGTTTATATGTTGATATCTCCTATGATTTGTTCCATAGGATGATCCCTAACATGTTTAAGATCGGTCAAGGATACTAAGTTATTATTACTAGGTTTTAAATGAGATCCATCATCATTTATTTCATGAAACTCAACTTGAGTGGGCATTATTTCTATAGCATCTTGTTCTATCACATCATTATCTTCTAAAGGTTTAGTCTTAGGTGGTGGAGGAGTTTCATTGAATGTGACATCTAGGGATTCTTCTATGACATTGGTGTATTTATTTAGGACTCTATATGCCTTACTTTCTATAATATCCTAAGCACACTCCCTCGTAAGCTTTGGGTTCAAACTTTGTAAGATATTCCCTTTTGTTTAAGATGAAGCATTTGCACCCGAATACTCTTAGATGACTTACAGTTGGTTTTCTACCATTTAAAACTTCATAGGGTGTTTTATCCATTGATAGCCTAATTAAGACTCTATTTTGAATGTAGGTGGAGGTAGCAATGGCTTTACTCCAAAACTTTTGAGGTATAGATTGTTCATTTAATAGTGTTCGACTCATTTCTTGAAGAGTTCGGTTTTTTCTTTCAACAACCTCATTAGACTAAAGAGTGCGAGGAGCTGAGAAATTATGAGAAATACCATTTAAATCAGAAAAGACTCTAAATTGGGCATCATTATCAAATTCCTTACCAAGATCCATTCATATCGTTACTATCGTACAACCAAGTAAGTTTTGTATTTTAGTAGCAAAAATTATAAATCTTTCACATGCTTCATTTTTCTGCTTTAGAAATAGTGTCCATATATATCTTGAAAAGTCATCTACTATTACTAAAGTATAAAAATTTCCTCCATAACTTTGTACGGTCGATGACCCAAATAAATCCATGTGTAAAAGTTCTAGAAAACTTTTAGTTGAGATAAAAATTTTAGGCTTATGACTTGCATGAACTTGTTTTTCTACTTTGCATGCAACACAAAAATGACTTTTATATTTTAATTTAGAAAAATCTCTAACTATGTCTTTTGAAGATATATTATGAATTAATTTCATATTAGCATTCCCTAGTTTTCTATGCCACAATTAGTAGTATCATGTATAGAGGTTAGACAAATATGTACATGTTTGAAGTCATCTAGTTTACATGTATAGAGGCATTTCTTCCTAATTCCATGTATGAAACTTTTACCATCTTTATATGTGTGAGGAACTTTTTGTAAATGTCATGTTATATCCTTTATCACATATTCTTCCTACACTTAGCAAGTTAAAACTTAGGTTTTTAATGTGTAATACATTATCAAGTGTAATCTTTTGATTAGTGATAACTCCTGAATTATACAGTTTTTTGATAACATTTTAAGGAGTTATCTTAGTATTTTAAAGACATTTTTAATCCTAAAACACACTAAAATGGGGAAAATGGGGAAAAAGATAATTCTAATGATTTTATCAAAAGTTATGTATCAAACAGGATCAAAAACAAGGAAAATTGCAGAAAAGGCTATGAAGCCGCCGGCCAGGGTTCAAGGAAGCCGCCGGCTTTGGTGTGAATATACTAGAATGTTCTAGAATTGCTCGCAAAATTGGATGAATTTATTGATCAAATAAAATACAGTTAAAGCCACCGGCTTCACACTGAAGCCACCGGCCTTAGTAACACGATTTCTCGACTTGTCGACCAAGTTCAAGTAAAAATGGAAAAAAAATCAAAATGATTACCGGATCGCTGAAACCGCCAGCCTGCTATCAAAGCCGCCGGCTTAATTATGACGGTTACGCATTTTGTGCTTGTGGATCAAGGTTAACTTGCAAAAGGAGTCACCGACCCAAGGAAGCTGCCGGCTTCACCCTGAAGCTGCCGGCTTAACCACCGTTTCTAAACAGTATAAATAGAGGCCTCCTGTTATAGTTTTCAATCTACAATTCAAAACAACACTTTTTAGTTCTGTTTTTCTTTTTGGGTTTTCTCTAAAACCCTTAGATTAGATTTCCTTTCAATTGTAATCAAAGAATTATTCAAGTTATTTATTCAAGTTATTTATTCAAGTTCTTTTCATTTACCTTTTGAGGTATGATTCTATCTTTATCTTATTGTTTAATCTGTTTTATTTATTTTAATCGTTTCTATTCGTCTTCCACTATGAACTAAATGTTCATAGTGGTTACGTGGATGAAAACTAAAACTTCGTCTAGGAATCAGATGAAGTCGCCGGTTTCACCAATCCAAGCCGCCGACTTTGCTGGAACAAAGCCGCCGGCTTCGTGCTTTATTCATACAGTTTCTGATTCTTTTCCAGATCTGTATGGTCGAGTTTTTGTAATGATGTTTGAACTGTTTTGAATCTGTTATGCTTTAATATACTTGTTTGCCATATTTAATGATTAGATAACATGATTTTAGTTTTGATTAATACTTAATCTGATGATCTATTATTCGATTCATGCTAATTGTTTAGATCTAGTCCATCAAACTTGTTAAATTGAATTGCATGCAACTAGGTAAAAACAGCATAATAGTGATAAACTTGTTTAATTTGAATTACGCTTATATAATAGAATTTGATTTTCTTAGGCTTAATCGAAGAACCTTTGCTTGAATTTGTTTAATTAATGATTGCATGAGAACTAAGTAGTAATTGACTTTAAACTAGTAACTTGAGTTGATCTACTTGGTGTTTAATAGCTTATATAATTTGTCAGTCTATTTGCATGGTGATCCTCATCACAAGATTAATATGTATCATGTAATTAAATTAAATATGAAGAATTGAGATGTTAGTCATGCACATCACGTGTCTAGCATATGCTTTAAGTCCTACCTATTGAATGATATGCAACACTTAGCTTAGCCTATTAAGGGATAATAGTTGGTCTATGATTATTATTCCGCTTTGTGTTAATATAAGTCATGAAACTTGTCTAATATGATTCCCGTATGAGTTATTCGTTTATGTAATTGCTTTTGTTTATAATTGTTTATTTTGAATCTTCAATTACTTGTTTTGTTTATCTTTAAATCATCTCCTCCCTAAGAGATAAGAATCTATCCCATAAAAAGACATAAAAATCTTTAATTCTTTAATAAGAATTAAGCTATATAATAAACAACTATTATCCGCATCTACGCTCTCTTGGGACGATAACCTAAAATACTACTTCTGATTGAGTTTTGTTGCTCGTTAGGGTGTTAAAGTGTATTAATAAAGGTTTTATAAATTTAAAAGTTGAAAGATATGTTAAGCACTACTGCACACACTTTTGACACATCAATTAGTAATGTTACCTTTACCGATGATTTTTCCTCTTACATCGTCACCAAAGGGATTACATCACCTCCATTATGCTCTGTATACTTTGTGAAGAACTCTTTGTTTTGCCGTCATGTGTGTTGTGCATCAACTATCAATTATCAATTATCCAATCTTCATTTTGTACAATACCATTGAGACAAACCTATATTTAATTAATCAATAACTTTGGTACCCAATGTTTGTTGAGTCTGGAATGATTAGCATCAAAGACTCCTACTCTAACCCATCTCTTCACAATTTTGACATTATTGTTCTTTTTGAGAAGTGTTCTAGTTTCAACCTTATTACTCCTAGTATTTTGATTATTCATTCTTCTTAAAGGATTTTTCACAAGTGACTTGATCCCTTTCCTTTTTATTTTAACTTGATCAATCATGATAGCGCTTGTTGTTTTTCCTCCCTTTAGTTTTAATATTTCTACTACTTTGGGTTTTTCTTGGGGTTTAACAAACACTTTAGGTTTATGTTTAGATGTTTCTACCTCAAGAGTATTCTCCTTATATCCTAACCTTTGTTTGTTATTCTTTGGTTTTTGAATACTCAAAATATTTTCTAGCACTTTACTTGTGATGATCGCTTCAAATCCATATGGACAATACGTCATTCATTGATTTCATTGCGAGGTATTTGACCTCTATATGATACGTTTTGTAAAAATTGCATTCTTTTGAAAAGGCACACCATAAATGAATATTTAAATCAAAGGTTTTCGACATCTGATAATTTCTACATATAGACAATCACTGTAAATAATAGTTTACAATAGTACTTCCATTGACAATGCAGTTAAAATAAGATACATGGTGATGATTTGGTGAATGCAACGTTTCCTTGAAAAATATTCCATGTATGACTCCATGCACATAGCTTGTCTAACATATAAGCAAACAGCGGAAGACTTCTAGGGAACCTGAGAATAAACATGCTAACAAGTGTCAACACAAAGGTTGGTGAGTTTATAGTTTTAGTGTTTCGCATAATCTGTATATAAAAGTGGATCACAAGATTTCAGTTGTTTCATCCAGAAACGTTTATCAATAGATTATATAAAAGTGGATCACAAGATTTCAGTTATTTCATCCAGAAACGTTTATCAATAGATTCTACATAACAGAGCACCCTGGTAACTAAACTTTAACGTTATAATGATAAATACCCCATTCGTTTTAATACACGTAAACCAACGTGTCCTAAACTCAAATAACATACGTCCGTTAAAAGGCTAGCGCTCTAGCTCGGACGGGGATGTCAAGCCCTATGGATCCATATACAATTATTCGCGCCCACCAGTTCATATCCTATGTACTGGCAGCTACTAGTTACCAAAGCTAAGGGATTTTCGGTTTAACTCAGTGTAGAATTTAGTATCTACTTTTATCCATTGTGTTTAAAATAAAGTGCATGTATTCTCAGCCCAAAAATATAGATTGCAAAAGCAATTAAAAAGGGAGCAAATAAAACTCACCTTAGCAGCACATAAAGTTATTCATCGTAATGTGACCGAAACTCGGAATATCAAATAATCATAGATCTCAATGTATCAATATTGAGATTCAATATTGTAGGAAAGTACGTAGAATCAACTGAAAGGACCCGTTCATATACATTATAAACGATTCACAATAGTTGATTACATCGCGAGGTATTTGACCTCTATATGATACGTTTTACAAACATTGCATTCGTTTTTAAAAGACAAACTTTCTTTACATCTAAAATTGACGGCATGCATACCATTTCATATTACATCCAACTATAATTGACTTAATATTAATCTTGATGAACTCAACGACTCGAATGCAACGTCTTTCAAAGTATGTCATGAATGACTCCAAGTAATATCCTTAAAATGAGCTAATGCACAGCAGAAGATTTCTTTAATACCTGAGAATAAACATGCTTTAAAGTGTCAACCAAAAAGTTGGTGAGTTCATTAGTTTATCATAATCAATCATTTCCGTAATAGTAATAGATCACAAGATTTCATATACACAAACGTTTTAATAAAAATATTCTAAGTGGTTGAGCACTTGGTAACCATACTTAACATTTAATCAACGTCGCATATTCCCTTTATTATGAAATCTCACTACAATGTACCAAGTGTAGTCACTGAAACGAAGTACTGTGCAACCGTTGAATACTGGTCGTCCAGTCCGGTTGGGGTTGTCAGGCCCGATAGATCTATCAACACGATTCGCGTTTACAATACCGCATGTAAATGGTAGTTACCAAGCTATTAGGGAAAAATATGCAAACTGGTACAACTCAACGTAGAATATGTTTTTAGTACTTGTGTCCATTTCGTAAAACAGTTATAAAACAGTGCATGTATTCTCAGCCCAAAAATATATATAAAAAGGGAGTAATGAAACTCACAATACTGTATTTCGCAGCAATTATGTATATGACGGCACTGAACAAGTGCAGGGTTTGTCTCGGATTCACGAACCTATATTAAGTATATATATTTATATGTTGGTCAATATCTGTCTAACAATTTAGGTCAAGTCGTAGTGTATCACAATCCTAATGCTCGAGACCGACATGCAAAAGTAAAAAAAAGTCAACTTGACACAAAATGACTTCCAAAATCTATACATGTTTATTATATAACTTATATATAGTCGTTTTATATATTTAAATATATTTATCAGATCTTATTTACTAAATAATACAAGTCATTTATTAATAAATAAAAATTTATATTTAAATTCATATATGATAAAAATATACTTTTATATATCTCAAGTAATAAAATTTATAAAATTCACTTAATATCATAAAAATATAGTGGTATGTATTATTAATGTAATTATATTACGTGTGGTAAAAATATCTTTGTACGCATATTTATTTGATAAAATAACATTGATAATAATAATAATGATAAAAATAATAAAATGATAGTTTCAATAAAAATATTAATTTTTAGTAATAAAGATAATTTTAGTAATAACATCAACTGATAACAATTATAATAACCGTTTTAATAATAATATTAAAATTAATAATAATTCAGTTGACCATATCTTTTAATCCGTTCATCGAACCCACACGATTTCTAATTGAAAAGTTATTAATTTTTCTTTAGCTTTTCAACGACATGCATATCATATACCTTATCTCAGTAGCATATGTATCAAATTCGTGATTTATCATAAACTATTTAACGACGAAACTAAGCATACAAACATGTATAATCATATATACTCGAGCACTAGTCAGGGATACACTATTAATATATAAAAGATAAGATATGAATGCTCACGTATCAATATTGTGATTCAATATTGCAGGAAAGTACGTAGACACAACGAAAATGATAAATGTTAGGTTGACCTCAGGAGCAATACCCTCGAACAATACCCATAACCTCCATAGCTATAGCCCATAATTTCCTAAGCTCTATCCCGTTTGAAAACTTATTTTGAAATCGTCTGAATATAACTCCGTCGTAGTATTTTATGTATACTAATAATATCTTGAAAAAATACTAAGTAAATATATATGTAATTCGATTGAGAGAGTTTAGAGAAATATATTTTTAAGTTTCTATGAAATAATGAAACCTATTGAATTCTATTTATAATAGATTTTTGAATTATTAAAGTGATTTATTAAAGTATGAATTATTAAAGTGAATTATTAAAGTATGAATTATTAAAGTGAATTATTAAAGTATGAATTATTAAAGTGAATTATTAAAGTATGAATTATTAAAGTAAATTATTAAAGTATGAATTATTAAAGTAAATTATTAAAGTATGAATTATTAAAGTGAATTATTAAAGTATGAATTATTAAAGTGAATTATTAAAGTGAATTATTAAAGTAAATTATTAAAGTTAAAGTAAAGTAAAAGTAAAGTAAAGTTAAAGTATAGTAAAAGTATAAAACTATGTACGTATAATACGCGTATAAATATGTTTAATATTAATTTAAATCGTTATATCATAAAACATTTTAGAAAAGTAGAATTATATATATTCATAATAGGTTTCAAGTTTTTAAACTACAGTCTGTTGGTGAAGCATGGGATAAAGTCCAAAGGTTTAATAAACGTATGAAATCATCTTAATGAAAAATGTCGAGTTACTTAACTTGTCGATATCCAACATCTAAGTTATTTACACTCCACGTTCTTACTTATAGATTACTTTACCATTTTCCGAATATTGTCAAAAAGAATAGATTTCTTAAATCACAGTGGACCTCATAACATTGGCCCGTAATCATATCATAATGTATCTGATAATTCAATCATTTGATATTATCTCTTAATTCTGTCGATAAATATAACGAAACAAATACGTTCATGTAAAGTATCATATATCTAATACCTTGTTAATGTTTTCAGTTAATATTATATATTATATATACATATCTATATACACATAATTGTTCGTGAATCGTCGAACACGGTCAAAGGGTAATTGATTACATGAATGTAGTTCTAAACTTTTTGAGATTCAACATTACAAATTCTGCTTATCGTGTCGGAAACATATAAAGGTTAGGTTTAAATTTGGTCGGAAATTTCTGGGTCGTCACAGTACCTACCCGTTAAACAAAATTTCGTCCCGAAATTTGATCGAGGTCGTCATGGCTAACCATAAAAATGTTTTCATGACGGATATGTGTTGATAGATATGATTTTATTACCATAGAGTAATATGGATAAAATGATCCGATTACTCGAAGCGTATGAGTGAAGTTATCACAAAATAGTGGAATGAGGAAAATAAGTTTCGTCATAATTTTTGACGTAGTCATGGTTGAATTCCGAAATTCAAGAGATTCAAAAAAAAAAAAATCTTGAAAATCTATAAGATCTGTTTCTTCGAGATTTAAGGAAATTAGGATCTCTTTAATTAAATGCGATGATCTGTCCCGATTACTACGTCTGATATTTCCCTTATATATTTACCTTTTCCATTCCATTAGTTTTTACCACTTCTATACTCAATTTCAATTTCAAAAGATTGCGAAAATGCTTAATCCAGTTCTAATCCTTGTCTTTATCCTTACTATCGCAACAATCATTCTCCTTTTCCAACTTCCACCGGAGGAATCTATTTTCTTCTACTTCGCCCTTGGGGTTATAGTGTTTTTAATTCTCCCGTGTCTTTATGTTGCGATAAACATTGATATACACGGTTTGTAATTTATGTGTTATTATTGGACTTTATATTCTCCCTTTTCATACTTTTGTTGTCTCTTCCCGGCTTTAAGTCAAGTGAATAATGGTCCAGAATTAGTAGGTATGAAGTTTTGGATGAACATAGTTAATGTTCTAAGAAGAAAATCGTAATGGTACGATCTTGATTTGGCAAATTACCAGAATATCCAGAAAGATAGAACTATCAAGAAGATATGTTCTTAATATGTTTGGAGATTTGGTAGAATGTAAGAGTCGTGTAAATGGCACATGATGACGGTATGTTCTGTGAATCATCACGTTCCATTAGAAACTCAGCATGAATTACTGTAATATAATCAAGTTGATCAAGTGTCATTATATTATACCAACTCATGCTTCAGTTCCCAACACTACTTCAAAACATTCATATTTGAATTTTTTTCAGAATTTAGAAACCAACACAGTTTCTTTTATGTTGCAGATATTATGGAGAGATAAATGATCTCAGATAAGAATAGTTGTGAAAATATCTCTAGAAATATGGAGAATATGTATAATGAGAGATACGAAGATATCTTATAATATTTAAGATAAGATGATGATGAAGAATAAGGTCCGCAAAGGTTTAGAGTCAGGAGCAAGGTATTCTTTAATGATTTCGTCAGAAACAGAATCATCAAGATTCTTTAAATACAGACTTTGGTCCTTGTATTTGTCCTTGGTCTCCTTCACGGTCTGCTCAATCCATTGTTTAGTACCAACTCTTCTCTTTTTCTGGGCTTTACCAACACATTATTCTTTGTCATCAAACTTTTGACTGTTAAAGTCGTTTACAGTTTCTACTGCTTCATTAGCATTTCGAGAACTAATTCACAGTTTGAGATGTTTTTCAGAAACTTCACATTCGAAGTGTGTAAGTTTAGGAGATAGACGTTATATGTATATATAACTATTGAAGTAGAAACGCTGCGAGATTTCAAAATACTGATTGCTGATTTTCAGTAATTGGTATGGCAATTCTTGTTGCAAGATGCGGATGAGTAAGAGATGGAGTTTCAATGAATAAGTATAGTGACTTTTTGGAGAGGTTTAAGTCAAAGGTTAATAAAGTTGTTGATAAGTTTACTGCTAATGTGGTGAGATATGAAAGGTTCCCCAGTAACGATGGTGAAAGGGCAGCGTATCTATCGAAGTTATAATAAAATTAGTTTTACTGAAAAGTCGAAGTTGACTTGTTGGAGCTGTGACAAAACTGGCTACTTTGAAAAGAATCGTAAGATTGTTTTTGCTAATAAATGCTAAAGAATTCAACGCGGGTACGTGTTAAACTATGACTTTGGGTTCGAGAGTTTTTTAGGTACAAGACTTCGGGTAATGTGTGATTGGATCATCATCTCGATTGTTCCTTATTTGAAGTGTCTTCCGAAATTTTGAAGTGTTTTAAATGCAGCTTGTCATTGTCAATATCCAAAGGATAAATTCGTCATAAATCTCAATTGATTCTCGTATCCTTTTGAGTGTTACAATTAAAAGTGATGTTCTATCACAGTTTTGAAGTCAAAGTATAGCTTTGAAAAAATGTAAGGATCTAAGAGTGATGGTTTTGCTTATATCTCGAGTTGCATTCTGAGATTTCAAAAATCAGAATAGGTGATTGAATTTGAATGAGTATGGTTGTTTTGATTTCTTATAAAAGAAGGTATACTGTTGTGAAAATAGGGAGTATAGTTGATGATTTACTGAATTAGAATCGAAGAATGTAATATATTAATTGTGCATTTATATATCTCTCGGGTATTACCTACCCGTTAAAAAAAATGTCACAAATAATATTTTGAACAAGAATGTTTCATTACAGTCTTTATGAAAATATATGTATGTATATTTTCTTCAGATGTAATACAGATTTAATGAGTTAATATCATATTAAGCTCATTTGATTTTCTTCTTGGATTAGTAAAGAATAATGTCTAAAACATTAGAGATTACATAATCTTCGCGGAGTATTTCGCTAATGTAATCAGTACTTCAATATTTATTTTTATAGATATTTCCTTAGTGAATTATGCTGATGCTCATAGAACTCTTGCTAACTTCACAAGATACGAATGTTGTTTTCCAGTAAGTTTCGAGTACATTGAAGATGAAAGTGTAAAATCAAACATGTTATTGAATGATACACTTGGTTTATTATGAAACCGAATTCATTTAATTGAATCAAAGATTGTAGTTACGATGGTTAGGTTGTTAACGAAGGATGTACATCATAGCATATTAGTAATATGAATTTAACTGAGTAGTATCTACCCTTTTTCAATTCATATTCAATAGCTTAGTACGAAAGATTTTTATAGTTTCAGCATTCATATATATAAAATATATATATATAATTTCTTCAGAAGAATGAGTTAATACTTCATAACTGGTTGATACAAAATACTCGTTGTTGATCAATGATGACGTCCACAGCGGTTCTTGAACTGACGGAACTTGTGATGTTATAGGTGCTGCTAGTGCTGATGATGCTGACAGTACTAACGGTGATGGTGGTGCTGACGATATTGTTGATGCTGATGATACTGCCGGTAACTGCTGGTGATGCTGCTAAAGCTTGTGGTATTGAGGCTTGCGATGTGGATGTTACTGGCGGTATTGGTTATGCTGCTGGTGCTGCTGATGGTGTGTGTAATCCTTTAACCATGTGTTCCAAAGCTACTACTAGGGAACGAAGTTCGTTAATTTCTGCTAGTACACCGGGATGATTGGCGGTTGGAATGAGCGGATGAATAAGATTCGCAATATGGGATAGTATATAATCATGACGAGATACTCTAGCAATGAGTGAGAAAATGGTGTCTCTAACAGGTTCGCCGGTAAGTGCTTCAGGTTCATCGCCAAGAGGGCAATGTGGTGGATGGAAGGGATCACCTTCTTCTTGTCTCCAATGGTTGAGTTGACTACGGACCCATCCCCAATTCATCTAAAATAGATGATGGGAAATTGGTTGATCCATTCCGGTGATGCTACTTTCGGGGCTCAGGTAGATATCCATATCGGAATAGCTGTCGGAATCCGATGAATTTGAACTGATTGAGGGATCCATCTCGTAGGATCAAGGAAAGAATTTTTGGTATGAAATAGATTGTAGAATTTAGATTTGGTATTCTTCAATTACATAATTTGCATATGTATATATAATACCAAAATTCTGTAAATTACGGAGAATCTTTGAAAAGATGTCAGTCAAAGTTCACAGTAATAGATGTGCTAAGATAAGAATTCGTCTATACACTATTATGCAATAAATGCAGGAAAACGCGTCTAGACTTAAGATGATAAGCAGGTAATTTCCTAAGGATGATAAGTAGATGATTTCTGACTAAAATTGATAAGCAAACTTTTTGACATGCAGACACGGTCGAAGTCCAGACTCACCAATGCATCTTAACAACTATCAGTTAGACACATTAATGCAAGACCTGGTTCGCTAAGACCACCGCTCTGATACCAACTGAAAGGACCCGTTCATATACATTATAAACGATTCACAATAGTTGATTACATCGCGAGGTATTTGACCTCTATATGATACGTTTTACAAACATTGCATTCGTTTTTAAAAGACAAACTTTCTTTACATCTAAAATTGACGGCATGCATACCATTTCATATTACATCCAACTATAATTGACTTAATATTAATCTTGATGAACTCAGTGACTCGAATGCAACGTCTTTCAAAGTATGTCATGAATGACTCCAAGTAATATCCTTAAAATGAGCTAATGCACAGCGGAAGATTTCTTTAATACCTGAGAATAAACATGCTTTAAAGTGTCAACTAAAAGGTTGGTGAGTTCATTAGTTTATCATAATCAATCATTTCCGTAATAGTAATAGACCACAAGATTTCATATACATAAACGTTTTAATAAAAATATTCTAAGTGGTTGAGCACTTGGTAACCATACTTAACATTTAATCAACGTCGCATATTCCCTTTATTATGAAATCTCACTACAATGTACCAAGTGTAGTCACTGAAACGAAGTACTGTGCAACCGTTGAATACTGGTCGTCCAGTTCGGTTGGGGTTGTCAGGCCCGATAGATCTATCAACAGGATTCGCGTTTACAATACCGCATGTAAATGGTAGTTACCAAGCTATTAGGGAAAAATATGCAAAGTGGTACAACTCAACGTAGAATATGTTTTTAGTACTTGTGTCCATTTCGTAAAACAGTTATAAAACAGTGCATGTATTCTCAGCCCAAAAATATATATAAAAAGGGAGTAATGAAACTCACAATACTGTATTTCGTAGCAATTATGTATATGACGGCACTGAACAAGTGCAGGGTTTGTCTCGGATTCACGAACCTATATTAAGTATATATATTTATATGTTGGTCAATATCTGTCTAACAATTTAGGTCAAGTCGTAGTGTATCACAATCCTAATGCTCGAGACCGACATGCAAAAGTCAAAAAAAGTCAACTTGACCCAAAATGACTTCCAAAATCTATACATGTTTATTATATAACTTATATATAGTCGTTTTATATATTTAAATATATTTATCAGATCTTATTATACTAAATAATACAAGTCATTTATTAATAAATAAAAATTTATATTTAAATTCATATATGATAAAAATATACATTTATATATCTCAAGTAATAAAATTTATAAAATTCACTTAATATCATAAAAATATAGTGGTATGTATTATTAATGTAATTATATTACATGTGGTAAAAATATCTTTGTACGCATATTTATTTGATAAAATAACATTGATAATAATAATAATGATAAAAATAATAAAATGATAGTTTCAATAAAAATATTAATTTTTAGTAATAAAGATAATTTTAGTAATAACATTAACTGATAACAATTATAATAATCATTTTAATAATAATATTAAAATTAATAATTATTCAGTTGACCATATCTTTTAATCCGTTCATCGAACCCACACGATTTCTAATTGAAAAGTTATTAATTTTTCTTTAGCTTTTCAACGACATGCATATCATATACCTTATCTCAGTAGCATATGTATCAAATTCGTGATTTATCATAAACTATTTAACGACGAAACTAAGCATACAAACATGCATAATCATATATACTCGAGCACTAGTCAGGGATACACTATTAATATATAAAAGATAAGATATGAATGTTCACGTATCAATATTGTGATTCAATATTGCAGGAAAGTACGTAGACACAACGAAAATGATAAATGTTAGGTTGATCTCACGAGCAATACCCTCGAACAATACCCATAACCTCCATAGATATAGCCCATAATTTCCTTAGCTCTATCCCGTTTGAAAACTTATTTTGAAATCGTCTGAATATAACTCCGTCGTATTATTTTATGTATACTAATAATATCTTGAAATAATACTAAGTAAATATATATGTAATTCGATTGAGAGAGTTTAGAGAAATATATTTTTAAGTTTCTATGAAATAATGAAACCTATTGAATTCTATTTATAATAGATTTTTGAATTATTAAAGTGAATTATTAAAGTATGAATTATTAAAGTGAATTATTAAAGTATGAATTATTAAAGTGAATTATTAAAGTATGAATTATTAAAGTATAAATTATTAAAGTGAATTATTAAAGTATGAATTATTAAAGTAAATTATTAAAGTATGAATTATTAAAGTGAATTATTAAAGTGAATTATTAAAGTAAATTATTAAAGTTAAAGTAAAGTTAAAGTAAAGTAAAGGTAAAGTTAAAGTATAGTAAAAGTATAAAACTATGTACGTATAATACGCGTATAAATATGTTTAATATTAATTTAAATCGTTATATCATAAAACATTTTAGAAAAGTAGAATTACATATATTCATAATAGGTTTCAAGTTTTTAAATTACAGTCTGTTGGTGAAGCATGGGATAAAGTCCAAAGGTTTAATAAACGTATGAAATCATCTTAATGAAAAATGTCGAGTTACTTAACTTGTCGATATCCAACATCTAAGTTATTTATACTCCACGTTCTTACTTATAGATTACTTTACCATTTTCCGAATATTGTCAAAAAGAATAGATTTCTTAAATCACAGTGGACCTCATAACATTGGCCCGTAATCGTATCATAATGTATCTGATAATTCAATCATTTGATATTATCTCTTAATTCTGTCGATAAATATAACAAAACAAATACGTTCATGTAAAGTATCATATATCTAATACTTTGTTAATGTTTTCAGTTAATATTATATATTATATATACATATCTATATACACATAATTATTCGTGAATCGTTGAACACGGCCAAAGGGTAATTGATTACATGAATGCAGTTCTAAACTTTTTGAGATTCAACATTACAAATTCTGCTTATCGTGTTGGAAACATATAAAGGTTAGGTTTAAATTTGGTCGGAAATTTCTGGGTCGTCACATCAACGGAGATAATAAACACTAGGTTTGATTCACAAATATACCCCCGAACATTACCCATAATCTCCTTGGCAATAACTCATAATTTCCTTAGCTCTATCCCGCTTGAAAACCATTTTGAAAGTGACACGCTCATGACCTCGTCGTAGTATTTTATGTATAATACTAGTTAATAATAATATTACTAATAATATTAATAATAATAATAATAATAATAATAATAATAATAATAATAATAATAATAATAATAATATAAATAATTAAATGTTTACGGAGTATATGAAATAAAATGAAATCAAAGTGCAGAAATCGATCAATTTATAGATGTAATCTGGAATCCATTGTCATGCGATCGCATGAGTTTCATTTGATATGGCCATGCGATCGCATGGCCAGCTGTACCTGGTCACAATATTTTAACTTTTTGTTTGTCGACATAATTTAATAATAATATATATAATATATATAATTTAAATTAATTAATTATATATTATATTTTATTCCCGTGCTTAGTGGACTTGTAAATTTTGCTCCGATAAGTCGTACGTCATCACTCGACTTATGTCTCGGTTCCGATTTTTCGAATGTCCTTTCGTACGCTGAGAAAACTTGTACATTACATTTTGGGACACGTACCTTAGTCAAAATATAGCCTTAAATTATCCCTAAATTATATCATTCGAAATATAACTTATACATTTGAGTGTTTTGGTCATTTACTTCTATAAATCATCGTCTCGATATTTGTTAAAAATGCATTTTAAAATAGTGTTTTACTGTAGCAGTTACTGTAGCAAATAGTGATTTTCAAAAACACTGTAGCATTTTGGGTACTGTAGCAATTTGAAAATACTGTAGCAAATTAGTGTTTTAGTGGTTCATCTTAAACGCTTTAGTTAACTTATCTAAATATCAATCGAATCAATAAACGAATGTTACTATCGTTTACTAAATAACTTGAAATTATATTTATATGTATATATCTTTTTAATATACATAAATCAGTTTTTAAATACACATTGGAAGTTATTTATAAATAAATTTTAATAATAAATATTTCAACTTATCATATATATTCAAATAGATATTTAAACCAATAAGTTTAATGTACGGTATCAAACAATTAATACATTGTTACCTTTTCAAGTTATAGTATATATGTATCTATTTACATATAATTGTTCTCGAAACGTCGAAAACAACCAAAGGGTATTTAAATATATAAAAGTAGTTCAAAAATTTTGAGATTCAGTTTTACAGACTTTGCTTATCGTGTCGGAAATGTTAATCATACAAAGACTAAGTTTAAATTTGGTCAGAAATTTTCGGGTCATCACATTACTACTTCCATCATATTTTGAAAATTTAATTTTATTTTCAAGTAGTTTGTTAGCTTTGTTTAAAACAAGGTTTTCATGTTTTAAATCGTCACAGACATTCTTGTGAGTTGGAGATTCTTTCTGTAAGTTGTAAAATTTCTAACCTAAGTAAATCATTTTTTTCCTTTAGACTTGTATTGTTATTACTTACTTTACTACTCAAGACACATAATTTAACAAAGTTGTCAACATTAAACTCAAATGTATTTGAAAGTACCTCATTGTCGATTCGTCCGACTTGTGATGCTCTGTCGTCATCATTTGGAACATCAATAGCCATGAGACACGTTTCCTTTCCTTTTTCTTGTGTGTCGTTTTCTTCATCATACCATGCACCTCCAAGAAAAGCCTTTTCATTATTTATCTTTGGACATTCACTTATCAAATGATTTAGATCACCGCACCTGAAGCATTTTCGTACAAACTTCTTCTTGGAATCGAATGGTGTCTTCTTTGGTTTCATTAGAGGACAAACATGATTTCCTAGCCTTCGATAAAATTTATTAAATGAGCGAACAATAAATGCAAGTTGTTCATCATCATTTAGAATATCGTCATCGTCATCATCGATATCATATTCTTCATGAATCTTAGCCTTTAGAGCAATTGACTTGTTCTTCTCTCTTGGACTTCTCCAATTCATCATCTTTATCTAGTATGACCTCATGTACTTTGAGATTTCCAATGAGTTCATCCAGAGTTAACTTTTCTGCATTCTTTGATTCGTTAATTGCCATCACTTTTGGTCTCCATCTTGATGGTAGAGCTCTTAAGAATTTTCGAACATATTGCTTATCTGTATAGGTTGTACCTAGAGCTTTCAAACTTGAACAAATATTGATAAATATAGTATAAGCACTATCTATTTTTTCATAATCTTCAATGATAAATTGTTCATATTTATTTATAAGCAATTCTACTTTATTTTCTATGACTTGTGAGTTTCCATGATGAGTAACCATGATACTATCCCAAATTTCTTTAGCACTACCCATCATGAAAACTCTTTCATATTCTTTCCTAGGCAAAGCATTAAAAATGGCCATTTTAGCTTCATAGTTTTTGCCTACTTCTACTTTGTCTTCCTTAGTCCATTCTTCATCGGGTATAAATATTTTAGTTTTTCTATCATCACCATACTTAAATGGAACATAATCACCTTCAGTAATAATGTTCCAATAGTCTATATCTTTGGAGCAGACATACGTTTTAAATCGATGCTTCCAATAATAAAATCCTTCATAATGATACGCATACCCGATCAGCTCGTGTAGCGCATCAAACAACATCACCATATGAAGCCATGCATGTCACATGCTGAAGGAAAAAGTGCTCAAGTCACGGACCAGGTGCTGGTCCCATGTTAGCGCCAAGGTTCCATATGCATGTCAGATGATGATGTAGCTGGCAGAAGACACCTGGCAGACATGAGTCAGGTCTGACAAAACACTTTTTATTTTTGTCAGGTCAGCTCATACAAAGACATACTATTGATATGCGAAGATCCTTTTAGCTCTATTATGTGGCAATATAGACAAAAAGGATTTCCCTATAAATAATTGATTCAATCCACAACAGAAGGGGCTGGAATACTCACTATACATTCACATATATACTACCAACAGTAAGTTCCTGTTACACAATGCCATTCTACCCACGCTACCGGACATAAAGCATCTTACTAGATATACTCTTGATTAACAGGTAACGTTCTATGAACATAAATTCTACAATCTAGCGTTATCCATCACTAATCGGGTAACCCGTTGATGGTGGTTCTACGTTTAACCACCCCTGCTGAGATCTCATCTCGTAAGGGGTTATTCACGGTAATCCGGACCGGAGAGTTAAACTCATTTGACCCTAAAATTCCCCTTTATTGATGTTAATCATGGGCCCGACCTGACTCAATTATGCTATGCTTGATCATTTGGTGCCCTCTGTGGGACATACAAGTTAAAAGGTTTTTATTTAACCTTTTTCCCATATGTCTGTTAATAACTCGCATGTTTCCTTTTAATACAGTGACATGTATCAAGATGACTAGCAAGCCTGAAGTACCCAAACTTGCGCAAGCGCGAGCTACCTCGCCTACAGGACCAAAACTCGCAGCCAAGGGATCCGCGTGGACTTCTGACAACACGCCTTTGAGGGATACTCCAGTATCTACCCTCGGGACACCAACATCTCCTTTGGAAACCCTGAAAGAAATCGGACCGATACCATTGGCTTCAAACACCACAAGTGTGGGATTCAGCCTCGCCTACCCGGCCCTCGAGACTACGTGCGGCAGCCCAGTCACGCTGGCAGTCCCGTCGGTCCACAAAGGGCGAGGCCTTCGCCCTTTCCACGACGGGACGCGTCTCCAACAACTCCAAGGTCTAGCACTACTACCTTTGCGCAAGGAACTTCATCTGCGGGAAGAGACACACACCGGATCGCCGGCTCAGACACACGAACAACGTGCCCTTAACCAATCCAATCTTATCTATGCATTAATGAACGATGTGCCAGAAAACATGGTGCATGAATTTGAAAAGCCTGGTAAGGCTGAACTCATGATTAAGAATCTGTACGCAGGAATGAAGGGGTGCCTGTCAAACCCTCCTTTGAAACTGTTCCCACCGGGGAAAATTTGCGACGCACATACTAAACCATGTCTCGACACCACTACCTGTGATACCGCTCACCTTGGGATACTATGATGGGTTCTTGGACCCAGATGACTTCCTGCAAAACAAATGAAGGGATAGCGCGAAATCAGCGCTGGGCCGATGAGACTAAATGTATGGAGTTCCCTCTACTGCTCGAAGGTGTGGCCCGTCAATGGTTTAAGCACCTGCCCGCACAAACCATTAGCTGCTACGATGACCTCCGAATGTGCTTCCTGCTCAACTTCCATAACATGCGCGCAACTCAGAGGACGCACGTGGAGTCCCACGATATCAAACATGAGCGCGAAGAGTCACTAGGATAGTTCATTGACAGATTTTGCTAGGAGGTTGCCAAAATCCCTGACTTGGCAGAATCGCAAAAGGTATCGGGTTTCATACATGGAATTTGCCGAGACCGCCACTTGACGCTATGGTAGAGACTTCGGAAACGCCTTCCAGAAACACTTGCAAAGGGAATCAGAGAAGCGAATGAGCACATGCGAGCTGAGGAAGATACTACCAAGTAGTTGGGCTACCGTGGTTTAGGAAAACGGTTGGCGTGACGGCTATGATTCGCCCAGGGGCGGTCGCCAGTCAGGCGGCTTTGGAAGAAGCCAACACGACTCCAGCTCGTACTGCCACCACGATAGCAACAACTACAGCGACAAGAAGCACCAACAAAGTCACCAAGGGAATAACAACAACAACCAGCATCATCACAAGAACAGAGACAATGACACACAGGAGAATAAACAAGCGCTATTCAGGTGCCTTACCAAGAGCCTGGAGGAGATATACGTGATAGAGCCTATCTCTAAAACGTTTGAGAGACCAACACGCATGTTCGAATATGCGCGGCAAGACAAATCTAAGTTCTGCGACTTCCATGATGACTTCGGACATGAGACCAATAGATGTAAAGCATTGGTCGATAAGGTGGTGGGTTGCCTCAAGCGTGGGGAATTGAAGCACTTGAAACCAGTGAAGGATGAGTCTGGCGCATACAAAAAAGAGAGTGAAGATGCTGAGAAAGACAAGGTTATCTATGTCTTTTCGTGGGAGAAATGGAAGGAGATCGAGAAGGAACCACTGCTGCCGTATGAATCTCTCAAAGCGCACCTTCCGCACGAGCCCATTTATGAGAGAAAATGTACCCCATTAGTCATGGAAGGTTACTTTCCAGAGTGCGGCCAATATATCAACAACATTCTCATTGACACTGGTAGTTATGTTAATGTCATGTTCTTTCACTGCTTTAATGGCCTGTCTTACAAAATGAATAGTCATATAAGGGAAGTAAAGCAACAGTTCAGGGGAATAAGTGGGGACCTCGCTTGGTCGAAAGGGATACTCGAAGCATCATTGACCTTGCGAGATGATCATGACCGGGAGAGGGAACACCATTGGTGGTTGAATTCAAAGTGATCCGCGATAAATCAGAGTATGACTCTATTCTTAGGCAACCAGCACTATCACACTTCGCTATCACCACTTCTGTGGCCCACGGACACATTGTGCTACCTACCCCGATGGGAAAATCTACCCTCAAGTCCAAAGTGACAACGAAGGACTATCGACATCAACAGGTATGTAAATATGCGTATAGCTAATTACTTTTGAATTACATATCGCGCATGATCGTCGAAAAATAAGAACACCACTTCAAATACTTGACCGGATGACACGCTATAAACGTGCAACCAGTCTGCACGCTTACCGCATTAAATTGAACACAATCTTACATAATCCGAAACATAAGATGCGTATTAGAATGCACTTATTGCACAATGCTCGCGCATTCGTTGATTTTGTAATACAATTTGACTGGTGTCCACAGATCCGAAGTATTCAAGCCGTAGCAAAGGAGAAGAAAGATGGGGGCAGCTCCTCAGGGGCTGCAAATGACGAGGGAGATGAGATTGCCGACATAGATTATGAATTCGAAGAGTACAAGGATAAGAAGTTGTGAGAGAGGGCATGCGGTTTTAGCTATGATCATGGTGGATATAGTTATTATTGAAAATAAGAAAATTTGGATGTTTGTTGCTAAGCGCGTCTTGTCTAGCGCGTATTTGAAGTTTGTACTGATGACAATGTTCTTAAGCGCTCTATGCGCAAATTTATCTATTTTATGTCTTACACATTGTCTGTAAGTCATTGTCTGCTAAAATCTTTGTGCCATCATATGTAAAGTAGTTCAATAACTTGAAAACGGTGCGCACAATCCATTAGGTAGCGCACTCCTGCCTTTGAAGGGTTGCTTTCTCCAGAACCCATGCGGCAGAAGCCTGTTTGGCGACACGCTAGTTTTTCATAAACGGATGGTTAAGAGTCATTTGATTGACCTATCCCAAATGCGCAGAACTCGAGATCTGCAAGTCATGACTATAAACGACAGCGTTGGTCGCCCCTGACCTCAATCCTAAGTGTTGGCGCACTTAGAAGACTCCCGATGCGCACATACGGACACATAACTTAAGTATATATTGTGTGCAAAACAATATATATGATAAGTTAAGTGTTGACATACCTTGAGTATAATTACGATTAAAATCAACAAAAAACTTAGCCAAACAAAATAACATGTTAGAAAACAATCTTACGCGCTTGATCATAAGGTAGCTATGAGGAAAAAACCATGTAGCTGGTCATATAAGTACTTAGTCACCGCCACTCGGACAAGGTGAGAAAATCACAAGCGATAATAATCTGTTGAGTGCGAATACATCTCGTGTGCTTAAAAACGAATGAATTTACCCAATTAAAAATCATACACACGCGTTCATAACATTAAATGCGCTAAAACAATAACAGTGTTCACAACAAGATAAGTGTAAAAGTACAATATTTCATTGCCAAAATGTCATTACATAGATACATAAAAAAATTACAAGGTTTCTGTCAACAAACGCTGAGCATCAGCGGTAGGGTCCTTGGACAGAGCAACTAACGAGGGGACAATGATGTTTTCCAATGTGGGCGCAATCTCTTCGCTCTTTTGGACTGCAAGAGGATCTACTTCTTTAGCAACAATAGCGTCCAAAGCTGCAGAGGGCTGAACATGAGGCTGTATCTTCTTCCAAAATGCAAGCCTCTCCTCCGCCTTAAAAGCAACTACGGCGTCAACAAACAGGTCGCTCACATATTTAGAATCATATGCACGAGCAACTAGCGAAGGGAGCCCTTTCTTCAAAACCTCAAACTGACATGCCGCCACATCAAGATCACCCCCGCAGAGGGATAGCCAACCAGCCAGATCCTTGCGCTCTTTCGCCAAAGTGCTTTTCTCAGACTCCAAAGATTTCACCTTTTCGGTTAACTCCTTGACCTTGGAAACCAAAGATGCCTTCTCAATAGCTAGAGCAGACGAGGCAGTAGCCACCTCCTGACGCGCCTTTTCTGCCTCCTTGAGCTTTGAATTGAGAAACACGATGCAGTCGTAAGCCTCATCAGCAGACAGTGTGCTGGGCGCAGAAGAGCTGTAACATCCTCAGATCAGGCCTAGATGTAAGATGACCTTTTTTCCCTTTGGCATAATTGTGTGGTTAATTATGCTTTTATTTTAATTAAATGTTTATTGTTATTTTATTATTTAGTTAAGACTAGTTTGTGACAAGGGTCACAGAACAGGTTCGTTTATTTAATTTGGACTCTGTTAGGGCAGTCAAATTAAGTACGAAAGTTATCAGATAACTGGTAAATACCCGTGTGTGACGGGGTATGGTATTTTAGCCGCATATATAAGCAAGAAGTCAGCTCACTTCTTCCATTTTCTAGAAATTTCTCAAACATCCCGTACCTAAATTTCTTACCACTTGAAAATCCTAGATTTCTAATTTGTGTTCTAGAGCTCAAATCATTCATATCATCATGTTCGAATTACTGAGTCTATAGAGGTAAGAATCTGTAAGACCTAAATATTTATGGTACACAGCTTAAGAATGATGTACGTATAGTGGGTGGAGCGTGGGGTAAAATTAAAAGCCCAGAATCTGCCCAGACATGTGTGCGCGCTGCGCACACTTGAGGGAGCGCGCCGTGCACGTGGCCTTCGACAGATTTCTGTCTTTTTCTAATCAATGAGGGGCTTTTTGGTCTTTTCACTTGGGGTCGGATCTGAAGCCATATCGGCTAGTTTGGATCTAATTTTGGATCACATTTCACATCCACAAACACTCTCAACTATTTTAGATAGAGAGAGAGAGAGAGAGTTCTAGAGAGAGATTTTGGGGTTTTGGAGAAGAAGAAGCTCAAATTGATCAAAAGCTCGAGTGTTAAAGTTGTTCACCTCATTCCTAGCTACGTTTTGGTTATTGTGATAAGTTCTAACTCCGAATTTTATTGTTTGATTTTGATATTCAAGTTAGGGTTTGAACTTAAATTGTTGAGAAACCCATTTAAACTCATGAAGTGAGTTTAGTGTTGCTAGTAATCGGGTTTATTGTTGTTGTTGGTGGGTTTTGTGTTAGAAACTGACTTGGCCATGATTTAGGACTTGGAATTGGGTTTAATCACCGGGTTTGGTGATTATGGAAGTGTTGGAACCCATTTTAGTGTATTTGAAAGACTTATTTTTGAATTGAGTCAAAATTAGGGTTTATGTGTGAATTTGAGAATGATAAGTGTTTAACACTTGTGTATGGGTTTAATTGGCATATTAGGACCATTTTCACTTGTGATATTGATTATTGGTTAGTTTGGGTGCGTTTTGTGCTTGGAAGTGCAATTGGTCAAAATTGCACTAAGTGTCGTTTTGAGTTGGTTTGTAAATCCACTCTAAGTGTGTTACTTGTATTGTGATATTGGAATAGGTACATTTCATCAGCGAGTTACGGATTATTCGATATCATTCATCAAGACGACAAGGTGAGTGTTAATATCCTATGTACATATGTATGTGTAGGATGGGTGTGGGTCGGGTGAAGTGGTTCTCGGTTATAGAGCTCACTTCACATATAGGTGGATTTGATGGACTTGTGTAATAGGTCCAATTGGTACGGTTTTGTGTTTTGGTTGACCACCTTTGGTGAGGTGCACACTTTGTGTGTACGTTATCACATATGCTTGTGATGTGGATTATACAACCCCAATGGCGAAGGGTTGGTATTGAGTTGTTATTGGAGAAGTGGATCACGTGTGGATGCGGATTCACGATGACTCATGTAGTTCGGTCATATTATTGAGGTAGTGATCTCGTGTGATTACGGATTCACTAAGGCTCGTGTAGTTCGGCCAACCTCGATGTTGTTGTGTTATTGAAGATAGTAGCCTCGAGTGAATGCGGATTTACTAAGGCTCGTGTAGTTCGGCCAATCTTAATCTTGGTATTTTGGTATTTTACTTTTGGTATTGGGTTAAGGGGTTAACCTTGGGCGTTGTATGCTTTATTGTTATATATCGTCGTATTATTGTGATGTAGCTAACCCTCCGGGTGTAGCTTGTTGGTGTTTTTCATAGCGTCGTTGGTGAACTTACTTGTTGATTTATAGCTTGTTATATAACGGTTGAACGATATGCTTAGTTTACCTTATACGTGGATGCTCCGGTATGTGTTAATTGATTATTTGTGTGGCGTGTCCATTTTATGCATATATATGTATGTAGTATATTCTCACTCACTAAGCGTTAGCTTACCCTCTCGTTGTTTTCATTTTTATAGATTTGCATGGAGGCGGTGGCTCGGGTAAGCGTGGGAACTAGTGGACTCGCGTAGGTTGCTTTAAAAGACGTGCTTTTGGATTGATTAGGATTGGGTAGCGTATCCCCAATCGCCATGCTCGGTCTTTATGTTTTGTTAAAAATCATGTGGTCGGAAACTTGTATTTTGTATGAAAGTCGTAAAACGGCCGATGTGGGCTCGGTGTCGTAAAACTCATTTTATTATTGGAACGTGTTAGTTTTAACTAATATTAAATGTTGTAAAAACCGTTTCGTCTAAAAGTGTCGGGAAGTGAGAGATCATTAAACAAAAAATGGAAAATCTGGACAGAAGCTGTTGGGCTCTGTGCGCCCCGCGTACGGCAAGGGTTGTGCGCCGCTCGCCCTTCTGTAATAAAAAAAATATTTTGCGTATTCTGTTGGATAACGGGTTGGGTCCTTACAAGTGGTATCAGAGCATGGTCTAAGGGATTTAGGTGACTTGAGATAGGCGCCTAGACTTAGACTTTTGTGTGTGCTTATTTGTTGCGGGACTTGTAGGTGAACGGGTCGAAATGGGAACTTGGTTAGTGCCTTAGCGTGTAGGTGAACTAACTAGGGTATTGGCTTGTGTTGTGACATTATTCTTGCGTGTGTTCTTGCCGCGTTGAATATTTGGTTGTGTTGTTTATATCATCGAGCGAGGCGGTCGTTGTACTAACAAGTTGATACGGCGTGTGTGCGTAATAAGGACTTGCAAACCTTATTACGGGTGCAAATCGCGTCTAACAAGTGATGTACGACGAGTGTTGAGCAAGATGGGGCGGTGTTGTGCGTGTGGTTTTATACGTTCGTGGACTAATCATTTTGCATTCTTTAGAATGACGACGTGAAACGAGATCGAGACGAATGACAAGGAGTTTAACGCTAGAGTTGCGGCCGCCGTTGCGGAGCAAATGGGTGCGTTTCGAGAAGAAATGGATATGAAGTATTCTGAATTTCGGAGTAGTAGTGAAATGGAGCGTTGTCTTAAGAGCTTCATGAGGACTAAACCCTGATGTATGATGGGAAACCGGATCCTTTGGTAAGCACAACTTGGATTTTGAACATCGAAAGGTGTTTTCGTACTATTGATTGCCCTCTCGAGAAAAGAACAAGACTCGCTACTAGCTTATTGCGGGGTAGGGCGAAGGATTGGTTGGATGGTAAGATTGATCTTGTCGGTGGTAAACTGTTTATGGCATTATCGTGGGATGAGTTTAAGAAGGAATTCTTTGAGGAGTTCCGGACGCAAGCCGATTTGGTGGAATTGCTTGATGAGTTGCGAAATTTTCGACAAGGATATATGGACTTGAATACTCTCAAGACGACCTTTATGGCGAAGGCTCGTTTTTTCCCGGAGTATATGGGGAATGATCGTATGTTGATGGAAGATTTCTATCGAACTTTGAATGATGACTTGAAGAACAAAATTAGCCGAGGTCACGCGAAATTGTTTGCGGAATTATTCGTCGTGGCTAGAGGTTTCGTGTCGTATTCGCGATCGAAGATTGGTGAACCTTCAAGTAAGAGAAGATTTATTTCGTATGGTGCTCCAAGTAAGAAAACTAAGGGCGCAAGTGGGAGCACGGATGGTATACGTGCGGGTATATCGGATTCTAGTGCGTCTAGGTGTTTCAATTGTGGCGTGAGGGATCACAAGTCTTGGGAATGTTCAATACCAAAGGGTGATGAAACGGTGTGCTTTAATTGCCAAGTTGAAGGACATCGTAAGTCAGAGTGTCCCGATTTAGCGGGGACGGATGCGGTAAGGAGACGTTAAGGTACGTTTTGTTTTAATAAATATGTCCTTTGATTATTTGTTATGTGCCGTTTGAATTCCGGTTTGTTAAATGCATTGTGTTGTGCATGATATTGTTATGGGTGACGTTCCTAATGGAATTACCCTGCGGTGACGTTTTGATTAATGGGCGAAGGGCGTAAGACTTGGTGCAACCAAGCATTCCTTAGTGTTGGGAAATGTTTCTACCAAGCCATGGGTGTGGGCTTTGGTGTTCGGTCGTTAAGCGCGTGTTCGCTGTTGGGTTGAAGTTGATGAACCATGAGGTTCAACGGGGGGATAGAACCCTAAAGATCGAGTGTTTGATCTCGATGTGTGTTGGTAATGGAGTCTATGTGACACGATGTTAGGTGCCTTCTTCATACCTACTAGCGTGGTATTCGACTCCGATGGTGTTGCGGTTACGTTGTACTTAAGGTACCGGAGAGAAACCCTTAGGTACATAAGTGACTAGGTGGAAATTAGACAAGCTAGAGCAATCGGAAGATTGCAAGAGTTAAAGTTTGTGTAATTGGGGTGAACTCTTCGTTCAAAGTATTTAAAGATAGGTTAAAATCCTTCGTGTGCTCAAGGTTGGAGCAAGGTATTGTGATGTGGTTATGGAACGGAGTTCTAAGTGGGGGTGTTTGAACTCTCGCATGGAGATGTTCTAGTGTATTGATATTGGACGATGCTCGTATGGATTCGGAGCTAGAGTTGAGACCTACGTTGGTCGATTGTGGTAAAAGTACGATTTGGAATAAATTGTACTTATGGTTTTGGATTTAAATTATCACCGAGGTGGTAATGTGGTGAATCTCAGTTAGAGATAATGGACGTGTTTGATGAGCAAGGTGAGATCCCTTGGTTAAGGGATGTGTGTGGCGGATTCTCTTATAGAGAATTATTGTTCTTTGCCTATGTGTGATATAGGTGGTTCTTGCTCGGTTGTGTTGGCGTTGTGTACGTGTACGTATGATGCACGTATGTGTGTGATGGATTTACTTGGGTGGGTTAGTCGCGGTGTTAAGACACCACCTGGGGGTTAGTGTTACGTGGTGTTAAGTACACTAATGGATATTTGTTTGGGGTGGATGGCTAGCGTAATCCGTTAGGATTCACTATGGTGTAGCAGTGCGCGATGTTACACTACTCGTTATGATTGAGGCCAAAAGAGTGTGTGTTGATGGTTAGTGTATTCCGTTTGGATTCACTATGGTGTAGCAGTGCGCGATGTTACACTACTCGTTGTATGAGGACAAAAGAGCGTGTGTGATTGGTGGGTTATGGCCGTTGACGTGGTCCAGTAACTTCACCATGGGAGTAGTGTTATATCGGTATGGTATAACGTTATCGGAATGGGAGTACCATTCCTGTGTTGAGATTTGGGAGGTGAATCACGTGTGGTTGCGGATTCACGATGACGCGTGTAGTACGGTCATGTTATTGTGGAAGTGAGTCGCGTGTAGTTTGAATTCACAATGACACGTGTGGATGCGGTCATTATATTGAGGAAGTGAGTCTCGTGTAGTTCGGATTCACAATGACACGTGTGGATGCGGTCATTCTGTTGGGATAGTGACTCTCGTGTAGTTCGGATTTACTAGGGCGCGTGTAGTTTGGCCAATCCCGATTGAGTGGTTTGTGTTGAGAACTATTGGTTGTTTTTATACACCAATGGTGGGGTCGTGAGGACCATGTTGTGTGATTAGTGATGCGATAGCCGTGTTTCGCTCACATGTTGTTACGGGTGTGACAATAGTCGATTTTGTACACCTTGGGATTAGCGTTGCCATAGTCGTTTTGGGCGCTATCGGTTTTAGCCATTGCTTATGATGTTACGATAGTTGCGTATTGGTCGTATTGCGCACTACAGGGGATGTTTAGTGATAAGTGTTATCCGTAAGGATTCACTTTTGTTCGGTCTTCATCGTTTTGGTTGTTGACCTTAGGTTGGGACTTGGTTGCTATTAGCATTGTACTTGATAAGGGTACGCTAAAGGGTTGATATCACGGTACGAGATTGGTTGAGTTTTTCCCTATGTGAGGGATTGAGCAAGTTTAGTTCTCGGATTTGCGGGTTTGATAAATCGCGGATGACAATTTAGTGTTAAAGGCGATTCATTGAGAAGAATTGCCAAGAGAAGTTGGAAGAGAACTTGGTGATTTCGCGTGTGTTAAGCGATCGTCGTAGATTTTGAATTATGTGTGCATTACATATCTTGGAATGCGTGCAAGTGTGTCTTGGGTATGTAGGAATAACCTTCGAGTTTATGATAATTATGGTAGAAGTCGGTTTGGAACGTATGTTTGAGGACCATTGACTGTGGGTCCGGTTGGTTACGTGACGAGGATCACGAGGACATGATCGATTCTAAGTGGGGGAGAGTTGTAAGACCCAAATATTTATGGTACACAGATTAAGAATGATGTACGTATAGTGGATGGAGCGTGGGGTAAAATTAAAAGCTCAGAATCTTCCCAGACATGTGTTCGCGCCGCGCACACTTGAGGGAGCGCGCCACGCACGTGGCCTTCGATAGATTTCTGTCTTTTTCTAATTAGATTTAAATGAGGGGCTTTTTGGTCTTTTCACTTGGGGCCGGATCTGAAGCCATATCAGCTGGTTTGGATCCAATTTTTCATCACATTTCACATCTACAAACACTCTCAACTATTTTAGAGAGAGAGAGATATTTGGGGTTTTGGATAAGAAGAAGCTCAAATTGATCAAAAGCTCGAGTGTTAAAGTTGTTCACCTCGTTTCTAGCTACGTTTTGGTTGTTGTGGTAAGTTCTAACTCCGAATTTCATTGTTTGATTTTGATATTCAAGTTAGGGTTTGAACTTAAATTGTTGAGAAACCCATTTAAACTCATGGAGTGAGTTTAGTGTTGCTAGTAATCGGGTTTATTGTTGTTGTTGGTGGGTTTTGGGTTGAAAACCGACTTGGCCATGATTTAGGATTTGGAATTGGGTTTAATCACTGGGTTTGGTAATTATGGAAGTGTTGGAACCCATTTTAGTGTAATTGAAAGACTAATTTTTGAATTGAGTCAAAATTAGTGTTTATGGGTGATTTTGAGAATGATAGTGTTTAACACTTGTGTATGGGTTTAATTGGCGTATTAGAACCATTTTCACTTGTAATAGTGATTATTGGTTAGTTTGGGCGCATTTTGTGCTTGGAAGTGCAATTGGTCGAAATTGCACTAAGTGTCATTTTGAGTTGGTTTATAAATCCACTCTAAGTGGGTTACTTGTATTGTGATATTGGAATAGGTACATTCCATCGGTGAGTTGTGGATTATTCGGTAGCATTCATCAAGACGACAAGGTGAGTGTTAATATTCTATGTGCATATGTATGTGTAGGATGGGTGCGGGTCGGGTGAAGTGGTTCTCGGTTATAGAGCTCACTTCACATATAGGTGGATTTGATGGACTTTTGTAATAGGTCTAATTTGCACGGTTGTGCGTTTTGATTGACCAACTTTGACGAGGTGCACACTTTGTGTGTACGTTATCACATATGCTTGTGATGTGGATTATACAACCCCAATGGTGAAGGGTTAGTATTGGGTTGTGATTGGAGAAGTGGATCACGTGTGGATGTGGATTCACGATGACTCATGTAGTTCGGTCATCTTATTGAGGTAGTGATCTCGCGTGGTTGCGGATTCACTAAGGCTCGTGTAGTTCGGCCAACCTCGATGTTGTTGTGTTATTGAAGATATTATTCTCGTGTGGATGCGGATTTACTAAGGTTCGTGTAGTTCGGCCAATCTTAATCTTGGTATTTTGGTATTTGACTTTTGGTATTGGGTTAAGGGGTTAACCTTGGGCGTTGTATGCTTTATTATTATATATTGTCGTATTATTGTGATGTACCTAACCCTCCGGGTGTAGCTTGTTGGTGTTGTTCATAGCGTCGTTGGTGAACTTACTTGTTGATTTATAGCTTGTTATATAGCGGTTGAACGGTATGCTTAGTTTTCCTTATACGTGGATGCTCCGGTATGTGTTAATTGATTATTTGTGTGGCATGTCCATTTTATGCATATATATGTATGTAGTATAATCTCACTCACTAAGCGTTAGCTTACCCTCTCGTTGTTTTCATTTTTATAGATTTGCATGGAGGCGGTGGCTCGGGTAAATGTGGGAACTAGTGGACTCGCGTAGGTTGCTTTAGAAGACGTGCTTTTGGATTGATTAGGATTGGGTAGTGTATACCCAATCGCCATGCTCGGTCTTTATGTTGTGTTAAAAATCATGTGGTCGGAAACTTGTATTTTGTATGAAAGTCGTAAAAACGGCCGATGTGGGCCTGGTGTCGTAAAACTCATTTTATTATTGGAACGTGTTAGTTTTAACTAATATTAAATGTTGTGAAAACAGTTTTGTCTAAAAGTGTCGGGAAGTGGGAGATCATTAAACAAAAAATGGAAAATCCGGACAGGGGCTGTTGGGCTATGTGCGCGTCGCACACAGCAAGGGTTGCGCGCCGCGCACCCTTCTGTAATAAAAAAAATATTTTGCGTATTTGGTTGGATAACGGGTTGGGTCGTTACAGAATCAAAGTATTTCAAGCTCTAATCTTTGAGAAAATGATGATTTTGTGTTAACTTTGTTAAAAGTGCAATTTTGAGTCAAAATGGTTGATTTTGATGTTATTTGTGTCAAATACTTGTGGGTTTATGTTTATTGATGTTAAGTGTATCTGATTTGGTCAGTTTAGAGGCAAGAAACGAGCTCTAGAGCACCAATTGGTGATTTTAGGTCGAAACCCGTCAGTTTTCTGCTGCTGCTGCACGATAAGATTATTCAACGGGTTAACGACTAGACTGTTGTGTTAGAGCTTCCATCAGAGTTGGCAGGGTTACACAACACTTTCAACGTATGTTACCTTAGGAAGTGTAAGGTCGATGATGAGACGCAACTGGTTCCATTGAGTGATTTGAGGATAGACCTAAATCAAAAGTTAGTTGAAGAACCGGTTAGGATAGTCGATAGAAAGGTAACTAAGCTGAGAAAGAAGGAGATCCATATGGTGCTTGTTGAGTGAAAGCATAGTTTAGGATCGAACCTTACGTGGGAGACCGAAGAGCTGATGAAGGCTCGTTATCCACGTCTGTTTGACCAAGACCAGATTTCGAGGAGGAATCTCTTTAAGGGGGGTGGATTTGTAACATCCTCAGATCGGGCCTAGAAGTAAGATGACCTTTTTACCCTTAGGCATAATTGTGTGGTTAATTATGCTTTTATTTTAATTAAATGTTTATTGTTATTTTATTATTTAGTTAAGACCAGTTTGTGACAAGGGTCACAGAACATGTTCATTTATTTAATTTGGACTCCGTTAGGGCAGTCAAATTAAGTACGAAAGTTATCAGATAACTGGTAAATACCAGTGTGTGATGGGGTATGGTATTTTAGCCGCATATATAAGCCAGAAGTCAGCTCACTTCTTCCATTTTCTGGAAATTTCTCAAACATCCCGTACCTAAATTTCTTACCACTTGAAAACCCTAGATTTCTAATTTGTGTTCTAGAGCTCAAATCATTCATATCATCTTGTTCTATACGAATTAGTGAGTCTATAGAGGTAAGAATCAAAGTATTTCAAGCTCTAATCTTTGAGAAAATGATGATTTTGTGTTAACTTTGTTAAAAGTGCAATTTTGAGTCAAAATGGTTGATTTTGATGTTATTTGTGTCAAATACTTGTGGGTTTATGTTTATTGATGTTAAGTGTATCTGATTTGGTCAATTTAGAGGCAAGAAACGAGCTCTAGAGCACCAATTGGTGATTTTAGGTCAAAACCCGTCAGTTTTCTGCTGCTGCTGCACGATGAATACAACCATACGGTTGCATCTTGCAACCGCACGGGTACACTGTGCAACCGTACGGGTGCATGTGCAACCCTACGGATGCAGTGGTGTTGGTGCAACCGGGCAGAATGTGTGCAACCATACGGATACATGATGCAACCGTACGGATGGACTTGCAACTGTACGGATGCATGTGCAACCGTACGAATGCATATTAGATCAGTAGTTGTTGTTTAATTTAGCTGTTTCTTAGCCGTTATGCTATCCGCGTGACTTATGATTATCAGGATGTGAATTCTGAAAATGCATAAGTGTTAGATGGACTTTTAGCGGCGCTTTTTGTGACTGATTTTCTGTGCTGTGCTATTTTGTGTTAACAGACAGAAACTAACTTGATTTACCTTATGTTCAGGTGATAAGGATAAGGAAGCCGCTCAGTGATAGATTATCTGATCTTATTGTTGGTATTCGGTGAATGGGTCTATCTCCGGATAGAGTATTAGGTAGCTGACACGCTACTTGTTCAGACTCTTTACTATTATGTTTATGCCCTGTATGAATACCATGTGAGTTAGATATTGCCATGCTAGTTAGGACGATTGCATGACTGATTATCTATGATATTATGTGCGCACTTTTAGTTGGACACCAGTGTGACGACCCGGAAAATTTCGACTAATTTTAATCCAAACTCTCGATACGATATTATATTTTTGACACGATAAGCAAAGTTTGTTAGGTCGAGTCTAAAAAATTTTGAACAGTTTCATATATTCAATTGACCTTCGACCAGTTCCGACGATTCACGAACAACTATTTGTAAATAGATGCATATATATTTATATATATATAATATATATATATATATATATATATATATATATATATATATATATATATATATATATATATATATATATATATATATATATATATATATATAATAATTTGAAATATAATTTGAAATAATATATGATTAAATTGTTGGAAATAAATATGTAAAATAATATGCAATGTAATGTAAACTATAATTATAAATATATAGATATATATATATATATATATATATATATATATATATATATATATAAAAATATGTATATAAATATTACTTGTAAATATATAAAATTATGTTAAATCTATTTGTTTAAAAATATATAATATATTATAGTAGTCAAACTTGCTATTTAAAACTGTTTATATATAGAAAAAGAATATATTAAAAATAAATGATTTCAAGCTTAAATAGTAAACAATTGTATTACTTGGTTAGCATTTCTTTAGTGTTCATATAGATTTAGTACATATTTATGAAGATTTAAAATAAAAGTTAGTCAGTAATTAGGTTACGAAGATTATTGGTTTGATAAAAATATTTGTATATTTTTTAGTTTAAATATTTGTACTCCTTACCTATTAATTGGAACAGAAAATAAATAATTAACAAACATTTTTGATCAGGTTTTCAACAGTAAATGACTGGAATAATTAAGTAGACTTAATTTAAAATTTTGAGATTTTTAGGAACACTTTTATACGTTAACTGTTTAGCAATGGACACGATATAGCCATCCGGGATAAACTGTCGGTAGGATACCAACAATTTAACTCACGAGAATTAAGTTGTTATACTGTTGTACTATTTTGCTTTTGATTTTTCTTCCTTAATTATCTTATCATCTCTCTTATATATATACATACATATACAAGATAGATAGAACCCAAGTACCATTCCCATCTTAAACATGTTTCTGTTTCCGGTAGAGATCAACACCCACCTACACCCATAACCACCACGGTTACCAACCAAGACCACCACCATCTATCTTCCATCACCACCACAATGAACCATCATGTGTTTCATTTTTGTGTACTTAATCACCACCATACCCGCCACCCTACTGTAAAGACCCATCCTAATCCATAAGAACGAATACAATAACATTTGGTTACATCGCGAGGTACTTGACCTCTATATGATACATTTTACAAACATTGCATTCGTTTTTAAAAGACAAACTTTCATTACATCGAATGTTGACGGCATGCATACCACTTCATAATATATCCAACTGTAGTGACCCGAACTTTTCCATGTTTATATATATTAAATGAAATTGTTATTTACATGATTAAGTGTTTCCAACATGTTAAGCAATCAAACTTGTTAAGACTTGATTAATTGAAATAGGTTTCATATAGACAATTGACCACCCAAGTTGACCGGTGATTCACGAACGTTAAAACTTGTAAAAAATATATGATGACATATATATGGTTATATATATAGTTAACATGATATTATGATAAGTAAACATATCATTAAGTATATTAACAATGAACTACATATGTAAAAACAAGACTACTAACTTAATGATTTTGAAACGAGACATATATGTAACGATTATCGTTGTAACGACATTTAATGTATATATATCATATTAAGAGATATTCATACATCATAATATCATGATAATATAATAATTTAAAATCTCATTTGATATTATAAACATTAGGTTAACAACATTTAACAAGATCGTTAACCTAAAGGTTTCAAAACAACACTTACATGTAACTACTAACGATGACTTAACGACTCAGTTAAAATGTATATACATGTAGTGTTTTAATATGTATTCATACACTTTTTAAAGACTTCATGACACTTATTAAAATACTTCTACTTAACAAAAATGCTTACAATTACATCCTCGTTCAGTTTCATCAACAATTCTACTCGTATGCACCCGTATTCGTACTCGTACAATACACAGCTTTTAGATGTATGTACTATTGGTATATACACTCCAATGATCAGCTCTTAGCAGCCCATGTGAGTCACCTAACACAGGTGGGAATCATCATTTGGCAACTAGCATGAAATATCTCATAAAATTACAAAAATATGAGTAATCATTCATGACTTATTTACATGAAAACAAAATTACATATCCTTTATATCTAATCCATACACCAACGACCAAAAACACCTACAAACACTTTCATTCTTCAATTTTCTTCATCTAATTGACCTCTCTTAAGTTCTATCTTCAAGTTCTAAGTGTTCTTCATAAATTCCAAAAGTTCTAGTTTCATAAAATCAAGAATACTTCCAAGATTGCAAGTTTACTTCCAAGTTTTCTAAATCCATTCCAAGTAATCATCCAAGATCAAGAAACCTTTGTTACTTACAGTAGGTTATCTTTCTAATACAAGGTAATAATCATATTCAAACTTTAATTCAATTTCTATAACTATAACAATCTTATTTCGAGTGGAAATCTTACTTGAAATTGTTTTCGTGTCATGATTCTGCTTCAAGAACTTTCAAGCCATCCAAGGATCCTTTGAAGCTAGATCTATTTTTTTCATTTCCAGTAGGTTTATCCAAGGAACTTGAGGTAGTAATGATGTTCATAACATCATTCGATTCATACATAAAAAGCTGTCTTATTCAACGTTATAAACTTGTAATCGCTAGAAGATAGTTTAGTTAATTCTAAACTTGTTCATAAATAAAGTTAATCCTTCTAACTAGACTTTTAAAATCAACTAAACACATGTTCTATATCTATATGATATGCTAACTTAATGATTTAAAACCCAAAAACACGATAAACACCATAAAACTGGATATACGTCGTCGTAGTAAAACCGGGGGCTGTTTTGGTTGGGATAATTAAAAGCTAAGAAGAACTTTTATTTAAAAGCTATACTTCTGGAAAAATGATTTTTCTTATGAACATGAAACTATATCCAAAAATCATGGTTAAACTCAAAGTGAAAGTATGTTTTTCAAAATGGTCATCAAGATGTCGTTCTTTCGACGGAAATGACTACCTCTTTCAAAAATGACTTGTAACTTGTATTTACGACTATAAACTTATACTTTTTCTGTTTAGATTCATAAATTTAAGTTCAATACGAAACCGTGGCCACTGGAATCACTCAAAACGGATTAGAAACGAAGAAATGGCGAGTAAAACAAGATTGATAAAAACTACTCATTTTACCTACGTGAAAGTTAGTAATAAATCTATTCCAACCATAACCTAATCAACTTATATTGTATATTATGTAATCTTGAGATATTATAGACACGTATACAATGTTTTGACCTATCATGTCGACCCATATAAATATATATTGCGGAACAACCATAGACACTCTATATGTGAATGTTGGAGTTAGCTATACAGGGTTGAGGTTGATTTCAAAATATATATATAGTTTGAGTTGTGATCAATACTGAGATACGTATACACTGGGTCGTGGATTGATTCAAGATAATATTTATCGATTTATTTCTGCACATCTAACTGTGGACAACTAGTTGTAGGTTACTAACGAGGACAGCTGACTTAATAAACTTAAAACATCAAAATGTATTAAAAGTTTTGTAAATATATTTTGAACATACTTTGATATATATGTATATATTGTTATAGGTTTGTGAATCAACCAGTGGCCAAATCTTACTTCCCGACGAAGTAAAAATCTGTGAAAGTGAGTTATAGTTCCACTTTTAAAATCTAATATTTTTGGGATGAGAATACAAGCAGGTTTTATAAATGATTTACAAAATAGACACAAGTACGTGAAACTACATTCTATGGTTGAATTATCGAAATCGAATATGCCCCTTTTTATTAAGTCTGGTAATCTAAGAATTAGGGAACAGACACCCTAATTTACGCGAATCCTAAAGATAGATCTATTGGGCCTAACAAACCCCATCCAAAGTACCGGATGCTTTAGTACTTCGAAATTTATATCATATCCGAAGGGTGTCCTGGAATTATGGGGATATTCTTATATATGCATCTTGTTAATGTCGGTTACCAGGTGTTCACCATATGAATGATTTTTATCTCTATGTATGGGATGTGTATTGAAATATGAAATCTTGTGGTCTATTGTTACGATTTGATATATATAGGTTAAACCTATAACTCACCAACATTTTTGTTGACGTTTAAAGCATGTTTATTCTCAGGTGAATACTAAGAGCTTCCGATGTTGCATACTAAAATAAGGACAAGATTTGGAGTCCATGTTTGTATGATATTGTAAACCATTATGTAATGGTCGTGTGTAAACTACATATTTTAGATTATCATTATTTGATAATCTACGTAAAGCTTTTTAAACCTTTATTTATGAAATAAAGGTTATGGTTTGTTTTAAAAATGAATGCAGTCTTTGAAAAACGTCTCATATAGAGGTCAAAACCTCGCAACGAAATCAATTAATATGGAACGTTTTTAATCAATAAGAACGGGACATTTCACCAACTATAATTGACTTAATAATAATCTTGATGAACTCAACGACTCGAATGCAACGTCTTTCGAAATATGTCATGAATAACTCCAAGTAATATCTCTAAAATGAGCAAATGCACAGCAGAAGATTTCTTTCATACCTGAGAATAAACATGCTTTAAAGTGTCAGCCAAAAGGTTGGTGAGTTCATTAGTTTAACGTAAATAATCATTTCCATCATTTTAATAGACCACAAGAATTTCATTTCCAGTTCTCATAAATATACGTCCCATGCATAGAGACAAAAATCATTCATATGGTGAACACCTGGTAACCGACATTAACAAGATGCATATAAGAATATCCCCTATCATTCTGGGAAATCCTTCGGACATGATAAAAACAACATCGAAGTACTAAAGCATTCGGTACTTTGAATGGGGTTCGTTAGGCCCAATAGATCTATCTTTAGGATTCGCGTCAATTAGTAGATCGGTTTACTAATTCTTAGGTTACCAAAGCAAAAAGGGCATATTCGGCTTCGATCATTCACCCATATAATGTAGTTTCAATTACTTGTGTCTATTTCGTAAAACATTTATAAAAATTTCGCATGTATTCTCAGCCCAAAAATATAAAGGGTAAAAAAGGCAAATGAAACTCACAATACTGTATTTTGTAGTAAAAATACATATGACGTCATTGAACAAGTGTAAGGTTGGCCTCGGATTCACGAACCTATATTATTCATTTATGTATATTAACATATGTAATGGAAATTGAACAAATATATATATATATATATATATATATATATATATATATATATATATATATATATATATATATATATATATATATATATATATATATATATATATATATATATTAGTGATTTTAATTGTTATTTTATATCATGAGTTTTATTAATAACTTAATTAGATATATTTATTTTTTATATAGATAATTAACATTTATTATTAAAGTATTAATATAGTTAGATTTTATGTCCTAAATATATTTTTATATATAGACAATATTTATTTAATATATAAATAATACTAATGATAAAAGTAATACTACTTATGATAAAAATTATGATAGTTCTAATAATAATAAAAGTGATACTTTTAATAGTAAAAATGATAGTTTAAATAAAAGGTTAATTTCAATAATAATGATAAAAAATACTTTTAGTAATAGGGATCATAATAATATTACTAATGATAATAATAACTATAATAATAATTTTTTTTTCTACTAATGATAATAATGATAATAATGTTAATGGTTTTATTAGCAATAAATATAATAATAACAATAATGGTTTTACTCATAATGGTGTTACTAATAATATCCTTAATACTAATAATAATACTAATACTAATAACAATAATTCTAAAAATAATAATTTTATTAATAATGATACTTATATTGATAGTAATAATAATAAACATACTTATTTTACTAATAATAATAATAATAATAATAATAATAATAATAATAATAATAATAATAATAATAATAATAATAATAATAATAATAATAATAATAATAATAATAATAATAATAATAAAAATAATAATAATAATAATAATAATAATAATAATAATAATAATAATAATAATAATAATAATAATAATAATAATAACAATAATAAACATAATAATAACTAATAATAATAATGATAGAAATAAAGTAAAAGTGTATACCCTCTCCAAGCTTTTTCTAAAAAGAAATGCCCCATACGAGACTCGAACCCGCGACCTCTCAAAACCCACAAACTTCTCAGATCATCCCTCTGTTACTACTTTTCTGTTTTAATTGAAGATTAAATTTACTTAACCCATATTTTTCTGCTGCCTTCTTCCTCCTTAAATTAAACCGACCCAAGTAATTAATAAATGAATTTCATTTATCATTACTTCATCATTAATCTTTATATCATAACCGTCATGCTTATCTCATCATCCTCATTTAACTTGAAACGAATCAACAGCAGCAATTCTAGTCAATCCCATATAACATAAAGCTTTAAATGAAACCTTTTTGACCCAATAATATCATGAGACAAAGAAAGGCCCACACTTAAAATAATCCCGATAACTAAATCAATTCACGGTTATGTTGTGTTTAAAAAATCATAATGGAACCGAAAACAGTCACCCATCTTTACAACTCACATTTTATCTTCATCATCATGTATTATATTTATAAACCTCCATCATCATTTCACAACATCATTATTTTGTTACTATTATATTAATCCCATTACTTTAATCATAATGCTCCATAATGATATGATTATTTCATTAAATAAATAAAAAAAATGAACGCCCCATATCATATAGACTTGTCAGCCATAATAGAAAAATTGAGCAAAAGTAACTTTGGTTTATCACTTAATTTGCAAATTACATATCTAAATATATAATGGATTGGGTGAAGGTTTAAGGTGGTGAATGATGGTTTTGGGTCGTGTTCCAGCAACAACCAGAAATGAGATTAAACATAAATATGTGTGGCAGTAGTAGTTGTGAGTTTTTAGAAGAGAGAGAGAGAGAGACAAAAGAGAGAGGTAGGGTTGGTAATGAATACAAAACAAGAAAATATATACCTCTGCAGTTGCAGTTCGTAATAAAGATGTGGTATGTTCACGGTGGTGGGTGTTGGTTATGATGGTGGAGAGGTGATTGGGTTGCAATACAGGTTATGATGGTAATTGTAGGTTTACAAAAAGAATTTTATGAGAGAGAGAGAGAGGAATTGAGGTGGTGGTGGTGTGTTACTTCGAAATAGAAATAGAAGGGTGTGGTGATTGGGTGGTGGCATGGTGACTCATGGTATAGTTAAGAGGTCGTGGATGTTGAGGTGGCAGTTAAAGTGAAGTAATAACATAAATCGTGTGATGTATTCCCGAACTTTATAATCGTAAAGATCATGATAAAAGGAAAGATGAGTATACGTGTTTGACGTGTTCAAGTTTGTGAATGTATTTAGATGATGTGGAACTGAAAGTTAACTCTTGCTCAAGAAATCTTTGAAGGACATGGATGCCGCAAGTGGTGAAAGCCTTCGAGAATATTTGTAATCTTGAATGATACGCATAGTATTCTTATTATTAACTCATCTTTATCATCTGTAAGATGGGATCACCTATCGGTTTTGTAGGTTCACAATAGTGGATGAAGGTAGTGATTGTAGGTGAAGAAGGAAGTGTTGCAAGGTGATGGAAACAAAGAAACAAACACACATAAAAAAAATATACTAGTCATAAGTGGTGTTGGGTGTTTGTGGTGATGATTGCCGGAGAAGTTAGGGTGGACAAAGGTGATGGCGGGTGATGGTTTTGATGATTCTCGTACAACAAGAAGGAAGTAAAGATAAGGGAAATGCAGGGATGGTGGTGATATCTTAGTGTACAAGTGTGCATTTGTATATAAGCGTATATAATATATGTAGTTGTAAAAGAGTGAGAAAAGAGCACAGTATTACATTTCAATCAATCTATCTTGATTTACGGATATGAGTAAATAATTAATATAATAATAATAATATATTACATACAACAAGAAAGAAAACGTGTGAAAAGTCACAGGAACACATCCGTGAAACTAATATAAATTTTTGTGCCGACAGTTTTTCACGGACTATGTATCGTCCACTATTTGAAATCAGTGGCGGATAAAACTCTTCAGAAAAATCCTAAATTTTTACAATAATTATATTTATTTATTTTAGTCATTATGATATAAAATTTGATTATTAATTACTAAATAAAAATTATATCGACTGTCCCTCTCATTTATGGGGGAAATATAAAAAGTGTTAAAATTAAATAACTAGATCTTAAATACATTTTTAGTAAGCTTAAAATTTATAGAACTCATTTTCGGATCACCATTTATTTTAGAATCATATAAGTTTGAATTTAACTTGCTTAATATCGATCGAATGACAATAGAGTGTTACTGTCGTTTTACTAAATAGATTCAAAATCACAAAATTTAATATACTTTATTTATATATGTATATATGTATATATATATATATATATATATATATATATATATATATATATATATATATATATATATATATATATATACTTTTTAAATAATATTTATTATATGTTATTATTATTTTACAAAATTAATTCTAACAATTACAATATATAATATTTCATATTATTATATATATATATATATATATATATATATATATATATATATATATATATATATATATATATATATATATATATATATATATATATATATATATATATATATATATATATATATATATATATATATATATATATAATTAAATATTTGCATATTTATTTACACAATTGTTCGTGAATCGTCGAGAACAGTCAAAGATCAAATGAATATATGAAACAGTTCAAAATTTTTGAGGCTCAACATTACAGACTTTGCTTATCGTATCGAAATTATATAAAGATTAAGTTTAAATTTGGTCGAAAATTTTCGAGTCGTCACACCTACACCATCTCCATGACACCACCACCTCCGGAAATAACAACCACCGTCACCCGTCATTTAAACATCACCATTCTCCACTCTCACCACTTTCGCTAACACGGCTGCAATATTTTCTTCTGTTTCTATTCCTGAATAAAACAGCAACTGACTACATGCTATTTCCATCTATTTCTGTATGAATCACGAACCACGAACCATCAAATTGTTTAACTACTGCTACGCTGTTGTTGCAAGAATAAAATCACCACTCGAAACCCATTTATATTCTTTTGTTATTATTGCTACTCATTTGCTCGATCAACCGCCAATACCACCTTAAAATCACCCAACAATCACCACCATCCTCCACCTCTCTCTCATACTCTCTCTCCCTCTCTTATTTATGATCAACGAGAGCTATCACCATACACCATAACAACCACCATCGAACCACCTATTGTAATGACCCTCACAAAATCGTCATTGACGGCGCCGTTAACTTAGGTCCCGTTACGTGGTCATAGTCCCTAAATAAGACGCTTTTGACCAAAATTATGTCGCATTCATTTAAAAAGTACAAGACTTACAAAGTTTAGTTTTGAAATGCCCCGTTCATATTAATTATAAACGTTTCATATTAATTGGTTTCTTTGTGAGGTTTTGACCTCTATATGAGACGTTTTTAAAATCTTGCATTCGTTTTTAAAAACAACCATAACCTTTATTATTGAATAAAGGTCTTAATGACATAATTTAGATTGTCTATCAAAGACAATCTCCTCAAATAAATAAGTTTTTACACAACCCATTACAATATGATCAAGTATATTACAACAAATACTCCGAATGCAAGTTTAAACAATATAAACAATTATGTCGACTCCAAATCTTGACCTTGGGTTGGCAAACGACAGCGGAAGCATTTTTAATATTCACCTGAGAATAAACATGCTTAAAACGTCAACAAAAATGTTGGTGAGTCATAGGTTTAATTTCTATATAATAGTCATAACATTTAATAAGCCACAAGATTTCATTTAATTAAATGCGCTGGATCATTACAACTGCAAAAATCATTCATACGATGAGTCGCCTGGTAACTGACCTTAACATAGAGCGCTTAATATATCTGGCATCATACATTTCACTATTCAAATGTATGACAAGAACCCTTCGAAGTACTAAAGCATTTCCACTATTCGAAAATGGGGGTGGTTGGTGCCCGTAGATCTACCTTTAGGATTCGCGTCAATTAGTGTTTTTCACTAATTCTTAGGTTACCAAGCATAATAATAATAAGTACAGATATCTGGTATAACAAAACAATCGTAGAATGAAGTTCCATGAACTTGTGCTTATTTTGTAAAACATTTATAAATTTTTCATGTATTCTCATCCCAAAATAATTTAAATAGTAAAAAATGGGACTATAACTCACCTGTGATGATTTCCGAATAGATGGTGATAAGACTTGGCCTTTTGATAAATTCACGAACCTAATAATAATATTCTTGTGTCAAGATATATATATATATATATATATATATATATATATATATATATATATATATAATTAATATTTCATACTTATGATACTTGTGATAATTTTAATTGTCCATTGTTAGTAGTCCAACATTCGTAGTCCAATAGTTCGATGGTCCAATAGTCTAACAGTATAAATATATATATAAATATAAATGCGTATATTGTGTTAGAATTCACTAACACTATAATATATTGTCTTAATAAAATAAGACACATAATATGTATATTGTCTGAAGCAATCCGCGACCCATTGTATACATGTCTCAGGCTCGATCACAACTCAAAGTATATAATATTTTGGAATCCACTTCGACCCACAGCTAACTCGAGATTACTGCCAATGGTGTCTAATAGTTCGTTAAAATAATATATATAGAAGAAGTAAAAATGATATGTCAAAACTTTGTATACGAATCCATGGTGATCAAGTCATATATATATATATGGTGCCTTACGATCTTTATTAAGACTATAATATATTATCGTAGAACTTAATCACGACTATCATAAATTGTATTTCCATAAGTTCGGGAACAAGACATGTATAAATACATGTAGGATACAAGGTAAGTTTGCTAGGATAAGGTTAGCATCCATTTTTATAAATCATGTCCGTAGCTAAAAATTAAGAAAAATATCCAATTTTGTTTTACCCATAATTTCTTCGTTACAGATCCGTTTTGAGTGATTCGAGTTGCCATGGTTTCGTATCGAACTCAACATTATTAATCTTATCAGAAAAAGTATAGGTTTATAGTCGAAAATACAGCTTAGGTGTCAAATAAGAGAAGATAGTCATATCCGTCGTAAGAACGACATCTTGATGACCCTTTTTTAAAAAAACATACTTCCACTTAGAGTTTAACCATGGATTTTGGATATATTTCATATCCATATAAAATAAGATTTTTCATCAAAGTAAATCTTTTAATTCAAAGTTTAAGATAGGTTTTTAAAATTAAACCCAAAACAGCCCCCCGTTCGACTAAGACGGCGTATATTCGATTTTAAGGTGTTCTTCGTGTTTACAAGTTTTATATCCTTATGTTAGCTTGACATACTGTCATAATAAATGTGTTGAAGTATTTGAAAAGTCAAGTTAGAAGGATTAAGTTCATTTGCAAACAAGTTTAGAAATAATCTAAACTATGTTCTTGTTGTTATTAGTTATAACTCAAAATAAGATAGCTATATGAATATGAATCGAACGAGATTTTGAACAAAGCAATTAGCTCAACTTACTAGGGTAAAGCTACTGGAAAAGATAGTAAATAATCTTTAGCTCAAAGGTAGCTTTGATGGCTTGAAATTCTTGAAGTAGAATCATGGAATCAACAAAAGTTTCAAGTAAGAAATCTATCTTGATTTAAGATAGTTATGATTATATGAATTGAACCAAAGCTTGAATAGTTTATTACCTTGATTATAAGATGGAAAGCTACTGATATGAAAGTAGGATTATGGATTCTAAAGAGTTGTAGAGTTGGATTGAAAGATTGGAAGTAAACTTGTACACTTGGAAGGTTATCTTGATATGTTCTTGATCAAGCTTTCTTATGATGATTCTAACTTAGCTTTTGATTCTAAAACTTGCTGAATTGTGTTGTGTTCTTGAGAGAGTGTTTGAGTATGTGTGTTTTTAGTTAGAAAAATATGAAGTAGAAATGAAAATGGAATGGATGTATAAGTAGTAAAGATGGCATGAGATTAAGGTAAGTGTATAGGATCCTTATGTTGAATTTTAGCTAAATGGTTAATCCATGGCTCCCACATGTTTCTTTCTGTCCTAGGGTTGGTAAAATACAGATTTTTATGTGTATATACCAATAGTATACACGTATAGAAGCTAGTTACAATACGGGTATAAATACCGTAAGAATACGAGTAGAATTCTTGATGGAATTGAATGGGAATATGAATATAGCTATCTTTGTTGAGTATAAGTATATTGATATATGTATTTAAGTCTTTCAAAAGTGTATTAATACATCTTAATACAATACATATATATTGATTTTAACTTAAGAGTTAATACATCGATAATCGATACATATATGTATATTGTTTCAAAGTCTTTAAGTTAGTAGTCTCATCTAATATATATAACTCATTGTTATTATACTTAATGAGATACTTAAATATCATTTAATCAAATCATAATATATATATATATATATATATATATATATATATATATATATATATATATATATATATATATATATATATATATATATATATATATATATTCCTTTGATTAATTATTATGATATATGACGTTCGTGAATCGCCAGACAGACTGGGTGGCCAAACGTTTGTATAAAATTCATTCCAAATAACCAAGTCTTAATAAATTTGATTGCCTAACATGTTGGAAACCTTAATTATGTAAATATTAATCTTCTATATATTAGCGGAAAAATCCGGGTCGTTACATAACACACCCGTTAAATTAAATTTCGTCCCGAAATTTAGAATAGTACCTAGTTAACGTGCGATATCGAAAAACAAATGTGGGTACTTCAGCTTCATTTGGTCTTCTCATTCCTAAGTGAATTTAGGTCCTCTACGAGCATTCCACCGAACCTTAACGATTGGTATCTTACTTTGTTTGAGTCGTTTGACCTCACGATCCATAATTTCGACGGGTTCTTCGACGAAATTTAGTTTCTCATCAATCTGAATTTCGTCTAAAGGGATAATGAGATCTTCGGTAGCTAGGCATTTCTTCAGGTTCGAAACATGAAAGGTGTTGTGAATCTTTTCTAATTGTGGAGGTAGTTCAAGTCGATATGCCACCGGCCCAATGCGTTTTTCGATCTTGAATGGCCCAATGTATCTTGGGCTCAATTTCCCTCGCTTTCCAAAACGAATAACACCTTTCCAAGGTGATACCTTAAGCATAACCATATCACCCTCCTCAAACTCAAAAGGTTTCCTTCTAACATCCGCGTAGCTCTTTTGCCGACTCCGGGCTGTTTTCAATGGTTGCTGAATCTGAATGACCTTGTCGGTAGTTTCCTGGATAATTTTCGGACCTGTAATCTGTTTTTCCCCCACATCACTCCAACAAATCGGAGACCTGCACTTCCTCCCATAAAGTGCCTCGAATGGTGCCGCCTCAATGCTAGAATGATAGCTGTTGTTGTAGGAAAACTCAGCTAACGGTAGATGTCGATCCCAACTGCTTCCAAAATCAATAACACATGCTCGTAGCATGTCTTCGAGTGTCTGAATTGTCCTTTCACTCTGCCCATCAGTTTGTGGATGATAGGTAGTACCATGTCTAGAAACAACTTCTTTCAGGTATAATCTGTAGTGACCCGAACTTTTCCATGTTTATATATATTAATTGAGATTGATATTTACATGATTAAATGTTTCCAACATGTTAAGCAATCAAACTTGTTAAGACTTGATTAATTGAAATATGTTTCATATAGACAATTGACCACCCAAGTTGACCGGTGATTCACGAACGTTAAAACTTGTAAAAACTATATGATGACATATATATGGATATATATATAGTTAACATGATACTATGATAAGTAAACATATCATTAAGTATATTAACAATGAACTACATATGTAAAAACAAGACTACTAACTTAATGATTTTTAAACGAGACATATATGTAACGATTATCGTTGTAAAGACATTTAATGTATATATATCATATTAAGAGATATTCATACATGATAATATCATGATAATATAATAATTTAAAATCTCATTTTATATTATAAACATTGGGTTAACAACATTTAACAAGATCGTTAACCTAAAGGTTTCAAAACAACACTTACATGTAACGACTAACGATGACTTAACGACTCAGTTAAAATGTATATACATGTAGTGTTTTAATATGTATTTATACACTTTTGAAAGACTTCAATACACTTATCAAAATACTTCTACTTAACAAAAATGCTTACAATTACATCCTCGTTCAGTTTCATCAACAATTCTACTCGTATGCACCCGTATTCGTACTCGTACAAAAATTATATCCAAAAATTTTTATTCTGAGAAAATGATTTTTATTATGAACATGAAACTATATCCAAAAATTATGGTTAAACTCAAAGTGGAAGTATGTTTTCTAAAATGGTCATCTAGACGTCGTTCTTTCGACTGAAATGACTACCTTTACAAAAACGACTTGTAACTTATTTTTCCGACTATAAACCTATACTTTTTCTGTTTAGATTCATAAAATAGAGTTCAATATGAAACCATAGCAATTTGATTCACTCAAAATGGATTTAAAATGAAGAAGTTATGGGTAAAACAAGATTGGATAATTTTTCTCATTTTAGCTACGTGAAAATTGGTAACAAATCTATTCCAACCATAACTTAATCAACTTGTATTGTATATTATGTAATCTTGAGATACCATAGACACGTATACAATGTTTCGACCTATCATGTCGACACATCTATATATATTTCGGAACAACCATAGACACTCTATATGTGAATGTTGGAGTTAGCTATACAGGGTTGAGGTTGATTCCAAAATATATATAGTTTGAGTTGTGATCAATACTGAGATACGTATACACTGGGTCGTGGATTGATTCAAGATAATATTTATCGATTTATTTCTGTACATCTAACTGTGGACAACTAGTTGTAGGTTACTAACGAGGACAGCTGACTTAATAAACTTAAAACATCAAAATATGTTAAAAGTGTTGTAAATATATTTTGAACATACTTTGATATATATGTATATATTGTTATAGGTTCGTGAATCAACCAGTGGCCAAGTCTTACTTCCCGACGAAGTAAAAATCTGTGAAAGTGAGTTATAGTCCCACTTTTAAAATCTAATATTTTTGGGATGAGAATACATGCAGGTTTTATAAATGATTTACAAAATAGACACAAGTACGTGAAACTACATTCTATGGTTGAATTATCGAAATCGAATATGCCCCTTTTTATTAAGTCTGGTAATCTAAGAATTAGGGAACAGACACCCTAATTGACGCGAATCCTAAAGATAGATCTATTGGGCCTAACAAACCCCATCCAAAGTACCGGATGCTTTAGTACTTCGAAATTTATATCATATCCGAAGGGTGTCCCGGAATGATGGGGATATTCTTAAATATGCATCTTGTTAATGTCGGTTACCAGGTGTTCACCATATGAGTGATTTTTATCTCTATGTATGGGATGTGTATTGAAATATGAAATCTTGTTGTCTATTATTATGATTTGATATATATAGGCTAAACCTATAACTCACCAACATTTTTTGTTGACGTTTTAAGCATGTTTATTCTCAGGTGATTATTAAGAGCTTCCGCTGTCGCATACTTAAATAAGGACGAGATTTGGAGTCCATGCTTGTATGATATTGTGTAAAAACTGCATTCAAGAAACTTATTTTGTTGTAACATATTTGTATTGTAAACCATTATGTAATGGTCGTGTGTAAACAGGATATTTTAGATTATCATTATTTGATAATCTACGTAAAGCTTTTTAAACCTTTATTGATGAAATAAAGGTTATGGTTTGTTTTAAAATGAATGCAGTCTTTGAAAAACGTCTCATATAGAGGTCAAAACCTCGCAACGGAATCAATTAATATGGAACGTTTTTAATCAATAAGAACGGGACATTTCAGTTGGTATCCGAGCGTTGGTCTTAGAGAACCAGAATTTTGCATTAGTGTGTCTTATCGAGTTTGTTAGGATGCATTAGTGAGTCTGGACTTCGACCGTGTTTACTTGAAAAATGATTGCTTAACAAATTTTGTTGGAAACTATATATTTTTAACATGTGAATATTATGTGATATATTAATCTCTTAACGCGTTTGATATTATGTGATAGATGTCTACCTCTAGAACAAGTCCCATTGACTCACCTAATAATAATGAAGAGTCAAATGTAAATTGGAATGATTCGTGGACTGATTCACAAGTTCCCGAAGAGGAACCGGAAGAAGAGTCGGAACCGGAAGAAGAGTCGGAACCGGAAGAAGAATCGGAACCGGAAGAAGAATTGGAACCGGTGGGGGAAATAATAAAACGGTTAAGTAAAAGAAAATCCTCAACCAACCGACCAAGGTTAATTATGGTCAATGGTGTTTCCGCCAAGGAAGCAAAATATTGGGAGGATTACCAATTCTCCGATGAATCGGATTCCGACGAGAATTCCGATGATGTTATAGAAATTACCCCAACTGAATTTAAAAAGGCAAAAGAAAATAATAAGGGAAAGGGCATAAAAATAGAGAAATCTAATTCCAACCCCGATGAACTTTATATGTATCGTCAACCCCCGAAGTCCTTAAGTTGTAACAATGACCCGGGAACCTCTAAACCACCAGGTTTTTCTAAACCAATGTGGATCACGACGGCTTGTATTAGGGGAACATCATATATCCCTAGAAACTTGGCAAAACGAACCAAAACCGAAGAAGAAGAAACAAGCGAGTCGGAATAAGATAGTTGTATTCGTGTGGTGTAATGTATGTAATATAGTGTGCTTATGCTTTATGATATATGTAAAAATTGCTTGTATTAATAAGTATTTTTTTTTATGAATCTAACTCTTGTCTATTTTACAGTATAAAAACACAAAATGGATAGACAACCCAATATTTTAAGAGACCTACCCGGAGACATGATTGATGAAATCTTGTCTAGAGTCGGTCAGAATTCTTCGGCACAACTATTTAAGGCGAGATCAGTTTGTAAGACATTCGAAGAACGTTCCAAGAATGCCTTGGTTTATAAAAGGCTTTCGTTCGGAAGATGGGGGATATCACATTGGGAAATCCATAAGTTACGATGTGTTTACTTTGACGCATATATTGCGGGGAACCCAAATGCTATTTTACGCAATGGGTTAAGAAATTATTTTGACTCAATATATCCGAATATTGGACTTCGTGATTTAGAAAAAGCGGCTAACATGCAACATAAAGAAGCATGTTATGCTTACGGATTAGTAATGTTCGCTTCTCACCAAAGTGAGAACAAGAACATCGGGCTACAACTATTAAACAAAACGTTCCCACAAGTGACGGAGTCGGTAATTGGGGTAAGAAATGAGGTTTTTAGATTGTTACGGGACTGTTGGACATTACGTAACCCTCGTCCCTTTAACGATGTTACAACACGCTGTCTTATCAACGGCCATAACGGTTATGTTCCACAAGACCAAGGATGGGAAGTAGTCCTAGTAAAACCAGAATGCATGACTTGTTTCTGGACGTATGAATTACGTGTCTTTATTGCCTTTGCTGAACGACTTGTGTACTAGCTAGAATTATCTTCACAACCATCTTGTATCAAATTTATTGTGTGCTATATTTCATGCTATATGTAAAATAAGCGGTATTGTAAGTTTGTAAAATATTGTGTAAAAGTTTGAACGCGAAATATTATTATAATCAGTTTTTCATATAGAATTGTAGTAGTTGAATTGTATATTAGCTACTAAGTATGAACTTAACGGGTAGGTACTACCCGAATTTAAACTTATAAAACGCTAATATGAAGAAAAAGCTTTTATAAATGAGTTCATATTATGCTACGAAATACTATTAACTACTCTTAATATTCTGTATGATTAACTTGTTCCATTTAACTATTTTGAAGGAAATGGCACCGACTACTCGACACACCGTGAATATGAATGAAGAGGAATTCCGTACTTTTCTAGCTTCAAACATAGCCGCAGTACAGGCTGCGCTACATACCAACAATAACCTTGGATCTAGCAGTACAGGAAATCGTGTAGGATGCACCTACAAAGAATTCACTGCCTGCAAACCTTTGGAATTTGATGGAACCGAAGGACCGATTGGATTGAAACGGTGGACCGAGAAGGTCGAATCGGTGTTTGCCATAAGTAAGTGTACTGAAGAGGACAAAGTGAAGTACGCTACGCATACCTTCACAGGTTCTGCGTTAACATGGTGGAATACCTATCTAGAGCAAGTGGGATAAGACGATGCGTACGCACTACCGTGGTCAGCATTCAAGCACTTGATGAACGAGAAGTACCGTCCCAGAACCGAGGTCAATAAGCTCAAGACAGAACTTAGAGGGTTACGAACCCAAGGATTTGATATTACCACGTACGAAAGACGATTCACAGAATTGTGCCTATTGTGTCCGGGAGCATTCGAAGATGAGGAAGAGAAGATCGACGCGTTTGTGAAAGGATTACCGGAAAGAATCCAAGAAGATATAAGTTCACACGAGCCCGCCTCCATACAACAGGCATGTAGAATGGCTCACAAACTAGTGAACCAGATTGAAGAAAGAATTAAAGAACAGACTGCTGAAGAGGCCAATGTGAAGCAAGTCAAAAGAAAGTGGGAGGAAAACGGTGATAAGAATCACCAATACAACAACAACAGCAATTACAACAATAATCGCAACAATTATCCCAACAATCGCAACATCAATCGCAACTACAACAAACGGCCCAACAACAACAACAACAACAACAACAACAACAACTACAACAATCATCCCAACAACAATAATAACCGCAACAACAACAACAATCAGAAGCAGCTATGCCAAAGGTGTGAAAAGTATCACTCGGGGTTCTGCACCAAATTTTGCAACAAGTGTAAAAGAAATGGTCATAGCGCGGCGAAGTGTGAGGTTTACAGACCAGGGGTTAATAGAACGAAAGGAACAAATGGTGTAGGAACGAGTAATGGCGGAGCAAGTAGTGTCGGAGCAAGTTATGCAAATGTAGTTTGTTATAAATGTGGAAAACCGGGCCACATTATTAGAAATTGCCCGAACCAGGAGAACACGAATGGACAAGGCCGCGGAAGAGTTTTCAATATTAATGCGGCAGAGGCACAGGAAGACCCGGAGCTTGTTACGGGTACGTTTCTTATTGACAATAAATCTTCTTACGTTTTATTTGATTCGGGTGCGGATAGAAGCTATATGAGTAGAGATTTTTGTGCTAAATTAAATTGTCCATTGACGCCTTTGGATAGTAAATTTTTACTCGAATTAGCAAATGGTAAATTAATTTTAGCAGATAATATATGTCGGAATCGAGAAATTAAACTGGTTAGCGAAACATTTAAGATTGATTTGATACCAGTAGAGTTAGGGAGTTTTGATGTGATAATCGGTATGGACTGGTTGAAAGAAGTGAAAGCGGAGATCGTTTGTTACAAAAATGCAATTCGCATAATACGAGAAAAAGGAAAACCCTAAATGGTGTACGGAGAAAAGGGCAACACGAAGCTACATCTTATTAGTAATTTGAAGGCACAAAAACTAATAAGAAAAGGTTGCTATGCTGTTCTAGCACACGTCGAGAAAGTACAAACTGAAGAAAAGAGCATCAATGATGTTCCCGTCGCAAAAGAATTTCCTGATGTATTTCCGAAAGAATTACCGGGATTACCCCCACATCGACAATTTTGCATAAAGTTGTTCTTTTCTTTTCCGAAAGTACAAACTGAGGTAGTCCCGGTAATTCGTCCGGAAACACCTCAAGAAATTCTCTTGCAACAGGAACGTCATCGATTTTCTTTTCTTCTTTTTTAACCTTCTCGACGTGTGCTAGTATGGCATAGCAACCTTTTCTTATTAGTTTGTGCGCCTTTAAACTACTAATAAGATTTAATTTGGCATTACCCTTTTCTCCGTACACCATTAAGGGTAACCCGTTTTCTCTCGGAATGCGAATCGCCTTCTCATGACAAACAACTTCGGCTTTCACCTTGGACATCCAGTCCATTCCAATAATTACGTCGAAGCTTCCCAATTCCACCGGTATTAAATCAATTGCAAACGTTTCGCTAACTAAACTAATTTTTCGATTTCGGCAAATTTTATCAACCTTAATTAGTTTACCGTTTGCTACTTCAACTATACACTTTTTATCCAAAGGCGTTAACGGGCAATTTAATTTGGCACAAAATTCTCTACTCATATAACTTCTATCGGCACCCGAATCAAATAAAACATAAGCAGGTGTATTGTTGATAAGAAACGTACCCGTAACAAGCTCCGGGTCTTCCTGTGCTTTCTCCCCATTAATGTTGAAGGCTCTCCCACGGCCTTGCCTATTTCCATTCCTGTACTGGTTTATGGTATGGCCCGGTTTTCCACATCCATAGCAAACAACGCCGTTATTATTTGTTCCGACATTATTTACTCCTTTGTTTCTATTTGGTCCGTAGACTTCACACTTTGCCGCAATATGGCCATTCGTATTACACTTGGTACATAATTCTCTACAAAACCATTCTGGATGAAACATATCACACCTGGGGCATATAGTTCTTTGCCTTTTGTTGTCGTTGTTGTTGTTGTTGTTGTTGTTGTTGTTGTTGTTGTTATTGTTGTTGTTGTTGTTAGGGTTTTTGTTGTTGAGTTGTTTGTTGTTGTTATTGTTTTGATTGGGATTGTTGTTGTTATTATTATTATTGGGATGGTTGTTGCAGTTATTGTTGCGGTTGTTGTTGCAATTATTGTAGTTGTTGGGGTGGTTGCGATTGTTGTTGTAGTTGTTGTTTTGATTGTTGTTGTTGTACTGGTGACCCTGATCATTGCTTTCCTCCCACTTTCTTTTTCCCTGTTTCATTATGGCCTCCTCGGCCGCTTATTTCTTTATCCTTCCTGTAATTTGGCCTATCAATTTGTGGGCTATACGGCTCGCTTTCTGCATTGTTGTAGGGTAGTTAGCACCTACATGCTCTTGGATTCATTCTGGCAACCCTTTTATGAATGCTTCAATTTTTGCTTCTTCGTCCTCAAATGCTCCAGGACACATTAAAGCCAGTTCATTGAAACGTCGCTCGTAGGTAGTGACATCTAACCCTTGGGTTGTCAGTGCTTTAAGCTCTGCCTTGAGCTTGTTGATTTCGGTTCTGGGACGGTACTCTTCCATCATCATGTGCTTGAAAGCGGACCATGGAAGTGCGTAGGCGGTATTCTGTCCTACGTAATCCATGTGGGTATACCACCATGTCAAAGCAGTACCCCTGAAAGTATGTGTGGCATACTTAACTTTATCCTCTTCTGCGCAGTTGCTGATTGCGAACACGGCTTCAACCCTCTCTGTCCACCGCTTTAGTCCAACGGGTCCTTCAGTTCCTTCAAACTCATTGGGTTTGCAGGACATAAAAGCTTTGTAGGAACATCCTACCCGGTTTCCATTATTTCCTCCACTACTGGAACCCGATTGGTCATTGTTATTCATTGCATTCACCACTGCAGCCATATTTGCAGCGAAAGCTTGAAGTTCTTCTATGTTCAATTGTTGTTGTCTAGTAGCTGGAGGAGCCATTTCCTTCAAAAATAGCCAACTGAGTTAATCATATAGAATTTTAGAAGTAGCCAAAAAGTATTTTGTAGCTTAATATGAACTTATTATTATAAAAGCCTTTTCTTCATATTAGCATTTTATAACTATAATAATGTTCATACTTAGCAGCTAACACACAAATTAACTACTAAAATTCTAATATGAAAAACTATGGTAAGTTATTACGTTACTATGTAATAATAAGTTGTAATAATAATAATAAACCTTCCATGCTTATTCTTATTATTATACAATCATAAGGAAAATTACATTGCGGATTTTCTTACAAACTTAAACACACAATATAATACATATTATACAATGCGTGGAATACAGGATAGCTGTCGATGGTTCAAGAACGGCGAGATTTCTTAGATGTTGACGTTGTTTCTTTCTCGGCCAAACGTTTGGATTTTCGTTTGGATAGTTCTTTTTCCAATTCCTCCCAATTGGTTCTTTCGGCTAATTGTTTGGGAGCAAAACCAACAGTCGTTATACGAGCGGTCATTTTATAAACTGGTCTCTTAGGTGGTTCAGGTGGATGATCACAAACATTTTGGGTCATAATAGGTTCATCGGGTTTGGGATTGGGTATAACAGCCAAAGATTTTCCAAAATCACGTTGTGGTTCGGTAATTTCCACAACTTCTTCATGATCCTCTTCTTCGGGTTCCTCTTCGGGATCTTCTTCTGGATCCTCTTCTGGAACCTCTACTGGCAATTGTGAATCTTCCCAATTTTCCCAACAATTTTCCACTTTAATGGTAGCATAAAAAGTTAACTTTTCCGTTAGTTCAATAGTCGTATACTTTGACTCAGCCTCCGAATCACTTGATAAGTAAATGAAATCTGAATCACTAGAGATGCTTATATGATCGGATGAATTCATCTATCACATAATAGCAGGCACGTTAAGAGAATGAAATATCTTATAATATTTATATGTTAATAATCTTATGTTTCCAACAATTATATTAAGAAATCATTTTTAAAATAATTACGGTCGAAGTCCAGACTCACTAATGCATCAAAAATCAGTTAGACAAACTAATGAAAAATTTTCTGATTCTCTAAGACCAATGCTTGGATACCAACTGAAATGCCCCGTTCATATTAATTATAAACGTTTCAAATTAATTGGTTTCTTTGCGAGGTTTTGACCTCTATATGAGACGTTTTTCAAATCTTGCATTCGTTTTTAAAAACAACCATAACCTTTATTATTGAATAAAGGTCTTAATGGCATAATTTAGATTGTCTATCAAAGACAATCTCCTCAAATAAATAAGTTTTTACACAACCCATTACAATATGATCAAATATATTACAACAAATACTCCGAATGCAAGTTTAAACAATATAAACAATTATGCCGACACCAAATCTTAACCTTGGGTTGGCATACGACAGCGGAAGCATTTTTAATATTCACCTGAGAATAAACATGCTTAAAATGTCAACAAAAATGTTGGTGAGTCATAGGTTTAATTTCTATATAATAGTCATAACATTTAATAAGACACAAGATTTCATTTAATTAAATGCGCTGGATCATTACAACTGCAAAAATCATTCATACGATGAGTCGCCTAGTAACTGACCTTAACATAGAGCGCTTAAGATATCTAGCATCATACATTTCACTATTCAAATGTATGACAAGAACCCTTCGAAGTACTAAAGCATTTCCACTATTTGAAAATGGGGGTGGTTGGTGCCCGTAGATCTACCTTTAGGATTCGTGTCAATTAGTGTTTTTCACTAATTCTTAGGTTACCAAGCATAATAATAATAAGTACAGATATCCGGTATAGCAAAACAATCGTAGAATGTAGTTCCATGAACTTGTGCTTATTTTGTAAAACATTTATAAATTTTGCATGTATTCTCATCCCAAAATAATTTAGATAGTAAAAAATGGGACTATAACTCACCTGTGATGATTTCCGAATAGATGGTGATAAGACTTGGCCTTTTGACAAATTCACGAACCTAATAATAATATTCTTATGTCAAGATATATATATATATATATATATATATATATATATATATATATATATATATATATATATATATATATATATATATATATATATATATATATATATATAATTAATATTCCATACTTATGATACTTGTGATAATTTTAATTGTCCATTGTTAGTAGTCCAACCTTCGTAGTCCAATAGTCCAATGGTCCAAAAGTCCAACAGTATAAATATATATATAAATATAAATGCGTATATTGTGTTAGAATTCACTAACACTATAATATATTGTCTTAATATAAAAAGACACATAATATGTATATTGTCTGAAGCAATCCGCGACCCATTGTATACATGTCTCAGGCTCGATCACAACTCAAAGTATATAATATTTTAGAATCCACTTCGACCCACAGCTAACTCGAGATTACTGCCAATGGTGTCTAATAGTTTGTTCCAATAATATATATAGAAGAAGTCAAAATGATATGTCAAAACTTTGTATACGAATTCATGGTGATCAAGTCATATATATATATATATATATATATATATATATATATATATATATATATATATATATATATATATATATATATATATATATATATATATATATATATATATATGGTGCCTTACGATCTTTATTAAGACTATAATATATTATCGTAGAACTTAATCACGACTATTATAAATTGTATTTCCATGAGTTCGGGAACAAGACATGTATAAATACATGTAGGATACAAGGTAAGTTAGCTAGGATAAGGTTAGCATCCATTTTTATAAATCATGTCCGTAGCTAAAAATTAAGAAAAATATTCAATTTTGTTTTACCCATAATTTCTTCGTTACAAATCCGTTTTGAGTGATTCAAGTTGCCATGGTTTCGTATCGAACTCAACATTATTAATCTTAATAGAAAAAGTATAGGTTTATCGTCGAAAATACAGCTTAGGTGTCAAATAAGAGAAGATAGTTATATCCGTCGTAAGAACGACATCTTGATGACCCTTTTTTAAAAACACATACTTCCACTTAGAGTTTAACTATGGATTTTGGATATATTTCATATCCATATAAAATAATATTTTTCACCAAAGGAAATCTTTTAATTCAAAGTTTAAGATTGGTTTTTAAAATTAAACCCAAAACAGCCCCCGTTCGACTAAGACGGCGTATATTCGATTTTAAGGTGTTCTTCGTGTTTACAAGTTTTATATCCTTATGTTAGCTTGAAATACTGTCATAATACATGTTTTGAAGTATTTTAAAAGTAAAGTTAGAAGGATTAAGTTTATTTGCAAACAAGTTTAGAAATAATCTAAACTATGTTCTTGTTTTTATTAGTTATAACTCAAAATAAGATAGCTATATGAATATGAATCGAACGAGATTTTGAACAAAGCTATTACCTCAACTTACTAGGGTAAAGCTACTGGAAAAGATAGTAAATAATCTTTAGCTCAAAGGTAGCTTTGATGGCTTGAAATTCTTAAAGTAGAATCATGGAATCAACAAAAGTTTCAAGTAAGAAATCTATCTTGATTTAAGATAGTTATGATTATATGAATTGAACCAAAGCTTGAATATGTTTATTACCTTGATTATAAGATGGAAAGCTACTGATATGAAAGTAGGATTATGGATTCTAAAGAGTTGTGGAGTTGGATTGAAAGATTGGAAGTAAACTTGTACACTTGGAAGGTTATCTTGATATGTTCTTGATCAAGCTTTCTTATGATGATTCTAACTTAGCTTTTGATTCTAAAACTTGCTGAATTGTGTTGTGTTCTTGAGAGAGTGTTTGAGTATGTGTGTTTTTAGTTAGAAAAATATGAAGTAGAAATGAAAATGAAATGGATGTATAAGTAGTAAAGATGGCATGAGATTAAGGTAAGTGTATAGGATCCTTATGTTGAATTTTAGCTAAATGGATAATCCATGGCTCCCACATGTTTCTTGCTGTCATAGGGTTGGTAAGATGCAGATTTTTATGTGTATATACCAATAGTATACACGTATAGAAACTGGCTACAATACGGGTATAAATACCGTATGAATACGAGTAGAATTCTTGATGGAATTGAATGGGAATATGAATATAGCTATCTTTGTTGAGTATAAGTATATTGATATATGTATTTAAGTCTTTTAAAAGTGTATTAATACATCTTAATACAATACATATATATTGATTTTAACTTAAGAGTTAATACGTCGATAATCGATACATATATGTATATTGTTTCAAAGTCTTTAAGTTAGTAGTCTCATCTAATATATATAACTCATTGTTATTATACTTAATGAGATACTTAAATATCATTTAATCAAATCATAATATATATATATATATATATATATATATATATATATATATATATATATATATATATATATATATATATTCCTTTAATTAATTATTACGATAAATGACGTTCGTGAATCGTCAGACAGACTGGGTGGCCAAACGTTTGTATAAAATTCATTCCAAATAACCAAGTCTTAATAAATTTGATTTCCTAACATGTTGGAAACCTTAATTATGTAAATATTAATCTTCTATATATTAGCGAAAAAATCCGGGTCGTTACAAGTTTACCAACGGATCAAAAACAATTTTAAGTTTACAACAGTATAAAGTATAAATGAAATAACTTGCGACATAATTAGTTTAAAATCACAGTTGCTATAAATAGCGTAAGTATGTATGTATGCTTGACTTCAAGCAAGTAATCAGAGTGTATGCATGTATGCTTGACCCCAAGCAAGTATGAGTGTATGCGGAAGCATGTATCAAATAGCCATTCATGAACCTGAGAAACATATAGAAAACTGTCAACGAAAAATGTTGGTGAAATCATAGGTATTTGTAAACGTTGTTTTTGAACCACAAGATTTTGTATTTCCATAACGTTGATTATATAAATTGTTTGCATTCCAAAAGTATGTTCGCGAGCACCCAATTATCAAGACTTAACTGTTTTGCACCATGTTGCGTAGTGTTAGTACATACACTAAACCTAAAAATATATTTCATCCGCTAACGGTAGCGAACCGTCCGAATGAGGCTCGTCAAGCCCATGTGATCACATAATATAAGTTCTCTCTTACACCCTGCAAGTGTAACTAATGATAATCGAATTGAGGCTTTTTGTTCTAACTTGCTGTGGAATGTTTGATTCTGTACTTGTGTTCAAAGTATAAAAGTATGATACGTATATGTTTCTCATCCCATGATTTAAAAGTATAAAAGTTGTTAAAAGATGGGACTATGATCTCACTTCGGGTGCACGAGTATAAATGTACTTCCAAAGTAAACGTGTGCATGGAAGTTGTTTAGCCTTGACCTAAACAAGTAAGTTGTATCAATTAACCGGTTACGACACAAGGTCGGGTGAAATGTGTTCAATTAGTCCTATGGCTCGTTACGACTCGAATATATAGCATGTGAGTCACGTTATCAAGTTTCATGCAAGAATCAAGTATAAAAGCACGTTAGAACGATTGCATAAGTGTTTTGTTAAGTTTGACTAAAAGTCAAACTTGGTCAAAGTCAACGGGATTGGGTCGGGTCCCGAACTATTTTCCTGAGCTTAGAAGTCATGTATAAGCATGTTGGCTAAGTTTCATATCAATCGGGGATGCATAGCATAGCTAGAATTAAACAAAAATAGAGATTTTGGGCAGTCTGCCTCAGATGCGCCGCATCTGAGGCAGATGCGCCGCTTCTACATCTGTATCAGCCATTCTGGGGCAGTTTATCACTTAGACGATTTCAACTTCAAACAACCATAACTTATGAACCGTAAATATTCAAAACACGTATCTTATTTCGTTGGAAAGGTAATTTAAAGAGGAATACAACTAAACAAATTTCATCAATCAATTCCATCATTAACAATAATGAAAAGCTCAATAAATGATCATTAAATGCTCAAAATCAAGGTTTCAAGTTCATAAAACGCATTTTAAGATTCAGGAATCCAATTCACAAATATGATATGCCGTTTTGAAGGTAATGAAACATACATTACAACTACACACTTACTAATAACATTTCATGGCATTCAAAACGTCAAAAGTTCGTTTTTGAGTTCATCAAACCCTAATCAAAATCATGAATTCAACCATTTTGTAAATGAAGCTTTTCTAAATCAACCTACACATTAAAATGAAGCTAATGATGCTAGTAACACATTTAATACATGAACTGTAACATTTAAACAACATTTAATCAACCAAAATCAAAGATTAAGCACACCCATTTCAAGTTCATGTTAATTACTCCAAAAACAACAAAACGAGCAAATAAAATATATATTCATGTTATACTTGAGCCATAGACCCTAATTAACACCATTTCAAGTATATAAAATGAATTTAGAGAAATCTAGTGTTTTTAGAAAGTTACCCAAACTTGATGAAATTGGTACTAAAATGTAGAGGATGAAGAGAGGATCACGAAAATGTAATTTGTTTTATTGTTTGCTTCTTGATTTGGATTTGGATGATGAATCTTTGATGAAGATGAAAATGGGGTTTTGTTGCTAGAGAGACAAAGAGAGGTGGGAGGTGAAGAGTGAATGAGTGGTGATGGTGGGGTTTGACTAGTTGACCTAGTCAACTAGTTAGGCCCCTTTGCAACTTTGGTCCCTCGAGTTTCAAAGCGGGTGCGGGAATTAACCAAACGAATATTTTAAAAACGTTCGAGTAAATGAGTGATGTTATAATTAAATAACGGGAATATTAAGAACGTTAGTTAACGAAAGATACGAATTTAGATAATGAAAGATATTATCAAAAAAAAAGACGGTGTTAAAAATAAATTTAACGAAAAAACGCGGGATGTTACATTACCTACACCTTAAAAGAAATTTCGTCCCGAAATTTAGTTGGAAGTAGTAGTTGTTTCTTCTTCTTCGAAACCTTGCGTTGCCAATTCTACAAATAAGTGAAGGTACTTCCTTGGGCATTTCAACGAACTTTGGCGGTCGGGATTTTACGTTGTTTTAAGGTTCGGCTTCACGATCCATAATTTCAATCGGTTCTCCTATGAAGTAGAGTTTGTCACCGATAGTAAGCTCATCGAAAGGAATAATAAGTTCTTGTTTCGCAAGACACTTCTGTAAGTTGATTCATAGAATGTAGGATGAACGGAGACTCAAACGTGTTGGAAAATCTAAATGGCTAGCAACGGGTCCAAAACGCCCCAATATTTTAAAAGGATCAAAATATCGCGGATTTAGATTTCTACATTTCCGAAACGGACTACACCTTTTCAAGGTGCGACTTTTAACATTATGCGGTCACCCGCTTGGAATTTGAGAGGTTTACGTCTAACATCGGCATAGCGGCGATTACGGGCCGTCTTGAGTCTTTCTTGAATTTGAACGATCTTAACGGTTAATTCACCTACTTCGGCTCAACGATTAAGAAAACGACAATTGCGGTTAAATGAGTTTTCGAAAGGTGTGGTATTATTACTCGTGTGATAACTATCGTTGTAAGAGAATTCGGTTAAAGGCAAAGGCTTTTCTCAAGTAAATTTGAAGTTTATAACGCAAAATCGTATTATGGTTTCCAAGATTTGAATCGTATCTTTATTTGGTCCTTCGAGTTGTGGTTGATGTGTTGTACTTTAGTCTAATCGTGGTCCCGAGGCTTTTGTAAGGCACTCCGAAATCTAGAAGTGAAACGAGAATCTCGATCCGAGAAGAGGTACATTTCTTTAAGGTATATATGAACAAGTTTTTGTTTCTCAAGGAATTTGCACCGCGGAAGATTTATCGGTTTTCGAAAACGTTTGTTAGAGCAAGTTTCTTAGCGGTTTCTAAAAATGTTCGTTAGGACTATTCACCATCGTGGCAAATACTAGCATAATGCGAAGAGTCTATCCCTCCATTGAGAATTTAGATAAAATATTTTCCTTAAACGGAAGTACGAGTGTAATAGGAGAGAAATTTCCGCCTCGATGTGGGCATATCAAGCATATTGTAGTTCGTCGATGAAATCATGCGAAGACGAGATAGTATATACGTATAACATATGTTTGAAGTTGAAAGAATTTTCCATTCATTCGGAAGCATATATATGGTTCGACAATAATCGAAGGTGTGTCCCGGGTATGGTTGTTATCAGTATTCTTGGAGTTTTCGGATGTTTAAACAAGAAAAATGAAGTCATGTACATGGCACATGGTGGTGATTAGGTTGATCGAGTCCAATCACCATCACGAGTCATTAGAAGTTTGGTATGACTTACCGTAATATAACCACGTTTATCGAGTGTCATTATATTACGCTAATTCATACCTCCATTCCCACATCACTCCATAGATTCAAGTTCGTGTAATCGTGAAGATTTAAAATGAACAAAGTGTAACGACGTCTCTAACATGACTCGTATTGAATCGAAAGAATTAGTGCAACTCTAAAGAAGCGTTCCCCGAGGGAAGTGTATAAACGATTGTTCATGTCAATGCGGTTCAAGTCAAACAAATAATGTATTCTGGTACGAGAAGTGTAACGAATGATGATAACGAATAGTACGCAACCGTAGTGATAAAATAGTGATGACGATTGATGTTATGCGAGGTGTATATAAAATAGCTTTATATTTTAGCAGGAAATACTATTAAATACGATACAATTTTACACAAGATATTTATTTATTTAGAGAATGGATATACTTAAACCTTGCTACAACACTTATAGGCAGTGTACCTAATCGTACAGTAGTGTAGTTTTTAGTAAGTCCGGTTCGTTCCACAGGGAAAATCTTTAAACAAAGCTTAACGCTATATTAGTTTATTTTTATAAAAATACAAATATATATATAAGTAATATTATTATTATAAAGGGGGATTTTTATCGTTTAATGACCGGTTTGTCGATTTTAAAACTTTAGTCGCAGTTAAAACCAAATGTAAAATAATAAATGAATATAAGACTTAATTTAAAGCGTAAAGTAAATAACGATAATGAAATTGCGAATAATAAAAGTGCGATAAAATAAACTTGCGATAATTAAAAAAATACGATAATTAAAAGTGCAATTAAATACAATAACAATAAAAATGCGATAATTAGAAGTGCAATTAAATATAAAATAAAGGAAATTAAATATGAAATAAAAGAATTATGCTTATTTAAACTTCCGTAATCATGATGTTTGACGTGTTGATTTTAGTTTTATGCCCATGGGTTAATTGTCCTTTGTCCTGGATTATTTAATATGTCCGTCTGGTTTTTGTCCATAACAGTCCATCAGTCATAAATATAAAGTGCGAGTGTCCTCGTCAAATTATTCTTATACCCGAAGTTAAATATTCCAACTAATTGGGGACTTAAACTGTAACAAGATTTTAATACTTTGTTTAATAATTACACCAGGATGTCAACTGAGTGTAACCCAAGGTTTTAATATTTTGTTATCAATTATACCAAGTGTCCTTGTACATAATTTCACCCCTGTTTTAATTATTCTAGTGGCTATTAATCCATTCCCGTGTCCGGTTAAATGAACGATTATTCGTACATATAAATACCCAGCCCATCGTGTCCGATTGAGTGTATATGGTAATTTATAGGGACGCCCAATTGTAAATCTTTATATTAACATTAACAAACTATCATTTAGTTAAACAAATATAAAGCCCATTAATAGCCCATAGTCTAATTTCCACAAGTGTCGTTCTTTTGTCCAAACCCCAATTATGGTACAAAGCCCAATTACCTAATTTTAGTAATTAGCCCAACATCATGATTACTTCGGATTAAATAAGCATAATAATAACTTAGCTAAGAGACATTAAATTAAAAAGGTTGAACATAACTTACAATGATTAAAAATAGCGTAGCGTTACACGGACAGAATTTCGACTTACACCCTTACAACATTCGCTAACATACAATTATTATTAGGATTTAAAATTAAAATTAAAATTAAAATATAAATTATATATATATATTTACGTATATATTGAGAGAGAGATAGATTATGGATGATGAAAATGATCAGAATTCGGTTGGTTTATAGGGAATTGAGTTCAGGGGTACTCCGCGACTCGCGGCAACTTTTACCTTCAAACTCCGCGAGTCGCGGAGTTTGAAAATACAGCTCACCAACTTTGGAGTCTTTCTTGCCGACGGATTTTTATTATTTATATATAATTATAAGAATGATCTAAATATTATATTATATTTATGTGCATAGTTGACTTGTAATTTTTAGTCCGTTGCGTCGAGCGTTGAGAGTTGACTCATGTCCCGGTTCCGGATTTTCGAACGTCCTTGCGTACAATTTTATATTTTGTACTTTGCGTTTTGAATCTTGTACTCTTGTAATTTCGAGACGTTTCTTATCAATAATTGGAACCTCTTTGATTGTATTTTGTACTTTTGAGCTTTTTGGTCGTTTGCGTCTTCAATTCGTCGAATCTGTCTTTTGTCTTCACCTTTTACTATTTAAACGAATATCACTTTTAAATAGAACAATTGCAACTAAAAGCTTGTCTTTCTTGAGGAATAATGCTATGAAATATATGTTCGTTTTTAGCATTATCAACGATACTCACCTAGAGTAGTGATGGTAGTAACAATATGAAATGTCCCATTCATATTGATTATAAACGTTTCATATTAATTGATTTCGTCGCGAGGTTTTGACCTCTATATGAGACGTTTTTCAAAGACTGCATTCATTTTTAAAACAACCATAACCTTTATTTTATCGATAAAGGTTTAAAAAGCATTACGTAGATTGTCAAATAATGATAATCTAAAATATACCGTTTACACACGACCATTACATAATGGTTTACAATAAGAATATATTACATCAAAAATAAGTTTCTTGAATGCAGTTTTTACATAATATCATACAAGCATGGACTCCAAATCTTGTCCTTATTTTAGTATGCAACAGCGGAAGCTCTTTATAATCACCTGAGAATAAACATGCTTAAAATGTCTACAAAAATGTTGGTGAGTTATAGGTTTAACCTATATATTATCAAATCATAATAATAGACCACAAGATTTCATATTTCAATATACATCCCATACATAGAGATAAAATTCATTCATATGGTGAACACCTGGTAACCGACATTAACAAGATGCATATAATAATATCCCCTATCATTCCGGGAAATCCTTCGGACATGATATAAACGAATTTGAAATACTAAAGCATCCGGTACTTTGGATGGGGTTCGTTAGGCCCAATAGATCTATCTTTAGGATTCGCGTCAATTAGTAGATCGGTTTATTAATTCTTAGGTTACCAAGCAAAAGGGGCATATTCGGCTTCGATCATTCACCCATATAATGTAGTTTCATTTACTTGTGTCTATTTCGTAAAACATTTATAAAACTGCATGTATTCTCATCCCAAAATATTAGATTTTAAAAGTGGGACTATAACTCACTTTCACATATTTTTACTTCTTCGGGAAGTAAGACTTGGCCACTGGTCGATTCACGAACCTATAACAAATATGTACATATATATCAAAGTATGTTCAAAATATATTTGCAATATTTTTAATACATTTTACTGTTTTAAATTTATTAAGTCAGCTGTCCTCGTTAGTAACCTACAACTAGTTGTCCATAGTTAGATGTACAGAAATAAATCGATATATATTATCTTGAATCAATCCATGACCCAGCGTATACACGTCTCAGGCAAGATCACAACTCAAAGTATATATATTTTTGGAATCAACCTCAACCCTGTATAGCTAACTCCAACATTACTGCATATAGAGTGTCTATGGTTGTTCCAAATAATATATATACATGGGTCGATATGATATGTTAAAACATTTGCATACGTGTCTTTGGTATCACAAGATTACATAATATATTAGAATACATGTATAATACAATATAAGTTAGCTAGGATATGATTTGTATAGAATTGTTACAATATTTCCCGTAGCTACAACAATCAAAAAAATATCCAATCTTGTTTTACCCATAACTTCTTCGTTTTAAATCCGATTTGAGTGAATCAAATTGCTATGGTTTCATATTGAACTATATTTTATGAATCTAAACATAAAAAGTATAGGTTTATAGTCGGAAATATAATTTACAAGTTGTTTTTGTAAAGGTAGTCATTTCAGTCGAAAGAACGACGTCTAGATGACCATTTTGGAAAACATACTTCCACTTTGAGTTTAACCATGATTTTTGGATATAGTTTCATGTTCATAAGAAAAATCATTTTCCCAGAAGAATAACTTTTAAATCAAAGTTTATCATAGTTTTTAATTAACTAACCCAAAACAGCCCGCGGTGTTACTACGACGGCATATATCCGGTTTTACGGTGTTTTTCGTATTTTCCGGTTTTAAATCATTAAGTTAGCATATCATATAGATATAGAACATGTGTTTAGTTGATTTTAAAAGTCAAGTTAGAAGGATTAACTTTTGTTTGCGAACAAGTTTAGAATTAACTAAACTATGTTCTAGTGATTACATGTTCAAATCTTCGAATAAGATAGTTTTATATGTATGAATCGAATGATGTTATGAACATTATTACTACCTCAAGTTTAGTAGGTAAACCTACTAGAAGTGACAAGAAATGATCTAGCTTCAAAGGATCTTGGATGGCTTGAAAGTTCTTAAAGTAGAATCATGACACGAAAACAAAGTTTTTATATGAATATTACCTTGATTTAGAATGATATCTTACTGTAAACAACAAGGATTTCTTGAGGTTGGATGATCATTTTACAAGATTGGAAGTGAGCTAGTAAACTTGGAAGTATTCTTGATTTTAATGAAACTAGAACTTGTAGAATTTATGAAGAACACTTAGAACTTGAAGATGGAACTTGAGAGAGATCAATTAGATGAAGAAAATTGAAGAATGAAAGTGTTTTTAGGTGTTTTTGGTCGTTGGTATATGGATTAGATATAAAGGATATGTAATTTTGTTTTCATGTAAATAAGTCATGAATGATTACTAATATTTTTGTAATTTTATGAGATATTTAATGCTAGTTGCCAAATGATGGTTCCCACATGTGTTAGGTGACTCACATGGGCTACTAAAAGCTAATCATTGGAGTGTATATACCAATAGTACATACATTTAGAAGCTGTGTATTGTACGAGTACGAATACGGGTGCATACGAGTAGAATTGTTGATGAAACTGAACGAGGATGTAATTGTAAGCATTTTTGTTAAGTAGAAGTATTTTGATAAGTGTCTTGAATTCTTTCAAAAGTGTATGAATACATATTAAAACACTACATGTATATACATTTTAACTGAGTCTTTAAATCATCGTTAGTCGTTACACGTAAATGTTGTTTTGAAACCTTTAGGTTAACGATCTTGTTAAATGTTGTTAACCCATTGTTTATTATATCTAAAGAGATGTTAAATTATTACATTATCATGATATTATGATATATTAATATATCTTAGTATGATATATATACAGTTAAATGTTGTTACAACGATAATCGTTACATATATGACTCGTTTCGAATTTCTTAATTCAATAAACTCAATTTTATGTATATAACTCATTGTTAAAATACCTAATGAGATACTTACTTATCATAATATCATGTTAACTGTATATATAATCATATATATGTCATCATATAGTTTTTACAAGTTTTAACGTTCGTGAATCACCGGTCAACTTGGGTGGTCAATTGTCTAGATGAAACCTATTTCAATTAATCAAGTCTTAACAAGTTTTATTGCTTAACATGTTGGAAACACTTAATCATGTAAATATCAATTTCATTTAATATATATATAAACATGGAAAAGTTCGGGTCACTACAGTACCTACCCGTTAAATAAATTTCGTCCCGAAATTTTAAGCAGTTGGAGGTGTTGACGTATCTTCTGGACATAAGTGAGGGTATTTCTTCTTCATCTGATCTTCTCGTTCCCAGGTGAACTCGGGTCCTCTACGAGCATTCCATCGAACCTTAATCATTGGTATCTTGTTTTTTTTAAGTCTTTTAACCTCACGATCCATTATTTCGACGGGTTCTTCGATGAATTGAATTTTTTCGTTGATTTAGATTTCGTCTAACGGAATAGTGAGATCTTCTTTAGCAAAACATTTCTTCAAATCGAGACGTGGAAAGTGTTATGTACAGCCGCGAGTTGTTGAGGTAACTCAAGTCGGTCAGCTACTGGTCCGACACGATCAATAATCTTGAATGGTCCAATATACCTTGGATTTAATTTCCCTCATTTACCAAATCGAACAACGCCTTTCCAAGGTGCAACCTTAAGGATGACCATCTCTCCAATTTCAAATTCTATATCTTTTCTTTTAATGTCGGCGTAGCTCTTTTGTCGACTTTGGGCGATTTTCAACCGTTGTTGAATTTGGATGATCTTCTCGGTAGTTTCTTGTATTATCTCCGGACCCGTAATCTGTCTATCCCCCACTTCACTCCAACAAATCGGAGACCTGCACTTTCTACCATAAAGTGCTTCAAACGGCGCCATCTCAATGCTTGAATGGTAGCTGTTGTTGTAGGAAAATTCTGCTAACGGTAGATGTCGATCCCAACTATTTCCGAAATCAATAACACATGCTTGTAGCATGTCTTCAAGTGTTTGTATCGTCCTTTTGCTCTGCCCATCAGTTTGTGGATGATAGGCATTACTCATGTCCAAACAAGTTCCTAATTCTTGCTGTAATGTCTGCCAGAATCTTGAAATAAATATGCCATCCCTATCAGAGATAATAGAGATTGGTATTCCATGTCTGGAGACGACTTCCTTCAAATACAGTCGTGCTAACTTCTCCATCTTATCATCTTCTCTTATTGGCAGGAAGTGTGCTGATTTGGTGAGACGATCAACTATTACCCAAATAGTATCAAAACCACTTGCAGTCCTTGGAAATTTAGTGATGAAATCCATGGTAATGTTTTCCCATTTCCATTCAGGGATTTCGGGTTGTTGAAGTAGACCTGATAGTGTCTGATGCTCCGCTTTGACCTTAGAACACGTCAAACATTCCCCTACGTATTTAGCAACATCGGCTTTCATACCCGGCCACCAAAAATGTTTCTTGAGATCCTTGTACATCTTCCCTGTTTCAGGATGTATTGAGTATCTGGTTTTATGAGCTTCTTTAAGTACCATTTCTCTCATATCTCCAAATTTTGGTACCCAAATCCTTTCAGCCCTATACCAGGTTCCGTCTTTCCGAATATTAAGATGCTTCTCCGATCCTTTGGGTATTTCATCTTTTAAGTTTTCCTCTTTTAAAACTCCTTGTTGCGCCTCCTTTATTTGAGTAGTAAGATTAGTATGAATCATTATATTCATAGATTTTACACGAATGGGTTCTCTGTCCTTTCTGCTCAAGGCGTCGGCTACCATATTTTCCTTCCCTGGGTGGTAACGAATCTCAAATTCGTAATCATTCAACAATTCAATCCACCTGCGCTGCCTCATGTTCAGTTGTTTCTGATTAAATATGTTTTGAAGACTTTTGTGGTCGGTATATATAATACTTTTGACCCCATATAAGTAGTGCCTCCAAGTCTTTAATGTAAAAAGAACCGCGCCTAATTCCAAATCATGCGTCGTATAATTCTGTTCGTGAATCTTCAATTGTCTAGACGTATAAGCAATTACTTTCGTTCGTTGCATTAATAGACAACCGAGACCTTGCTTTGAGGCATCACAATATATCACAAAATCATCATTGCCTTCAGGTAATGACAATATAGGTGCCGTAGTTAACTTTTTCTTTAACAATTGAAATGCTTTTTCTTGTTCATCTTTCCATTCAAATTTCTTCCCTTTATGCGTTAATGCAGTCAAGGGTTTTGCTATTCTGGAAAAGTCTTGGATGAACCTTCTGTAGTAACCAGCTAGTCCTAAAAACTGGCGTATGTGTTTCGGAGTTTTCGGGGTTTCCCACTTTTCAACGGTTTCAATCTTTGCTAGATCTACCTGAATACCTTCTTTGTTCACTATGTGATCGAGGAATTGAACTTCTTCTAACCAAAATGCACACTTTGAAAACTTAGCGTACAGTTTTTCTTTTCTCAGCAACTCTAGCACTTTTCTCAAATGTTCTTCGTGCTCTTGATCATTCTTCGAGTAAATAAATATGTCATCGATGAAAACAATGACAAACTTGTCAAGATATGGCCCACACACTCGGTTCATGAGGTCCATGAACACAGCTGGTGTGTTAGTCAATCCAAACTGCATAACCATAAACTTGTAATGACCGTAATGCGTCCTAAAAGCAGTCTATGGAATATCATCCTCCTTCACCCGCATTTGATGATATCCAGAACGTAAATCGATCTTCGAATAAACAGACGAGCCTTATAGTTGATCAAATAAGTCGTCGATTCTCGGTAGTGGGTAGCGGTTCTTGATGGTAAGTTTTTTTCAACTCTCGGTAGTCGATACACAATCTGAATGTACCATCTTTCTTCTTGACAAACAAAACAGGAGCTCCCCATGGTGATGTGCTTGGTCGAATGAAACCACGCTCTAAAAGTTCCTGTAACTGACTTTGTAATTCTTTCATTTCACTGAGTGCGAGTCTGTATGGAGTACGAGCTATTGGTGCAGCTCCTGGTACAAGGTCTATTTGAAATTCAACGGATCGATGTGGGGGTAATCCCGGTAATTCTTTCGAAAATACATCGGGAAATTCTTTTGCAACGGGAACATCACTGATGTTCTTTTCTTCAGGTTTAACTTCCTCGATGTGTGCTAGAATGACGTAACAACCTTTTCTTATTAGTTTTTGCGCCTTCAAACTACTAATAAGATTTAATTTTGCGTTGTTCTTTTCTCCGTACACCATTAAAGGTTTTCCTTTTTCACGCATAATGCGAATCGCATTTTTGTAACAAACGACCTCTGCTCTTACCTTCTTCAACCAGTCCATGCCAATTATTACATCAAAACTCCCTAACTCGACTGGTATTAAATCAATCTTAAACATTTTATCACCCAGTTTAATTTCTCTATCCCGACATATATTATCTGCTGAAATTAATTTACCATTTGCTAATTCGAGTAAAAATTTATTATCCAAAGGCGTCAATGGGAAACTTAATTTAGCACAAAATTCTCTACTCATATAGCTTCTATCCGCACCCGAATCAAATAAAACATAAGCAGATTTATCGTCAATAAGAAACGTACCCGTAACAAGCTCCGGGTCTTCCTGTGCTTCTGCCGCATTAATATTGAAAACTCTTCCATGGCCCTGCCCATTAGTATTCCCCTGATTCGGGCAATTTCTAATAATGTGGCTCGGTTTTCCACATTTATAACAAACAGCGTTGGTATTACTTGCTCCGACACTATTCATTTCGGCATTACTTGTTTCGACATTATTTGTTCCTTTAGTTCTGTTAAACTTTGGTCTGTAGACCTCACACTTTGTCGCGCTGTGACCATTTCTTTTACACCTGTTGCAAAATGTCGTGCAAAACCCCTGATGATTTTCTTCACACCTATGACATGGCTGTTTTTGGTTTTTGTTGAAATTGTTGTTATCGAGGTTGTTGTTGGGATTGTTATTATTGTTGAAACGATTGTTGTAGTTGTTGTTGTTGGGCTGTTTGTTGTAGTTATTGTTAGAATTGCGGTTATTGTTGCGATTGTTGTTGCTATTGTTGGGATAGTTGTTGCGATTTTGGTTATAATTGTTGTTGTTGTACAGGTGACTCTTGTCACCGTTTTCCTCCCACTTCCTCTTGAGTTGTTTCATGTTGGCTTCTTCGGCCGCCTGTTCTTTAATTCTTCCCTCAATCTGATTTATGATTTTATGAGCCATTCGACTTGCCTTCTGTATAGAAGCGGGCTCGTGTGAACTCACATCTTCTTAGATCCTAACTGGTAACCCTTTTACAAACGCGTCGATCTTCTCTTCTTCATCTTCGAATGCTCCCGGACACAATAGGCACAACTCTGTGAATCGTCGTTCATATGTGGTAACATCGAACCCTTGTGTTCGTAACTCTCTAAGTTCTGCCGTGAGTTTATTGACTTCGTTTCTAGGACGGTACTGCTCGTTCATCAATTGCTTGAATGCCTACAACGGTAGTGCGTAAGCAGCATTTTGTCCTACCTGTTCAAGATAGGTGTTCCACCACGTTAACGCAGTACCTGTGAAGGTATGCGTAGCGTACTTAACTTTGTCCTCTTCAGTACACTTACTTATGGCAAACACCGATTAGACTTTCTCGGTCCACCGTTTCAATCCAATTGGTCCTTCAGTTCCATTAAATTCCAAAGGTTTGCAGGCAGTGAATTCTTTGTAGGAGCATACTACACGATTTCTTGCGCCGTTAGCTGCATTGCTAGATTCAGAGTTATTGTTGGTATGTAGCGCAGCCTGTACTGTGGCTATGTTTGCATCAAGAAAGGTACGAAATTCCTCTTCGCTCATATTCATGGTGTGTCGAGTAGTCGGTGCCATTTCCTTCAAAATAGCCAACTAAATCGAGTTAATCATACAGAATATTAAGAGTAGTCAATAGTATTTCGTAGCATAATATGAACTCATTTATAAAAGCTTTTTCTTCATATTAGCGTTTTATAAGTTTAAATTTGGGTACTACCTACCCGTTAAGTTCATACTTAGTAGCTAATATACAATTCAACTACTACAATTCCATATGAAAAACTGATTATAATAATATATCACATGCAAATATTCTTCAAACTTACAACTTCGCTATATTACATATAACATGAAATATAGTACACTATGATACAGGACAGTTTTGAAGATAAATCTAGTTAATACGCAAGTTGTTTAGCAAAGGAAATAAAGACACGTAATTCATAAGTCCAGAAACAAGTCATGCATTCAGGTTTTACTAAGACGACTTCCCATCCTTGATCTTGTGGAAATTAACCGTTATGACCATTGGCTAGGCAGCATGTTGTAATGTCGTCAAAAGGACGAGGGTTTCGTAATGTCCAACAGCCCCGTAATAATCTAAAAACCTTGTTTCTCACCCAACTACTGAATCCGTCACTTGTGGGAAGGTTTTATTTAAAAGCTGCAATCTGATGTTCTTTTTCTCACTTTGGTAAGAAGCGAACGTCACTAACCCGTAAGCATAACATGCTTCTTTATGTTGCATGTTAGAAGCTCGTTCTAATTCACGAAATCCTATGTTGGGATATGTTGAGTCAAAATAGGTTCTTAACCCGTAGTGTAAAATTGCATTTGGGTTCCCCGCATTTAATGCTTTAAAGAAAACACGACGTAACTTACGGTCTCCCCAATGTGATATACCCCACCTATTAAAGGAAAGCCTTTTATAAACTAAGGCATTTCTGGAAAGTCTTTCAAATGTTTGACAAGTTAATTTCGCCATAACTAAATGTGCTGATGAATTCTGACTGACTCTAGACAAGATTTCCTCAATCATATCCTCTGGTAGGTCTTCTAAAATATTTGTTTGTCTACCCTTAACGTCCATTTTGTTTTATACTGTAAAATAGACAAGGATTAGATTCGTAAAAGATAATTAACAAACAATACAAGCAATTTTTACATAGAACATAAAAGTACAAGCACACTACAATACATATAATACACAACATAATTACAACCCTCTAATCTGAATCACTGGTTTCTTCTTCTTCACACTTGGTTCGTTTTCCTAATTTTCTAGGAATATATGGTGTTCCTCTAATACGAGCCGTCGTTTTCCATAATGGTTTAGAAAAACCTGGTGGTTTAGAGGTTCCCTGGTCATTGTTACATTTTAGGAAATACAGATGTTGCCGATACATATAAAGTTCATCGGGGTTGGAATCGGGTTTCTCTATTTTTATACCTTTTCCCTTATTATTTTTTTTCGCTTTATTAAATTGGGTCGAGGTAATTTCTATAACATCATCGGAATCCTCATCGGGATCCGATTCATCGGAAAATTGGTAATCTTCCCATTATTTTGCTTCCTCGGCGGAAACACAATTGACCATTATTAACTTTGGTCCGTTGGTTGAGGATTTTCTTTTATTTAATCGATTTACTATAGGTATCAATATTTATTCCTCCGGAACCTCTTCTTCTTCTGGTTCCTCCTCTTCCGATTCCTCCTCTTCTGGTTCCTCTTCTTCCGGTTCCTCCTCTTCTGGTTCCTCCTCTTCCGGTTCCTCTTCGGGAATTTGTGAATCTTCCCAAAATATATTCGACTCTTCATTATTATTAGGTGAATCAATGGGATTTGTACTAGAGGTAGACATCTATCACACAATATCAAACACGTTAAGATATTAATATATCACATAATATTTACATGTTAATAACATATAGATTCCAACAAAAAAATGTTAAGCAATCGTTTTTGAAGAAAAACACGGTCGAAGTCCAGACTCACTAATGCATCCTAACAAACTCAGTAAGACACACTAATATAATTTTCTGTTCTCCAAGACCAACGCTCGGATACCAACTGAAATGTCCCGTTCATATTGATTATAAACGTTCCATATTAATTGATTTCGTCGCAAGGTTTTGACCTCTATATGAGACGTTTTTCAAAGACTGCATTCATTTTTAAAACAACCATAACCTTTATTTTATCGATAAAGGTTTAAAAAGCATTACGTAGATTATCAAATAATGATAATCTAAAATATACCGTTTACACACGACCATTACATAATGGTTTACAATAAGAATATATTACATCAAAAATAAGTTTCTTGAATGCAGTTTTTACATAATATCATACAAGCATGGACTCCAAATCTTGTCGTTATTTTAGTATGCAACAGCGGAAGCTCTTAATAATTACCTGAGAATAAACATGCTTAAAATGTCAACAAAAATGTTGGTGAGTTATAGGTTTAACCTATTTATTATCAAATCATAATAATAGACCACAAGATTTTATATTTCAATATACATCCCATACATAGAGATAAAATTCATTCATATGATGAACACCTGGTAACCGACATTAACAAGATGCATATAAGAATATCCCCTATCATTCCGGGAAATTCTTCGGACATGATATAAACGAATTCGAAGTACTAAAGCATCCGGTACTTTGGATGGGGTTCGTTAGGCCCAATAAATCTGTCTTTAGGATTCGCATCAATTAGTAGATCGGTTTACTAATTCTTAGGTTACCAAGCAAAAGGGGCATATTCGGCTTCAATCATTCACCCATATAATGTAGTTTCATTTACTTGTGTCTATTTCGTAAAACATTTATAAAACTGCATGTATTCTCATACCAAAATATTAGATTTTAAAAGTGGGACTATAACTCACTTTCACAGATTTTTACTTCGTCGGGAAGTAAGACTTGGCCACTGGTCGATTCACGAACCTATAACAAATATGTACATATATATCAAAGTATGTTCAAAATATATTTACAACATTTTTAATACGTTTTACTGTTTTAAATTTATTAAGTCAGCTGTCCTCGTTAGTAACCTACAACTAGTTGTCCATAGTTAGATGTACAAAAATAAATTGATATATATTATCTTAACCCAATCCATGACCCAGTGTATACACGTCTCAGGCTAGATCACAACTCAAAGTATATATATTTTTGGAATCAACCTCAACATTGTGTTGCTAACTCCAACATTACTGCATATAGAGTGTCTATGGTTGTTCCAAATAATATATATACATGGGTCGATATGATATGTCAAAACATTTGCATACGTGTCTATGGTATCCCAAGATTACATAATATATTAGAATACATGTATAATACAATATAAGTTAGCTAGGATATGATTTGTATAGAATTGTTACAATATTTCCCGTAGCTACAACAATCAAAAAATATCCAATCTTGTTTTACCCATAACTTCTTCGTTTTAAATCCGATTTGAGTGAATCAAATTGCTATGGTTTCATATTGAATTGTATTTTATGAATCTAAACATAAAAAGTATAGGTTTATAGTCAGAAATATAAGTTACAAGTCATTTTTGTAAAGGTAGTCATTTCAGTCGAAAGAACGACGTCTAGATGACCATTTTGGAAAACATATTTACACTTTGAGTTTAACCATGATTTTTGGATATAGTTTCATGTTCATAAGAAAAATCATTTTCCCAGAAGAAAAACTTTTAAATCAAAGTTTATCATAGTTTTTAATTAACTAACCCAAAACAGCCCGCGGTGTTACTACGACGGCGTATATCCGGTTTTACGGTGTTTTTCGTGTTTTCCGGTTTTAAATCAATAAGTTAGCATATCATATAGATATAGAACATGTGTTTAGTTGATTTTAAAAGTCAAGTTGGAAGGATTAACTTTTGTTTGCGAACAAGTTTAGAATTAACTAAACTATGTTCTAGTGATTACATGTTCAAATCTTCGAATAAGATAGTTTTATATGTATGAATCGAATGATGTTATGAACATTATTACTACCTCAAGTTTAGTAGGTAAACCTAATGGAAGTGACAAGAAATGATCTAGCTTCAAAGGATCTTGGATGGCTTGAAAGTTCTTGAAGTAGAATCATGACACGAAAACAAGTTCAAGTAAGATTATCACTCGAATTAAGATAGTTATAGTTATAGGAATTGAATCAAAGTTTTTATATGAATATTACCTTGATTTAGAATGATATCTTACTGTAAACAACAAGGATTTCTTGAGGTTGGATGATCACTTTACAAGATTGGAAGTGAGCTAGTAAACTTGGAAGTATTCTTGATTTTTATGAAACTAGAACTTGTAGAATTTATGAAGAACACTTAGAACTTGAAGATGGAACTTGAGAGAGATGAATTAGATGAAGAAAATTGAAGAATGAAATTGTTTGTAGGTGTTTTTGGTCATTGGTATATGGATTAGATATAAAGGATATGTAATTTTGTTTTCATGTAAATAAGTCATGAATGATTACTAATATTTTTGTAATTTTATGAGATATTTCCTGCTAGTTGCCAAATGATGATTCGCACATGTGTTAGGTGACTCACATTGGCTGCTAAGAGCTGATCATAGGAGTGTATATACCAATAGTACATACATTTAGAAGCTGTGTATTGTACGAGTACGAATACGGGTGCATACGAGTAGAATTGTTGATGAAACTGAACGAGGATGTAATTGTAAGCATTTTTATTAAGTAGAAGTATTTTGATAAGTGTCTTGAAGTCTTTCAAAAGTGTATGAATACATATTAAAACACTACATGTATATACATTTTAACTGAGTCGTTAAGTCATCGTTAGTCGTTACATGTAAATGTTGTTTTGAAACTTTAGGTTAACGATCTTGTTAAATGTTGTTAACCCATTGTTTATTATATCTAAAGAGATGTTAAATTATTACATTATCATGATATTATGATATATTAATATATCTTAGTATGATATATATACAGTTAAATGTTGTTACAACGATAATCGTTACATATATGACTCGTTTCGAATTTCTTAATTCAATAAACTCAATTTTATGTATATAACTCATTGTTAAAATACCGAATGAGATACTTAATTATCATAATATCATGTTAACTATATATATAATCATATATATGTCATCATATAGTTTTTACAAGTTTTAACGTTCGTGAATCACCCGTCAACTTGGGTGGTCAATTGTCTATATGAAACCTATTTCAATTAATCAAGTCTTAACAAGTTTGATTGCTTAACATGTTGGAAACACTTAATCATGTAAATATCAATTTCATTTAATATATAAACATTGAAAAGTTTGGGTCACTACACAAGAAGTGGTAGATAGTAAGGAACACTGGTGTGACACCGATAGTAATTTGAAACGGTGGCGAATAACAACATGGGAGACAAAGTTCCCGAACTAGTATAACTAATGAATTCATCATCCTCCTTACGCGTATGAATCTTGAATTCACGTGTGTTATGAGAAAGTGGCAGAATACGGATTCGTATGATGAAAGCTTGGTACCAGTAAGAAGTTTGCCTAAGAATGATTCAAGTATAATGCACAAGTAGTCAAGTAAGTACTATCTATAGCAAATGCAAGTCAGAATGCAATGATTAACTATCCGGTTGTAGTCTAGATTCACTAATGCGTCCTAACAACTCTGTCAGACACACTAATGCATATCCTAGTTCCCTACAACCAACGCTCTGGTACCATCTGTAACATCCCAAGTAAACGTTCCCCGTAGCATGATATTGTTCGCTTTGCCCGTAGGCGCACGGATTTTTCTTGGCAACCACACACGACGAGCACTTTCCCAGAAGGTCACCCATCCTGGTAGTGCTCTCGTCTGAGCACGCTTAACTGCAGAGTTCTCATGAGATCTACTGCGCTTGTGGTCCCAAAACGCGTCATGCTAGGAAAGGTCTCCACACCCTTATAAGGCATGCTTCGTTCCCCTCTCCAACCGATGTGGGATGGATGTAACACGGATGTTACAATGTGGGACCACAAGCGAAGCAGATCTCATGAGAACTCTGCAGTTAAGCATGCTCAGGCGAGAGCAGTACCAGGATGTGTGACCTCCTTGGAAAGTTCTCGTCGTGTGTGGTTGCCAAAAAAAAATTCGTGCACCTACGGGCAAAGCGGAGAATATCATGCTATGAGGAACGTTTACCGGGGATGTTACAGAGATGTTATGTAATTGGGTGTTATTTGGCTAAGTGATGACCCAAATGGGTGTGTAAACCTCGAAATGGGTAAAACGGGTCTTTGATGACCTAAATTGTCTTGCTAGTATGAAAATGCGATAACCTTGTGATTATATGGGTATTAAGACCATAAATGACTAGAGATAGGGTTTTGGTGAAGTTGACCCGTTATTAGGGTTAAGTGTGCAAATGGGTCGGAATTGCACCTTGGGTCAAAAAGACTCTAGAATGTTGAATGAGTTGGTTGACCAACTTGAGTTGTGATTGATTATGTGCTAAATGTAATAGGTACGTTACATTGAAGTTTCAAGCTCGGTTATCTTTCACAAAAGGCTCTAAGGTGAGTGGAATAATTATATGCGTAGATATATAATGTATTTATTTGTGTAGCATGAGATGTGAAGTGTCGATGTACCAAGACACCACGTTCACATGACGAGTGAAGTGTCAATGTGCTGAGACGCCACTCAAAGTAATATGACGGGTGAAGTGTTGATGTGTTAAGATGCCACCCGGGGTGAAGTGTCGATGTGTTAAGACGCCACCCGGAGTGAAGTATCGATGTGCTAAGATGTCACCCCAAGAAAGTAAAGGATGAAGTATCGACGTGTTAAACCGCCATCCGGGTGAATTATTGATGTGTTAAGATGCCACCCCAAGCAATATGAAGAATGAAGTGTTGACGTGTTAAGACACCACTCGGAGTGAAGTATCGATGTGTTAAGATACCACTCCAAGAACTATCACGGGTGAAGTGTCGATGTGTTAAGACGCCACCCGGGGTGAAGCATCGACGTGTTAAGATGCCACCTGTGGGATTAGTGTACGATGTGTTAAGTACTCTAATAGTTGTTATGAACACCAATAGGAAATTTGAGTACCATTCCTTGTACGAATGGTTAACCATGGTTAATGTGTTGTAGTGTAGCGTATTATATTGTTCGGATTATATATATATGCGCTATTGTTGTGCTAGCTTACGGTATTGGAGGTTAATAGCTTTGTATTTGAGATTATAAGCTAATTGTGTTGCTAACATGTATGCGATATGTGAGTAAGTGATTGCAAGTAGGTATATTATATATGTATGTGTATAATTATTGCATTCACTAAGCGTTAGCTTACCCTCTCGTTGTTTACCTTTTTAGGCTCCGGTGTGGACAAAGGCAAAGGTATTCGGTTGGATTAGTGGTCTCCCGCTTGTTTTGATAGGGGATGCTTTTGGGTGTTTAGCTTTTGAAGTATGACCGAGATTGGGTAGTTTAACCCTAAACACCGTGCTATAGGTGTCGTTTGGAACTTAAACTATGATGGTCGAAACTTGTATTTTGAACGAATTTCGTAAAATGTGACATTGTGGGCCCGGTGTTGTAAAACTTGTTTTGATGATGAAAATCTCTTAGTTTTACTTATTATAACATGTTGTGAAAAGGTTTTCGTTTAAAAGTATCGGGAAGCGGGATTTCCGCTCGTGTAATTTGGAACCCGAGATCAGAACCTGACAGTTCATTGGGACGTTGTCCCAATTGTTTGGACGCCGTCCAAGTCTTCAGTACTGGACGCCGTCCAGGAATCTGGACGCCGTCCAGGTGTACTAGTCCAGAAAAAAAAAATTGGTGTGTTTTTGGTATAACGAGGTCGAGTTGTTACAAGTGGTATCAGAGCATGGTCTAAGGGATTTAGGCGACTTGAGATAGGTGCCTAGACTTAGACTTTAATGTGTAAGCGTTTAATGCAGGACTTGTAGGAGACGGGTCGGACCGGGAGTTGATTTGTGATTAGGTTTATGTGAACTAACCTTGCACTAATTGTTTTGTGTTGTGTTAGCAATCATCAAGCGAGATAGACGTTGTACTAGCAAGTTAATGCGACGTGCTCGCGTAACAATGATTAGCTACCATTGTTACGAATTCGAATCGTGTCAAACAAGCGATGTACGATGATTGTTGAGCAAGATGGGGTAGTGTGATGTATATGTATTTACGTATGTGTTAAGTCCTTTCGTTTCGTTGCTTAATCTTTTTCGTTTTATAGAATGAAGACGAGAAATGAACCCGAACATGATAATGGAGGTACGAGCGAGGACTCTGAGTTTACGGCCAAAGTTGAGGCCATCTTTAAACGTCAAAAGGCGGAGTTTCTCGAAGATGTTAAGAAGATGTTCCTAGATACGATTGACGAGCAACTAGTCAATGTGGTAAGGGAGCAAGTTAAGGCCGTTCTTCACGAAGATAATGTGGAAAGACGGGACTTTTTCTATAAGAATTTCAAGGATTCTCAACCTCCCACCTTTGAAGGTGAATGAGATCCTCTCAAGAGTGCCCGTTGGATCTCCAATATGGAGGGGGCTTTCCGTACTTGTGAATTTCCTCTCGATAAGAAGACAAGGTACGGGTGTAGTATGTCGAGGGGCGATGCCAAGTTGTGGTGGGATGCAAAGCTCCAAGTTTATGGTGAAGAACAATGCATGGAATTCACGTGGGATGAATTCAAGTCTGAATTTTCCAAAGAATACCGAAATTCGGCCGATCTTACTAGGCTTAAGGACGAGTTATGTTCCATGAGGCAAGGGTCGATGGATTTGAACACTCTCAAATCCGTGTTTTTGTCCAAGACCCAATTTTGCCCGGAGTATGTCGGGAACGATAAGATGTTGAAGGAAGACTTTTGTTGAATTTTAAATGACAACTATCAAGAGAAGATTAGCGTAACAGTGGTAAAGACTTTTGATGAGTTGTTTGATATGGCCAAAGGCTTTGAGGCGCTCGTGTTGAGGAAGAGTGGCTTCACTTTTGGCAAGAGAAAGAGTGAAGGTTCGAGCCATTCGAACTTTTCAAACAAAAAGAACAAGAAGGGTTCCGGTAATGTTAGTAGTGGGAAGAAGGGTGCTTCCGGGGATTTTTCTTATTCGTGCTACAATTGTGGACAAAAGGGTCACATGGCTTGTGAATGTCCGAGTCTATCCTCCGCAAGCAAAATCACTTGTTTTAATTGTGGTAAAGAAGGGCACAAGAGGCCGGAATGTCCCGACTTGCGCAATGATAATTTTAAGAGGTTGGAGAAGGTGGCGGGTACGGCTAGGGGTCGCAACTATTTGATAACGAATGAAGAATCCAAGCAATACAATGAAGTTGTCTCACGTACTTTCATGGTTAATTCTAATCCGGCGAGGATACTTTTTTATAGTGGTGCTAATTTGTCGTTTGTGTCTCCAAGATTTGTGCCTAAGCTAAATAAACCGCTAGCTAAGTTAAGTCATCAGGTAGAAGTCGAAATAGCGGATGGCAAGACGGTGCTAGTGGTTGACGTATGTAAAAATAGTAATGTTGTGTTTGGTGCCGAAAACTTTAAAATTGATCTCATCCCCATGACTTTGGGTGATTTTGATGTTGTCGATGGTATGGATTGGCTCGATCGTTATAGAGCCGATATTGCATGCCATCAAAAATCTATTCGTGTGAAGACCCCTAGTGGGGGAGAGTTAATTATTCATGGTGATCAGCGAAGAAGACTTGTGCCGATATACACTTTTGCACGGGCACGTCGTTTCCTTGTTAGTGGTGGCATGGCTTTTCTTGCCCATATTGTTGATACTATTGATGAGCCACCACCCATTCGTGAAATTCCGGTGGTTAATGAATTTGAAGACGTTTTTCCGAATGAGTTACCGGGTGTTCCGGCGGAAAGACAAGTTGAATTTCGCATTGAGTTGGTTCCGGGGGCTACCCCCATTGCAAAAACTCCTTATCGTTTAGCACCGACAGAAATGCAAGAGTTGTTAAATCAAACCCAAGAGTTAGTTGAAAAGTGTTTAATTCAACCGAGTGCTTCGCCATGGGGCGCTCCGGTTTTATTCGTAAAGAAGAAGGATGGTAGTATGCGGATGTGCATCTATTATCGGGAGTTAAACAAAGTGACGATAAAGAATCGTTATCCATTGCCTCGGATTGACGATTTGTTTGACCAACTCCAAGGTGCAACATATTTCTCTAAGATTGACCTACGGTCCGGCTATCACCAAATGCGGGTCCGTGGGGAAGATATCGAGAAAATGGCTTTTTGAACTCGTTATGGGCATTTTGAATTCGTATTAATGCCTTTTGGTCTTACGAATGCACCGGCGGCATTCATGGATCTTATGAACCCAGTGTGCCAACCTATATTGGACAAGTCGGTAATTGTGTTCATTGACGACATACTTGTCTATTCGAAGAGTATGAAGGAACATGAACATCATTTGTGGTGTGTGTTAAATATGTTGCGGAAAGAGAAGTTATATGCTAAATTCTCCAAATGTGAATTTTGGCTAAGGAAAGTTCAATTCCTTGGCCACATTATGAACAAAGATGGTATTCAAGTAGATCCGGGGAAGATAGAGACGGTGAAGAGTTGGGGACGACCGACTACGCCTACGAAAATTCGAAGTTTTCTCGGATTGGCCGGTTATTATCGTCGGTTTATCCAAGACTTTTCCAAGAATGCTTCTCCATTGACGAAGTTGACGAGAATGAATGCAAGATTTAATTGGGAGAACGAGCAAGAAATTGCCTTTCAATTGTTAAAAGAGAAGTTGTGTCAAGCTCTGGTGCTAGTTCTGCCAGAAGGGGTGGAAGACATGACGGTCTATTGTGATGCTTCTCTAAACGGGCTCGGGTGTGTTCTAATGCAAAGAGGTAAAGTCATCGCTTATGCCTCTCGACAATTAAAGGAACACGAAACGAGATATCCGACTCATGATCTTGAGTTGGCGGCGGTTGTGCATGCGTTGAAAATTTGGCGCCACTACTTGTATGGTGTCAAGTGTACGATTTATTCGGATCACAAGAGCTTGAAACACCTTTTTGATCAAAGAGATTTGAACTATCGTCAACGTAGATGGATGGATGTGGTGAAAGACTATGATTGTGAAATACTTTATCATCCGGGTAAGGCGAATGTGGTCGCGGATGTGTTAAGTCGGAAGAGTCAACATCCGGCGATACGAGTAGGATCGTTACGCATGATTATTACTAACGATTTTCTTGTAAAGCTTAGCGAGACACAAATTGAAGCTTTTGTTAACAATAAGCATGAGGAACGAATCGTGGGACAAACGGAGTCTATAACCTTAGGTCCGCATGGTTTTTTATCCTTTCAAGGACGAGTGTGGGTGCCTAAAATGGGTGATTGTCGGCTAGTGCTACTTGACGAAGCACATAAGTCAAAGTACTCCATTCACCCGGGCGTGACGAAAATGTATCTTGATTTGAGGAAGGAGTATTGGTGGCCGGGCATGAAACGTGATGTCGTTAAGTATGTTGAGCAATGCGTCACGTGTTTTCAAGTTAAAGCCGAACACCAAAAGCCGTATGGTAAGTTACAACCGTTAGAAATCCTGAAGTGAAAATGGGAGCACATTACCATGGATTTCATCACAAAGTTACCTAAAACGGCGAGAACCCAATTTGATTCGATTTGGGTGATAGTTGATCGATTGACGAAAAGTGCCTTGCTTCTTCCCATTCGGGAAGCGATATCATCGGAGGCCTTGTCTAAGTTATTCATCAAGGAGGTGATATCGAGACACGGGGTTCCTATATCTATTATTTCGGATCGAGATACCCGTTTTACATCTCGGTTTTAGGAAAAGTTTCACGAAGATATGGGTACACAATTGAAATTGAGCACAGCGTATCATCCTCAAACGGACGGGCAAACCGAACATACGAATCAAACATTAGAGGATATGTTACGGGTGTGTATTATTGATTTCGGTGGTAGTTGGGATGAGCACTTACCTTTGGTGGAATTCTCGTACAACAATAGCTATCATACTACTATCAGGATGCCACCTTATGAGATGCTCTATGGGCGAAGGTGTCGAACCCCAATTTGTTGGGGTGAAGTGGGACAAAAAGAAATCGGGAGTACCGATTTAGTTTTGGAAATGAATAGCAAGATTGATATGATTCGGGATCATTTGAAAAAGGCGCAAGATAGACAAAAATCTTATGCCGATAAACGTAGGCGATTGATCGAATTCCAAGAAGGAGACATGGTGATGCTTAAGGTTTCACCATGGAAAGGTGTTATTCGGTTTCGAAAACGGGGAAAGTTAGCCCCTCAGTTTATTGGACCTTTTAAAGTTTTAGCTCGTGTTGGCGAAGTTGCATATCGTTTGGAAATACCCGAAGAGCTTGCGGGGATCCATAATACATTTCATGTTTCCCATCTCCGTAAGTGTCTTGCGGATGATTCATCTTGGGTACCTTTAGACGAGATTAAGTTAAACAATAAGTTAGAGTATGTAGAGGAGCCGATTGCTATACTCGATGAGAAGTTCAAGCGGTTGAGAAATAAAGAAGTGAGAACTTATAAAGTTCAATGGTGCCGTAGTAAAGGTTCCGAGTTCACTTGGGAGCCCGAAGAGTTTGTGTTGATGTATCTTCCCTCTTGTCATGCGGCTTAGATTGCGAGGACGCAATCCGGTTCAAGTGGGGGAGAGTAGTAAGAACCAGTTTTCCTCAGTTGAAGGATGGGACGCTGTCCCAGTGTGAAGGGCTGGACGCCGTCCAGACTCTTTGGACGCCATCCAAATGGTCTGGCGGGCCAGCTGACTTGTTTTAGATATTTAAATGGGTATTTTGGTCTTTTCACTTGTTGAACGAATCTAAGACCACAAGATCAGTTGGTGGAGCCTCATTCACTCCACTTTCAACTACCACACCTCTTCCACTCAAATTCTAGAGAGAGAGAGAGTGATTCTTGTGTGAGAAAGCTCAAATCGAAGAGGAAAAAGCTTGTTTCGGGTTAGAGCTCGAGTATTAAGGTTGTTCATCTCCTCACTAGCTACATTTCGATTGTAGTGGTAAGTCTTAACCTTGATTTCCTAGTCATAATTGTTTAAGGGTTGGGGTTTGGGTTATAGATGAACATAAAACCCATTTATTAATGATTTGAGGGTTCTTGGGTAAGTTTGGGTCATGAGGACTCAAAGATGACTAACCTAGGGTTTTGAAATGCTAAATGAGTTTATGAGTCTTAAATTGGTTAGTTAACTACTAGCACACCTAGATGTTATGTAATTGGGTGTTATTTGGGTAAGTGATGACCCAAATGGGTGTGTAAACCTCGAAATGGGTAAAACGGGTCTTTGATGACCTAAATTGTCTTGCTAGTATGAAAATGCGATAACCTTGTGATTATATAGGTATTAAGACAATAAATGACTAGAGATAGGGTTTTGGTGAAGTTGACCCATTATTAGGATTAAGTGTGCAAATGGGTTGGAATTGCACCTTGGGTCAAAAAGACTCTAAAATGTTGAATGAGTTGGTTGACCAACTTGAGTTGTAATTGATTATGTGCTAAATGTAATAGGTACGTTACATTGAAGTTGCAAGCTCGGTTATCTTTCACAAAAGGCTCTAAGGTGAGTGGAATAATTATATGCGTAGATATATAATGTATTTATTTGTGTAGCGTGAGATGTGAAGTGTCGATGTGCTAAGACACCACGTTCACGTGACGAGTGAAGTGTCGATGTGCTAAGACGCCACTCAAAGTAATATGACGGGTGAAGTGTCGATGTGTTAAGACGCCACCCGGGGTGAAGTGTCGATGTGTTAAGACGCCACCCGGAGTGAAGTATCGATGTGCTAAGATGCCACTCCAAGAAAGTAAAGGATGAAGTGTCGACGTGTTAAGACGCCATCTGGGGTGAAGTATCGACGTGTTAAGATGCCACCCCAAGCAATATGAAGAGTGAAGTGTCGACGTGTTAAGACACCACTCGGTGTGAAGTATCGATGTGTTAAGATACCACTCCAAGAACTATCACGGGTGAAGTGTCGATGTGTTAAGACGCCACCCGGGGTGAAGCATCGACGTGTTAAGATGCCACTCGTGGGATTAGTGTACGATGTGTTAAGTACTCTAATGGTTGTTATGAACACCGATGGGAAATTTGAGTACCATTCCTTGTACGAATGGTTAACCATGGTTAATGTGTTGTAGTGTAGCGTATTATATTGTTCGGATTATATATATATATATATATATATATATATATATATATATATATATATATATATATATATATATATATATATATATATATATATATATATATATATATATATATATATGCGCTATTGTTGTGCTAGCTTACGGTATTGGAGGTTAATAGCTTTGTATTTGAGATTATAAGCTAATTGTGTTGCTAGCATGTATGCGATATGTGAGTAAGTGATTGCAAGTAGGTATATTATATATGTATGTGTATAATTATTGCATTTACTAAGCGTTAGCTTACCCTCTCGTTGTTTACCTTTTTAGGCTCCGACGTGGACAAAGGCAAAGGTATTCGGTTGGATTCGTGGTCTCCCGCTTGTTTTGATAGGGGATGCTTTTGGGTGTTTTGCTTTTGAAGTATGACCGAGATTGGGTAGTTTAACCCCAAAGACCGTGCTCTAGGTGTCGTTTGGAACTTAAACTATGATGGTCGAAACTTGTATTTTGAACGAATTTCGTAAAACGGGACATTGTGGGCCTGGTGTTGTAAAACTCGTTTTGATGATGAAAATCTCTTAGTTTTACTTATTATAACATGTTATGAAAAGGTTTTCGTTTATAAGTATCGGGAAGCGGGATTTCCGCTCGTGTAATTTGGAACCCGAGATCAGAACCTGAGAGTTCATTGGGACGCCGTCCCAATTGTTTGGACGCCGTCCAAGTCTTCAGTACTGGACGCCGTCCAGGAATCTGGACGCCGTCCAGGTGTACTAGTCCAGAAATTTTTTTTTTTTGTGTGTTTTTGGTATAACGAGGTCGGGTTGTTACAAATAGGAAAAATTGATAATACACTTTTCATTAAAAAGCATGAAAAAGATCTAGTTATAGTTCAAATATATGTTGATGATATTGTATTTGGTTCTACTAACGAATCTCTTAGCAATAAGTTTCTAAGTTAATGCATTATGAGTTTGAAATGAGCATGATAGGTGAACTCAAGTTCTTTCTCGGACTTCAAATTAAACAACTGAAAGATGGAACGTTCATCAAACAACAAAAGTGCATTCATGAAATGATCAAAAAATTTGGAATGGAGAACTCAAAACCAATGGCGACTCCTATGGCGACTAATGTAAAACTTACTTTAGAAGGAGAAGGAGAACCGTTCGATAGCATCAAATATAGTGGAATGATTGGATCTCTTCTATATTTAACGGGGAGTCAGCCCGATATCATGTTTAGTGTGTGTTTTTGCGCAAGATTTCAAGAAAATCCAAAGACATTACATGTTGATGCGGTTAAAAGGATCTTTAGATACTTAAAGGGGACGATGCATGAAATGTCCCGTTCATATTGATTATAAACGGTCCATATTAATTGATTTCGTCGCGAGGTTTTGACCTCTATATGAGACGTTTTTCAAAGACTGCATTCATTTTTAAAACAACCATAACCTTTATTTTATCTATAAAGGTTTAAAAAAAAACAATACATAGATTATCAAATAATGATAATCTAAAATATACCGTTTACACACGACCATTACATAATGGTTTACAATAAGAATATATTACATCAAAAATAAGTTTCTTGAATGCAGTTTTTACATAATATCATACAAGCAGGGACTCCAAATCTTGTCCTTATTTTAGTATATGCAACAGCGGAAGCTCTTAATAATCACCTGAGAATAAACATGCTTAAAACGTCAACAAAAAATGTTGGTGAGTTATAGGTTTAACCTATATATTATCAAATGATAATAATAGACCACAAGATTTCATATTTCAATATACATCCCATACATAGAGATAAAAATCATTCATATGGTGAACACCTGGTAACCGACATTAACAAGATGCATATAAGAAAATCCCCTATCATTCCGGGAAATCCTTCGGACATGATAAAAACAACATCGAAGTACTAAAGCATCCGGTACTTTGGATGGGGTTCGTTAGGCCCAATAGATCTATCTTTAGGATTCGCATCAATTAGTATATCGGTTTACTAATTCTTAGGTTACCAAGCAAAAGGTGCATATTCGGCTTCGATCATTCACCCATATAATGTAGTTTCATTTACTTGTGTCTATTTCGTAAAACATTTATAAAACTGCATGTATTCTCATCTCAAAATATTAGATTTTAAAAGTGGGACTATAACTCACTTTCACGGATTTTTACTTCGTCGGGAAGTAAGACTTGGCCACTGGTCGATTCACAAACCTATAACAAATATGTACATATATATCAAAGTATGTTCAAAATATATTTACAATATTTTTAATACGTTTTAATGTTTTAAGTTTATTAAGTTATCTGTCCTCGTTAGTAACCTACAACTAGTTGTCCATAGTTAGATGTACAAAAATAAATTGATATATATTATCTTAACCCAATCCACGACCCAGTGTATACACGTCTCAGGCTAGATCACAACTCAAAGTATATATATTTTTGGAATCAACCTCAACATTGTGTAGCTAACTCCAACATTACTGCATATAGAGTGTCTATGGTTGTTCCAAATAATATATATACATGGGTCGATATGATATGTCAAAACATTTGCATACGTGTCTATGGTATCCCAAGATTACATAATATATTAGAATACATGTATAATACAATATAAGTTAGCTAGGATATGATTTGTATAGAATTGTTACAATATTTCCCGTAGCTACAACAATCAAAAAATATCCAATCTTGTTTTACCCATAACTTCTTCGTTTTAAATCCGTTTTGAGTTAATCAAATTGATATGGTTTCATATTGAACTCTATTTTATGAATCTAAACATAAAAAGTATAGGTTTATCATCAGAAATATAAGTTACAAGTCGTTTTTGTAGTCAATTCAGTCGAAAGAACGACGTCTTGATGACCATTTTGAAAAACATACTTCCACTTTGAGTTTAACCATGATTTTGGATATAGTTTCATGTTCATAAGAAAAATCATTTTCCCAGAAGAACAACTTTTAAATCAAAGTTTATCATAGTTTTTAATTATCAAACCCAAAACAGCCCGCGGTGTTACTACGACGGCGTATGTCTGGTTTTACTGTGTTTTTCGTGTTTCCAGGTTTTAAATAATTAAGTTAGCATATCATATAGATATAAAACATGTGTTTAGTTGATTTTAAAAGTCAAGTTAGAAGGATTAACTTTTGTTTGCGAACAAGTTTAGAATTAACTAAACTATGTTCTAGTGATTTCAAGTTTAAACCTTCGAATAAGGTAGTATTATATATATGAATCGAATGATGTTATGAACATCATTACTACCTTAGGTTTTGTGGATAAACCTTCTGGAAATGAGAAAAATAGATCGAGCTTCAAAGGATCCTTGGATGGCTTGAAAGTTCTTGAAGCAGAATCATGACACGAAAACAAGTTCAAGTAAGATTTCCACTCGAAATAAGATTGTTATAGTTATAGAAATTGAATCAAAGTTTGAATATGAGTATTACCTTGTATTAGAAAGATATCTTACCGTAAATAAGAAAGATTTCTTGAGGTTGGATGATCACTTTACAAGATTGGAAGTAAGCTAGCAAACTTGGAAGTATTCTTGATTTTATGACACTAGAACTTATAGAATTTATGAAGAACACTTAGAACTTGAAGATAGAACTTTAGAGAGATCAATTAGATGAAGAAAATTGAAGAATGAAAGTGTTTGTAGATGTTTTTAGTCGTTGGTATATGGATTAGATATAAAGGATGTGTAATTTTGTTTACATGTAAATAAGTCATGAATGATTACTAATATTTTTGTAATTTTATGAGATATTTCATGCTAGTTGCCAAATGATGGTTCCCACATGTGTTAGGTGACTCACATGGGCTGCTAAGAGCTGATCATTGGAGTGTATATACTAATAGTACATACATCTAAAAGCTGTGTATTGTACGAGTACGAATACGGGTGCATACGAGTAGAATTGTTGATGAAACTGAACGAGGATGTAATTGTAAGCATTTTTGTTAAGTAGAAGTATTTTGATAAGTGTATTTAAGTCTTTCAAAAGTGTATGAATACATATTAAAACACTACATGTATATACATTTTAACTGAGTCGTTAAGTCATCGTTAGTCGTTACATGTAAATGTTGTTTTGAAGCCTTTAGGTTTACGATCATGTTAAGTGTTGCTAACCCATTGTTTATTATATCAAATGAGATGTTAAATTATTACATTATCATGATATTATGATGTATTTATATATCTTAATATGATATATATACAATTAAATGTCGTTACAACGATAATCGTTACATATATGCCTCGTTTCGAAATCCTTAAGTTAGTAGTCTTGTTTTTACATATGTAGTTTATTGTTAATATACTTAATGATATGTTTACTTATAATAATACCATGTTAACTATATATATATCCATATATATAACATCATATAGTTTTTACAAGTTTTAACGTTCGTGAATCACCGGTCAACTTGGGTGATCAATTGTCTATATGAAACCTATTTCAATTAATCAAGTCTTAACAAGTTTTATTGCTTAACATGTTTTAAACATTTAATCATGAAAATATAGTTTTCATTTAATATATAATCATGGAAAAGTTCGGGTCACTACAGTACATACCCGTTAAATAAATTTCGTCCCGAAATTTTAAGTTGTAGAAGGTGTTGACGAATCTTCTGGAAATAGGTGCGGGTATTTCTTCTTCATCTGATCTTCACACTCCCATGTGAACTCGAGTCCTCTATGAGCATTCCATAGAACATTAACAATTGGTATCTTGTTTTGCTTAAGTCTTTTAACCTCACGATCCATTATTTCGACGGGTTCTTCAATGAATTGAAGTTTTTTATTGATTTGAATTTTGTCTAACGGAATAGTGAGATCTTCTTTAGCAAAACATTTCTTCAAATTCGAGACGTGAAAAGTGTTATGTACAGCTGCGAGTTGTTGGGGTAACTCTAGTCGGTAAGATACTCGTCCGACACGTTCAATAATCTTGAATGGTCCAATATACCTTGGATTTAGTTTCCCTCGTTTACCAAATCGAACAACACCTTTCCAAGGTGAAACTTTAAGCATGACCATCTCGCCAATTTCAAATTCTATATCTTTTCTTTTAATGTCAGCGTAGCTCTTTTGTCGACTTTGGGCAGTTTTCAATCGTTGTTGAATTTGGATGATCTTCTCGGTAGTTTCTTGTATTATCTCCGAACCCGTAATCTGTCTATCCCCCACTTCACTCCAACAAATCGGAGACCTGCACTTTCTACCATAAAGTGCTTCAAACGGCGCCATCTCAATGCTTGAATGGTAGTTGTTGTAGGAAAATTATGCTAACGGTAGATGTCGATCCCAACTGTTTCCGAAATCAATAACACATGCTCGTAGCATGTCTTCAAGCATTTGTATCGTCCTTTCGCTCTGCCCATCAGTTTGTGGATGATAGGCAGTACTCATGTCTAGACGAGTTCCTAATGCTTGCTGTAATGTCTGCCAGAATCTTGAAATAAATCTGCCATCCCTATCAGAGATAATAGAGATTGGTATTCCATCTCTGGAGACGAATTCCTTCAAATATAGTCGTGCTAACTTCTCCATCTTGTCATCTTCTCTTATTGGCAGGAAGTGTACTGATTTGGTGAGACAATCAACTATTACCCAAATAGTATCAAAACCACTTGCAGTCCTTGGCAATTTAGTGATGAAATCCATGGTAATGTTTTTCCATTTCCATTCCAGGATTTCGGGTTGTTGAAGTAGACCTGATGGTTTCTGATGCCCAGCTTTGACCTTAGAACACGTCAAACATTCCCCTACGTATTTAGCAACATCGACTTTCATACCTGGCCACCAAAACTGTTTCTTGAGATCTTTGTACATATTCCCCGTTCTAGGATGTATTGAGTATCTGGTTTTATGAGCTTCTCTAAGTACCATTTCTCTCATATCTCCAAATTTTGGTACCTAAATTCTTTCAGCCCTATACCGGGTTCTGTCTTCCCGAATATTAAGATGCTTCTCCGATCCTTTGGGTATTTTATCCCTTAAGTTTCCCTCTTTTAAAACTCCTTGTTGCGCCTCCTTTATTTGAGTAGTAAGGTTAGTGTGAATCATTATATTCATAGCTTTTACTCGAATAGGTTCTCTGTCCTTTCTGTTCAAGGTGACGGCTACCACATTTGCCTTCCCCGGGTGGTAACGAATCTCAAAGTCGTAATCATTCAGCAATTCATTCCACCTGCGCTGCCTCATGTTCAGTTGTTTCTGATTAAATATGTGTTGAAGACTTTTGTGGTCGGTATATATAATACTTTTGACCCCATATAAGTAGTGCCTCCAAGTCTTTAATGCAAAAACAACCGCGCCTAATTCCAAATCATGCGTTGTATAATTCTGCTCTTGAATCTTCAATTTTCTAGACGCATAAGCAATTACTTTCGTTCGTTGCATTAATACACAACCGAGACCTTGCTTTGAGGCGTCACAATATATCACAAAATCATCATTCCCTTCAGGTAATGACAATATAGGTGCCGTAGTTAACTTTTTCTTCAACAATTGAAACGCTTTTTCTTGTTCATCCTTCCATTCAAATTTCCTCCCTTTATGCGTTAATGCAGTCAAGGGTTTTGCTATTTTGGAAAAATCTTGGATGAATCTCCTGTAATAACCAGCTAGCCCTAAAAATTGGCGTATATGTTTCGGAGTTTTTGGGGTTTCCCACTTTTCAACGGTTTCAATCTTTGCTGGATCTACTTGAATACCTTCTTTGTTCACTATATGACCGAGGAATTGAACTTCTTCCAAACAAAATGCACACTTTGAAAACTTAGCGTACAGTTTTTCTTTTCTCAGCAACTCTAGCACTTTTCTCAAATGTTCTTCGTGCTCTTGATCATTCTTCGAGTAAATATGTATGTCATCGATGAAAACAATGACAAACTTGTCAAGATATGGCCCACACACTCGGTTCATGAGGTCTATGAACACAGTTGGTGCGTTAGTCAATCCAAACGGCATAACCATAAACTCGTAATGACCGTAACGTGTCCTAAAAGCAGTCTTTGGAATATCATCCTCCTTCACCCGCATTTGATGATATCCAGAACGTAAATTGATCTTCGAATAAATAGACGATCCTTGTAGTTGATCAAATAAGCCGTCGATTCTCGGTAGTGGGTAGCGGTTCTTGATGGTAAGTTTGTTCAACTCTCGGTAGTCGATACACAACCTGAATGTACCATCTTTCTTCTTGACAAACAAAACAGGAGCTCCCCAGGGTGATGTGCTTGGACAAATGAAACCACGCTCTAAAAGTTCCTGTAGCTGACTTTGTAATTCTTTCATTTCGCTGGGTGCGAGTCTGTATGGAGCACGAGCTATTGGTACAGCTCCTGGTACAAGTTCTATTTGAAATTCAACGGATCGATGTGGGGGTAATCCCGGTAATTCTTTCGGAAATACATCGGGAAATTCTTTTGCGACGGGAACATCACTGATGTTCTTTTCTTCAGGTTTAACTTCCTTGATGTGTGCTAGAATGATGTAACAACCTTTTCTTATTAGTTTCTGCGCCTTCAAACTACTAATAAGATTTAATTTTGCGTTGTTCTTTTCTCCGTACACCATTAAAGGTTTTCCTTTTTCACGCATAATGCGAATCGCGTTTTTGTAACAAACGGCCTCTGCTATCACCTTCTTCAACCAGTCCATGCCAATTATTACATCAAAACTCCCTAACTCAACTGGTATTAAATCAATCTTAAACGTTTCATCACCCAGTTTAATTTCTCTATCCCGACATATATTATGTGCTGAAATTAATTTACCATTTGCTAATTCGAGTAAAAATTTATTATCCAAAGGCGACAATGGGCAACTTAATTTAGCACAAAATTCTCTACTCATATAGCTTCTATCCGCACCCGAATCAAATAAAACATAAGCAGATTTATCGTCAATAAGAAACGTACCCGTAACAAGCTCCGGGTCTTCCTGTGCTTCTGCCGCATTAATATTGAAAACTCTTCCACGGCCCTGCCCATTAGTATTTCCCTAATTCGGGTAATTTCTAATAATGTGGCCCGGTTTTCCACATTTATAACAAACAGGGTTGGTATTACTTGCCCCGACACTATTCGTTTCGGCATTACTTGTTCCGACATTATTTGTTCCTTTGGTTCTGTTAAACTTTGGTCCGTAGACCTCACACTTTGTCGCGCTATGACCATTTCTTTTACACCTGTTGCAAAATGTCGTGCAAAACCCCTGATGATTTTCTTCACACCTATGACATGGCTGTTTTTGGTTTTTGTTGCCGTTGTTGTTATTGAGGTTGTTGTTGGGATTGTTATTGTTGTTGAAACGGTTGTTGTAGTTGTTGTTATTGTTGGGATGTTTGTTGTAGTTATTGTTAGGATTACGGTTATTGTTGTGATTGTTGTTGCGGTTGTTGGGATAGTTGTTGCGATTGTGGTTGTAATTGTTGTTGTTGTTGTACTGGTGACTCTTGTCACCGTTTTCCTCCCACTTCCTCTTGAGTTGTTTCGTGTTGGCTTCTTCGACCACCTGCTCTTTAATTCTTCCCTCAATCTGATTTATGAGTTTATGAGCCATTCAACTTGCCTTCTGTATAGAAGCGGGCTCGTGTGAACTCACATCTTCTTGAATCCTTACTGGTAACCCTTTTACAAATGCGTTGATCTTCTCTTCTTCATCTTCGAATGCTCCCGGACATAATAGGCACAACTCTGTGAATCGTTATTCATATGTGGTAACGTCGAACCCTTGTGTTCGTAACTCTCTAAGTTCTTCCTTGAGTTTATTGACTTCGTTTCTAGGACGGTCCTGGTCGTTCATCAATTGCTTGAATGCCGACCACGGTAGTGCGTAAGCAGCATTTTGTCCTACCTGTTCAAGATAGGTGTTCCACCACGTTAACGCAGTACCTGTGAAGGTATGCGTAGCGTACTTAACTTTGTCCTCTTCAGTACACTTACTTATGGAAAACACCGATTCGACTTTCTCGGTCCACCGTTTCAATCCAATTGGTCCTTCGGTTCCATCAAATTCCAAAGGTTTGCAGGCAGTGAATTCTTTGTAGGAGCATCCTACACGATTTCTTGTGGAATTAGTTCCACTGCTAGATCCAGAGTTATTGATATTTTGCATCGCAGCCTGTATTGCGGCTATGTTTGCTGTAAGGAAAACACGGAAGTCTTCCTCGCTCATGTTCAAATTCTGACGAGTCGTCGGTGCCATTTCCTTCAAAAATAGCCAAAAGAATTGAGTTAATCATATAGAATTTAAGAGTAGTCAATAGTATATCGTAGCATTATATGAACTTATTTATAAAAGCTTTTTCTTCATATTAGCATTTTAAAGTTTATATTCGGGTAGTACCTACCCTTTAAGTTCATACTTACTAGCTACTATACAACTCAACTACTAAATTTCTATATGAAAAACTTATTACAATAATATTTCGCGTTCAAACTTTATACAAAATATTTTACAAACTTACAATACCGCTATAATACATATAGGATGAAATATAGAACATAATAACTTTACTACTCGGCAGCTATAAAGGCAATTCTAGTTAATACGCAAGTTGCTCAGCAAAAGAAATAAAGACACGTAATTCATAAGTCCAGAAATAAGTCATGCATTCTGGTTTTACTAAGACGACTTCCCATCCTTGATCTTGTGGAAAGTAACCGTTATGACCATTGGCTAGGCAGCATGTTGTCATGTCGTCAAAAGGACGAGGGTTTCGTAATGCCCAACAGCCTCGTAGCAATCTAAAAACCATGTTTCTTACCCCGACTACTGAGTCCGTCACTTGTGAAAATGTTTTATTTAAAAGTTTCAACCCAATGTTCTTTTTCTCAATTTGATGAGAAGCGAACATTATTAACCCGTAAGCATAACATGCTTCTTTATGTTGCATATTAGAAGCTCTTTCTAAAGAACGGAGTCCTATGTTGGGATATGTTGAGTCAAAATAGGTTAGTAACCCGTAGCGTAAAATTGCATCTGGGTTTCCCGCACTAAATGCCTTAAAGAAAACTTGGCGTAACTTAAAGTCTCCCCAATATGATATACCCCATCTTTCAAAGGAAAGCCTTTTATATACTAAGGCATGCCTGGAATGTCTTTCAAACGTTTGACAAACTAATTTTGCCGTAACTAATTGTGTTGATGAATTCTGCCCGACTCTAGACAAGATTTCATCAATCATATCTCCTGGTAGGTCTTCTAAAAATTTTGGTTGTTTATCCTTAACGTCCATTTTGTTTTTATACTGTAAAATAGACAAGTATTAGATTCGTAAAAGATAATTAACAAACAATACAAGCAATTTTTACATAGAACATAAAAGTACAAGCACACTACAATACATATAATACATAACATGATTACAACCCTCTAATTTGAACCACTGGTTTCTTCTTCTTTGGACTTGGTTCGTTTTCCTAATTTTCTAGGAATATATGGTGCTCCTCTAATACAAGCTGTCATTTTCCACAATGGTTTAGAAAAACCTGCTGGTTTAGAGGTTCCCGGGTTATTGTTACAATTTAGGAAATACGGACGTTGCGGATACATATAAAGTTCATCGGGGTTGGAATCAGGTTTCTCTATTTTTATACCTTTTCCCTTATTATTTTCTTTTGCCATATTAAATTGGGTCAAGGTAATTTCAATAACATCATCGGAATCCTCATCGGGATCCGATTCATCAGAAAATTGGTAATCTTCCCAATATTTTGCTTCCTCAGCGGAAACACCATTGACCATTTTTAACTTTGGTCCGTTGGTTGATGATTTTCTTTTATTTAATCGATTTACTGTAGGTATCAATATTTCTTCCTCCGGAATCTCTTCTTCTTCCGGTTCCTCCTCTTCCGGTTCCTCCTCTTCCGATTCCTCCTCTTCCGGTTCCTCTTCTTCCGGTTCCTCTTCTGGAATTTGTGAATCTTCCCAAATTATATTCGATTCTTCATTATTATTAGGTGAGTCGATGGGATTTGTACTAGTGGTAGACATCTATCACACAATATCAAACACATTAAGAGATTAATATATCACATAATATTTACATGTTAATAATATATAGTTTCCAACAAAAGTGTTAAACAATCATTTTTAAAGAAAACACGGTCGAAGTCCAGACTCACTAATGTATCCTAACAAACTCGATAAGACACACTAATGCAAATTTCTAGTTCTCTAAGACCAACGCTCGGATACCAACTGAAATGTCCCGTTCATATTAATTATAAACGTTCCATATTAATTGATTTCGTCGCGAGGTTTTGACCTCTATATGAGACGTTTTTCAAAGACTGCATTCATTTTTAAAACAACCATAACCTTTATTTTATCTATAAAGGTTTTAAAAAAAACATTACGTAGATTATCAAATAATGATAATCTAAAATATACCGTTTGAAATGCCCCGTCCTAATCCATCTGGACGAAGTCATCAACATTTGATCCTAGAGCGAGGATCGATTCCAGGTAATGTCCTTAAAATGAGCAAAATGCACAGCGGAAGATTTCTTTCAAACCTGAGAATAAACATGCTTTCAAGTGTCAACCAAAAGGTTGGTGAGTTCATAAGTTTATCATAAATAATAAAATTCATCATTTTGATAGACCACAAGATTTAAATGTGCATGGTACAAATGGGCCCGAATCCTATACTCACCTGTAATGTACATGCGATATCTTTTAAATACAGTACACCTTTCTTGTGTACAAAATCATTTTCATAAATCTTAGTAACCGTACACATATCTCATGCACAAAAATAACATACACATAACCTGTGTATAAAATCATTCTCTCGATATATAATATTCACATCAACTGGTGGCAATTATCATGTCCACATAATTCAATGGTGGCAATTATCATGTCCACATAATTCAATGGTGGCAATTATCATGTCCACATAATTCAATAATAATCCGCAGAACTTCTGTCTGCATAATATTTCATTCGAGGAATGTTTTGCTTGTGTCTATCTCGTCAAACATTTATAAAAGCAATTCATGTATTCGCAGTTCAAAAATGTATTTCAAAAGCATTTAATAAAGCAGTTATAAAAACAGCGCATGTATTCTCAGTCCCAAAAATGTAAAGAGTAAAAGGGAGCAAATGAACTCACAATACTGTAGTTTGTAGTAAAAATACTTATGACGATTTTGAACAATGCAGGATTGGCCTCGGATTCACGAACCTATATCATTTATATATATATTAATACATATAATAACAATTAAACAAGTTTTTATATATTAAATATATAATATATTACTTATTTAAATCATCAATATATTCGTTATTTCAAATTTTATATATATAGATATATGTTATATTAATATTTAACTTATATATATTCGTTTTCAATATTTGAAGTAATTAATTGATATATATTATTAATGTAAATAAAAAAAATCATTTATGTTAATATGTTAAATTTTTGTTAAAATAATTTCAATAGTAATAATAATAATTATAAAGATAATGATAATAGTATTACTATTACTATTAATAATTTCAATAAAGATTATAGTGATAATATTAATAATAATAATTTTTGATATACATAATAATTTTAGTAATAATGATAATTTTAATAATAATGATAAAAATAATAATAATTTTAATAAAAATGATAATAATAACTAAAAGATAGTAGTTTTACTAATGTTAATAATAATACTAATTTTAATATTTATAATACTAATAATGATAATGATACTAATAATAATAATGATAAAAATAATATAAATTTTAATAAAAATGATAAATTTAAAAATAATGATACTTTTAGTAATAATAAAAATAATAATAATACTAACAACAATAATAATTATAATGTTAAAAATAATAATAAAATTAATGTTAATACTATTAATTATAATAATAATAATAATACTAATACTAATACTAATAATAATAACAGTGATAATAATAAGGATAATACTAATTATATTACTAATAACATTTATAAAAATTATACTTTTTTTATAATAATCAAAATAAGATTAATATTATTAATAATGATAATAATAATCTAAATCATTATAATAATGATAATAATAATAATAATTAGATAAATATAATAATAAAAATGATAAAAATAATAATAATAAATGTAGAAATTATACCATCCAATTTTCCATCATCATCATTCATCATAATATCATCATTATCATCTATATCATCATGTATCATCTATCATCCTTAAACCCCTCGAGATCTTTATCATCAATATCCATGATCATAATCACTTATGATCATCATCATCATTCTTATTTCACAATCATCATCTTATTATTATCGTACGTATTAACCTCATCATCATTAAGTATCATCATAATCAACATAACATCACCACCATATCATTATCTTAACATCATCACCTAATCTTGATTTCATCATACATAAAATCACAATTATAATCATTCAAATTATAATTGGGTTTCGGCCCAACTAGGAAACCAGATATATATGGCCCAACAACAAAACCCCTTATGCAAACCCACTTAACTAATTAATGGCCAAGTTAATGAAGTTTATAATCTTTAATCGGGAATAAAAGGAGTTGAGTAATAGAAATATTGGAACGGCAGTCACCATCGTATTTTTCCTCATCTCAGCTCGTAATTTTTTTTTTACTCACCATTATGATTATCGCTTTTCGTTATCATCCTCATAACTTCATCATAAGTTCATCGTCATCTTCATTTAACTTCATGTTTTATATCACAACAATAACAACAACAATTACAGGAATTAACGCAACAAAACAGTGGTAATTCGAATGGGTTTTTGGTGGTTCTCACAGCGAATAACAGCAACAGTAACATACGAGCATGTGCATCAACTTTTTACGGCTATGATGGTTTTAGTGGTGGTTGTGGAAGCAGGTGGTGTGGTTTCACAACATAAAACCGAAACAAGTTGCAGCAGGTATCATTTTATGGTGGTCTGGATTTGGTTTAATGAAGTAGAAACAACCGAATTTAGATAGCAGCGAGTATGATGGCAGTTGAACAGAAGGAAATAAGGTAGCAGCTACAGTGCATTAGCAGCTGCAGTGGTTATCGAGTAATAAAAAAAAAATAGCTGCAATAGTAGTCTGGATGTTCGTTATGTAACAAGAACGTGGAGTAGTAAAAACACTTGATAGCAGTAGCAGTAACAATGAAATAATATTAGCACAAATTGGTGTTCTTTTAACGTTTTATTGGGCAGAATAAAAATAGAAGATAGATATAGGTATACGTGTGTGGTTGTTGGGTAATTTCATGATGGAGACAAGAAAAGAAAGGAAATAAAACATAAAGTTAAAAGTGGGTTTGATGGTGGTGACTCTATGCAATTAATCGAATTTAAAGGAAATCGAATAATAATTAGAGGTGGGACTCATCGCAGGAACTAACGTGTGAAAAGTAAATCCCTATTTTGTTTTTAGATGATTAATTATAAAAGCAATCTTGCTTTGCAGATTTTCATAAAGAAAAAGGGACGATTTTATAAGCTTATAATTTAATTGTTTATTAATTGTGGTGGTTATGCTTTATATTGATATGTCTGTAGCCTTTTTGTGTGAAAGACTTTGGTTTTGAAATCTAAAATTTATGTTAATTATTGTAGCATCTTATCATAATTGGTGTATTATTAATATAGTAATCATGTCTTATATGGACTTTTGTTTGTGAAGAAAGACAACAACCAACAGCAACAATCGTTTAAAAGAACAGTTAGCAGCCGGGTAATATTGTTTTAATTTCTTTCACGGACTGGATTTTGTACCTATTGTTAATTAGTGGCGAATAAAAGTTTTTGGAAAAGTCCCAAAATTTTACAGTAATTATCTATATTTATTTCAATCATTAAGGTATGAAATTCAGCCATTAACTATTAAATAAAAATTACATTAATTATTCACTCCCAACACCAAGTATAATATAAAAAGTTTTAAAATTCAATAAATAGTTCCTAAATACATTTTTAATAAGCCTAAAATTTATAGAACTCATTTTCGTATCACCGTTTTTTTTAAAATTACATAAGTTTGAATTTAACTTTCTTAATAGCGATCAACTGACAAACGAGTGCTGTTATTGTTTACTAAATAAATTCGAAACCATATAAATATACATTCAATATACCTTACACATATATATAGATTTATTTTAATATCATATATTATTATATTTACATTATTAATTAACTCATATAATATTTTAATTTATAATAATTAATATATATATATATATATATAAAAATGTATTTATTTACACATAATGATTCGTGATTCGTCGGGAATAGTCGAAGGGTAATTGATTACATGAACACAGTTCAAAGTTTAACTGAATCCATATAAACAGTTCAAAAATTTTTAGACTCAACATTACAGACTTTGCTTATTGTGTCGAAATCATATAAAGATTAAGTTTAAATTTGGTCGGAAATTCCCGGGTCGTCACAGTACCTACCCGTTAAAGAAATTTCGTCCCGAAATTTGAGCGAGGTGGTCATGGTTAATAATAGAAATGTTTTCATGACAAATATGAGTTGATGAATAGAGTTTTATCATCATCGGGTAATACAGATAAAACAATTCAATTATTCGAAGCGTATGAGTGAAGTTATCACAAAAGAGTGAATTGAATTAAGTAGAGATTTGACTTAACTTTTGACGTAGTCACAGTTGATTTCCGGAATTCAAGGGATTTAAAGAAAATCTTCAAAATCTACAAGATATGGTTCTTCGGTGAATAAGGAAATTAGAACCTCTATAATTAAATACGGTGATCTGCCTCGATTACTCTGTCTGATATTTCCATTATAAATTAAACTCTTCTGTCCCATTATTCTCACCATTCCTATACTTTCTTTCTTAGTTCATACATCCAAAAGATTATGAAAATGTTTAATCCCGTTCTAATCCTTGATATTTTCCTAATTATCATTTCTGTCATCCATCTTTTCAATCTTCCACCAGAAAAATCTGTTTACTTTTGCTATTATCTTGGGGTGATACTATTCTTAATTATACCGTGTCTTTATATTGTTATTCGTATTAATATCCACGGTTTGTAACCTTCGTGTTGTTATTGGACTTAATATTTTCTCTTATATTTTGGAGCTCTTTGCCTTTTTTTATTATCCTCCCGACCTCTAGTAAAGCGAGTAACAGTCCAGAATTCGTAAGTATGGAATTTCGAATAAACATCATGTTCTAAATAAGAAAAGAAAATGTATTAGCACGATTTGATTTGTTAAATTACCATAATCACTGAGAATAGAACTATCAAGAATATATTTTCTTGATATGTTCAGAAGTTAAGCAGAATGAAAGAGTTATGTAACATGGCACATGATGACATTATAATCTGTGAATCATCGCGTCCCATTAGAAACTCAGCATGACTTACTATAATATAATCACGTTGATCAAGTGTCATTATATTATACTAACTCATGCATTAGTTCCCAACATTACTTCAATAACATTCATATTTTAAGCTCGAAAGTTTACAGAATATAGAAACTAACAGTTTCTATATGATGTAACACTGATAGCATGAAGAGATTAATGATTTCAGATAAGAATAGTTATGAAAATATCTTCAGAAATATGGAGGATGTTTATAATGAAAGATAAGATAATATCTTTGAATATCTAAGATCAGAGATTGATGGAGACTATTGTGTGAAAGGGTTTAGAGTAACGAGCAAGATATTTGCGAAATACTTCAGTAGACATTGAATCATTTAGATTCTTTGAAGTCAAACTTATTCTTTGTGATTTTTCCACGGCTTTCTTCATAGTTTCGCATAACCTGCTTTTTGGTACTAAATTCTCTCTTGAATGTTTTCAATATAATGATACACAGGAAGCACGAAGAGGTATATAATTTCGGACGAGAATATTTTTGAAAATATCCTCAGAAATATCAAAGATATTGATGATGATATTTTGGAATTTCTAAGTTCGATGGTTGATGGAGAAAGATTTTCCGCAAGATTTTAACATGACTTCGGAGCAAGATATTCTCTAAAGATTTCATCGGATTCAAAAATTCCTGGATTCTTTGAATATAGGTTTTGGTCCTTGTATTTGTCCTTGGTCTCCTTCGTGGTTAGCTCAATCCGTTTTCCAGTTCCAACTTTTCTGAGCTTTTCCAACATACTATTCTTTATCATCAAACTTCCGATGATTAAGGTCGTTTACGGTTGTCTATGGTTTCTGCTGCTTCATTAAACTTTTTCAACATTCATAGTATTGATTTATGACTGAGTGCTTTTCAGAATTTCAGAATGAGAGATCATAATTCTAAGAGATAAATGTCATACATATAACTGTTGATGTAGATATGATGTGAGTTTTCAAAGTACCGATTACTGATTCCCGGTAATTGGTATAGCAGTTCTCGTTACAAGATGCGGATGAGTATATGATAGGGTTTCAATGAATAAATATCGTGATTTTTCAGAGAGATTTAAGCCAAGAAGCAACGAGGTTGCTGGTACGTCTGCTGGTAATATGGTGAAATATAAAAGAATTCTCCGGTATCAAAAGGGTAATCGTATATATATCAGGATTATAGTAGGGCTACTTTGAATGAAAAGTCGAAGTTGACTTGCTAGAGCTGTGACAAAATTGGCTACTTTGAAAAGGGATCGCAAAATTATTTTTGCTAATAAATGCCAAAGGATCTAGCGCGGCTACGTGTTAAACTTTTACTCAGCTGCCGAGAGTTTTTCAAGTGCATAAATATATTCATCAATCTTTTCTTCCGTAGATGAAGTGCGGTTGGTTCGTCCTATCGATTGAAGTGTTTTCAAGAATCATGAAAGGTTTGAACGCAGATTGTAATTGTCAAGATACAAATGAGGTTTAAGGTGAAATCAAGTGGCAAACTTGAAGAAATATTTAGTTTCATATGTTATAATCAATATTTTAATTCATTTTAGTTGTCCAATGTCATTAGTCCACAGTCGATAGTCCACATTTAACAGTCCAATAATTCATATATAATTTAATATATAATATTCGAATTAATTAATACGTATCGTGACCCGTGTACATGTCTCAAACTCGATCACAACTCAAACTATATATATTATTGTAGAATCAACCTCAACCCTGTATAGCTAACTCCGGCATTACTGCATATAGAGTGTCTATGGTTATTCCAAATAATATATATAGATGCGTCGATATGATATGTCAAAACCTTGTATACATGTCCCGATATTTAAAGTGCGTAAAATAAATTACAAAAATTAAATGACGATCAATAAAATTGCGAGAATTAAAATTGCGATAAATAAAATGCGATAAATAAATTGCGATAAATAAATTGCGATAAATAAAATGTAATCAGTTAGCTAGGAACAGTTAGCGTGAATTCTTAACAAAATTTCTCATAGTTAATTTGTCTGTTTCTAACAAATTTTATTTTGTCATATATTTTCTTCATTATGCCACTTGTTGAATTCTGATAAGTCAAAATCCAAATATGAAATTGGATGAAAGTGGTTACTTGTGGTAAACGAATTTGTATATCTGTGGATGTAAGTAGGATAGTAAACGACTGTTGAATCAGTTTCGAAGAATGTACAGTGTAACTTATTAATGTGAAATTTAAATACTCATCGGGTATTACCTACCCGTTAAAATATTTTCACCATTAACAGTTTGTACAAAAGAATTTTTAATTACAATCTTTATGAAAACATATATACATATATATTTTCTTCAGATGTAATCATGGATTTAATGAGTTATTGTGATATTAATCTCATTTGATCTATCGTTAGAACTAGAATACATAATCTCTAAAACATTAGAGATTACATAATCGCCAGGTAGAACGAAGATAAATGATGTAGAACGATATGTAGTACGTTGATTATACTCGAGGTACATAATGAGATGTTGAGGCGTGTGATGTTGATGGTACTGGTGCTATTACTGATTGTACTGTTGGTGCCGGTGATGTTGTTGAAGTTGGTAAATTTTGCACCATATTCTCTGAATTTATTACTCGAGCGCGAAGCTCGTTGACTTCTTCCATTACTCTAGGATGATTGTCGGTCGGAAAGAGCAGATGAATAAGATTTAGAATTGTGGATAATATATAATAGTTACGAGATATCCTGGAAATGAGGGCGAAAATGGTGTTTCGGACTGATTCGCCGGTAAGTGTTTCAGGTTGTTTCTCCTAGAGGTAAATTCGGTTGGTGGAAGGAATCGTCTTCTTCGCGTCTCCATTGATTAAGTTGACTACGAAAACATCAGATGAATTGGGGATGGCTGATTTGTTGATTCATTCCAGTGACTCTGCTTTCGAAACTCAAGTGAAACTCTATGTCGGAATAGCTGTCGGAATAGCTATCGAAATCTAAAGGTCACGAACTGGTTGAGGGATTCATCTCGTACGATCAGATGAAGGATTTTCGATAAGAAAAAAATAGGATGTAGATTAGTACCCTGCAATACATAATTTACATATGCATATAATACTAAAATCCCATAAGTTACGGAGGAATCTACGGAAACTGTCAGGTAAAGGTAACAATAATAGATACACTAAGATATGAATTTATCTATACACTGTCTATGCAATAGAGGCAGTAAGACGTGTCTAGACTAAGAATGATAAGCAGGTAATTTCCTAAAGATGATAAGCGGATTATTTCCGACTAGAAATGATAGGCAAAACTTTTGACATGCAGACACGGCCGAAGTCCAGATTCACTAATGCATCTAAACAACTATCAGTTAGACACACTAATGCATGACCTGGTTCGCTAAGACCACCGCTCTGATACCAACTGAAATGCCCCGTCCTAATCCATCTGGACGAAGTCATCAACATTTGATCCAAGAGCGATGATCGATTCCAGGTAATGTCCTTAAAATGAGCAAAATGCACAGCGAAAGATTTCTTTCAAACCTGAGAATAAACATGCTTTCAAGTGTCAACCAAAAGGTTGGTGAGTTCATAAGTTTATCATAAATAATAAAATTCATCATTTTGATAGACCACAAGATTTAAATGTGCATGGTACAAATGGGCCCGAATCCTATACTCACCTGTAATGTACATGCGATATCTTTTAAATACAGTACACCTTTCTTGTGTACAAAATTATTTTCAAAAATCTTAGTAACCGTACACATATCTCATGCACAAAAATAACATACACATAACCTGTGTATAAAATCATTCTCTCGATATATAATATTCACATCAACTGGTGGCAATTATCATGTCCACATAATTCAATGGTGGCAATTATCATGTCCACATAATTCAATGGTGGCAATTATCATGTCCACATAATTCAATAATAATCCGCAGAACTTCTGTCTGCATAATATTTCATTCGAGGAATGTTTTTCTTGTGTCTATCTCGTCAAACATTTATAAAAGCAATTCATGTATTCGCAGTTCAAAAATGTATTTCAAAAGCATTTAATAAAGCAGTTATAAAAACTGCGCATGTATTCTCAGTCCCAAAAATGTAAAGAGTAAAAGGGAGCAAATGAACTCACAATACTGTAGTTTGTAGTAAAAATACTTATGACGATTTTGAACAATGCAGGATTGGCCTCGGATTCACGAACCTATATCATTTATATATATATTAATACATATAATAACAATTAAACAAGTTTTTATATATTAAATATATAATATATTACTTATTTAAATCATCAATATATTCGTTATTTCAAATTTTATATATATAGATATATGTTATATTAATATTTAACTTATATATATTCGTTTTCAATATTTGAAGTAATTAATTGATATATATTATTAATGTAAATAAAAAAAATCATTTATGTTAATATGTTAAATTTTTGTTAAAATAATTTCAATAGTAATAATAATAATTATAAAGATAATGATAATAGTATTACTATTACTATTAATAATTTCAATAAAGATTATAGTGATAATATTAATAATAATAATTTTTGATATACATAATAATTTTAGTAATAATGATAATTTTAATAATAATGATAAAAATAATAATAATTTTAATAAAAATGATAATAATAACTAAAAGATAGTAGTTTTACTAATGTTAATAATAATACTAATTTTAATATTTATAATACTAATAATGATAATGATACTAATAATAATAATGATAAAAATAATACAAATTTTAATAAAAATGATAAATTTAAAAATAATGATACTTTTAGTAATAATAAAAATAATAATAATACTAACAACAATAATAATTATAATGTTAAAAATAATAATAAAATTAATGTTAATACTATTAATTATAATAATAATAATACTAATACTAATACTAATAATAATAACAGTGATAATAATAAGGATAATACTAATTATATTACTAATAACATTTATAAAAATTATAATTTTTATAATAATCATAATAAGACTAATATTATTAATAATGATAATAATAATCTAAATCATTATAATAATGATAATAATAATAATAATTAGATAAATATAATAATAAAAATGATAAAAATAATAATAATAAATGTAGAAATTATACCATCCAATTTTCCATCATCATCATTCATCATAATATCATCATTATCATCTATATCATCATGTATCATCTATCATCCTTAAACCCCTCGAGATCTTTATCATCAATATCCATGATCATAATCACTTATGATCATCATCATCATTCTTATTTCACAATCATCATCTTATTATTATCGTACGTATTAACCTCATCATCATTAAGTATCATCATAATCAACATAACATCACCACCATATCATTATCTTAACATCATCACCTAATCTTGATTTCATCATACATAAAATCACAATTATAATCATTCAAATTATAATTGGGTTTCGGCCCAACTAGGAAACCAAATATATATGGCCCAACAACAAAACCTCTTATGCAAACCCACTTAACTAATTAATGGCCAAGTTAATGAAGTTTATAATCTTTAATCGGGAATAAAAGGAGTTGAGTAATAGAAATATTGGAACGGCAGTCACCATCGTATTTTTCCTCATCTCAGCTCGTAATTTTTTTTTTACTCACCATTATGATTATCGCTTTTCGTTATCATCCTCATAACTTCATCATAAATTCATCGTCATCTTCATTTAACTTCACGTTTTATATCACAACAATAACAACAACAATTACAGGAATTAACGCAACAAAACAGTGGTAATTCGAATGGGTTTTTGGTGGTTCTCACAGCGAATAACAGCAACAGTAACATACGAGCATGTGCATCAACTTTTTACGGCTATGATGGTTTTAGTGGTGGTTGTGGAAGCAGGTAGTGTGGTTTCACAACATAAAACCGAAACAAGTTGCAGCAGGTATCATTTTATGGTGGTCTGGATTTGGTTTAATGAAGTAGAAACAACCGAATTTAGATAGCAGCGAGTATGATGGCAGTTGAACAGAAGGAAATAAGGTAGCAGCTACAGTGCATTAGCAGCTGCAGTGGTTATCGAGTAATCAAAAAAAATAGCTGCAATAGTAGTCTGGATGTTCGTTATGTAACAAGAACGTGGAGTAGTAAAAACACTTGATAGCAGTAGCAGTAACAATGAAATAATATTAGCACAAATTGGTGTTCTTTTAACGTTTTATTGGGCAGAATAAAAATAGAAGATAGATATAGGTATACGTGTGTGGTTGTTGGGTAATTTCATGATGGAGACAAGAAAAGAAAGGAAATAAAACATAAAGTTAAAAGTGGGTTTGATGGTGGTGACTCTATGCAATTAATCGAATTTAAAGGAAATCGAATAATAATTAGAGGTGGGACTCATCGTAGGAACTAACGTGTGAAAAGTAAATCCCTATTTTGTTTTTAGATGATTAATTATAAAAGCAATCTTGCTTTGCAGATTTTCATAAAGAAAAAGGGACGATTTTATAAGCTTATAATTTAATTGCTTATTAATTGTGGTGGTTATGCTTTATATTGATATGTCTGTAGCCTTTTTGTGTGAAAGACTTTGGTTTTGAAATCTAAAATTTATGTTAATTATTGTAGCATCTTATCATAATTGGTGTATTATTAATATAGTAATCATGTCTTATATGGACTTTTTTTTGTGAAGAAAGACAACAACCAACAGCAACAATCGTTTAAAAGAACAGCTAGCAGCCGGGTAATATTGTTTTAATTTCTTTCACGGACTGGATTTTGTACCTGTTGTTAATTAGTGGAGAATAAAAGTTTTCGGAAAAGTCCCAAAATTTTACAGTAATTATCTATATTTATTTTAGTCATTAAGGTATGAAATTCAGCCATTAACTATTAAATAAAAATTACATTAATTATTCACTCCCAACACCAAGTATAATATAAAAAGTTTTAAAATTCAATAAATAGTTCCTAAATACATTTTTAATAAGCCTAAAATTTATAGAACTCATTTTCGTATCACCGTTTGTTTTAAAATTACATAAGTTTGAATTTAACTTTCTTAATAGCGATCGACTGACAAACGAGTACATTTATTGTTTACTAAATAAATTCGAAACCATATAAATATACATTCAATATACCTTACACATATATATAGATTTATTTTAATATCATATATTATTATATTTACATTATTAATTAACTCATATATTATAATAATTGATATATATATATATATATATATATATATATATATATATATATATATATATATAAATGTATTTATTTACACATAATGATTCGTGAATCGTCGGGAATAGTCGAAGGGTAATTGATTACATGAACACATTTCAAAGTTTAACTGAATCCATATAAACAGTTCAAAAATTGTGAGACTCAACATTACAGACTTTGCTTATTGTGTCGAAATCATATAAAGATTAAGTTTAAATTTGGTCGGAAATTCCCGGGTCGTCACACCGTTTACACACGACCATTACATAATGGTTTACAATAAGAATATATTACATCGAAAATAATTTTCTTGAATGCAGTTTTTACATAATATCATACAAGCATGGACTCCAAATCTTGTCCTTGTTTTAGTATGCAACAGCGGAAGCTCTTAATAATCACCTGAGAATAAACATGCTTAAAACGTCAACAAAAAATGTTGGTGAGTTATAGGTTTAACCTATATATTATCAAATCATAATAATAGGCCACAAGATTTCATATTTCAATATACATCCCATACATAGAGATACAAATCATTCATATGGTGAACACCTGGTAACGGACATTAACAAGATGCATATAAGAATATCCCCTATCATTCCGGGAAATCCTTCGGACATGATAAAAACAACATCGAAGTACTAAAGCATCCGGTACTTTGGATGGGGTTTGTTAGGCCCAATAGATCTATCTTTAGGATTCGCGTCAATTAGTAGATCGGTTTACTAATTCTTAGGTTACCAAGCAAAAGGGGCATATTCGGCTTCGATCATTCACCCATATAATGTAGTTTCATTTACTTGTGTCTATTTTATAAAACATTTATAAAACTGCATGTATTCTCATCCCAAAATATTAGATTTTAAAAGTGGGACTATAACTCACTTTCACATATTTTTACTTCGTCGGGAAGTAAGACTTGGCCACTGGTCGATTCACGAACCTATAACAAATATGTACATATATATCAAATTATGTTCAAAATATATTTACAATATTTTTAATACGTTTTAATGTTTTAAGTTTATTAAGTCAGCTGTCCTCGTTAGTAACCTACAACTAGTTGTCCATAGTTAGATGTACAGAAATAAATTGATATATATATTATCTTGACCCAATCCACGACCCAGTGTATACACGTCTCAGGCTAGATCACAACTCAAAGTATATATATTTTTGGAATCAACCTCAACCCTGTATAGCTAACTCCAACATTACTGCATATAGAGTGTTTATGGTTGTTCCAAATAATATATATACATGGGTCGATATGATATGTCAAAACATTTGCATACGTGTCTATGGTATCCCAAGATTACATAATATATTAGAATACATGTATAATACAATATAAGTTAGCTAGGATTTGATTAGTATAGAATTGTTACAATATTTCCCGTAGCTACAACAATCAGAAAATATCCAATCTTGTTTTAACCATAACTTCTTCGTTTTAAATCCGTTTTGAGTGAATCAAATTGCTATGGTTTCATATTGAACTCTATTTTATGAATCTAAACAGAAAAAGTATAGGTTTATAGTTGGAAATATAAGTTACAAGTCATTTTTTAAGAGGTAGTCATTTCAGTCGAAAGAACGACGTCTTGATGACCATTTTGAAAAACATACTTCCACTTTGAGTTTAACCATGAGTTTTGGATATAGTTTCATGTTTATAAGAAAAATCATTTTCCCAGAAGAACAACTTTTAAATCAAAGTTTATCATAGTTTTTAATTATCAAACCCAAAACAGCCCGCAGTGTTACTACGACGGCGTATGTCTGGTTTTACGGTGTTTTTCATATTTCCAGGTTTTAAATCATTAAGTTAGCATATCATACAGATATATAACATGTGTTTAGTTGATTTTAAAAGTCAAGTTAGAAGGATTAACTTTTGTTTGCGAACAAGTTTAGAATTAACTTAACTATGTTCTAGTTATTTCAAGTTTAAACCTTCGAATAAGGTAGTTATATATATATGAATAGAATGATGTTATGAACATTATTACTACCTCAGGTTTTGAGGATAAACCTACTGGAAATGAGAAAAATAGATCTAGCTTCAAAGGATCCTTGGATGGCTTGAAAGTTCTTGAAGCAGAATCATGACACGAAAACAAGTTCAAGTAAGATTTCCACTAGAAATAAGATTGTTATAGTTATAGAAATTGAATCAAAGTTTCAATGTGAGTATTACCTTGTATTAGAAAGATATCTTACTGTAAATAAGAAAGATTTCTTGAGGTTGAATGATCACTTTACAAGATTGGAAGTAAGCTAGCAAACTTGGAAGTATTCTTGATTTTATGAAACTAGAACTTATAGAATTTATGAAGAATACTTAGAACTTGAAGATAGAAATTGAAAGAGATCAATTAGATGAAGAAAATTGAAGAATTAAAGTGTTTGTAGGTGTTTTTGGTCATTGGTATATGGATTAGATATAAAGGATGTGTAATTTTGTTTACATGTAAATAAGTCATGAATGATTACTCATATTTTTGTAATTTTATGAGATATTTCATGCTAGTTGCCAAATGATGGTTCCCACATGTGTTAGGTGACTCACATGGGCTGCTAAGAGCTGATCATTGGATTGTATATACCAATAGTACATACATCTAAAAGCTGTGTATTGTACGAGTACGAATACGGGTGCATACGAGTAGAATTGTTGATGAAACTGAACGAGGATGTAATTGTAAGCATTTTTGTTAAGTAGAAGTATTTTGATAAGTGTATTGAAGTCTTTCAAAAGTGTATGAATACATATTAAAACACTACATGTATATACATTTTAACTGAGTCGTTAAGTCATCGTTAATCGTTACATGTAAATGTTGTTTTGAAGCCTTTAGGTTAACGATCCTGTTAAGTGTTGTTAACTCATTGTTTATTATATCAAATGAGATGTTAAATTATTATATTATCATGATATTATGATGTATTAATATATCTTAATATGATATATATATACAATTAAATGTCGCTACAACGATAATCGTTACATATATGCCTCGTTTCGAAATCCTTAAGTTAGTAGTCTTATTTTTACATATGTAGTTCATTGTTAATATACTTAATGATATGTTTACTTATCATAATACCATGTTAACTATATATATCCATATATATAACATCATATAGTTTTTACAAGTTTTAACGTTCGTGAATCACCGGTCAACTTGGGTTATCAATTGTCTATATGAAATCTATTTCAATTAATCAAGTCTTAACAAGTTTGATTGCTTAACATGTTGGAAATATTTAATCATGCAAATATAGTTTTCATTTAATATATAATCATGGAAAAGTTCGGGTCACTACAATGCATCTCGGGTTATGGTATCCAATATTCACCGGGGTTGATATTATGTGCTTTTCGGATTCCGACCATGGAGGGTCAATGATTGATAGAAAGAGCACAAGTGGAGTATGCGCGTTCGTGGGTCTTTATTTAACATCACTATTCTCGAAGAAGCAAACGTCCGTTGCATTATCTACCACCGAAGCCGAATATGTAGCCGTGGGAAGAGCATGCACACAAGTGTTATGGATGAAGCAAACCTTCCTTGATTACGGTATCATCTCATCCGAAATACCCATATGCTGTGATAACAAAAGTGCTATAGACTTATCTAAAAATCAAATATTACACTCTAGGACTAAACACATAGACATTAGGCACCATTTCCTTTGTGACCACGTCTAAAATGGTAATATTGTGATTGATAAGGTAGAATCTGCTGAAAACATAGCTGCCATATTCACTAAGCCCCTTAAAAAGGAGGCCTTTAATGTGCTTAGGAATGGGCTGGGGATGATGGAACATGTTCCATAAAATCCTTCTGCAGACTTGAAACAACCTAACCCGTATTTAAATCGGCCCGTAAAAATTTTTCTTTAATGCATTAATATTTAGGTCCCAATTATGTTTCCGAAAACATCTTTAACACAAGTAATAAGTTCAATAAACTTTTAAAACATTTAATACATAGTTTAAATATCCGAACGGGCAAACACGACCCGACTATTTTAACTTCCAACAAAATTGAGCATGGTGATTGGGGATACGCTACCCAATCCTAATAAATCCATAAGCACGTCTTCTAAAGCAAACTACGCAAGTCCAGTAGTTCTCACGCTTACCCGAGCCACCGCCTCCATGCAAATCTATAAAAATGTAAACAACGAGAGGGTAAGCTAACGCTTAGTGAGTGAAAATATACTACATACATATATATGCATAAAATGGACACACCACGCTAGTAATCAAATAATGCATACCGGAGCATCCAAGCATAAAGTCAAGCTAAGCTAAGCATACCGTACGATCAATAAGCAACAAGCTAAAGATACAACAAATATATGTTCACCGGCGACGATGTGAACTAAAAGTTCCTGATCAGTTTTACAAATTCACGCGGGCGGAAAACCCGCTTCCCGACACTTTTAGACGAAACGCTTTTCACAACATATAATATTAGATGAAACTAACATGTTCCAATAATAAAACAAGTTTTACGACTCCAGGCCCACATCGGCCGTTTTACGACTTTCGTACGAAATACAAGTTTCAATCCCAATTTACATTTAAACGAGTTAGGACTCTATAACCCAACCCGATAACAAGAGCATAATCCCGGGGACTACCAAATCCCCAATCCGCATCCGCATATTCAAAAGCTACCCGAGCCCAAGCGCTCCTACGCAACTAGTCTAACAACTAGTTAGCTTCATAACACAATACGTGTAAAAAGGTAAACAACGAGAGGGGTAAGCTAACGCTTAGTGAATGCAATAATTATACATATACATATATAACCTACTTACTTGCAATCACTTACACAATACCGCATACAAGCTAGCAATTTGACAACTATGCAAACATTATGCATAAACCAATATCCTCAATTCACAATAGGCTAGCGACACCAAAAGCATATAGTTCACAATTAAATATGCTAATACAAAATTCACACAACCATGGTTAACCAATCATACAAGGGAACGGTACTCGAAAAAGACAGTCGGAGTTCATAACATCCATTAGTGTTACTTAAACACCGCGTAATCACTAATCCCCCGGGTGATGTCTTGAACACCGCAACTAACTCACCCACATGACAATGTGGCGTCTTAAACACCGCGACGATTCCACATGTCAATCAAAACAATGAGTGGTGTCTTGAACACCGCGACAATTCCACTCCCATGACAATGTGGTGTCTTAAACACCACGATAATACCACATGTCAATCAAACCAATGAGTGGTGTCTTGAACACCGCGACAATTCCACTCCTATGACAATGTGTTGTCTTAAACACCGCGACTATTCCACATGTCAATCAAATCAACGAGTGGTGTCTTGAACACCGCGATAATTCCACTCCCATGACAATGTGTTGTCTTAAACACCGCGACTATTCCACATGTCAATCAAATCAACGAGTGGTGTCTTGAACACCGCGACAATTCCACTCGTTACGTAGAATGTGGTGTCTTGAACACCGCGACAATTCCACATTCCACGCTACACAAATAAATACATTATATACGTACACACATAATTATTCCACTCACCTCGAACTCGAGCAATACAAACCATGCGTGAAATCTCCACCAAACGCAACCGAGCAAGCTTTTACCTATAATACGCATATAGGTATACAAATAATCAACATACATTCTCTACAAGAGAATTCGACGCCAAATCCCTTAACCAAGGGTTTATACCTACCTCCACAAATCGCCCATTTAGACAACTAAACGAAACTTCACCAATTACCACTACGGGTGGTAATTCCGACCCATTCAAACAAGTACAATTTAACCTAAATTATACTTGACGCCATTTAAACCAAAATCGATTCCAATGATTACTTCATTTAAAAATGCCACTTAACAACTAACCAAAGCGTTTAACATCCATTTGACCAAAACTAGCGTCATTACCAACTTTGACCCATCAAAGTCAACCCATTTTGATATAAGTCCCAAAAACATAATTCGACACAAATCAAGGTCAATACCCATTTTGACTAGTACACAAGTTCTCGAGAACATCAAATTTACACACAAACTTCCAATCTAGTGATTTACACCCAAACCATGACCAAGTTCGTCCTCAAACCCTAAACCCACAATAATCGAGTTTACTTACACAATACATAACGCAAAACCCCCAAATTCATGAGAAATGGGGTTTGTAACCCAAACTAGCTCAAACCCTAAATATGAACAAGAATCTTAACAATGAAATTCGGATTTAGAATTTACCATAACAATCAAAACGTAGCCGAGAACGAAAGGAACAACTTTAACTCTCACGACTTGGCCCGATTCACACATCTTCTTCCTCAAACCAAGCTCTCTCTCTCTCTCTCTCTAAAATCTCCCTCTCTCTCTAAGATAAGATGAGAGAGATGTGTGGATGTTAAAATGATCCAAAATAGGATCTAAAACTGATATTAAGGCTACAAATCCGTCCACATGTGAAAAGATACAAATACCCCTTTTAATTTATTAAAATTCCAACAGCTGGCCTGTCAGACCATTTGGACTGCGTCCAAAATGGTTGGACGGCGTCCCATCTTTCATTGGTGGACGGCATCCCAAAAACTGGACGGCTTCCCACTGAACTGAGACTGAAACTGAAACAACAACTTCTTTCAGGGACTAAAATTGTCTGAGTCTGATTCTGATGTAAATTCTGAAAATGCATAAGTGTTAGGTAGACTTTTAGTGGCGCTTTCTGATGCACACATTTACTGACACTTTCAGGAACACTTTCTAATGCATAAAATTTCAGGATCTTACAAAAAATCCTAATTTTGACCCATTTCAAAATTAGTCAACCAAACACACCCAAAAGAGCTCCAACACTTCCATAATCACTAATGATAGTGATTACACTCAAATTTAAAAGTCTTACAAGCATAAACTTGCACACCAAACCCAAAACCCGCCAACATCAACAATAAACCCGAATCTTGGTGTTAATCTTCAATTAACAACTAATGGGGTTTCCTCTATGAACATACAATCAAAAGCCCCCAATTTAGATGATGAACACGAAAACGAAATTCGGAGTTAGAGCTTACCGCTAGTATCACCTTGTAGCTGAGAACGAGGAGAACAAAGTTGCCTCTTACGCCTTCGATCAAAACCCGAATCTTCCTTTCCAAAATCCCACTTGAATGATTTGACGTATTTATGTTTTGAGAGAAATGGTGGAATAAAAATGGAAAAAAAAATGAAATAAATGAATGAGTGGACCAAAATTGGGGCTTAAATCTGCCTCATACGTGAAATGAGCAAAACGCCCTCGAAAAACCCTTTATTTTACAAAATCAGGAATCAGCCCGGCAGCATCGCCGCGCCGCGGCCCACTTCCTCGTGCCGCGACATATAACGCGATCTGGCATATTGTTTACCTGCCTTCTGAATCTGAATTGCTTGAAATGTCGCGTCGCGGCCCATTCTGTCGCGCCGCGACCTTTAACGTGGTCTGATCAGTTTCCTCGCGTACAAGAACTCCAACCCACGAACATGTCTCAAATCCCTTTATACTCTAGTCGTACATACCCGATACACCTACATATCATAGACGGGGAAAACTGGGTGTTACAACTCTCCCCCACTTATTTCGATCACGTCCTCGTGATCCTAATCACTTAATCATTCCGAACCTACATGCTATGGTTCTCAAACAATCGTTCCAATTCGACTTCCAACACATTTCTCGTTAACCGAAGATTAATCCATTACTAAGATACACACTTGCACGCATTTCAAGCCGTGCAATATACGCAACATCCAAAGTCTATAACGATCACTTAGTATACGCGAAATCGCACACGTATTCTTCCAACTCCTCTAGGAAATTCTTCTCAAAGAGTCACCCTTAACAACCAAATCGTCATCCGCGATTTATTAAAATCCATAAATCCGAGCACAAGAACTTGCTCAATCCCTCACGTCGGGAAACTCAGACAATCTCGTACCGAGATATCAACCCGTTAGCGTACCATACCAAGTACAATGCTAAAAGTAAACACGTCCCAAACTAAAGTTAACCATCTAACCGATGAAGACTAAATAAAAGTGTAATCTCACGGATAACACTTACCATTTAACATCCCTTGTAGTGCGCAAACACGTCTAATACGCAACTACCGCAAACACGTGAGCAAAATATGACTATTACATCACAATTCACACCAAAATGGTCCTTACGACCCCACCATTGGCGTATAAAACAACCAATAGATCACACAACATGAAGGCTGGCTGAAAACTACACGTGTCTTAGTGAATCCGCAACCACACGCGACCCACTAACTCCACCGCACAACAATCGGGATTGGCCGAACTACACACGCCCTAGTGAATCCGAACTACACGAGAATCACTATCCCAAAAGAATGACCGCATCCACACGTGTCATTGTGAATCCGAACTACACGAGACTCACTTCCACAATAAGATGACCGAACTACACGCGTCACCGTGAATCCGCAACCACACGTGATTCACCTCCCAAATCTCAACACAGGAATGGTACTCCCATTCCCCATTGGTACTCGCATTTCCCGAAAACGTTATACCATACCGATATAACACTACTCCCAAGGTGAAGTTAGCGGACCACGCCAACGGGCATAACGCACCAATCACACATGCTCTTTTGGCCTAATACAACGAGTAGTGTAACATCACGCACTGCTACACCATAGTGAATCCTAAAAGATTACACTAACCATCCACCCCAAACAAATATCCATTAGTGTACTTAACACCGCGTAACACTAACCACCAGGTGGTGTCTTAACACCGCGACTAACCCACCCAAGTAAAATCCATCATACACATACTAGCATCATACGTATGCGTACCAACACCAACACAATCGAGCAAGAACCGCCCATACCGCACTTAGCACAGAACAATAATTCCCTAGAAGAGAATCCGACACGCACATCCCTTAACCGAGGGATCTCACTTGCTCGTCAAACACGTCCATTATCTCTAAATGAGATTCACCATATTACCACCTCGGTGATAATTTAAATCCAAAACCATTAGTACAATTTATTCCAAATCGTACTTTTACCACAATCGACCAACGTAGGTCCCAACGCTAGCTCTGAATCCATACAAGCATCGTCCAATATCAATACACTAGAACACCTTCGTGCGAGAGTACAACTCTCCCACTTAGAACTCCGTTCCATAACCACATCATCGAGATAAGATATCCCATGATATACACTTCACAATACTTTGCCCTATCCATGAGCATACAAAGGATTTTAACCTATCCTTAAACACTTCGAACAAAGAGTTCACCACAAATTACACAAACTTTATTATTGCAATCCTCCGATTGCCATAGCTTGTCAAATTTCCACCTAGTCACTCATGTACCTAAGGGTTTCTCTCCGGTACCCTAAGTACAATGTAACCGCAACATCATCGGAGTCAAACACTACGCTAGTAGGTATGAAAGAGGCACCTAGCGTTGCGTCCCGTAGACTCCATTACCAACGTCCATCGAGATTCAAAACATTCAACCTCAAGGGTTTCACCCACCCGAAGAACCACACGGTTCATCAACTTCAACATGAGAGCGAACACGCTCTAACCTCCAAACACCAAAGCCCACACCCATGGTTTGGTAAAAACATTTCCCGACACTACGGATTGCTTGGTTACACCAAGTCTTACGCCCTTCATCCGTCAATCAAAACGTCACCATAGGGTACTTCAATTAGGAACGTCACCCATAACAATAACATGCACAACACAAGGCATTTAACAAACCCAAACTCAACGGCACATAATAAATAATCAAAGGACGTATTTATTAAAACGATTAACGTCTCCTTGCCGTACCCGTCCCCGCTAACTCGGGACATTCTGACTTACGATGTCCTTCCTCTTGGTAATTGAAGCATACTGTGCCATCACCCTTTGGCACCGAACATTCCCAAGACTTGTGACCCCTCATGCCACAATTGTAACACCTAGATGCACTAGAATCTGATATACTCATCCGTGTACCACCCGTGCTCACACTTGCACCCTTACTTGGAGCACCATACGAAACAACCCTTCTCTTACTTGAAGGTTCACCAATCTTTGATCGCGAATACGACTCGAAACCCCTAGCCACAGCGAATAACTCCGCAAATGACTTCGCCTGACCTCTACTAATTTTGTTCTTCAAGTCATCATTCAAAGTTCGATAGAAATCTTCCATCAACAAACGATCATTTCCCCAAATACTCCGAGAAAAAACGAGCCTTCGCCATAAAGGTCGTCTTGAGAGTATTCAAATCCATAGAACCCTGTTGCAAACTTCGCAACTCATTATGCAATTCCGACAAGTTAGCTGATGTTCGGAACTCCTCAAATAATTCCTCCTTAAAATCGTCCCACGATAACGCCATAAACGGCTCACCACCGATAAGATCAATTTTACCATCCAACCAATTCTTTGCCCTACCCCGCAACAAACTAGTAGCGAGTCTTGTCCTCTTCTCGAGAGGGCATTCAATAGTACGAAAACACCCTTGGACATCCGAGATCCATGTTGTGCTAATCAAAGGATCCGGTTTCCCGTCATACATCGGGGGTTTAGTCCTCATGAAGCTCTTAAGACATGTAAGACCCGAGTATTCGTAGTGTACATATGTGTATATAAGTGTATTGTGCGGTACTTGGATCGGGGTTTGGTTGTATATATTTTAAAAGGCAAAAGAAGCTGAACTGGGAGGGTTGCGCGCTGCGCGGCCTAGTGGCGCGCCGCGCCATCTGTCTGTGACAGAATCCTCTTTTCCTTTTAATTAGACAATTGGAGGGCATTTTGGTCAATTCACTTTGGAGCCCGAATTTAATACCTTGGATCAGTTTTGGAGCTTCATTCACTCCACTTCCAACAACCTTATCCTCTCAAATTCAATTTCTAGTGAGAGAGTGCATCCTTGAGTGAGAAAGCTTCATTAGAGCTTGAAGGAGGTTGAATCGGGTCTTGGTGCAAGTTCTAAAGTCGTTCATCTAGTTGATAGCTACGTGGTGATTGTGTTGGTAAGTTATAAAACCCAATTTCCTACTTTAATTGCATTAGGGGTTAGGGTTTGGGTTATTAAGACTCATAAAACCCATTTGCTAGTAAATTAGGGGTTTCTTGGGGAATTTGGGTCATGAAGACTCAAGGATGACCAATTAGGGTTTTCAAAGTGTTAAATTAGATTATGAACCTAAATTGGTTAGTTTATGTACTAGAACACCTTAATGATATGTGAATGGGTGTTATTTGGGTTTGGATGACCCAAATGGGTGTGTTGACCTTGAAATGGGTCAAATGGGTCTTTAATGACCTAAGTGGCCTTGCATATATGAAAACGAGTTAACTTCGTGGTTAAAAGTGTGTTAATACCTTAATTGGCTAAAGTTAGGGTTTTTGGTGAAGTTAACCCATTATTAGGGTTAAAGGTGCAGAATGGGTCGGGATTGCACTTAGGGTCAAAAGACTCTAGATTGTTAAGTGAGTTGCTTGACCGACTTGAGTTGTGGATTGATTATGTGCTAAAATGGAATAGGTACGTTACATTGACGTTGCAAGTGCGGTTATCTTACACGAAGACTTCGAGGTGAGTGGAATAATTATATGCGTATGTATATAATGTATCTATTTGTTGTAGCGTGAAAGGTGTAGTGTCGAGGTGTTAAGACACCACGTTTCACGTGACGAGTGAAGCATCGAGGTGTTAAGATGCCACTCGAGGTGAAGCATCGAGGTGTTAAGATGCCACCTAGGAGTGAAGTGTCGAGGTGTTAAGACGCCACTCCACGTTAAAGGGTGAAGTGTCGAGGTGTTAAGACACCACCCGAGGGTGAAGTATCGAGGTGTTAAGATGCCACCCGGGGGTTAGTGATACGAGGTGCTAAGTACACTAATGGATGTTATGAACACCAATGGGAAATGCGAGTACCATCCCTTGTACGATTGGTTAACCATGGTTATTTGTGTTGTAAGCATATTATATTATTCGAGTTATATTTATATGCGGTTGTTATGCTAGCTTGTGGTATTGGAGATTTATAGCTTGATATTGCGACGATAAGCTAATGTTGTTTGCTAGCATGTTAGCGGTTGTGTAAGTGTATGCAAGTAGGTATAATTATATATGTATTCGTATAATTATTGCATTCACTAAGCCTTGCTTACCCTCTCGTTGTTTACCATTTTATAGGTTCGGTTTTGGACAAGGGTAAGGGCATCGTTTTGGACTAGAGATCCCGCTTGATGCTAGGGGACGCTTTTGGATTTAGTAGCTCTTGGAGTTTGACCGATAGTTGGGTAGTTTAATCCCAAACGCCATGCTCGTTGTGTAGTTTGGAACTTAAACTTTTGGTGGTCGAAACTCGTACATTTGTATTAAACTCGTAAAACGGCTGATGTGGGCCCCGCTTGTAAAACTTTAATTTTATGTTTGAAACATGTTAGTTTTACATATTTGGTAGTATGGTAAAAAGTGTTTTGTCTAAAAGTGCCGGGAACTAGTCAATCTTTTCGCGGTTAAAAAGTCCCGGGGACAGCCAGATATGGCGCGGCGCGCGGGCCATATGGCGCGGCGCGCCGATGGTCTGCAACAGAAATTTTTTTTTATTTCGTATTTTCACAAGGATTTTGTCGGGTGTTGGTTTGGGTTGTTACAAGTGGTATCAGAGCATGGTCTAAGGGATTTAGGTGACTTGAGATAGGCGCCTAGACTTAGACTTTTTGTGTGCGCGTTTATGCGGGACTTGTAGGACTTTGGGTCGGATCGGGATTGGTTTGTGCATAGGTTTATGTAAACTAATCATGTGCTATTTGTTATGTATGTTTAGCGAGCATCGAGCGAGATGGACGTTGTACTAGCAAGTTAATGCGACGTGCTCGCGTAACAATGATTAGCTACCATTGTTACGGGTTCAAATCGTGTCAAACAAGCGATGTACGATGATTGTTGAGCAAGATGGGGTAGTGTGGTGTATATGTATATACTTATGTGTTAAATCCTTTTCGTCTCGTTGTTTAATCTATTCCGTCTTATAGAATGAAGATGAGAAACGGGCATGATATCAACGGCGGAGGTACTAGTGAAGAAGTCGAGTTTACGGCCAAGGTTGAGGCCATTTTGAAAAGGCGTCATGAAGCTTTTCTCGAGGACGTTAAGAAGATGTTCCTAGATACGATTGACGAGCAATTAGTCAATGTGGTAAGGGAGCAAGTTAAGGCCATTCTTCGCGAAGATAATGTGGGAAGACGGGACTTTTTCTATAAGAATTTCAAGGACTCTCAACCTCCCTCTTTTGATGGTGAAAGAGATCCTCTTAAGAGCGCCCGTTGGATCTCCGATATGGAGGGGGCCTTCCGTACTTGTGAATGTCCTCTCGATAAGAGGACAAGGTACGGGTGTAGTATGTTGAGGGGCGATGCCAAGTTGTGGTGGGACGCAAAGCTCCAGGTTTATGGTGAAGAGCAATGCATGGAATTCACTTGGGATGAATTCAAGTCCGAATTTTTCAAGGAATACTGAACTTCGGCCGATCTTACTAGGCTTAAGGACGAGTTACGTTCCTTGAGGCAAGGGTCGATGGATTTGAACACTCTCAAATCCGTGTTTTTGTCCAAGACCCAATTTTGCCCGGAGTACGTCGGGAATGATAAAATGTTGAAGGAAGATTTCTATCGAACCTTGAACGACAACTATCAAGATAAGATTAGTGTGAACGTAGTGAAAAGCTTTGATGAGTTGTTTGACATGGCCAAAGGTTTCGAGTCGCTCATCTTAAGAAAGAGTGGTTTTACTTTTGGCAAGAGAAAAAGTGAAGGTTCGAGCTATTCAAACTTTTCGAACAAAAAGAACAAGAAAAGTTCCGAAAGTGTCAATAGCGTGAGGAAGGGCGCTTCCGGTGGTTTTACTTTTACGTGCTATAATTGTGGGCAAGCGGGTCATATGGCTCGTGATTGTCCAAAACCATCTTCCGGAAACAAGCTCACTTGTTTTAATTGCGGTAAAGAAGGGCATAAGAAGCCGGAGTGTCCCGATTTGCGCAACGATAATGTTAAGCATTTAGAGAAGACGGCGGGTACGGCTAGGGGTCGCAACTATTTAATGACCAATGATGAAGCCAAACAATCGCGCGAAGTTGTCTCAGGTACTTACATGGTTAATTTTAATCCGGCAAGGATTATTTTCGATAGCGGTGCAAATTTGTCGTTTGTGTCTCCTAAATTTGTACCTAAACTTAATAGACTGTTAGCTAAGTTAAGTCGTCCGATAGAAGTCGAAATAGCGGACGGCAAGACGGTGCTAGTGGTTGATGTGTGTGAAAATTGTGATGTTGTTTTTGGTGCTGAAACCTTTAAAATTGATCTTATTCCAATGACCTTGGGCGACTTTGATATTGTCATTGGTATGGATTGGCTCGATCATTATAGAGCCGATATTGCATGCCATGATAAGTTTATTCGTGTGAAGACCCTAAGTGGGGGAGAGTTAATTATTCATGGTGATAAGCGAAGGAGACCGGTGCTGATATGCACTTTTGCACGGGCACGTCGTTTTGTTGTTACCGGTGGCATGGCTTTCCTTGCTCATGTTGTTGATACTCGCAATGAGCCACCACCTATTCGTGAAATTCCGGTTGTTAGTGAATTCGAAGACGTCTTTCCGGACGAATTACCGGGTGTTCCGGCGGAAAGACAAGTTGAGTTTCGTATTGAGTTGGTTCCGGGAGCTACTCCCATTGCTAAAACTCCTTATCGTTTAGCACCAACGGAAATGCAAGAGTTGTTAAATCAAACCCAAGAGTTGCTCGAGAAGGGTTTTATTCGACCGAGTGCTTCGCCATGGGGCGCTCCGGTGTTATTTGTGATGAAGAAAGATGGTAGTATGCGTATGTGCATTGATTACCGTGAGTTGAATAAAGTGACGATCAAGAATCGTTATCCGTTACCTAGGATCGACGATTTGTTTGATCAACTCCAAGGTGCAACGTACTTCTCTAAAATCGACCTACGGTCCGGCTATCACCAAATGCGGGTCCGTGAGGAAGATATTGAGAAAACGGCTTTTCGAACGCGTTATGGGCATTTTGAGTTTGTGGTAATGCCTTTTGGTCTTACGAATGCACCGGCGGCATTCATGGATCTTATGAACCGAGTGTGCCAACCTATGTTGGACAAGTCGGTAATAGTGTTCATTGACGACATACTAGTCTACTCGAAAAGTATGAACGAACATGAACATCATTTGCGTGAAGTATTGAAGACGCTACGAAAGGAGAAGTTGTATGCAAAGTTCTCCAAATGTGAATTTTGGCTAAGGGAAGTTCAATTCCTTGGTCATATCGTGAACGAAAACGGTATTCAAGTAGATTCGGGGAAGATCGAAACGGTGAAGAGTTGGGGACGACCGACTACGCCTACGGAAATTCGAAGTTTTCTCGGGTTGGCCGGTTATTATCGTCGGTTTATCCAAGACTTTTCTAAGATTGCTTCTCCATTGACGAAGTTGACAAGAAAGAATGCTAGGTTCAATTGGGAGAACGAGCAAGAAATTGCTTTTCAATTGTTAAAAGAGAAGTTGTGTCAAGCTCCGGTGTTAGTGTTGCCGGAAGGTGTTGAAGACATGGTGGTTTATTGTGATGCTTCCTTAAATGGTCTCGGGTGTGTTCTAATGCAAAGAGGTAAGGTCATCGCTTATGCCTCTCGACAATTAAAGGAACATGAAACGAGGTATCCGACTCATGATCTTGAGTTGGCAGCGGTAGTGCATGCGTTAAAAATTTGGCGCCATTACTTGTATGGTGTCAAGTGTACGATTTATTCGGATCATAAGAGTTTGAAACATCTCTTTAATCAACGAGATTTGAATTATCGCCAACGTAGGTGGATGGATGTGGTGAAAGACTACGATTGTGAAATACTTTATCATCCGGGTAAGGCGAATGTGGTCGCGGATGCGTTGAGTCAAAAGAGTCAACATCCGGCGATAAAAGTGGGGTCGTTACGTTTGATTATTACCAACGATTTTCTTGAAAAGCTTGGTGAGATTCAAATAGAGGCTTATGTTCACAACAAGCATACGGAGCGAATCGTGGGCCAATCGGAGTTTATTACTATGGGTCCGCGTGGGTTGTTGTCCTTTTAAGGAAGGGTGTGGGTGCCTAAGATGGGTGATTACCGACGGGTGCTACTTGATGAAGCACATAAGTCAAAATATTCCATTCATCCGGGCGCGACGAAAATGTACCTTGACTTGAAGAAAGATTATTGGTGGCCGGGCATGAAGCGTGATGTTGTGAAGTATGTTGAGCAATGCGTCACGTGTTTGCAAGTAAAAGCCGAACACCAAAAACCGTATGGTAAATTACAGCCGTTAGAAATCCCGAAATGGAAATGGGAGCACATTACCATGGATTTCATTACAAAGTTACCTAAAACGGTGAGAACCCAATTCGATTCGATTTGGGTTATAGTTGACCGATTGACAAAAAGCGCTTTGTTTCTTCCCATTAAAGAAGCGATATCGTCGGAGACCTTGGCTAAGTTGTTTATCAAGGAAGTGGTCGCTCGTCATGGGGTTCCTATATCTATTATCTCGGACCGAGATACCCGTTTTACATCTCGATTTTGGGAAAAGTTTCATGAAGATATGGGTACGCAATTGAAGTTGAGCACGGCGTATCATCCTCAAACGGACGGTCAAACCGAACGTACGAACCAAACTCTAGAAGATATGTTACGGGCGTGCATTATTGATTTTGGTGGTAGTTGGGACGAGCATTTGCCTTTGGTGGAATTCTCGTACAATAATAGTTATCATACTAGTATCGGGATGCCACCGTATGAGATGCTCTATGGGCGTAGATGTCGAACTCCCGTTTGTTGGGGAGAAGTGGGTCAACGAGAGATCGGGAGTACTGATTTGGTTTTGGAGACGAACAACAAGATTGATATTATTCGGGAACATTTGAAGAAGGCTCAAGATAGGAAAAAGTCGTATGCCGACAAACGTAGGCGAACGATCGAATTTCAAGAAGGCGACATGGTGATGCTTAAAGTTTCGCCATGGAAGGGTATTATTCGATTTCGAAAACGGGGAAAGTTAGCTCCTCGGTTTATTGGGCCATTCAAGGTTTTAGCTCGTGTTGGTGAAGTTGCATATCGATTGGAATTACCCGAAGAGCTTGCGGGGATCCATAATACATTTCATGTTTCCCACCTCCGTAAGTTTCTTGCGGATGATTCCTCATGGATGCCTTTAGACGAGATCGAGCTAAACAACAAGTTAGAATATGTCGAGGAACCGATTGCTATCCTTGACGAGAAGGTGAAAATGTTGAGAAATAAAGAGGTGAAAACTTTCAAGGTTCAATGGCGATGAAGTAAAGGTTCCGAGTTCACTTGGGAACCCGAAGAGTTCGTGTTGGTTTATCTTCCCTCGTGTCATGCGGCTTGGATTGCGAGGACGCAATCCGAATAAGTGGGGGAGAGTTGTAAGACCCGAGTATTCGTAGTGTACATATGTGTATATAAGTGTATTGTGCGGTACTTGGATCGGGGTTTGGTTGTATATATTTTAAAAGGCAAAAGAAGCTGGACTGGGAGGGTTGCGCGCCGCGCCATCTGTCTGTGACAGAATCCTCTTTTCCTTTTAATTAGACAATTGGAGGGCATTTTGGTCAATTCACTTTGGAGCCCGAATTTAATACCTTGGATCAGTTTTGGAGCTTCATTCACTCCACTTCCAACAACCTTATCCTCTCAAATTCAATTTCTAGTGAGAGAGTGCATCCTTGAGTGAGAAAGCTTCATTAGAGCTTGAAGGAGGTTGAATCGGGTCTTGGTGCAAGTTCTAAAGTCGTTCATCTAGTCGATAGCTACGTGGTGATTGTGTTGGTAAGTTATAAAACCCAATTTCCTACTTTAATTGCATTAGGGGTTAGGGTTTGGGTTATTAAGACTCATAAAACCCATTTGCTAGTAAATTAGGGGTTTCTTGGGGAATTTGGGTCATGAAGACTCAAGGATGACCAATTAGGGTTTTCAAAGTGTTAAATTAGATTATGAACCTAAATTGGTTAGTTTATGTACTAGAACACCTTAATGATATGTGAATGGGTGTTATTTGGGTTTGGATGACCCAAATGGGTGTGTTGACCTTGAAATGGGTCAAATGGGTCTTTAATGACCTAAGTGGCCTTGCATGTATGAAAACGAGTTAACTTCGTGGTTAAAAGTGTGTTAATACCTTAATTGGCTAAAGTTAGGGTTTTTGGTGAAGTTAACCCATTATTAGGGTTAAAGGTGCAGAATGGGTCAGGATTGCACTTAGGGTCAAAAGACTCTAGATTGTTAAGTGAGTTGCTTGACCGACTTGAGTTGTGGATTGATTATGTGCTAAAATGGAATAGGTACGTTACATTGACGTTGCAAGTGCGGTTATCTTACACGAAGACTTCGAGGTGAGTGGAATAATTATATGCGTATGTATATAATGTATCTATTTGTTGTAGCGTGAAAGGTGTAGTGTCGAGGTGTTAAGACACCACGTTTCACGTGACGAGTGAAGCATCGAGGTGTTAAGATGCCACTCGAGGTGAAGCATCGAGGTGTTAAGATGCCACCTAGGAGTGAAGTGTCGAGGTGTTAAGATGCCACTCCACGTTAAAGAGTGAAGTGTCGAGGTGTTAAGACGCCACCCGAGGGTGAAGTATCGAGGTGTTAAGATGCCACCCGGGGGTTAGTGATACGAGGTGCTAAGTACACTAATGGATGTTATGAACACCAATGGGAAATTCGAGTACCATCCCTTGTACGATTGGTTAACCATGGTTATTTGTGTTGTAAGCATATTATATTATTCGAGTTATATTTATATGCGGTTGTTATGCTAGCTTATGGTATTGGAGATTTATAGCTTGATATTGCGACGATAAGCTAATGTTGTTTGCTAGCATGTTTGCGGTTGTGTAAGTGTATGCAAGTAGGTATAATTATATATGTATTCGTATAATTATTGCATTCACTAAGCCTTGCTTACCCTCTCGTTGTTTACCATTTTATAGGTTCGGTTTTGGACAAGGGTAAGGGCATCGTTTTGGACTAGAGATCCCGCTTGATGCTAGGGGACGCTTTTGGCTTTAGTAGCTCTTGGAGTTTGACCGATAGTTGGGTAGTTTAATCCCAAACGGCATGCTCGTTGTGTAGTTTGGAACTTAAACTTTTGGTGGTCGAAACTCGTACATTTGTATTAAACTCGTAAAACGGCCGATGTGGGCCCCGCTTGTAAAACTTTAATTTTATGTTTGAAACATGTTAGTTTTACATATTTGGTAGTATGGTAAAAAGCGTTTTGTCTAAAAGTGCCGGGAACTAGTCAATCTTTTCGCGGTTAAAAAGTCCCGGGGACAGCCAGATATGGCGCGGCGCGCCGATGGTCTGCAACAAAAATTTTTTTTTATTTCGTATTTTCACAAGGATTTTGTCGGGTGTTGGTTTGGGTTGTTACAAGACAACGCTCCATTTCACTACTACTTCGAAATTCGGACTACTTCCTATCCATTTCTTCTCGAAACGCACCCATTTGCTTCGCAACGGCGGCCGAAACTCTAGCGTTAAACTCCTCGTCATTCGTCTCGATCTCGTTTCGCGTCATCATTCTAAAGAATGCAAAACGATTAGTCCACGAACGTATAAAACAACACGCACAACACCGCCCCATCTTGCTAAACACTCGTCGTACATCACTTGTTAGACACGATTTGCACCCGCAATAAGGTTTGCAAGTCCTTATTACGCACACACGTCATCTCAACTCGTTAGTACAATGACCGCCTCGCTCGATAATATAACCAACACAACGAAAATTCTACGCGATATTAACACACGCAAGAAAATAGCATCACAACACGAGCCAAAAATCCTAGTTAGTCCACCTACAAACAAGGCAATAACTATAACCCGTCCCGACCCGTTCACCTACAAGTCCCGCAACAAATAAGCACACACAAAAGTCTAAGTCTAGGCACCTATCTCAAGTCGCCTAAATCCCTTAGACCATGCTCTGATACCACTTGAAACAACCCAACCCGAATTTAAACCGGCCCGTAAAAATTTTTCTTTAATGCATTAATATTTAGGTCCCAATTATGTTCCAAAAACATCTTTAACACAAATAATAAGTTCAATAAACTTTTAAAACATTTAATACATAGTTTAAATATCCGAACGGACAAACACGACCCGACTATTTTAACTTCCAACAAAATCGAGCATGGTGATTGGGGATACGCTACCCAATCCTAATAAATCCATAAGCACATCTTCTAAAGCAAACTACACAAGTCCACTAGTTCCCACGCTTACCCGAGCCACCACCTCCATGCAAATCTATAAAAATGTAAACAACGAGAGGGTAAGCTAACGCATAGTGAGTGAAAATATACTACATACATATATATGCATAAAATGGACACGCCACGCAAGTAATCAAATAACGCATATTGGAGCATTCAAGCATAAAGGCAAGCTAAGATAAGCATACCGTACGATCACTAAGCAACAAGCTAAAGATACAACAAATATATGTTCACCGGCGACGATGTGAACAACGCCCATAAGCTACACCCTGAGGGTTAGCGACATCACAAACATACAACAATATATAGAACAATATATAGAACAATATATAAATGTAACGACCCGTCAAAATCGCTATTGACGCGGCACGTTAATCATTGATTCCACAGTGAGGTTTTGACCTCTATATGATACGTTTTGATAAAATATTGCATTCATTAAAATAAGTGACTTTCTAAACATAGAAAGTTATAAACATGTGGGCAAGTGCTTAGGTATAAGCAAAACCCCGAAATACATAAGTCTTTAATTTACAGGTTGACATCACAGTCCAATTGTTTATTACACAACGCAGTTTTATTTTGAATGCAATAAACTTTGTACAAAGCATGAGAGACTCCATGCAGGCAACAAGCACATCACAGCGGAAGCATTCTAAGGACCTGAGAATAAAACATGCTAAAAAGTCAACACGAATGTTGGTGAGTTATAGGTTTAATTGCTCGAGTCATAAACATATATAAAGATAGACCACAAGATTTCATCAAAAGTTTATCAATAGATTCTACGTAACAGAGCACCCTGGTAACTAAACTTAACGCTATAGTGATAATTACCCCATTCGTTTTAATACACGCAAACCAACGTGTCTTAAACTCAAATAACATACGTCCGTTAAAAGGCTAGCGCTCTAGCTCGGACGGGGATGTCAAGCCCTATGGATCCATATACAATTATTCGCGCCCACCAGTCCATATCCTATGTACTGGCAGCTACTAGTTACCAAAGCTAAGGGATTTTCGGTTTAACTCAGTGTAGAATTTAGTATGTACTTGTGTCTTATCGCATTTAAAATAAATTGCATATATTCTCAGCCCAAAAATATTTAAAGTATTTAAAAAGGGAGACTATAAACTCACAGTTCAATATTGCGATTCAATATTGTAGGCAAATTGCGTAGACGTAATGATGGTAGATGACTGTATGGTTGGCCTTGGATTCAAGAACAATACCCCGAATAATACCTAATATTTCCTTAGCTTAAAGCGGTTTGAAACCCGAATTAAAAACACCCTCGTATATACCTTATTATTATTAAACTTAAATTTAAAATTATAATTATAATATAAATATAAATATTAAGAGAGAAATGTAATAAACTTCGTCGAACAAACTGCGTATTTATATTACTTTTCGATTTACTGTAGCTCATGCGATCGCATGAGTTTTCAGTGTTTTTGCCATGCGATCGCATGGCCGCCTTTTCTGTTTTTGTTTGCTACTTCGTCGACATCAAATAGTGTACTGTAGCAAATAGTGTTTACTGTAGCAAATAGGGGGGGGTACTGTAGCAAATAGTGTTTTACTGTAGCAATAGTGTTTACTGTAGCAAATCACTGTAGCAAACTCGTTTTCACTGTAGCACTGTAGCAAAATACGGTTTCACTATAGCAAATAGTGTTTTACTGTAGCAAATTGTGTTTTACTGTAGCAAAGTAATTTTTACTGTAGCAAATAGGGTTTTACTGTAGGAAAGTCGTTTTTACTTGTACATATATATATACATACATATAATTGTTCATGAATCGTCGAGAGTAGTCAAAGGTAATTGTATATATGTAACAGTTCTAAAATTTTGAGACTCAATCTAACAGACTTTGTTTAACGTGTTAAAATAATAAATCGTATAGAGAATTGGTTTAAATAAGTCAAAAATTTTCGGGTCATCACAGTACCTCCCCGTTAAAGAAAATTTCGTCCCGAAATTTTGAGTAGTACCTGTTTCATGAGCAATATCAGTGAACAAATGTGGATACTTTTGCTTCATTTGATCTTCACGTTCCCAAGTAAACTCGGGTCCTCGTCTTGCGTTCCAACGAACTCTAACTATCGGTATTTTGCTTTGTTTTAATTGTTTGACCTCACGGTCCATGATTTCAACAGGTTCTTCGACAAAATGGAGTTTATCATTAATTCGTATTTCGTCAAGAGGAATTACGACATCCTCTTCAGCTAAACATTTCTTCAAATTTGACACGTGAAATGTGTCGTGAACACTACTAAGTTCTTGCGGTAGCTTTAATCGATAAGCAACTGCTCCAATTCTTTCGGTGATTTCAAAGGGTCCTACGTACCTAGGACTTAGCTTTCCTCGTTTACCGAATCGTACAACGCCTTTCTAGGGTGACACTTTCAACATGACTTTGTCGCCCACTTGAAATTCTAGCGGTTTTCTTCTTACATCAGCATAACTCTTTTGGCGACTCATGGCCATTTTCAATCGCTGTTGTATTTGAATGATCTTTTCGGTGGTTTCGTGAATAATTTCTGGTCCAGTAAGTTGTCTTTCTCCTACTTCACTCCAACAGATAGGAGATCTGCACTTTCTACCGTAAAGTGCTTCAAATGGTGCTGCGTTGATGCTCGTATGATAGCTGTTATTGTATGCAAATTCTGCCAACGATAAGTGTCGATCCCAACTGGTTCCAAAGTCAATCACGCATGCCCGTAACATGTCTTCCAATGTTTGTATTGTTCTTTCACTTTGACCATCTGTCTGTGGGTGATAAGCGGTGCTCATATCTAATCGAGTTCCCAATGCTTTTTGTAATGATTGCCAAAAACGTGATGTGAATCGGGTGTCGCGATCAGATATGATAGAGATGGGTACACCATGCCTGTAAACTACTTCCTTCAAATATAGGCGTGCTAATTTCTCCATACTGTCTGTCTCCTTTATTGGTAGAAAGTGAGCTGATTTAGTTAGACGATCAACTATCACCCAAATAGTATCATGACTACTTGCAGTCCTTGGCAATTTCGTAATGAAATCCATGGTTATTCTTTCCCATTTCCACTGCGGAATTTCTGGTTGTTGCAGTAATCCTGACGGCTTTTGGTGCTCAGCTTTGACCTTTGCACACGTTAAACATTTGCTTACATAAGTTGCAATTTCTGTTTTCATATTAGGCCACCAATAAAACTTCTTGAGATCGTGGTACATTTTTCCGTTTCCTGGGTGAATTGAGTACCTCGTTTTGTGTGCTTCATCCAGTACTAGTTGCCTTAGGTTACCATGTTTTGGTACCCATATCCTACCAGCAAAATACAGGGTTCCATCGGCTTTTTCTTCAAGTTGTTTTTCTAACCCTTTGCTCATTTCACCTTTTTCGTTTTCTTCTTTTAAAGCTTCTAACTGTGCTGCTTGAATTTGCTTTGTGAGATCAGTACAAATTTTAATATTCAAAGCTCGGACCCTAAGAGGTTTTACTCTTTCTTTTCGACTTAGGGCATCAGCTACAACATTAGCCTTTCCGGGGTGGTAACGGATTTCACAATCGTAATCGTTTAACAACTCTACCCAGCGACGTTGCCTCATATTGAGTTGTTTTTGATCAAAAATATGCTGAAGACTTTTATGATCGGTGTACACTGTACACTTGGTGCCATATAGATAGTGTCTCCATATTTTGAGTGCAAAAACTACTGCTCCAAGTTCTAAATCGTGCGTCGTATAGTTCTTTTCATGAATTTTTAGTTTTCGTGAGGCATATGCGATGACTTTTGTGCGTTGCATTAATACACATCCTAAACCTTGGCGTGAAGCATCACAATAGATCACGAAATCATCATTTCCTTCCGGTAATGACAAAATGGGTGCAGACGTTAACTTCTTCTTTAATAACTGGAATGAGGATTCCTGTTCTGTGGACCAATCATACTTCTTTCCCTTTTGAGTCAATGCAGTTAAGGGTTTGGCGATTCTAGAGAAATCTTGAATGAATCTTCGGTAGTAACCAGCAAGACCTAAGAATTGGCGAATTTGTGTTGGTGTCTTCGGGGTTTCCCATTTACTAATGGCTTTGATCTTGGCGGGGTCAACTTTAATTCCATGTTTACTGACAACATGGCCCAAAAATTGTACTTCTTGTAACCAGAAATCACACTTCGAAAATTTTGCGTACAATTCTTCTTTCTTGAGTATCTCTAGTACCAGTCTTAAGTGTTGCTCATGTTCTTCCTTGTTCTTCGAGTAAATCAATATGTCGTCGATAAAAACAATGACAAATTTGTCTAAATACGGTCTACAGATGCGATTCATTAGATCCATGAATACTGTTGGAGCATTAGTTAATCCAAAAGGCATGACTAGAAACTCATAGTGACCGTAACGGGTTCTGAACGCGGTTTTAGGAACATCTTCTTCCTTCACTCTCAGTTGATGATATCCAGAGCGTAGATCAATCTTAGAATAAACACTTGATCCTTGCAATTGATCAAACAAATCATCAATGCTCGGTAATGGGTACCGATTCTTGATCGTTAATTTGTTTAATTCTCTGTAATCTATGCACATTCTCATAGATCCATCCTTCTTCTTGACGAACAGAATAGGAGCACCCCAAGGTGAAAAACTAGGACGAATAAATCCACGGTCCGATAATTCTTGCAACTGGTCTTGTAATTCTTGCATTTCTGAAGGTGCAAGTCTATATGGAGATCGGGCTACAGGTGCAGCTCCTGGTATGAGATCAATCTGGAATTCTACACATCTGTGTGGAGGTAGCCCCGGTAATTCTTCTGGAAATACTCCAGGATATTCTCTTACAACCGGCATGTCATTAATGCTTCTTTCTTCAGTATCGATCTTCTTTAAATGTGCCAGAATAGCATAACAACCTTTTCTTATAAGTTTCTGAGCCTTCATACAGCTGATAAAGTTCAGCTTTGAGTTGCTCTTCTCCCCATAAATCATTAATGACGTTTCATCCTTACGAGGGATGCGGATTGCTTTCTCAGCGCAAACGACTTCCGCGCTTGTTTTGGACATCCAGTCCATGCCAACGATTACGTAAAAACTTCCTAATTCTACGGGTATCAAATCGATTTTGAAGGTTTCACCAGCGAGATTCATTGCGCAACCATGGCAAATTTTATCGGCTTTTATCAGTTTACCATTAGCTAATTCAATAGTATATTTATCATCTAGAGGTAATGATGCACATTTTAGTTTAAAACTAAAGTCTTTACACATATAACTTCTATCAGCACCCGTATCAAACATAATAGAAGCTAGTTGATTATTAACGGTAAACGTACCCGTGACAAGATTAGGATCCTCACGTGCTTTACTGGCACTAACATTAAATGCCCTCCCTCGTGCGGGTTCTTTGTTCTTCTCCTTATCAGGGCATTGATTTATAAAGTGACCAGACTTCCCGCATCCATAACATTTCTTGACATCGGTTAATTTTGTCTTTACTTCAGAAACGGTGGCATAACAATCTTTCGCCACATGTCCTTTCTTGTTGCACTTATCACATACCACTTGGCAATAGCCTGCATGATGTGTGTAACACCTTTTGCAGAACGGATGAGGTCCCTTATAGTTAGGACTTGCAGTTGCCCCATCTTGTTTACCTTTAAAAGTTTCTTGTTTCTTCAGGTGAGTACTTTTGCCCTTATAGTCTTCCCATTTCCTCTTTCCTTCAGTTGTCTTGACTTCGGTAATTGGTGCCTTAATAGAACTCTCTGTGATCTGGTCCATGAGTTGGTGTGCCATTGTCATGGCTTCCTGCATTGTATTCGGTTTGGACGATGTAACATTTCCTTTGATATTGATCGATAAACCGTCAATATACATTTCTATCTTTCGTTTCTCGTTTGGCACCAATTCGGGACACAACAAGGCTAGTTCCATGAAACGCTTTTCATAGTTATTGAGATTCGCGCCGATAACCTTCAGATTACGTAACTCAGATTCCATTTTTCTGATCTCGTTTCGAGGACAGTACTCCTCGATTAGCATCTTTTTCAGTTCTTCCCAAGAGATATCATATGCCGTATCTATTCCTTCTGCTTTAGCATAATTGTTCCACCAAGTAAGTGCACCGTCTTGCAACGTACACGAAGCATACTTTAACTTGTCTCCGTTCGCACAATTACTGATTTTGAAAACGGACTCCATCTTTTCAAACCATCGGGTTAGACCGACTGGTCCCTCGGTTCCACTAAACGTCTGTGGTTTGCATCCTTGAAAAGTTTTGTATGAGCATCCGTTTCGTGAGTTTGTGTTTACGGCTGCTGCTTTGGCTGCTGCTTCGGCTGTTGCTTTTGCTGCCTCGGCTGCAGTAATTCTTTCATTCACACGTTTCTCGACTAGTTGCTCAAACTCAGCATCCGACATTTGAGACATGTTTCTTCAATAAACACAACAGATATAATTTAATCATATAGAATATTATAGGTAAAATGAGTTGTCAATAGTTATTCGTAGCATATTAATAATATGAACCGATTATTATAAAAGCCTTTTCTTCTTATTAGCATTTTATAATTATTTCTAGGGTATTACCTACCCGTAAAGTTCATTCATAATAGCTAGTACAAGGAATTAACTACTAAAATTCTAATAATATTCCACTATGAAAAATTATAGCGAGTTACTACATTATTATGTAATAATAATAATAAGAAGTAGTAATAATACAAATAATCATTCCATGCATTTATTATTAATAAACCAAAATAATACAATACCATACAATACTGATATTTTACATATGCTTATTTTACATAACAAGATAGAGTAGCACACATAAGCAATAGAATAGCGCATGGAAGATTTATGGTTGCGAGGTCGTTTATTCAGAACTATCAGAAACTTCTTCCCATTTGGTTCTCTCTGCCAATTGTTTGTGTGCACATGGTCCGACAGACATTCTGGCAGTGTATTTTATTTTTAGTTGGGGTTTTGAGGTACCCGTTGCCTCAGTGGGTTTAATACAATAAGGGTGGTTACGGATCGAATGGTCATGTTCCTTTTTAATAATTAAGGACATTTTATTATTGTGGTTGTTTTTATTATCCATAGCAAGTTGGAATTTCTCCTTAGTGATTTCTTTTATTTCATTAGCGAAATCCTCCTCCTTACTGATCTCGTCTGATGACGAACTGTCTGAGTCATGTTTAGGAGAATATGATGACAAACTGCAAGAATATGTACCGGTGGTCATGAACCGAAATCTTCCAGGCGTAATCGGCACAACCCGCCCGTCGGCGGTATATCTGGACCAATGTCCATATTTGTTTAGAAATGGACGATCCTCGTTTACTCCAGGGATCATGGGTCCATGCCAACGATACTGTGGCTCCGGAAAACTAAAGCTGGGTGGAGCTGGAACCTCCTCTGGGTTTACCGGGAGTTGAGATTCCCCGGCTAACACAATTTCTTCTTTAATAGGTATTGGAACGCCCTTTTCAGTTGTGGATAGAATAGATTCAGTGTCCGATTCCGAGTCGTACAAAATGATAGGATTAGAAGAAGTCATCTATCACATAATTGAAACAACAATTACGTTAGCATATAAATATATTACATATAATGTTTTTGACCAAATGATAAGCAAAAATCAGTAAAAACAAATATGGTCATAGTCCAGACTCACTAATGCATCCTAACAATTACCAGTTAAACACACTAATGTAATTTCTGGTTCCCTATGACCTCAAGCTCGGATACCAACTGTAACGACCCGTCAAAATCGCTATTGACGCGGCACGTTAATCATTGATTCCACAGTGAGGTTTTGACCTCTATATGATACGTTTTGATAAAATATTGCATTCATTAAAATAAGTGACTTTCTAAACATAGAAAGTTATAAACATGTGGGCAAGTGCTTAGGTATAAGCAAAACCCCGAAATACATAAGTCTTTAATTTACAGGTTGACATCACAGTCCAATTGTTTATTACACAACGCAGTTTTATTTTGAATGCAATAAACTTTGTACAAAGCATGAGAGACTCCATGCAGGCAACAAGCACATCACAGCGGAAGCATTCTAAGGACCTGAGAATAAAACATGCTAAAAAGTCAACACGAATGTTGGTGAGTTATAGGTTTAATTGCTCGAGTCATAAACATATATAAAGATAGACCACAAGATTTCATCAAAAGTTTATCAATAGATTCTACGTAACAGAGCACCCTGGTAACTAAACTTAACGCTATAGTGATAATTACCCCATTCGTTTTAATACACGCAAACCAACGTGTCTTAAACTCAAATAACATACGTCCGTTAAAAGGCTAGCGCTCTAGCTCGGACGGGGATGTCAAGCCCTATGGATCCATATACAATTATTCGCGCCCACCAGTCCATATCCTATGTACTGGCAGCTACTAGTAACCAAAGCTAAGGGATTTTCGGTTTAACTCAGTGTAGAATTTAGTATGTACTTGTGTCTTATCGCGTTTAAAATAAATTGCATATATTCTCAGCCCAAAAATATTTAAAGTATTTAAAAAGGGAGACTATAAACTCACAGTTCAATATTGCGATTCAATATTGTAGGCAAATTGCGTAGACGTAATGATGGTAGATGACTGTATGGTTGGCCTTGGATTCAAGAACAATACCCCGAATAATACCTAATATTTCCTTAGCTTAAAGCGGTTTGAAACCCGAATTAAAAACACCCTCGTATATACCTTATTATTATTAAACTTAAATTTAAAATTATAATTATAATATAAATATAAATATTAAGAGAGAAATGTAATAAACTTCGTCGAACAAACTGCGTATTTATATTACTTTTCGATTTACTGTAGCTCATGCGATCGCATGAGTTTTCAGTGTTTTTGCCATGCGATCGCATGGCCGCCTTTTCTGTTTTTGTTTGCTACTTCGTCGACATCAAATAGTGTACTGTAGCAAATAGTGTTTACTGTAGCAAATAGTGGATACTGTAGCAAATAGTGTTTTACTGTAGCAAATAGTGTTACTGTAGCACTGTAGCAAAATACGTTTTCACTGTAGCACTGTAGCAAAATACGGTTTCACTGTAGCAAATAGTGTTTTACTGTAGCAAATTGTGTTTTACTGTAGCAAAGTAATTTTTACTGTAGCAAATAGGGTTTTACTGTAGGAAAGTCGTTTTTACTTGTACATATATATATACATACATATAATTGTTCATGAATCGTCGAGAGTAGTCAAAGGTAATTGTATATATGTAACAGTTCTAAAATTTTGAGACTCAATCTAACAGACTTTGTTTAACGTGTTAAAATAATAAATCGTATAGAGAATTGGTTTAAATAAGTCAAAAAATTTCGGGTCATCACAATAAACGTCCAAGGTTAACCCCTTAACCCAATACCAAAACTGACTACCATTTACCAAAATGAAGATTGCTGAACTACACGAGTCTTAGTAAATCCGTATCCACACGAGACTACAATATTCAATAACACAACAAAATCGAGGTTGGCCGAACTACACGAGCCTTAGTGAATCCGCAACCACACGAGATCACTATCTTCAATAACACAACAACATCGAGGTTGGCCGAACTACACGAGCCTTAGTGAATCCGCAACCACATGAGATCACTACCTCAATAAGATGACCGAACTACACGAGTCATCGTGAATCCGAACTACACGTGATCCACTTCTCCAATATCCAAACCCACGGTCACGGGATTATGAAATCCACCACATCGGGGTTATCCAATTCACAACTCAATATCAACCCTTATATAATCCACATCACAAACACGTGTGATAACGTACACACACAATGTGCACCTCGCCAAAGGTGGTCAACCAAAACGCACAATCGTGCCAATTGGACCCATACATAAGTCCATCAAATCCACCTATATGTAATGTGAGCTCTATAACCGAGAATCACTTCACCCGACCCGCACCCATCCTACACATACATATGCACATACGATATTAACACTCACCTTGAAGTCTTGATAAAAGCCACCGAATAATCCGCAACTCGCCAATGGAATGTACGTATTCCATTATCACAAATACAACAACACAATTAGGGAGGATTTACAAACCAACCCAATTGACACTTAGTGCAATTTCGACCCAAATGCACTTTCAAGCACAAACCGCGCCTAAACTAACCAATAATCACTAACACAAGTGAGAATGGTCCTAATACACCAACTAAACCCAATCATAAGTGTTAAACACCAATCTTGCCCAACTTGACACTAAAACCCTAATTTTGACCCATTTCAAAATTAGTCAACCAAACACACCCAAAAGAGCTCCAACACTTCCATAATCACTAATCATAGTGATTACACTCGAATTTAAAAGTCTTACAAGCATAAACTTGCACACCAAACCCAAAACCCGCCAACATCAATAATAAACCCGAATCTTGGTGTTAATCTTTAATTAACAACTAATGGGGTTTCCTCTATGAACATACAATCAAAAGCCCCCAATTTAGATGATGAACACGAAAACGAAATTTGGAGTTAGAGCTTACCGCCAGTATCACCTTGTAGCTAAGAACGCGGAGAACAAAGTTGCCTCTTACACCTTCGATCAAAACCCGAATCTTCCTTTCCAAAATCCCACTTGAATGATTTGAAGTATTTATGTTTTGAGAGAAATGCTGGAATAAAAATGGAAAAGAAAATGAAATAAATGAATGAGTGGACCAGAATTGGGGCTTAAATCTGCCTCATAAGTGAAATGACCAAAACGCCCTCGAAAAACCCTTTATTTTACAAAATCAGGAATCAGCCCGCCAGCATCGCCGCGTCGCGGCCCACTTCCTCGTGCCGCGACATATAACGCGATCTGGCATCTTGTTTACCTGCCTTCTGAATCTGAATTGCTTGAAATGCCGCGCCGCGGCCCATTCTGTCGCGCCGCGACCTTTAACGTGGTCTGATCAGTTTCCTCGCGTACAAGAACTCCAAGCCACGAACATGTCTCAAATCCCTTTATACTCTAGTCATACATACCCGATACACCTACATATCATAGACGGGGAAAACGGGGTGTTACAAGACTACGCACGGTCGATAGGCGGTCGACCGTGGATGTAGTCGTACGACAATTTGACAATTTGTTGTCCTATATTTACCCTCTTTAATATCCAAAAAAGCTTTTTCACCAATCACATCTCTTCTTTGAACCCCAACCACTGGATCTTTAGACTTTTTGTACTATTTTCAGGTACTTTTCAAAGTGGTCCAATATTCTTTCAATTTTCTTCAAGGTAAGCATCCAAATTTTCTTTTTAATTTTTCTTATACTTGTAAGAGTCTTTCTAAACAAGTAGGAACACTTATTTTCTGGCATGAATTCATCCAATTATGTGAAAACAAATTGTTATGGAAAAATTATTTATCAAATGTGCCATGAAAGTGTTTTCTTGCATAAATCTCATACATGTTTTAAGAACAATTTTATTACAACCCACTCATGCACACACATATGTTTGAACAAGCCATTATAATACTTGTCAATCTCATGACTTTTATCTATACTTGGCAAATATAAAACAAAATGATGAAACTTGTCAAAACTTTCAAAAGAAATGGCACAACTTACTTTCAAAAGCTTCTTTTCAAAAATGAGTCTAGACAAGGACTAATCTATACATGTTTAGCATATAGTTTTTCAAAAACATATAATAAACTTCAATGCTTTGCTAAAAATGGTGTTTTCCTAGGAAATGACCAACACACGAAATCAACGTATTACAAACAATAGGCAACACATGGAAACAAGGACACTTCATGAAGAGCGTATTGTTTACCATACCGAATTTCCCGAACTAACTCAACTTTTCACTCAAAATAATTGTTTCTCATTCCTTGAGTTTGATGAGGCTATTTATCCAACTTTGATTAGAGAATTTTATGCTCATCTTGACCTTTCAAATCTCGACCAAGTTGCATTTCAATTTTCAATACACTCTATACTTGGTCTCTTGAACAATTTTGCAACCGTTATGGCTATTCCATCCAATGGGCGTTCTTTCCACTCCTTGTACCAATCTAAGGTCACTTAATCCTACATTTCCATTGCAACCTATCTTAGATCTCGTCACCATTCTGGAAGTACCTCGAAATCCCAACCAACGCCTTCGTATTCAAGATGATGAAATATGCCATGATCTTCAACTCCTATTGAACGTCATTCACAACAACGTTTACTGTAGGGAACCTACCGCCACACGTGTCTCGGGAACCGAAGTTGTCATCATGTGGTTCTTTCTTACTCATGAGCCCATAAATTACGCTTACCTCATGACTCGACGAATGTGTTACCTTCGAGAGCTAGGAAGTCGCCCTCTTCCATACTCAAACCATCTCAATCGACTTTTCCAACCCGTGTCCACAATTCCTCTCACTGTGACGACCTGGAAAATTTCGACTAATTTTAAATCAAACTCTCGATACGATTTAATATTTTGACACGATAAAAAAGTCTGTTAGGTTGAATCTCAAAAATTTTAAACTGTTTCATGAATTCAATTTAACCCTCGACCATTTCCGAAGATTCACGGACAACAACTTATATAAAGATATATACAAATATATATGAAATATGTTACAACGTAATTAACCAAAATATATTAAAACATTTTATATATAGTTTATTTGTAACAATAGAAATATATTAATATTTCTTTTTATATATTAAAAGTAAGTATATTTATATATTTAATATATCAATATATTCTTATAATTAATTATTACACTATATATTTAAATTATAATATATAACACATATTTATATATATCAAGTTTATAAGATAAAATATATGTTTTAGATATATATATTAGTTTAATTTAATATTCTATATATAACTAATGATTTATATATTTTACAATATATAGTTTATTGATATCTATATATTTTATTTGGATGTAGATATAACTAATAACGTTTATGATACGTTATTTATGAATTGTGGTAACTAAAAACGTCTATAATAGATTTCTAGGAATAAGATATGCATATATATATATATATATATATATATATATATATATATATATATATATATATATATATATATATATATATATATATATATATATATATATATATATATATATATATATATAGTGGTAGGATCAAGAGGGAAGTAACCATTCGGGGGGAAGCGGGGGGAAACAAAAACTTTTTTTTTTTCATTTTTTGAAAAAACTTTGTTCACGAACATTATAGATGAGATGAAAATATGAACATTTAGTAGAGACACTTTGTGATAAATGCTTTTATTTTGGCAAGAAAACGCTCGAAGAAGTAATATATAACAATTGTCGTGTTTTTCGAGCGTATTTTGAGGTTTTAGCTATTGGGGTTTAAATATTATGGTTTAGATATTAGGGTTTATAGGGTTTAGATATTAGGGTTTAGAAATTTAGGGTTTAGGGTTTAGATTTAGGGTTTAGATTTAGGATTTAGATTGAGTTTTTAACACGAGCGGTTTAGAGTTTTGGGTTTAGGGTTTAGGGTTTAGGGTTTGGTGTTTTGGGTTTATGGAATAAACTCAAAACACCAAACACCAAACCCTAAACCCTAAACCCTAAACTCTAAATCGGGCTAAATTTTACTTCACAAAACATGGAAAAAAAACGTTCATATTCTTCATGAACAATATTATCTTGAATGTTATTTTTGTCGATCGTTTTTCCGCCTAAATAATAACATTCATCACGAAGTGTCTCTTCTAAATGTTCATATTTTCGTGTAATCTTGATGCCGGAAAAAAAAATTCAAAAAAAACGAAAAAAAAAATTTTTTCTTCCCCCCGCTTCCCCCCGATTGGTTACTTCCCCATTGATACTGCCTATATATATATATATATATATATATATATATATATATATATATATATATATATATATATATATATATATATATATATATATATATATATATATATATATATATATATATATATATATATATATATATATATATATATAATAATAATAATATGAAATATTATATATTATAGTTGTTAGAATTAATTATGTAAAATAACATAATTTGTTATATCAATATTAATATTATTAAATTATATTATTAATATCATTATTATTATTATTTATTATTATCATTATTATTTTATCCTTATTCTTATTATTATTTTGATATTATTATTAATATTAATATTAATATTAATACTACTATTATTATTAGTATTTTTATTAACATATTTATATTTATTAATTAATTATAATCTTGCAGATAAAAATGAAATCAATTGTATATCCCTATCTGTTTATTATTATTTTTCCTCACTGAATGAAACTTATATACTTCCTGTCTGCAAGATTTTAAACGTCGACTTCACAAAATCAATTAGGATCAAATTTAACTGTTAAATCATGTACTTAATCATACTATATAATTTACCTACTGCCATTTGAGAATCAAAAACAGAAAAAAAAAATTGAAAATACAGCTCGTACCCTGTTCTTGAGCCAATTTAATCAAAAACTCGATTTCGTATTGAATTTCAAAATCTATAAATGGGGTTGTGCTAGAAATCTTCCACTTAAACTATCTGTAAGTTTTCATGCTCCAATTTCTTATATAGAATTCAAATTTTTGAGTCAAAGATTAAAATTCAAAAAGTCAAAGATGGTGTTCATCATAAAATTTGAAATCGTTCTAATGTTTCTGGTATAATTGATGATCCATAAAGATTATAGGAATGATTTACAACAAAATTCATGTTGTAATCATAGTCTATAACAGTTTTAAATTTAAAATTTGATTTGAAGTTACTCGTGTTCCTGACAGCGTTTAGCAACAGCTCAAATTCGAATTTTAATTCAAAATCTTTAAATGCAGTTGTGGTTGAAATATTTAACTCAAACTATCTGGAAAATTACAAATTTCAATTCTTGATAACGAGCTCGAATTTTGGAGTCAAAGTTATTGTTTTAAAAGTCAAACAGAAGTTGTTCGATTAAATTAGAATTATCTGTTACTTTTCAAATTTAATTGAGAATCTCAGAAGTTTATAGGAACGATTTGAAACCTGTTTCATGTTATAATTGTAAGCTAAAACTATCTAGAAATTGAAATCATGATTTAGGTTTTTATTTTCTATTTTGTCGAACCCGTACAGCTATTTTGTTATTTCTTTTAACTGAGATTGTTAATTTCAATTACATGATGTTTGGAATTGAGTTTCAAAGTTAAAACGAACATTAATTTGAATTTAGGATTGGTTCTGGTCGACTTGAAAATTTGAAGAAAGTGAAGAACTGGAAACCGAAACAAAATGGGTTAAATATATATTGGGGGCAATATTAATCAGAAAAAACGAAACAGCAGAATGGTCTTGTGAGTGTTCGGGTATTCGAGAGGTCACGGGTTCGAGCCTGGTTCGGAGAATTTTTTTGTTAGAACAAGCTTTTAAGGTAGTTTTTATTATCAAATTATTATTATTATTATTATTATTATTATTATTATTATTATTATTATTATTATTATTATTATTATTATATTATTATTATTATTATTATTATTATTATTATTATTATTATTATTATAAACACTAGTATGGATATCATGATTATGATTAGTATTAACATGATTATTTATGATTATAATTATATGTATATCATTAAGAATATAATCATAAGTATAAGCTGGCATATGATAATGATAATTATGATTTAAATATGATCCTTATATATATATATATATATATATATATATATATATATATATATATATATATATATATATATATATATATATATATATAAGGGTAGGATCAAGAGGGGAGTAACCATTCGGGAGGAAGCGGGGGAAAGCAAAAACTTTTTTTCCCGTTTTTTGAAATAACTTTGTTCACGAACATTATAGATGAGATGAAAATATGAACATTTAGTAGAGACACTTTGTGATAAATGTTTTTATTTTGGCGGAAAAACGCTCGAAGAATTAATATATAACAATTATCGTGTTTTTCGAGTATATGTTGAAGTTTTAGCTATTGGGGTTTAGATATTAGGGTTTAGATATTGGGGTTTATAGGGTTTAGATATTAGGGTTTAGAAATTTAGGGTTTAGGGTTTAGATTTAGGGTTTAGATTTAGGATTTAGATTGAGTTTTTAACACGAACGGTTTAGAGTTTAGGGTTTAGGGTTTAGGGTTTAGTGTTTTGGGTTTATGGAATAAACCCAAAACACCAAACCCTAAACCCTAAACCCTAAACTCTAAATCGGGCTAAATTTTACTTCACAAAAAATGAAAAAAAAGACGTTCATATTCTTCACGAACAATATTATCTTGAATGTTATTTTTGTCGATCATTTTTCCGCCTAAATAATGACATTCATCACGAAGTGTCTCTTCTAAATGTTCATATTTTCGTGTGATCTTGATGCCGGAAAAAAAAAATCCAAAAAAAACGAAATTTTTTATTTATTTTTTTTCTTCCCCCGCTTCCCCCCGATTGGTTACTTCCACATTGATCCTGCCCATATATATATATATATATATATATATATATATACTCATAAAAAGAAAGGTTTGTTTAGTGTAGCAGGGTAGCATTGTAATTTCACTGGACTAAAAAATTCTCCTGGCTTCTTGTTCACGATATTGCCACTTGCGAGCTTTTTATTGGTAAACTACAAGCTTTTGACACATGTCTTGAAAAATGCCACGTTTCCAACCATGAATTATCTCCACTTTTATTTCACTCATATAGCATCCATGTACAGAAACAGATATCGACTTCATCTTCTTTGTTTTATCTTTTTGGAACATATTTTTGTAATTTGTAATATATGCTTCTTCAATATAAAAGAATTGCAGCTAATCTGTTTCTTTGTTTCTATTTGCTTTTTTAAACCCTCATCTATCGATTTTCATGGACTTTGGGGTTTAATTTCTTTAGCCTTCATCTGTTGATTTTCATGAAAATTAGGGTTTTAATTAGATTTTGATTTCATTTTCATTGCAGATGCAGATATCAACTGAAGGTTATTTGTATCAAGTGCGTTGGACGATAATCCAACTCAAGGGAGCGATTAAATGATTCGAGAGGATGTTAGGACAGTGAAGAATTGAAGATTATTAGGTTCGAATTGGGTAACTTTTTTTTTTTATGTTTCTGTTGTTTTGTGTTTTCTTAATTGCAACAGCAAGTCAGTATGACTAACTTTATAAGTTTCATGTGTTTGGTATTTTTTTTTTTTCTTTTATGTATATTCAGGTGGTTTAACTACACTGAATTGGGTGTGCTTAATTGATTTGTGGTATTATAAACGTGTGCTCCTTATTTTTTAGTGTACAATTTAAGTTGTAGTAACATCAACATCATGTTCTTGGATTATGCTTACACTTCATTGGAAGAATGTGGGTGGCAGGTATTTTTATAGTTATGCTTTTGAAATTTGTATGCCTATCTTCAACTTCCATTAAAATAGGGTTGATCATTTCAATATTAGATATTAGGGCACAGTTTTTCCCAATTTCATCGTCAGTCGAACTTTTGATACAAAAAGTTTAAAATTCCGTTTATACATATAACATATGTAATAGAAAACTTAGAATTATAATAATAAGAAAATCTTTTGTGTAGCTGTAGGACTTGACACTTAAATAGTAAGCTGATTTTTAAGGTTGGTAATGTAGGTGAAACGATAACCATTGTTGGTGACCCCTATCCTACGTTGTTGAGGTACTTAGATTGTACACGTTCCGAGCCACGTTATGTGTTTCAGGATGATGTTTTTTTTTTTCTTTCCAGTTTTAGATTATGGAATATGTAAGCTCGATTAAGTTTCAACTTTAGTGATGAGTTTGGTTTAACAATGATCATTTAATAAAAGCATAAACTCAAAAGTGGCTCTGAATTGTTTTTATTCATTGTGTTTTGTTCTATTCAAAGCTTAGATCAAGAATCCTAAACCACCGAGTAATACATCTCTGTTTGCCTTTTGCTTTTGCTGACTTTGGTGTCTGTTCATTTTACCCAAGCAGGGATCAAAGATTGGTTCTCTTCTCGTGTTTAAAATTGACCCACTTTTTAGCCATATGAATTCTTAATTGTTTATGTATGTAACTCGGAGCATTTTTCTATGCATTTGTGTGAACTTTATGTTGAATGTCCTTGAAAATGACCATGTCAACCTGCATCAAGTCGAATTCTCCTTTACATGGTAGCCGAAGACACGGGCGGAGCCAGGATTTCAAGTCGGCGGTGGCACAAAATAAATTTAAGTTTATCAAGTTACAGAAAGTTATTCAATAACTATGATTCAATACAAACATTTGTGCATCGCATTAGTATATAATCAATATTTATTAAGTTGTATGTAGAAACACATAAAATTAGTATATAATCAATATTTATTAAGTTGTATGTAGAAACACATAAAACGAACAACCAAGATTCTAGCAACAAATAAATGACGAATAATAAATTTAAATTTATTTATGTATAATTACTTAAAACAAAGTGCAAGTATTACTTCAAGTGAAAGAAAAAAAACAGCGATCACTATAAAATTAATATTCAAATGTGTTGATTATGTTTTGGTCAATACTCCCTATAGGATACTACCTAATTATTTTTAACCGGAAAGAAAATTAAAAGCAGCAGCTATGCAGTTTGTTATTTAGAACCATGCAATTCGTTATTAATCCATTACGGAGTATTAAAGAATTGAACCAATATATATTATAATATGTTGAGTGTGATATTATTTGGATTCACTCCATGGCACTATTTCTGTTGGATGGTGGCACAAACCTAAAAGGCCTTGAAATTTATAAGGACCAAAGTTTAATAGTTCCATAGTAATGCATAAAGTGAAGAATTTAGTGGTGGCACGTGCACCCTCACATTACTACTTGGCTCCGCCTCTGGCTGAAGAGACGACTAATGAAGGGGTCAATGTGTCTTAAATCACAAACTGGGCCGTGCATATGCACGGCGTTTAGCCTCCTAGTGTGTATATATATATATATATATATATATATATATATATATATATATATATATATATATATATATATATATATATAGTGGTAGGATCAAGAGGGAAGTAACCATTCGGGGGGAAACAAAAATTTTTTTTTTTCGTTTTTTGAAAAAACTTTGTTCACGAACATTATAGATGAGATGAAAATATGAACATTTTGTAGAGACACTTTGTGATAAATGTTTTTATTTTGGCGGAAAAACGCTCGAAGAAGTAATATATAACAATTATCGTATTTTGAGGTTTTAGCTATTGGAGTTTAGATATTAGGGTTTAGATATTAGGGTTTATAGGGTTTAGATATTAGGGTTTAGAAATTTAGGGTTTAGGATTTAGATTTAGGGTTTAGATTTAGGATTTAGATTGAGTTTTTAACATGAACACCAAACCCTAAACCCTAAACTCTAAATCGGGCTAAATTTTACTTCACAAAACATGAAAAAAAAACGTTCATATTCTTCACGAACAATATTATCTTGAATGTTATTTTTGTCGATCGTTTTCCCGCCTAAATAATAACATTCATCACGAAGTGTCTCTTATAAATGTTCATATTTTCGTGTGATCTTGATGCCGGAAAAAAAAATTTCAAAAAAACGAAAAAAAAAAATTGCTTCCCCCCGCTTCCCCCCGATTGGTTACTTCCCCATTGATCCTACCCATATATATATATATATATATATATATATATATATATATATATATATATATATATATATATATATATATATATATATATATATATATATATATATTGATTATGATAAATATATTATTAACATTATCATTATTATTAAAAACTATCATTTTTATTAAAATAATTAGAATTCTCATTATTATTATTATTAAAAGTATCATTTTTTGTAAAAGTATTATTTTTATTATAATTATCATTATTACTAAAAACATCATTTTTATTAAAGTTTTCATTATTACAAAAATTAACATTATTATTAAAACTATCATTATTTTTGTTATTACTATTATTATATTTATCATTATTATTATCATTATTATTATTATGAATAGTATGATTAATTATTATTATTATAAGTATTATGAAAATAATTAAAATTTAGAATTTATATATAATATGGAATTATTAATATTATTATTATCCTTGCTATTATTATTATTATTATTATTATTATTATTATTATTATTTTTATATACGTATGGTATTATTAATACAACAATTGAGATGGCTATTATTATTATCAAAATATTTATATAAAACATATATAAAAGTATGTATAAATAATATATATTACTAATATTGATATATATAAAATTTGTTCGATTACAAGTATATGTTTTAATATATATATATAATTGATATAGGTTCGTGAATTCGACGCCAACCCTGCATTGTTCAGTTTCGTCGTATGAATATTTTTACTACAAAATATCGTATCGTGAGTTTCATTACTCCCTTTTTAAATGCTTTTGCAATATATATTTTTGGGACTGAGAATACATGCGCTGTTTTATAAATGTTTGACGGAATCGACACAAGTACTCGAAAATTACATTCTATGGTTGGATTATCGAAATCGAATATCACCCCTTTTAGCTTGGTAGCTTAAGAATTAGTTTGGACGTTATAATTGCCTACTAATTGACGCGAATCCTAAAGATAGATATACGTACCTTGACAAGTCCCATTCGGGGTACGCATGCTTTAGTACTTCGATCAATATATACTGATTGCGACGGCCGGTATATAGCATACTAATTGCGATGAGCCGGTATGCGGGGGATATTCTATATGCATCATGTTAGTTCGGTTATCAAGCGTTCACCATATGAATGATTTTTATGCAGATTGCATGATGTTTATGAAAAATGGAAATGAAAATCTTGTGGTCTATTAAAATTATGGAAATGACCGATTATGATAAACTAATGAACTCACCAACCTTTTTGTTGACACTTTTAAGCATGTTTATTCTCATGTATGAAAGAAATCTTCCGTTGTGCATTTGTTCATTTTAGAGATATTACTTGGAGTCATTCATGGCATATTTCAAAAGACGTTGCATTCGAGTCGTTGAGTTCAACAAGATTATTATTAAGTCATTTATAGTTTGGATATATTATGAAATGGTATGCATGCCTGTCAACTTTCGTTGTAATAAAAGTTTGTCTTTTAAAAACGAATGCAATATTTGTAAAATGTATCATATAGAGGTCAAATACTTCGCAATGAAATCAATTATTATGTAACGTTTATAATCGATATGAACGGGGCATTTCACTCACCTATTGGGTTGCACATCCGGTCATCATCCTCTCTCCTGACAATGAAGATTCAACTATCTCCAATGCATTTAGCACCAACGGCATTTATCATTAATTTAGAAATGTTGGTTAAGATTAGGTTTAAGGGCGGGTAGATACAACACTTGTCCTAGAATTAAAACTTATTATGTACTAATGCACTTGTTATGATTATTATGTTGTCACTCTTTTACTTTCTATATTGGTTCAAGGGGGAGCCATACTTTTGATAAGCATGTACAGTTCAAGGGGGAGCATTACTCTAGGGCACGTTTAGTTCTAGGGGGAGCTAACTGTAGTGACCCGAACTTTTCCATGTTTATATATATTAATTGAGATTGATATTTACATGATTAAATGTTTCCAACATGTTAAGCAATCAAACTTGTTAAGACTTGATTAATTGAAATATGTTTCATATAGACAATTGACCACCCAAGTTGATCGGTGATTCACGAACGTTAAAACTTGTAAAAACTATATTATGACATATATATGGATATATATATAGTTAACATGATACTATGATAAGAAAACATATCATAAAGTATATTAACAATGAACTACATATGTAAAAACAAGACTACTAACTTAATGATTTTTAAACGAGACATATATGTAACGATTATCGTTGTAAAGACATTTAATGTATATATATCATATTAAGAGATATTCATACATGATAATATCATGATAATATAATAATTTAAAATCTCATTTGATATTATAAACATTGGGTTAACAATATTTAACAAGATCGTTAACCTAAAGGTTTCAAAACAACACTTACATGTAACGACTAACGATGACTTAACGACTCAGTTAAAATGTATATACATGTAGTGTTTTAATATGTATTCATACACTTTTGAAAGACTTCAAGACACTTATCAAAATACTTCTACTTAACAAAAATGCTTACAATTACATCCTCGTTCAGTTTCATCAACAATTCTACTCGTATGCACCCGTATTCGTACTCGTACAATACACAGCTTTTAGATGTATGTACTATTGGTATATACACTCCAATGATCAGCTCTTAGCAGCCCATGTGAGTCACCTAACACATGTGGGAACCATCATTTGGCAACTAGCATGAAATATCTCATAAAATTACAAAAATATGAGTAATCATTCATGACTTATTTACATGAAAACAATATTACATATCCTTTATATCTAATCCATACACCAACGACCAAAAACACCTACAAACACTTTCATTCTTCAATTTTATTCATCTAATTGATCTCTCTCAAGTTCTATCTTCAAGTTCTAAGTGTTCTTCATATATTCTACAAGTTCTAGTTACATAAAATCAAGAATACTTTCAAGTTTGCTAGCTCACTTCCAATCTTGTAAGGTGATCATCCAACCTCAAGAAATCTTTGTTTCTTACAGTAGGTTATCATTCTAATACAAGGTAATAATAATATTCAAACTTTGGTTCAATTTCTATAACTATAACAATCTTATTTCAAGTGATGATCTTACTTGAACTTGTTTTCGTGTCATGATTCTGCTTCAAGAACTTCGAGCCATCCAAGGATCCGTTGAAGCTAGATCCATTTTTCTCTTTTCCAGTAGGTTTATCCAAGGAACTTAAGGTAGTAATGATGTTCATAACATCATTCGATTCATACATATAAAGCTATCTTATTCGAAGGTTTAAACTTGTAATCACCAGAACATAGTTTAGTTAATTCTAAACTTGTTCGCAAACAAAAGTTAATCCTTCTAACTTGACTTTTAAAATCAACTAAACACATGTTCTATATCTATATGATATGCTAACTTAATGATTTAAAACCTGAAAACACGAAAAACACCGTAAAACCGGATTTACGCCGTCGTAGTAACACCGCGGGCTGTTTTGGGTTAGTTAATTAAAAACTATGATAAACTTTGATTTAAAAGTTGTTATTCTGAGAAAATGATTTTTATTATGAACATGAAACTATATCCAAAAATTATGGTTAAACTCAAAGTGGAAGTATGTTTTCTAAAATGGTCATCTAGACGTCGTTCTTTCGACTGAAATGACTACCTTTACAAAAACGACTTGTAACTTATTTTTCCGACTATAAACCTATACTTTTTCTGTTTAGATTCATAAAATATAGTTCAATATGAAACCATAGCAATTTGATTCACTCAAAACGGATTTAAAATGAAGAAGTTATGGGTAAAACAAGATTGGATAATTTTTCTCATTTTAGCAACGTGAAAATTGGTAACAAATCTATTCCAACCATAACTTAATCAACTTGTATTGTATATTATGTAATCTTGAGATACCATAGACACGTATACAATGTTTCGACCTATCATGTCGACACATCTATATATATTTCGGAACAACCATAGACACTCTATATGTGAATGTTGGAGTTAGCTATACAGGGTTGAGGTTGATTCCAAAATATATATAGTTTGAGTTGTGATCAATACTGAGATACGTATACACTGGGTCGTGGATTGATTCAAGATAATATTTATCGATTTATTTCTGTACATCTAACTGTGGACAACTAGTTATAGGTTACTAACGAGGACAGCTGACTTAATAAACTTAAAACATCAAAATATATTAAAAGTGTTGTAAATATATTTTGAACATACTTTGATATATATGTATATATTGTTATAGGTTCGTGAATCAACCAGTGGCCAAGTCTTACATCCCGACGAAGTAAAAATCTGTGAAAGTGAGTTATAGTCCCACTTTTAAAATCTAATATTTTTGGGATGAGAATACATGCAGGTTTATAAATGATTTACAAAATAGACACAAGTACGTGAAACTACATTCTATGGTTGAATTATCGAAATCGAATATGCCCATTTTTATTAAGTCTGGTAATCTAAGAATTAGGGAACAGACACCCTAATTGACGCGAATCCTAAAGATAGATCTATTGGGCCTAACAAACCCCATCCAAAGTACCGGATGCTTTAGTACTTCGAAATTTATATCATATCCGAAGGGTGTCCCGGAATGATGGGGATATTCTTATATATGCATCTTGTTAATGTCGGTTACCAGGTGTTCACCATATGAATGATTTTTATCTCTATGTATGGGATGTGTATTGAAATATGAAATCTTGTGGTCTATTGTTACGATTTGATATATATAGGTTAAACCTATAACTCACCAACATTTTTGTTGACGTTTAAAGCATGTTTATTCTCAGGTGAATATTAAGAGCTTCCGCTGTTGCATACTAAAATAAGGACAAGATTTGGAGTCCATGTTTGTATGATATTGTGTAAAAACTGCATTCAAGAAACTGATTTCGATGTAACATATTTGTATTGTAAACCATTATGTAATGGTCGTGTGTAAACAGGATATTTTAGATTATCATTATTTGATAATCTACGTAAAGCTTTTTAAACCTTTATTTATGAAATAAAGGTTATGGTTTGTTTTAAAAATGAATGCAGTCTTTGAAAAACGTCTCATATAGAGGTCAAAACCTCGCAACGAAATCAATTAATATGGAACGTTTTTAATCAATAAGAACGGGACATTTCAGTTGGTATCCGAGCGTTGGTCTTAGAGAACCAGAATTTTGCATTAGTGTGTCTTATCGAGTTTGTTAGGATGCATTAGTGAGTCTGGACTTCGACCGTGTTTATTTGAAAAAAATGATTGCTTAACAAATTTTGTTGGAAACTATATATTTTTAACATGTGAATATTATGTGATATATTAATCTCTTAACGCGTTTGATATTATGTGATAGATGTCTACCTCTAGAACAAGTCCCATTGACTCACCTAATAATAATGAAGAGTCAAATGTAAATTGGAATGATTCGTGGACTGATTCACAAGTTCTCGAAGAGGAACCGGAAGAAGAGTCGGAACCGGAAGAAGAATCGGAACCGGAAGAAGAATCGGAACCGGATGAAGAAATAGAACCAGTGGGGGAAATAATAAAACGGTTAAGTAAAAGAAAATCCTCAACCAACCGACCAAGGTTAATTATGGTCAATGGTGTTTCCGCCAAGGAAGCAAAATATTGGGAGGATTACCAATTCTCCGATGAATCGGATTCCGACGAGAATTCCGATGATGTTATAGAAATTACCCCAACTGAATTTAAAAAGGCAAAAGAAAATAATAAGGGAAAGGGCATAAAAATAGAGAAATCTAATTCCAACCCCGGTGAACTTTATATGTATCGTCAATGCCCGAAGTCCTTAAGTTGTAACAATGACCCGGGAACCTCTAAACCACCAGGTTTTTCTAAACCAATGTGGACAACGACGGCTCGTATTAGGGGAACATCATATATCCCTAGAAACTTGGCAAAACGAACCAAAACCGAAGAAGAAGAAACGAGCGAGTCGGAATAAGATAGTTGTATTCGTGTGGTGTAATATATGTAATATAGTGTTCTTATGCTTTATGATATATGTAAAAATTGCTTGTATTAATAAGTATTTTTTTTATGAATCTAACTCTTGTCTATTTTACAGTTTAAAAACACAAAATGGATAGACAACCCAATATTTTAAGAGACCTACCCGGATACATGATTGATGAAATCTTGTCTAGAGTCGGCCAGAATTCTTCGGCACAACTATTTAAGGCGAGATCAGTTTGTAAGACATTCGAAGAACGTTCCAAGAATGTCTTGGTTTATAAGAGACTTTCGTTTGAAAGATGGGGGATATCACATTGGGAAACCCATAAGTTACGATGTGTTTACTTTGACGCATATATTGCGGGGAACCCAAATGCTATTTTACGCAACGGGTTAAGAAATTATTTTGACTCAATATATCCGAATATTGGACTTCGTGATTTAGAAAAAGCGGCTAACATGCAACATAAAGAAGCATGTTATGCTTACGGATTAGTAATGTTCGCTTCTCACCAAAGTGAGAACAAGAACATCGGGCTACAACTATTAAACAAAACGTTTCCACAAGTGACGGAGTCGGTAATTGGGGTAAGAAATGAGGTTTTTAGATTATTACGGGACTGTTGGACATTACGTAACCCTCGTCCCTTTGATGACGTTACAACACGCTGTCTTATCAACGGCCATAACGGTTATGTTGCACAAGACCAAGGATGGGAAGTAGTCCTAGTAAAACCAGAATGCATGACTTGTTTCTGGACGTATGAATTACGTGTCTTTATTGCCTTTGCTGAACGACTTGTGTACTAGCTAGAATTGTCTTCACAACTATTTTGTATCAAAGCTATTGTGTGCTATATTTCATGCTTTATGTAAAATAAGCGGTATTGTAAGTTTGTAAAATATTGTATAAAAGTTTGAACGCGAAATATTATTATAATCAGTTTTTCATATAGAATTGTAGTAGTTGAATTGTATATTAGCTACTAAGTATGAACTTAACGGGTAGGTACTACCCGAATTTAAACTTATAAAACGCTAATATGAAGAAAAAGCTTTTATAAATGAGTTCATATTATGCTACGAAATACTATTAACTACTCTTAATATTCTGTATGATTAACTTGTTCCATTTAACTATTTTGAAGGAAATGGCACCGACTACTCGACACACCGTGAATATGAATGAAGAGGAATTCCGTACTTTTCTAGCTTCAAACATAGCTGCAGTACAGGCTGCGCTACATACCAACAATAACCTTGGATCTAGCAGTACAGGAAATCGTGTAGGTTGCACCTACAAAGAATTCACTGCCTGCAAACCTTTGGAATTTGATGGAACCGAAGGACCGATCGGATTGAAACGGTGGACCGAGAAGGTCGAATCGGTGTTTGCCATAAGTAAGTGTACTGAAGAGGACAAAGTGAAGTACGCTACGCATACCTTCACAGGTTCTGCGTTAACATGGTGGAATACCTATCTAGAGCAAGTGGGACAAGACGATGCGTACGCACTATCGTGGTCAGCATTCAAGCACTTGATGAACGAGAAGTACCGTCCCAGAACCGAGGTCAATAAGCTCAAGACAGAACTTAGAGGGTTACGAACCCAAGGATTTGATATTACCACGTACGAAAGACGATTCACAGAATTGTGCCTATTGTGTCCGGGAGCATTCGAAGATGAGGAAGAGAAGATCGACGCGTTTGTGAAAGGATTACCGGAAAGAATCCAAGAAGATATAAGTTCACACGAGCCCGCCTCCATACAACAGGCATGTAGAATGGCTCACAAACTCGTGAACCAAATTGAAGAAAGAATTAAAGAACAGACTGTTGAAGAGGCCAATGTGAAGCAAGTCAAAAGAAAGTGGGAGGAAAACGGTGATAAGAATCACCAATACAACAACAACAACAATTACAACAATAATCGCAACAATTATCCCAACAATCGCAACATCAATCTCAACTACAACAAACGGCCCAACAACAACAACAACAACAACAACAGCAACTACAACAATCATCCCAACAACAATAATAACCGCAACAACAACAACAATCAGAAGCAGCTATGCCAAAGGTGTGAAAAGAATCACTCGGGGTTCTGCACCAAATTTTGCAACAAGTGTAAAAGAAATGGTCATAGCGCGGCGAAGTGTGAGGTCTACGGACCAGGGGTTAATAGAACGAAAGGAACAAATGGTGTCGGAACGAGTAATGGCGGAGCAAGTAGTGTCGGAGCAAGTTATGCCAATGTAGTTTGTTATAAATGTGGAAAACCAGGCCACATTATTAGAAATTGCCCGAACCAGGAGAACACGAATGGACAAGGCCGTGGAAGAGTTTTCAATATTAATGCGGCAGAGGCACAGGAAGACCCGGAGCTTGTTACGGGTACGTTTCTTATTGACAATAAATCTGCTTACGTTTTATTTGATTCGGGTGCGGATAGAAGCTATATGAGTAGAGATTTTTGTGCTAAATTAAGTTGTCCATTGACGCCTTTGGATAGTAAATTTTTACTCGAATTAGCAAATGGTAAATTAATTTCAGCAGATAATATATGTCGGAATCGAGAAATTAAACTGGTTAGCGAAACATTTAAGATTGATTTGATACCAGTAGAGTTAGGGAGTTTTGATGTGATAATCGGTATGGACTGGTTGAAAGAAGTGAAAGCGGAGATCGTTTGTTACAAAAATGCAATTCGCATTATACGAGAAAAAGGAAAACCCTTAATGGTGTACGGAGAAAAGGGCAACACGAAGCTACATCTTATTAGTAATTTGAAGGCACAAAAACTAATAAGAAAAGGTTGCTATGCTGTTCTAGCACACGTCGAGAAAGTACAAACTGAAGAAAAGAGCATCAATGATGTTCCCGTCGCAAAAGAATTTCCTGATGTATTTCCGAAAGAATTACCGGGATTACCCCCACATCGATCCGTTGAATTTCAAATAGATCTTGTACCAGGAGCTGCACCAATAGCTCGTGCTCCTTACAGACTCGCACCCAGCGAGATGAAAGAACTACAAAGCCAATTACAAGAACTTTTAGAGCGTGGTTTCATTCGACCAAGCACATCACCGTGGGGAGCTCCTGTTTTGTTTGTCAAGAAGAAAGATGGTACATTCAGGTTGTGTATCGACTACCGAGAGTTGAACAAACTTACCATCAAGAACCGCTACCCACTACCGAGAATCGATGACTTATTTGATCAACTACAAGGCTCGTCTGTTTATTCAAAGATTGACTTACGTTCCGGGTATCATCAAATGCGGGTGAAAGAAGATGATATTCCAAAGACTGCTTTCAGAACACGTTACGGTCATTACGAGTTTATGGTCATGCCGTTTGGTTTAACTAATGCACCAGCTGTGTTCATGGACCTTATGAACTGAGTGTGTGGACCATACCTTGACAAGTTTGTCATTGTTTTCATTGATGACATACTTATTTACTCAAAGAATGTCCAAGAACACGGTGAACATTTGAGAAAGGTGTTAGAAGTATTGAGGAAGGAAGAATTGTACGCTAAGTTTTCAAAGTGTGCATTTTGGTTGGAAGAAGTTCAATTCCTCGGTCACATAGTGAACAAAGAAGGTATTAAGGTGGATCCGGCAAAGATAGAAACTGTTGAAAAGTGGGAAACCCCGAAAACTCCGAAACACATACGCCAGTTTTTAGGACTAGCTGGTTACTACAGAAGGTTCATCCAAGACTTTTCCAGAATAGCAAAACCCTTGACTGCATTAACGCATAAAGGGAAGAAATTTGAATGGAATGATGAACAAGAGAAAGCGTTTCAGTTGTTGAAGAAAAAGCTAACTACGGCACCTATATTGTCATTGCCTGAAGGGAATGATGATTTTGTGATTTATTGTGATGCATCAAAGCAAGGTCTCAGTTGTGTATTAATGCAACGAACGAATGTGATTGCTTATGCGTCTAGACAATTGAAGATTCACGAACAAAATTATACGACGCATGATTTGGAATTAGGCGCGGTTGTTTTTGCATTAAAGACTTGGAGGCACTACTTATATGGGGTCAAAAGTATTATATATACCGACCACAAAAGCCTTCAACACATATTTAATCAGAAACAACTGAATATGAGGCAGCGTAGGTGGATTGAATTATTGAATGATTACGACTTTGAGATTCGTTACCACCCGGGGAAGGCAAATGTGGTAGCCGATGCCTTGAGCAGGAAGGACAGAGAACCCATTCGAGTAAAATCTATGAATATAATGATTCATAATAACATTACTACTCAAATAAAGGAGGCGCAACAAGGAGTTTTAAAAGAGGGAAATTTAAAGGATGAAATACCCAAAGGATCGGAGAAGCATCTTAATATTCGGGAAGACGGAAACCGGTATAGGGCTGAAAGGATTTGGGTACCAAAATTTGGAGATATGAGAAAAATGGTACTTAGAGAAGCTCATAAAACCAGATACTCAATACATCCTGGAACGAGGAAGATGTACAAGGATCTCAAGAAACATTTTTGGTGGCCGGGTATGAAAGACGATGTTGCTAAATACGTAGGAGAATGTTTGACGTGTTCTAAGGTCAAAGCTGAGCATCAGAAACCATCAGGTCTACTTCAACAACCCGAAATCCCGGAATGGAAATGGGAAAACATTACCATGGATTTCATCACTAAATTGCCAAGGACTGCAAGTGGTTTTGATACTATTTGGGTAATAGTTGACCGTCTCACCAAATCAGCACACTTCTTGCCAATAAGAGAAGATGACAAGATGGAGAAGTTAGCACGACTGTATTTGAAGGAAGTCATCTCCAGACAAGGAATACCAATCTCTATTATCTCTGATAGGGATGGCAGATTTATTTCAAGATTCTGGCAGACATTACAGCAAGCATTAGGAACTCGTCTAGACATGAGTACTGCCTATCATCCACAAACTGATGGGCAGAGTGAAAGGACGATACAAACGCTTGAAGACATGCTACGAGCATGTGTTATTGATTTCGGAAACAGTTGGGATCGACATCTACCGTTAGCAGAATTTTCCTACAACAACAGCTACCATTCAAGCATTGAGATGGCGCCGTTTGAAGCACTTTATGGTAGAAAGTGCAGGTCTCCGATTTGTTGGAGTGAAGTGGGGGATAGACAGATTACGGGTCCGGAGATTATACAAGAAACTACCGAGAAGATCATCCAAATTCAACAACGGTTGAAAACCGCCCAAAGTCGACAAAAGAGCTACGCTGACATTAAAAGAAAAGATATAGAATTTGAAATTGGAGAGATGGTCATGCTTAAAGTTGCACCTTGGAAAGGCGTTGTTCGATTTGGTAAATGAGGGAAATTAAATCCAAGGTATATTGGACCATTCAAGATTATTGATCGTGTCGGACCAGTAGCTTACCGACTAGAGTTACCTCAACAACTCGCGGCTGTACATAACACTTTCCACGTCTCGAATTTAAAGAAATGTTTTGCTAAAGAAGATCTCACTATTCCGTTAGATGAAATCCAAATCAACGAAAAACTTCAATTCATCGAAGAACCCGTCAAAATAATGGATCGTGAGGTTAAAAGACTTAAGCAAAACAAGATACCAATTGTTAAGGTTCGATGGAATGCTCGTAGAGGACCCGAGTTCACCTGGGAGCGTGAAGATCAGATGAAGAAGAAATACCCGCATCTATTTCCAGAAGATTCGTCAACACCTTCAACAGCTTAAAATTTCGGGACGAAATTTATTTAACGGGTAGGTACTGTAGTGACCCGAACTTTTCCATGTTTATATATATTAATTGAGATTGATATTTACATGATTAAATATTTCCAACATGTTAAGCAATCAAACTTGTTAAGACTTGATTAATTGAAATATGTTTCATATAGACAATTGACCACCCAAGTTGATCGGTGATTCACGAACGTTAAAACTTGTAAAAACTATATGATGACATATATATGGATATATATATAGTTAACATGATACTACGATAAGAAAACATATCATAAAGTATATTAACAATGAACTACATATGTAAAAACAAGACTACTAACTTAATGATTTTTAAACGAGACATATATGTAACGATTATCGTTGTAAAGACATTTAATGTATATATATCATATTAAGAGATATTCATACATGATAATATCATGATAATATAATAATTTAAAATCTCATTTGATATTATAAACATTGGGTTAACAACATTTAACAAGATCGTTAACCTAAAGGTTTCAAAACAACACTTACATGTAACGACTAACGATGACTTAACGACTCAGTTAAAATGTATATACATGTAGTGTTTTAATATGTATTCATACACTTTTGAAAGACTTCGAGACACTTATCAAAATACTTCTACTTAACAAAAATGCTTACAATTACATCCTCGTTCAGTTTCATCAACAATTCTACTCGTATGCACCCGTATTCGTACTCGTACAATACACAGCTTTTAGATGTATGTACTATTGGTATATACACTCCAATGATCAGCTCTTAGCAGCCCATGTGAGTCACTTAACACATGTGGGAACCATCATTTGGCAACTAGCATGAAATATCTCATAAAATTACAAAAATATGAGTAATCATTCATGACTTATTTACATGAAAACAAAATTACATATCCTTTATATCTAATCCATACACCAACGACCAAAAACACCTACAAACACTTTCATTCTTCAATTTTATTCATCTAATTGATCTCTCTCAAGTTCTATCTTCAAGTTCTAAGTGTTCTTCATATATTCTACAAGTTCTAGTTACATAAAATCAAGAATACTTTCAAGTTTGCTAGCTCACTTCCAATCTTGTAAGGTGATCATCCAACCTCAAGAAATCTTTGTTTCTTATAGTAGGTTATCATTCTAATACAAGGTAATAATCATATTCAAACTTTGGTTCAATTTCTATAACTATAACAATCTTATTTCAAGTGATGATCTTACTTGAACTTGTTTTCGTGTCATGATTCTGCTTCAAGAACTTCGAGCCATCCAAGGATCCGTTGAAGCTAGATCCATTTTTCTCTTTTCCAGTAGGTTTATCCAAGGAACTTAAGGTAGTAATGATGTTCATAACATCATTCGATTCATACATATAAAGCTATCTTATTCGAAGGTTTAAACTTGTAATCACTAGAACATAGTTTAGTTAATTCTAAACTTGTTCGCAAACAAAAGTTAATCCTTCTAACTTGACTTTTAAAATCAACTAAACACATATTCTATATCTATATGATATGCTAACTTAATAATTTAAAACCTGAAAACACGAAAAACACCGTAAAACCGGATTTACGCCGTCGTAGTAACACCGCGGGCTGTTTTGGGTTAGTTAATTAAAAACTATGATAAACTTTGATTTAAAAGTTGTTATTCTGAGAAAATGATTTTTATTATGAACATGAAACTATATCCAAAAATTATGGTTAAACTCAAAGTGGAAGTATGTTTTCTAAAATGGTCATCTAGACGTCGTTCTTTCGACTGAAATGACTACCTTTACAAAAACGACTTGTAACTTATTTTTCCGACTATAAACCTATACTTTTTCTGTTTAGATTCATAAAATATAGTTCAATATGAAACCATAGCAATTTGATTCACTCAAAACGGATTTAAAATGAAGAAGTTATGGGTAAAACAAGATTGGATAATTTTTCTCATTTTAGCAACGTGAAAATTGGTAACAAATCTATTCCAACCATAACTTAATCAACTTGTATTGTATATTATGTAATCTTGAGATACCATAGACACGTATACAATGTTTCGACCTATCATGTCGACACATCTATATATATTTCGGAACAACCATAGACACTCTATATGTGAATGTTGGAGTTAGCTATACAGGGTTGAGGTTGATTCCAAAATATATATAGTTTGAGTTGTGATCAATACTGAGATACGTATACACTGGGTCGTGGATTGATTCAAGATAATATTTATCGATTTATTTCTGTACATCTAACTGTGGACAACTAGTTATAGGTTACTAACGAGGACAACTGACTTAATAAACTTAAAACATCAAAATATATTAAAAGTGTTGTAAATATATTTTGAACATACTTTGATATATATGTATATATTGTTATAGGTTCGTGAATCAACCAGTGGCCAAGTCTTACATCCCGACGAAGTAAAAATCTGTGAAAGTGAGTTATAGTCCCACTTTTAAAATCTAATATTTTTGGGATGAGAATACATGCAGGTTTATAAATGATTTACAAAATAGACACAAGTACGTGAAACTACATTCTATGGTTGAATTATCGAAATCGAATATGCCCATTTTTATTAAGTCTGGTAATCTAAGAATTAGGGAACAGACACCCTAATTGACGCGAATCCTAAAGATAGATCTATTGGGCCTAACAAACCCCATCCAAAGTACCGGATGCTTTAGTACTTCGAAATTTATATCATATCCGAAGGGTGTCCCGGAATGATGGGGATATTCTTATATATGCATCTTGTTAATGTCGGTTACCAGGTGTTCACCATATGAATGATTTTTATCTCTATGTATGGGATGTGTATTGAAATATGAAATCTTGTGGTCTATTGTTACGATTTGATATATATAGGTTAAACCTATAACTCACCAACATTTTTGTTGACGTTTAAAGCATGTTTATTCTCAGGTGAATATTAAGAGCTTCCGCTGTTGCATACTAAAATAAGGACAAGATTTGGAGTCCATGTTTGTATGATATTGTGTAAAAACTGCATTCAAGAAACTGATTTCGATGTAACATATTTGTATTGTAAACCATTATGTAATGGTCGTGTGTAAACAGGATATTTTAGATTATCATTATTTGATAATCTACGTAAAGCTTTTTAAACCTTTATTTATGAAATAAAGGTTATGGTTTGTTTTAAAAATGAATGCAGTCTTTGAAAAACGTCTCATATAGAGGTCAAAACCTCGCAACGAAATCAATTAATATGGAACGTTTTTAATCAATAAGAACGGGACATTTCACTAACCTTTTTGTTTCGACAAAAGGGGGAGAAAGTGTATGGTAAGTGATGTTAACACTTATGTCAGCTTACATAACCAAACACTTACTCATACGTTTGTCATCATCAAAAAGAGGGAGAATGTTGGTTAATAATTCAATTATAATATTCAAAGTTAATACTTTGTTTTGATGATGACACAAAAGAGATAAGTGCTTAATCACATGCAAGACGACATGAGTTCATAAGCCTACACCATCTCTAGCAAAAGACCAATACATAAATAATTAACTTGGTAAAACAGCTATGCGGCTGCACCACAGTCGACCGTGATTCTGACCGTGGATGTCATGTACCAACGGCTGCACCATTTTTCAAAACTATTGATCTGCGGTCAACCTCACGGCCGACCGTTCATCGACCGCAGTTTTCACTGTAATCGAATTCAATCACTTTGATTTAGACCACTTCGAGGCATCTATAATTTTCAAAACCTTTTTAAACATACTTATAATAGTTGCCTTCTTTGATTTCAAAAGAGTTTTGAACCAAAAGACATTAATTTTTACTAATCACACCTAATGACATCTTAATGATATTTTAAGCTCAAATAAGATTAAACACAAAAATGTTTTACTTTTATCTTATTACAAAATGATGGTCATTAAAAGTCCCAACAAAAGAGGTGCTCTCCCATGACTCTTACGTATCGTTTTTATGTATGTATTATTAATTATGAACTAGTAAATTGTTGTAATAATCTCCAAGTAAGTTCCAACTAGATTCAAACTAGTTCATTTGAGATGTAACAATGTTCCAAAGAGCAAGATACTTCCATTAACAAAATGACAAGTAATTAAGAAGGGTTGATGAAGTTTTGGAAGGTAATGCTTTGTCAAGGGACAAAATTATGCAATTACCCAATTAAGAAATCAATGACAAATGGTCAAAGCTTGAAGACTTTCTTCTTTTGAGGACATGTCAACTTTCACACTTATGTCAAAACAAAAAGGATAATAGGGATGACTTCAGAGATAATTGGCTTCTAGTTGCAGCTATCCAACAAGGGAAAATGACAAAGTATAAAGGACAAAAACAGCTATATGTTCAGATGTCAGTGGTACACGGTCGACCGTGCGGTGAGTTGTACAACTTCCAGGCTGATTTCTCTTTTCTATAAAAGCCAAGACTTGAAGCATTTTAAGACTCACCTCTTGCACTAATATTTTCTTATATTCTCTGATATCATTCTTATAATTCATTGTAATCTTTTAAGAGTGATTTTAGCAAGAGTACTTGTAAGCTTAAGTTGTAAGTTTACTTGTAAACTATCTTCTTAAAGGGTTCTAGAAGGTAGTTGTGTTTTCACTAGGTTAGAACATTAAGATCTTGTAGTAAGAGCTTTAGGTGTTTGTGAAGTCTTCAAAGGGACGTATGGGTTCACAAGTTGCGGCTTATCAGAGTATTAGTGCTGTATCCGGACACTCCACCGAGTTTGGAGTATCATAGTGAAGAAAAATCTCAATTCATACAATTGGGGAGTGGATTAAGGAAGATTAGTTAACATCTTCGAGTTTGTTCTCTCTTTCTTTATCTCTTTGATTTCATATATATATATATATATATATATATATATATATATATATATATATATATATATATATATATATATATATTATACAAACAAACATTTCAAGTCACACTATATCAAGTTCAAGTTTAAGAAAACGTAAAGAATTTTTTTAAATTTTAAAAATCGACTAAGTAACTAATCACACCCCCCCCCCCCCAAATTAAATGTTAAATGTCCACTGTTATATTTATTTGTGTTATATAATATTTGATGAAAATTATACGGAACGAAAACACATTTAAAACTTAATTCATTCATATAATTTTCATCTAATATTATATAGCACAAATAAAAATATTTACGGTCAAAATTGACAAAGAAAGACTTGAAAAGTCAACAGTGAATACTTAAGATGGTACGGAGAGAATATTATAATAAATACAAGTTTTTTTTTTTTAGAACAGCGAATTTGGGATCACCCGAGGGGGACTTAACCACCCGTTGCGATCATCTCCCGTTTTGACTATGCCGATGCAGTGATATTAACCCGCCCCCTATCGCTGCCCGGGAGGAAACCTTGAACCGATCCAAGGGCACGGCCAAGTAAAACCCCCCTCCCCTTTACCCCCAACACAATGTGGGAAAGGTGCCATGGGTGGATCCTTACATGGCAGGGATAGAATTGCATTAATTGTTGCCCTAGAGTGGAGTCGAACTCCTGACCTCAAGTGTGTTAAAGGCAGGCCACTACCACTCAGTTACAACTGCAATCCTTATAATAAACACAAGTGTTCCTTCAATTATAAAAAGGTATAAATTCGATTGTACAAGGAGGTTATCAAAACAAAATAAATAAAAGGTTTTAGTGAGCGGGATCAACGTTCATATAATATTCCGTATATAAATAACTAGACTAGAAAAAGAAAGGCAGATTTTGGTTATACTCCCTGTACCTCTATGACTAGGGATGGCAATGGATCGGATATGGAGCGGGTGATGCCGTATCCATATCCATATCCATTTAGTTTTCGTTCATTCATATCTATATCCATATCCATATCTGTTTAGTTTCAGGTCATCCATCCATATTCATATCCAATGGATTAAGCGGGTTACTGGATATTCAATGGATATTAAAAAAAATGTTATGATATTTTTTAATATGCGATTAAAATAAAAATGTAGTATAGCAGAAATAAATATAACAAGACATAATTAAAATATATCCATAAGAATGTGTAATCTTTGTCGAAGATGTAACAAAATTTGTTAAATTTTACTATAAAACATGAACTATAAAAATTAAATATGAAATTTGTAAGTTTATTTTATTGGATATGCGTGTTTTATTGTAATATATTATAGTTATTTTATTATAAGGTTGCAAACAAAATATAAATCTAACGGTAAATGAACTTATAATAGTAAATGTGTAAGCATATATCTTTATTTATTTATTTGTATATGTATTTCGGGTGGTAATGGATATATCCATGGATATCTATATCCATTTAGGTTCATCCATATCCGTATTCATATTCATTTAGATTCTCCATATCCATCATAAAATGGGTGGATCGGGTGGATATCCACCGAATTAGGTTGCCATTGTCATCCTATATGTGACACCATCCAATCAACAATCAAAACTCTTTGACTCTTTTTTTTTTTTTCGTTCTCTAATTACTATAGTAAGTGTTGCAGAGTAATTAGTTTGATTAAAGTATCCCTTTTATCTTTGTCATTTTTTACTGTAGTTTATTAATTTTATAAATTATTAACTTAAAGTAATTATACCTTTTTTGTTTTCTTTTTATCCGCTCTGTAATTTTGGTTTTCTGAAAAATATGTCATTTTACCCAAATAATAATAACCAAAAAGTACACTATGTTATAATTCAGTAGGCTTATAACTACCTTTAATGGTTATAAGAACAAAGAGAGAAAAAAAAGAGAAGAAGGAGAGAAGAAATATTGATATTGATATTTCAAGAGAAATGGTACACCTTAAATGGCTACCATACATGTCTATTTATAGCATAAAATATTACTATGCAAGAAATATAATAATAATAAAATTAACATCCAATCTAGATATTTTATAACACTCCCCCTTGGATGACAATTTTATTAGAGAATAACTAGTACTGCCTCGTTAAAAACCTTGCTAAAGAAAACCCATTGGGATAAAACTTTAGCTAAGGGAAAAAGAGTGCAGCATAGAGTTGACTCCCCCTCAAGTAGGCAACGTCTGAGTTGTTACATCTTCTGAACATGCCTCATGTCAATATTATGAACGTGTGTTCTGAAAATAGCAGTTGGCAGTGCTTTGGTATAAAGATCGGCAGAGTTGTTGATTGGACGTATCTCATTTTAATCTGGTTGTCTTTTACGAGATCTTGAGTATATGAGAAGAATCTGAGGTTTTCATCTGAAACTGTATCATCTAAATCTTTTATGTACAAGTTTAGCCCCTGTGATTTGTCTACAGTCTCCTTCATGGTTTGCTCAAACCCTTGTTTCAATTCCTATTCTCTTGTAGTCTTTTCTGAGCCTTACCAACATACCATTCTTTTCCATCAAACTTATGACCGTTAAGATCGTCTATGGTTTTCGCGCCTCATCAATATTTATATTTTGTTCTGTCACTTTTGATACTCTTCTTTCATTTGTATTATGCAAGCTGCATTATCTTCATATATAGTTATTGGTGAAGATAGTTGTTGGTCTTTTATAGCGTTCTAGTCCACAAGAATCATTAATGATTTGTGTCATTGATCTCAACCAAACACATTTTCGAGTAGTTTCATATAATACAATCACTTCGTCATGATTTGATGATGTTGCAACAAGTGTTTATTTTAAGAACGCCATGATTTTGTAGTACCTCTATTTAAGAATACATATCGAGTTTGAGATTTATCTTTATGAGGATTTGATGAATGACCTGCATATACATAATCAACCAAATCTTGTTTTGAAGCGTTAGAATAAAATAATTTTAAATAAGCAGTTCCTCAAGGGTATCAAAATATGTGTTTGATCCCGCTCCATTGTCATTTGAGCTGAATCTTGCCAACAAATTAACTGCAAGAGAAATGTCAGGTCTTGTACAATCTATAAGATACATAAGAACCTCAATTGCACTAAAAAAATGGAACTTCCGATCTGTTAAGATTTTCATGATCTTCGCAGGGATGGAATAGATCAGTGTCAATATTGAGTGATCTAACAACAATGAGTTTGTCTTTAAAAAAAAATGTTTTAAAATCTTTTCGGTATAAGTTGTTTGATGTACAAGTAAGCCATTAGGCATATGCTGAATTTGCAATCCAAGGTAATACTTGGTTTTTTTTTAAGATCTTTCATTTCAAAATAATTCTTTAGAAGTTGAATGATTTCATAGATTTCTTTATTTGTTCATATGATGTTAAGAACATTGACATAAACAACTACGATCACATATCCGAACATTGTTTTTATAAAACATACGTGCAAAATAAGTTTATATGTATACCCTTTTTTTTATCAAGTAGTCATTTAATCGGTTATACCACATACGTCCCATTTGTATAAACCCATTTAGAAATCTTTGTGATTTAATGGAAGATATTCCCTTGGGTTTTAGATTAGATGCTTATGATACCTTAACCCTTTAGGTATATTCATATATATCACTATTAAGTGATCCATACAGATAAGTAGTAACAATATTCATGAGATGCATTTAAATAACTACCAGGTTGATTAAGTATCTAATAAGTAATTGTATCCATTACAGGAGGATAAGTTTTCCTCCTAATTCATTTCTGGTCTTTGTGGGAAATATTGAGTTACAAGTCTAGTTTTGCCTTGTAACTTCATTTGCACATTTCTTTTTGGATAAAAATTCATTTGTATCCCATACGTTTCACATCTTTAAAAGTGATAACGATTGATCCGAAAACTTTTCTTTTATCGAGCGATTCTAATTCAGCTCGTATTGCTCCTTTCCATTGAGCTCAATCATGTCCATTTTGTATATTCAATGACAGATTTTAGTTCCAGATCATCATCTTTATTCATGATGTCATTGTAACATTATATGAAAATATCTCATAGAGATTTTAATTTCATTTCGGTTCCATAATATTGCATAATTTATCGCAATTTTAGTATTTACATTTATCAATATCCTCTGCAGAAGGAATATTGATTTGTGGTTCTTCTTGAACACTTTTTTTTACCTCATTATCAGCTGATTTTCTTTTTCGAGGATTTTTATCTTCGGAACCAATTGATCTTCCACGTTTGATGCGTGGCAAAGACTCAACAGTGACATTATTGCCAACTTTTGGAATTTCAGTTCGAGCTGGAGCACTTATCGCTGGTATATATGATTTAGTCACCTTTTTTTTATATATGTAAATGCATAAAGTAATTAATTTGCAAGTTCTTGCATATGCATTATTTTTTTGAACTTTCGTTTCACATTCTTTTGTGCGAGTTCAATATACCTTAATTGATGTTCACATCATGAAGCATCATTTTATTTTTTTTTATTTTTATTTCTCCCCCTAATCCAGGGAACAATGTTTTATTAAAATGACAATCAGCAAAACGTGCTGTAAAAACATCACCCATCATGGGTTCAATATATCTTATGATTGAAGATGTTTTATATCCAAAATATATTACCATCTTTCTTTGAAGAACCATTTTATTGTGTTGTGGTGATACAATTGGAACATACACTGCACAACCAATGTTCTACGGTGGAAAATATTTGGCTCTTGGCCAAAATCAAGTAGTAAGTGAAAATATTTATGACTTCCACATGGTATAATGCGAATTAATGTCGCAACATGTAAATTTACATGTCCACATATAAATATTGAGAGATTTGTACTCATTATCAATTGTCTAGTTATTAGCTGCTATTGATTCAGCTAAACTAATTTTGTGTATGCACATGAGCAACTGGATGTTCAACAACAATCCCTGTAGATATATAATGATCATTAAATGTTTTAGATGTTAACTCACCAGCATTATCAAGTCTCATCCTTTTAATGGTGTAATCAGAATAATGTGTTCTCAATTTAATAATTTGTGCAAGAAACTTTGCAAATGCCATATTACGGCTTGATAACATACAAATATGAGACCATCCGCTAGATGCGTCTATTATCAAAATGCTTCACATGATGGATGAATTGGTTCATATATCTTACCTTGAATTCTTTCAAGAAACATTTGTGATTCTTTTTCACAATATACTTTTCATTAATCACCATATGTTCTTTCCATTAATCACCATATGTGTTTTTTTTTTGCTCATATATCCTTTTCACCATATACGCTTTTATCATATGCGCTTTTCATATGCGATGTGCTTTTCATCATATTCGCTTTTCATCATATGCGCTGCGCTTTTCATCATATGCGCTTTTCATCATATGCGTTTTTCATCATATGCGCTTTTATAATATGCGCTTTTTATGTGAATAGTAAATTAATTAATTTCGTTTTACTATTCATATGAATTAATTTCGATTTACTATTTTGTTAATTGAGTAATATATATACATCATATACTTGTGACTCCGAAGGCTCAAATGAATTTGACCATATAGTTATATGTTGTACCTTGCACATTAATTTTCAGTAGAAGCTTTAGATGCATATATTTTTTTTCTTGATGAACTATTTGTTTCATATCTAGCTTAGGCAATTATTGTGAACATTTGGTCCCTATAAGAGCATTTATCTTTTAGACTTTTAGTTGATTCGTACTTGTCACAATTAGGGATAGCACCCGCGGGTCGTGGATGCGGATCCATTGGATCCATCACCCGTACTCGTGGATTTTTTTTTAAATCAAATAACTGGAAATTTGGATTTTTTTTTCTTTTTTTTTAAGAGACATCCAATTGAACCCTTGTTCGTTGAAACAATTTGACTATTTTTTTAACTCCCCATTTATTTAACTTCGTCTCTTGACCTTGCCACATCACCAAAAAGTACATCACTTGCCTTTGATGTCACCGTCACGGTTAGAAACAGTCTAATATAATGCTTATGGCTCTTTGTATACACATAAATAATTTATGTCCATTTTCATTTCCTTACTTATTTTTTTCTATTTTTGAAAGACAATTACACCGAGCAATCTTTGTCTCATTCTTTGAAACAATCTTCGTCTCATTTCTAAGATTTGAACATTATCTTCAAGGTTAGAAGGTTTGGCTCTGTACCGCCAAATCAGAGTCCCTTTTATTAGACAAGTTAGTGTCCCTTTTATTATTAGACAATTAGGCATTAGAAAATAGTTTTACATTACTATGCTTTGTTTGTGTACCCTTTTTATTTGATTTGTTTATAAGTATATATGCAGTGTTTCTTTTCTTTATACTTCTCTTTCATCTTAATTAACACATATAATCTCTCATCATAAAATAAATAGTGTGAATTCTTTTAAGAAAATGGATTATGTAAATCAAATTTGTTTAGATATTGAACCAAATACCTATTGGAGTATGATACTAATTCAAAGCGAGCGGAAGCATTTTTTAAAACTTTATAAAATCATACTCTTCCACGGATCATTGTACAAAACTTTAGTAAACAAAACAAATTAACGAAATTGAACGAGAGAAGATTAGAATACAACTTTTGTAGCCTTTTGAAAATCGAATTTGAAAACTCAAAGAAGAGTTCCTCTAAACGGTAGACACCCAAAGTTCCAACCTTGCTTCGATCTATACCTTCTACTTAACGGATATTTTCTTCTTCCTTATTTCCACCAAAACCGAACCCAATTATAGATTTCAAGTATTTTGGTTACTTGAAAATGAGAAAGAAAAATAGCATTTTGTGTATGTGTGTTTTGTATCTCTTTTTTTAACTTTTAAGATTTACTTTTAATAAAAATACAAACTACTTTTTTTTATTTTAACTTTTAAGATTTACTTTTAATAAAAATACAAACTATTTTTTGTATTTTAACCTTTAAGATTTACTTTTAATAAAAGTACAAACTACTTTTTCTTATTTTAACTTTTAAGATTTACTTTTAATAAAAATACAAACTACTTTTTGTATTTTAACTTTTAAGATTTACTTTTAATAAAAGTACAAACTGCTTTTTCTTATTTTAACTTTTAAGATTTACTTTTAATAAAAATACAAACTACTTTTTGTATTTTAACTTTTAAGATTTACTTTTAATAAAAGTACAAACTACTTTTTCTTATTTTAACTTTTAAGATTTACTTTTAATAAAAATACAAACTACCTTTTTTTTTTATTTTAACTTTTAAGATTATAAATTTAAGAATAAACATTAGTATGCATGAAATAAATAATGATTAATTGCATAAGTAATCATAAATGTTAGATAACATATAAAGACCCCATCGTATTCGTATTGATCGGAATTAATCTCGACCCATGGTACCGTGTTGTCAAATGACGTGTTGCGTACATAAAGTACAGTGTTGTCAAATGACGTGTTGCGTACAATCATGTGGTCTTATTAACATAAATATAAATGTTAATGAAGTTAATAAGAGTTAGATTACATAAAATATAATTCAGGCGGTATAACCGGCCATATATAACTTAAATAACATAAATATAAATGTTAGTGAAGTTAATAAAAGTTAGTAAACATAAATGATAGTTAGGCGACAGTGTCGACCATATATAATTTAGGTGGCAGAGCCAACCATATAATAAGAACAATACAAATGCACTAAGAACTTAATAAAAATTAGTAGTTCAAAATGTTAGTAGAAGTTTGATATATTCGAGTCTGAAAATTATTAATAATTTCATACCTTGATCACTGACTTGTGATCGTTTGAGATATCCTTTGATTACACTAAGCTCTTCGTGCTGATAACGTGTTATAATTCAGTAGGCTTATAACTACCTTTAATGGTTATAAGAACAAAGAGAGAAAAAAAAAAGAGAAGAAGGAGAGAAGAAATATTGATATTGATATTTCAAGAGAAATGGTACACCTTAAATGGCTACCATACATGTCTATTTATAGCATAAAATATTACTATGCAAGAAATATAATAATAATAAAATTGACATCCAATCTAGATATTTTATAACACACTAGTTTTTTATCTTGACGATATGGAGTATTACTTTGAACGTATGCTCATTTGTTATCTTGTACATCGAGGCTATTTTCTCTCAAATAGATTTTTTTTATTTTTTTGACAAATAAATAATAATACTCTCGTCTTATTTTAATTGTTCATCTTACTATTTTAGTTTGTTACAAAACAATTGTCTCTTAACAAAATAATCAATAAAAATCATCAAAAACTTCTTATTTTACCTTTATTTATTATTTTTAATCTTAATAACTTTCAGTCAGGCTTATTTAAAATACAAGAGCAGAATTAACAATTTATCAATCTATTACTGTAATTTTTTGTTGATAGACAATTATTATGAAACTGTGAAAAGTAACTAAATTTATTTAAATATATACGAACAATTAACAATAACATATAATATATACAGTACTAGTTCTTTAATCAAAAATATTACATTAGTTTTTTTATTGTTGTTTTATGTTATAAAGTAATAAAAAGGTAACTAATACGGATTAATAGATAATTTTATAAACAAAATGGAGAAAAGATATATTCACTAATGAGAGTCTATCGACCTTTCGCGATTCATATTAGAGTAATTTATCATAATTCATATATATGTAGGTAAAAAGGTTGTATAATATAACTTATTAGTGAAAACCTTTTGAAAAAACACCTAATTTATTTTTATTGTACACCCTCTGCTCTCTCTCTCTCAACAATAACAAACCCTAACTCAAATCTAGTCGCCACCACCCATATTACTCCTCCTCCGGCCATCGGTTTTCGCCGGCGGTCCGGAGGACCTCCTTTCCTCACCCTTTATCCTCTGTTTTATCTATTTCACATGTAATTCTCGTTTTAGGCGTTTTCTTTCAATTCGAGTTAGATCAACAATTAAGGTTGCATCGGTGAGTTATTTCTGGCAGTTCTGCCGGATCGGATCTTGTCTCCTTGCTTCCCCGACACAGATCTACAGGTGATATGCACTTGGTAATTTGTGGGTCTTTGCGATTTGCCGGAGTTTCGTGGATGCCGGTGGTTTTCGTGCCTTTCTCCGCCGCCGGCTGATTCGGGTTCTCTTGCTCCATCACCTTCTTTCTGCTCTTGACTTCAGGTACTTTTGTAGTTTATATTCGTGGTTGTGGATTTCGCGACTGAGGTTTCATGTCTTAGGTTTCACCAGTACGTGGTTGTCGATTCGTGGGTTTAAAGTCGTCCATTCGTGATTTTCGTGGTTGTCGGTTATGCGTATGAACTTTGTATACTTACAATCGATATGTAATGTACTGGTGAAAGTTCTCGTGGTTCAAGTCGGTGGACCCAATTTTGGGGGTCTTGTATGGCTGGTTTCAAGTCATTCGTGGGTTGCAGGTGATCCCCGCCCATGGTCCTTTATCGTGGGTATTGCTTGGTTCATGGTCGTGTGTATCTGATTCGTGTAATCGTTTTCAACTATTGAGGGTTACTTCTGAAATGTCCCGTTCTTATTGATTAAAAACGTTCCATATTAATTGATTTCGTTGCGAGGTTTTGACCTCTATATGAGACGTTTTTCAAAGACTGCATTCATTTTTAAAACAAACCATAACCTTTATTTCATAGATAAAGGTTTAAAAAGCTTTACGTAGATTATCAAATAATGATAATCTAAAATATCCTGTTTACACACGACCATTACATAATGGTTTACAATACAAATATGTTACATCGAAATCAGTTTCTTGAATGCAGTTTTTACACAATATCATACAAACATGGACTCTAAATCTTGTCCTTATTTCTTTATCAAAAAAAAAAAATCTTGTCCTTATTTTAGTATGCAACAGCGGAAGCTCTTAGTATTCACCTGAGAATAAACATGCTTTAAACGTCAACAAAAATGTTGGTGAGTTATAGGTTTAACCTATATATATCAAATCGTAACAATAGACCACAAGATTTCATATTTCAATACACATCCCATATATAGAGATAAAAATCATTCATATGGTGAACAACTGGTAACCGACATTAACAAGATGCATATATAAGAATATCCCCATCATTCCGGGACACCCTTCGGATATGATATAAATTTCGAAGTACTAAAGCATCCGGTACTTTGGATGGGGTTTGTTAGGCCCAATAGATCTATCTTTAGGATTCGCGTCAATTAGGGTGTCTGTTCCCTAATTCTTAGATTACCAGACTTAATAAAAAGGGGCATATTCGATTTCGATAATTCAACCATCGAATGTAGTTTCACGTACTTGTGTCTATTTTGTAAATCATTTATAAAACCTGCATGTATTCTCATCCCAAAAATATTAGATTTTAAAAGTGGGACTATAACTCACTTTCAGAGATTTTTACTTCGTCGGAAAGTAAGACTTGGCCATTGGTTGATTCACGAACCTATAACAATATATACATATATATCAAAGTATGTTCAAAATATATTTACAACACTTTTAATATATTTTGATGTTTTAAGTTTATTAAGTCAGTTGTCCTCGTTAGTAACCTACAACTAGTTGTTCACAGTTAGATGTACAGAAATAAATCGATAAATATTATCTTGAATCAATCCACGACCCAGTGTATACGTATCTCAGTATTGATCACAACTCAAACTATATATATTTTGGAATCAACCTCAACCCTGTATAGCTAACTCCAACATTCACATATAGAGTGTCTATGGTTGTTCCGAAATATATATAGATGTGTCGACATGATAGGTCGAAACATTGTATACGTGTCTATGGTATCTCAAGATTACATAATATACAATACAAGTTGATTAAGTTATGGTTGGAATAGATTTGTTACCAATTTTCACGTAGCTAAAATGAGAAAAATTATCCAATCTTGTTTTACCCATAACTTCTTCATTTTAAATCCGTTTTGAGTGAATCAAATTGCTATGGTTTCATATTGAACTCTATTTTATGAATCTAAACAGAAAAAGTATAGGTTTATAGTAGGAAAAATAAGTTACAAGTCGTTTTTGTAAAGGTAGTCATTTCAGTCGAAAGAACGACGTCTAGATGACCATTTTAGAAAACATACTTCCACTTTGAGTTTAACCATAATTTTTGGATATAGTTTCATGTTCATAATAAAAATCATTTTCCCAGAATAACAACTTTTAAATCAAAGTTTATCATAGTTTTTAATTAACAACCCAAAACAGCTCGCGGTGTTACTACGACGACGTAAATCCGATTTTACGGTGTTTTTCGTGTTTCCAGGTTTTAAATCATTAAGTTAGCATATCATATAGATATAGAACATGTTTTTAGTTGATTTTAAAAGTCAAGTTAAAAGGATTAACTTTTATTTGCGAACAAGTTTAGAATTAACTAAACTATGTTCTAGTGATTACAAGTTTAAACCTTCGAATAAGATAGCTTTATATGTATGAATCGAATGATGTTATGAACATCATTAATACCTAAAGTTCCTTGGATAAACCTACTGGAAATGAGAAAAATAGATCTAGCTTCAAAGGATCCTTGGATGGCTTGAAAGTTCTTGAAGCAGAATCATGACACGAAAACAATTTCAAGTAAGATTTCCACTCGAAATAAGATTGTTATAGTTATAGAAATTGAATTAAAGTTTGAATATGATTATTACCTTGTATTAGAAAGATAACCTACTGTAAGTAACAAAGGTTTCTTGATCTTGGATGATTACTTGGAATGGATTTAGAAAACTTGGAAGTAAACTTGCAATCTTGGAAGTATTCTTGATTTTATGAAACTAGAACTTTTGGAATTTATGAAGAACACTTAGAACTTGAAGATAGAACTTGAGAGAGATCAATTAGATGAAGAAAATTGAAGAATGAAAGTGTTTGTAGGTGTTTTTGGTCGTTGGTGTATGGATTAGATATAAAGGATATGTAATTTTGTTTTCATGTAAATAAGTCATGAATGATTACTCATATTTTTGTAATTTTATGAGATATTTCATGCTAGTTGCCAAATGATGGTTCCCACATGTGTTAGGTGACTCACATGGGCTGCTAAGAGCTGATCATTAGAGTGTATATACCAATAGTACATACATCTAAAAGCTGTGTATTGTACGAGTACGAATACGGGTGCATACTAGTAGAATTGTTGATGAAACTGAACGAGGATGTAATTGTAAGCATTTTTGTTAAGTAGAAGTATTTTGATAAGTGTCTTGAAGTCTTTCAAAAGTGTATGAATACATATTAAAACACTACATGTATATACATTTTAACTGAGTCGTTAAGTCATCGTTAGTCGTTACATGTAAATGTTGTTTTGAAACCTTTAGGTTAACGATCTTGTTGAATGTTGTTAACCCATTGTTTATTATAACAAATGAGATGTTAAATTGTTATATTATCATGATATTATGATATATAATATATCTTAGTATGATATATATACAGTTAAATGTCGTTACAACGATAATCGTTACATATATGTCTCGTTTCGAAATCATTAAGTTAGTAGTCTTATTTTTACATATGTATTTCATTGTTAATACACTTAATAATATATTTACTTATCATTTAACATAATTAACCAAGTGTATCAATATCTTAATATGATTCATATGTACCTAGTAAGACGTTGTTATAACGATAATCGTTATATATATCGTTTTCGAGTTTCTTAAATTAATAGTCTCATTTTTATGTATATAACTCATTGTTAAAATACCTAATGAGATACATACTTATAATAAAATCATGTTAACTATATATATAACCATATATATGTCATCGTATAGTTTTTACAAGTTTTTAACGTTCGTGAATCACCGGTCAACTTGGGTGGTCAATTGTCTATATGAAACCTATTTCAATTAATCAAGTCTTAACAAGTGTGATTGCTTAACATGTCGGAAACACTTAATCATGTAAATATCAATTTCATTTAATATATATAAACATGGAAAAGTTCGGGTCACTACAGTACCTACCCGTTAAATAAATTTTGTCCCGAAATTTTAAGCAGTTGGAGGTGTTGACGTATCTTCTGGAAATAAATGTGGGTATTTCTTCTTCATCTGATCTTCACGCTCCCAGGTGAACTCGGGTCCTCTACGAGCATTCCATCGAACCTTAACAATCGGTATCTTGTTTTGTTTAAGTCTCTTAACCTCACGATCCATTATTTCGACGTGTTCTTCAATGAATTGAAGTTTTTCATTGATTTGGATTTCGTCCAACGGAATAGTGAGATCTTCTTTAGCAAAACATTTCTTCAAATTTGAGACGTGGAAAGTGTTATGTACAGCTGCGAGTTGTTGAGGTAGCTCCAGTTGGTAAGCTACTGGTCCGACACGATCTATAATCTTGAATGGTCCAATGTACCTTGGATTTAGTTTCCCCCGTTTACCAAATCGAACAACGCCTTTCCAAGGTGAAACCTTAAGCATGACCATTTCTCCAATTTCAAACTCTATATCTTTTCTTTTACTGTCCGCGTAGCTCTTTTGTCGACTCTGGGCGGTTTTCAATCTGTGTTGAATTTGGATGATTTTCTCCGTAGTTTCTTGTATTATCTCCGGACCCGTAATCTGTCTATCCCCCACTTCATTCCAACAAATTGGAGACCTGCACTTTCTACCATAAAGTGCCTCAAACGGCGCCATCTCAATACTAGAATGATAACTGTTGTTGTAGGAAAATTCTGCTAACGGTAGGTGTCGATCCCAACTGTTTCCGAAATCAATAACACATGCTCGTAGCATGTCTTCAAGCGTTTGTATCGTCCTTTCACTCTGCCCATCAGTTTGTGGATGATAGGCAGTACTCATGTCTAGACGAGTTCCTAATGCTTGCTGTAATGTCTGCCAGAATCTTGAAATAAATCTGCCATCCCTATCAGAGATAATAGAGATTGGTATTCCATGTCTGGAGACGAATTCTTTCAAATACAGTCGTGCTAACTTATCCATCTTGTCATCTTCTCTTATTGGCAAGAAGTGTGCTGATTTGGTGAGACGATCAACTATTACCCAAATAGTATCAAAACCACTTGCAGTCCTTGGCAATTTAGTGATGAAATCCATGGTAATGTTTTCCCATTTTCATTCCGGGATTTTGGGTTGTTGAAGTAGACCTGATGGTTTCTGATGCTCAGCTTTGACCTTAGAACACGTCAAACATTCTCCTACGTATTTAGCAACATCGGCTTTCATACCCGGCCACCAAAAATGTTTCTTGAGATCCTTGTACATCTTCTCCATTCCAGGATGTACTGAGTGTCTGGTTTTATGAGCTTCTCTAAGTACCATTTCTCTCATATCTCCAAATTTTGGTACCCAAATCCTTTCAGCCCTATACCGGATTCCGTCTTCCCGAATATTAAGATGCTTCTCCGATCCTTTGGGTATTTCATCCTTTAAATTTCCCTCTTTTAAAACTCCTTGTTGCGCCTCCTTTATTTGAGTAGTAAGGTTATTGTGAATCATTATATTCATAGATTTTACTCGAATGGGTTCTCTGTCCTTCCTGCTCAAGGCGTCGGCTACCACATTTGCCTTCCCCGGATGGTAATGAATCTCAAAGTCGTAATCATTCAACAATTCAATCCACCTACGCTGCCTCATATTCAGTTGTTTCTGATTAAATATGTGTTGAAGACTTTTGTGGTCTGTATATATAATACTTTTGACCCCATATAAGTAGTGCCTCCAAGTCTTTAATGCAAAAACAACCGCGCCTAATTCCAAATCATGCGTCGTATAATTTTGTTCGTGAATCTTCAATTGTCTAGACGCATAAGCAATCACCTTCGTTCGTTGCATTAATACACAACCGAGACCTTGCTTTGATGCGTCACAATAAATCACAAAATCATCATTCCCTTCAGGCAATGACAATATAGGTGCCGTAGTTAGCTTTTTCTTCAATAATTGAAACGCCTTCTCTTGTTCATCCTTCCATTCAAATTTCTTCCCTTTATGCGTTAATGCAGTCAAGGGTTTTGCTATTTTGGAGAAATCTTGGATGAATCTTCTGTAGTAACCAGCCAATCCTAAAATTTGACGTATATGCATCGGAGTTTTTGGGGTTTCCCACTTTTCAACGGTTTCGATCTTTGCCGGGTCCACCTGGATACCTTCTTTGTCCACTATGTGACCGAGGAATTGAACTTCTTCCAACCAAAATGCACACTTTGAAAACTTAGCGTACAGTTTTTCTTTCCTCAATACTACTAGCACTTTTCTTAAATGTTCTTCGTGCTCTTGATCATTCTTTGAGTAAATAAGTATGTCATCGATGAAAACAATGACAAACTTATCAAGATATGGCCCACACACTCGGTTCATAAGGTCCATGAACACAGCTGGTGCGTTAGTCAATCCAAACGGCATAACCATAAACTCGTAATGACCATAACGCATCCTAAAAGCAGTTTTTGGAATATCATCCTCCTTTACTCGCATTTGATGATATCCAGAACGTAAATCAATCTTCGAATAAACCGACGAGCCTTGTAGTTGATCAAATAAGTCGTCAATTCTCGGCAGTGAATAACGGTTTTTGATGGTAAGTTTGTTCAACTCTCTGTAGTCAATACACAACCTAAATGTACCATCCTTCTTCTTGACAAACAAAACAGGAGCTCCCCATGGTGATGTGCTTGGTCGAATGAAACCACGTTCTAAAAGTTCTTGGAATTGGCTTTGCAGTTCTTTCATCTCGCTGGGTGCGAGTCTGTAAGGAGCACGAGCTATTGGTGCAGCTCCTGGTACAAGATCTATTTGAAATTCAACAGATCGATGTGGGGGTAATCCCGGTAATTCTTTCGGAAATACATCGGGAAATTCTTTTGCAACGGGAACATCATTGATGCTCTTTTCTTCAGTTTGTACTTTCTCAACGTGTGCTAGAACAGCATAGCAACCTTTTCTTATTAGTTTTTGTGCCTTCAAATTACTAATAAGATGTAGCTTCGTGTTGCCCTTTTCTCCGTACACCATTAAGGGTTTTCCTTTTTCTCGTATAATGCGAATTGCATTTTTGTAACAAACGATCTCTGCTTTCACTTCTTTCAACCAGTCCATACCGATTATCACATCAAAACTCCCTAACTCTACTGGTATCAAGTCAATCTTAAATGTTTCGCTAACCAATTTAATTTCTCGATTCCGACATATATTATCTGCTGAAATTAATTTACCATTTGCTAATTCGAGTAAAAATTTACTATCCAAATGCGTCAATGGACAACTTAATTTAGCACAAAAATCTCTACTCATATAGCTTCTATCCGCACCCGAATCAAATAAAACGTAAGCAGATTTATTGTCAATAAGAAACGTACCCGTAACAAGCTCCGGGTCTTCCTGTGCCTCTGCCGCATTAATATTGAAAACTCTTCCGCGGCCTTGTCCATTCGTGTTCTCCTGGTTCGGGCAATTTCTAATAATGTGGCTCAGTTTTTCACATTTATAACAAACTACATTGGCATAACTTGCTCCGACACTACTTGCTCCGCCATTACTCGTTCCGACACCATTTGTTCCTTTCGTTCTGTTAACCCCTGGTCCGTAAACCTCATACTTCGGCGCACTATGACCATTTCTTTTACACTTATTGCAAAATTTGGTGCAGAACCCCGAGTGATACTTTTCACACCTTTGGCATAGCTGCTTCTGATTGTTGTTGTTGTTGCGGTTGTTATTGTTGTTGGGATGATTGTTGTAGTTGCTGTTGTTGTTGTTGTTGTTGTTGTTGTTGTTCTTGTTAGGCCGTTTGTTGTAGTTGCGATTGATGTTGCGATTGTTAGGATAGTTGTTGCGATTATTGTTGTAATTGTTGTTGTTGTTGTATTGGTGATTCTTATCACCGTTTTCCTCCCACTTTCTTTTGACTTGCTTCACATTGGCCTCTTCAGCAGTCTGTTCTTTAATTCTTTCTTCAATCTGGTTCACTAGTTTGTGAGCCATTCTACATGCCTGTTGTATGGAGGCGGGCTCGTGTGAACTTATATCTTCTTGGATTCTTTCCGGTAATCCTTTCACAAACGTGTCGATCTTCTCTTCCTCATCTTCAAACGCTCCCGAACACAATAGGCATAATTCTGTGAATCGTCTTTCGTACGTGGTAATATCAAATCCTTGGGTTCGTAACCCTCTAAGTTCTGTCTTGAGCTTATTGACCTCTGTTCTGGGATGGTACTTCTCGTTCATCAAGTGCTTGAATGCTGACCACGGTAGTGCGTACGCATCATCTTGTCCCACTTGCTCTAGATAGGTATTCCACCATGTTAACGCAGAACCTGTGAAGGTATGCGTAACGTACTTCACTTTGTCCTCTTCAGTACACTTACTTATGGCAAGCACCGATTCGACCTTCTCGGTCCACCGTTTCAATCCGATCGGTCCTTCAGTTCCATCAAATTCCAAAGGTTTGCAGGCAGTGAATTCTTTGTAGGTGCATCCTACACGATTTCTTGTACTGCTAGATCCAAGGTTATTGTTGGTATGTAGCGCAGCCTGTACTGCGGCTATGTTTGAAGATAGAAAAGTACGGAATTCCTCTTCATTCATATTTACGGTGTGTCGAGTAGTCGGTGCCATTTCCTTCAAAATAGTCAAATGGAACAAGTTAATCATACAGAATATTAAGAGTAGTTAATAGTATTTCGTAGCATAATATGAACTCATTTATAAAAGCTTTTTCTTCATATTAGCGTTTTATAAGTTTAAATTCGGGTAGTACCTACCCGTTAAGTTCATACTTAGTAGCTAATATACAATTCAACTACTACAATTCTATATGAAAAACTGATTATAATAATATTTCGCGTTCAAACTTTTATACAATATTTTACAAACTTACAATACCGCTTATTTTACATAAAGCATGAAATATAGCACACAATAACTTTGATACAAGATAGTTGTGAAGATAATTCTAGCTAGTACACAAGTCGTTCAGCAAAGGCAATAAAGACACGTAATTCATACGTCCAGAAACAAGTCATGCATTCTGGTTTTACTAGGACTACTTCCCATCCTTGGTCTTGTGGAACATAACCGTTATGGCCGTTGATAAGACAGCGTGTTGTAACGTCGTCAAAGGGACGAGGGTTATGTAATGACCAACAGTCTCGTAATAACCTAAAAACCTCATTTCTTACCCCAATTACCGACTCCGTCACTTGTGGGAACGTTTTGTTTAATAGTTGTAGCCCGATGTTCTTTTTCTCACTTAGGTGAGAAGCGAACATTACTAACCCGTAAGCATAGCATGCTTCTTTATGTTGCATGTTAGCCGTTTTTTCTAAATCATGAAGTCCTATATTCGAATACATTGAGTCAAAATAATTTCTTAACCCGTTGCATAAAATAGCATTTGGGTTTCCCTCAATATATGCGTCAAAGTAAACACATTCTAACTTATGGGTTTCCCAATGTGATATCCCCCATATTTCAAACGAAAGTCTCTTATAAACCAAGACATTCTTGGAACGTTCTTCGAATGTCTTACAAACTGATTTCGCCGTAAATAGTTGTGCCGAAGAATTCTGACCGACTCTAGACAAGATTTCATCAATCATGTCTCCAGGTAGGTCTCTTAAAATATTGGGTTGTCTATCCATTTTGTGTTTTTATACTGTAAAATAGACAAGAGTTAGATTCATAAAAAAAAAATACTTATTAATACAAGCAATTTTTACATATATCATAAAGCATAAGCACACTATATTACATATATTATACCACACGAATACAACTATCTTATTCCGACTCGCTCGTTTCTTCTTCTTCGGTTTTGGTTCGTTTTTCCAAGTTTCTAGGGATATATGATGTTCCCCTAATACGAGCTGTCGTTTTCCACAACGGTTTAGAAAAACCTGGTGGTTTAGAGGTTCTTGGGTCATTGTTACAACTTAAGGGCTTCGGGGGTTGACGATACATATAAAGTTCATCGGGGTTGGAATTAGATTTCTCTATTTTTATGCCCTTTCCCTTATTATTTTCTTTTGCCTTTTTAAATTCAGTTGGGGTAATTTCTATAACATCATCGGAATTCTAGTCGGAATCCGATTCATCGGAGAATTGGTAATCCTCCCAATATTTTGCTTCCTTGGCGGAAACACCATTGACCATAATTAACCTTGGTCGGTTGGTTGAGGATTTTCTTTTACTTAACCGTTTTATTATTTCCCCCACCGGTTCTATTTCCTCCTCCGGTTCCTCCTCTTCCGGTTCTGATTCTTCTTCCGGTTCTGATTCTTCTTCCGGTTCTTCTTCGGGAACTTGTTAATCAGTCCAATATATATTCGACTCTTCGTTATTATTAGGTGAGTCAATGGGATTTGTGCTAGAGGTAGACATCTATCACACAATATCAAACATGTTAAGAGATTAATATATCACATAATATATACATGTTAATAATATATAGTTTCCAACAAAAATGTTAAGCAATCATTTTTAAAGAAAACACGGTCGAAGTCCAGACTCACTAATGCATCCTAACAAACTCGATAAGACACACTAATGCAAATTTTCTGGTTCTCTAAGACCAACGCTCTGATACCAACTGAAATGTCCCGTTCTTATTGATTAAAAACGTTCCATATTAATTGATTTCGTTGCAAGGTTTTGACCTCTATATGAGACGTTTTTCAAAGACTGCATTCATTTTTAAAACAAACCATAACCTTTATTTCATAGATAAAGGTTTAAAAAGCTTTACGTAGATTATCAAATAATGATAATCTAAAATATCCTGTTTACACACGACCATTACATAATGGTTTACAATACAAATATGTTACATCGAAATCAGTTTCTTGAATGTAGTTTTTACACAATATCATACAAACATGGACTCCAAATCTTGTCCTTATTTTAGTATGCAACATCGGAAGTGTAGTGACCCGAACTTTTCCATGTTTATATATATTAATTGAGATTGATGTTTACATGATTAAATGTTTCCAACATGTTAAGAAATCAAACTTGTTAAGACTTGATTAATTGAAATAGGTTTCATATAGACAATTGACCACCCAAGTTGACCGGTGATTCACGAACGTTAAAACTTGTAAAAACTATATGATGACATATATATGGATATATATATAGTTAACATGATACTATGATAAGTAAACATATCATTAAGTATATTAACAATGAACTACATATGTAAAAACAAGACTACTAACTTAATGATTTTGAAACGAGACATATATGTAACGTTTATCGTTGTAACGACATTTAATGTATATATATCATATTAAGAGATATTCGTACATCATAATATCATGATAATATAATAATTTAAAATCTCTTTTGATATTATAAACATTGGGTTAACAACATTTAACAAGATCGTTAACCTAAAGGTTTCAAAACAACACTTACATGTAACGACTAACGATGACTTAACGACTCAGTTAAAATGTATATACATGTAGTGTTTTAATATGTATTTATACACTTTTTAAAGACTTCAATACACTTATCAAAATACTTCTACTTAACAAAAATGCTTACAATTACATTCTCGTTCAGTTTCATCAACAATTCTACTCGTATGCACCCGTATTCGTACTCGTACAATACACAGCTTTTAGATGTATGTACTATTGGTATATACACTCCAATGATCAGCTCTTAGCAGCCCATGTGAGTCACCTAACACATGTGGGAACCATCATTTGGCAACTAGCATGAAATATCTCATAAGATTACAAAAATATGAGTAATCATTCATGACTTATTTACATGAAAACAAAATTACATATCCTTTATATCTAATCCATACACCAACGACCAAAAACACCTACAAACACTTTCATTCTTCAATTTTCTTCATCTAATTGAACTCTCTCAAGTTCTATCTTCAAGTTCTAAGTGTTCTTCATAAATTCCAAAAGTTCTAGTTTCATAAAATCAAGAATACTTTCAAGTTTGCTAGCTCACTTCCAATCTTGTAAGGTGATCATCCAACCTCAAGAAATCTTTGTTTCTTACAGTAGGTTATCATTCTAATACAAGGTAATAATCATATTCAAACTTTGGTTCAATTTCTATAACTATAACAATCTTATTTCAAGTGATGATCTTACTTGAACTTGTTTTCGTGTCATGATTTTGCTTCAAGAACTTTGAGCCATCCAAGGATCCATTGAAGCTAGATCCATTTTTCTCTTTTCCAGTAGGTTCATCCAAGGAACTTAAGGTAGTAATGATGTTCATAACATCATTCGATTCATACATATAAAGCTATCTTATTCGAAGGTTTAAACTTGTAATCACTAGAACATAGTTTAGTTAATTCTAAACTTGTTCGCAAACAAAAGTTAATCCTTCTAACTTGACTTTTAAAATTAACTAAACACATGTTCTATATCTATATGATATGCTAACTTAATGATTTAAAACCTGGAAACATGAAAAACACCGTAAAACCGGATTTACGCCGTCGTAGTAACACCGCGGGCTGTTTTGGGTTAGTTAATTAAAAACTATGATAAACTTTGATTTAAAAGTTGTTATTCTGAGAAAATGATTTTTATTATGAACATGAAACTATATCCAAAAATTATGGTTAAACTCAAAGTGGAAGTATGTTTTCTAAAATGGTCATCTAGACGTCGTTCTTTCGACTGAAATGACTACCTTTACAAAAACGACTTGTAACTTATTTTTCCGACTAGAAACCTATACTTTTTTGTTTAGATTCATAAAATAGAGTTCAATATGAAACCATAGCAATTTGATTCACTCAAAACGGATTTAAAATGAAGAAGTTATGGGTAAAACAAGATTGGATAATTTTTCTCATTTTAGCTACGTGAAAATTGGTAACAAATCTATTCCAACCATAACTTAATCAACTTGTATTATATATTATGTAATCTTGAGATACCATAGACACGTATACAATGTTTCGACCTATCATGTCGACACATCTATATATATTTCGGAACAACCATAGACACTCTATATGTGAATGTTGGAGTTAGCTATACAGGGTTGAGGTTGATTCCAAAATATATATAGTTTGAGTTGTGATCAATACTGAGATACGTATACACTGGGTCGTGGATTGATTCAAGATAATATTTATCGATTTATTTCTGTACATCTAACTGTGGACAACTAGTTGTAGGTTACTAACGAGGACAGCTGACTTAATAAACTTAAAACATCAAAATATATTAAAAGTGTTGTAAATTTATTTTGAACATACTTTGATATATATGTATATATTGTTATAGGTTCGTGAATCAACCAGTGGCCAAGTCTTACTTCCCGACGAAGTAAAAATCTGTGAAAGTGAGTTATAGTCCCACTTTTAAAATCTAATATTTTTGGGATGAGAATACATGCAGGTTTTATAAATGATTTACAAAATAGACACAAGTACGTGAAACTACATTCTATGGTTGAATTATCGAAATCGAATATGCCCCTTTTTATTAAGTCTGGTAATCTAAGAATTAGGGAACAGACACCCTAATTGACGCGAATCCTAAAGATAGATCTATTGGGCCTAACAAACCCCATCCAAAGTACCGGATGCTTTAGTACTTCGAAATTTATATCATATCCGAAGGGTGTCCCGGAATGATGGGGATATTCTTATATATGCATCTTGTTATTGTCGGTTACCAGGTGTTCACCATATGAATGATTTTTATCTCTATGTATGGGATGTGTATTGAAATATGAAATCTTGTGGTCTATTGTTACGATTTGATATATATAGGTTAAACCTATAACTCACCAACATTTTTGTTGACGTTTTAAGCATGTTTATTCTCAGGTGATTATTAAGAGCTTCCGCTGTCGCATACTTAAATAAGGACAAGATTTGGAGTCCATGCTTGTATGATATTGTGTAAAAACTGCATTCAAGAAACTTATTTTGTTGTAACATATTTGTATTGTAAACCATTATGTAATGGTCGTGTGTAAACAGGATATTTTAGATTATCATTATTTGATAATCTACGTAAAGCTTTTTAAACCTTTATTGATGAAATAAAGGTTATGGTTTGTTTAAAAATGAATGCAGTCTTTGAAAAACGTCTCATATAGAGGTCAAAACCTCGCAACGAAATCAATTAATATGGAACGTTTTTAATCAATAAGAACGGGACATTTCAGTTGGTATCCGAGCGTTGGTCTTAGAGAACCAGAAAATTTGCATTAGTGTGTCTTATCGAGTTTGTTAGGATGCATTAGTGAGTCTGGACTTCGACCGTGTTTTCTTTAAAAATGATTGCTTAACATTTTTGTTGGAAACTATATATTTTTAACATATGAATATTATGTGATATATTAATCTCTTAACGTGTTTGATATTATGTGATAGATGTCTACCTCTAGAACAAGTCCCATTGACTCACCTAATAATAATGAAGAGTCAAATGTAAATTGGAATGATTCATGGACTGATTCACAAGTTCCCGAAGAGGAACCAGAAGAAGAGTCGGAACCGGAAGAAGAATCGGAATCGGACGAAGAATCGGAACCGGAAGAAGAATCGGAACCGGTGGGGGAAATAATAAAACGGTTAAGTAAAAAAAGAATCCTCAACCAACCGACCAAGGTTAATTATGGTCAATGGTGTTTCCGCCAAGGAAGCAAAATATTGGGAGGATTACCAATTCTCCGATGAATCGGATTCCGACGAGAATTCCGATGATGTTATAGAAATTACCCCAACTGAATTTAAAAAGGCAAAAGAAAATAATAAGGGAAAGGGCATAAAAATAGAGAAATCTAATTCCAACCCCGATGAACTTTATATGTATCGTCAACCCCCGAAGTCCTTAAGTTGTAACAATGACCCGGGAACCTCTAAACCACCAGGTTTTTCTAAACCAATGTGGAAAATTACGGCTCGTATTAGGGGAACATCATATATCCCTAGAAACCTGGCAAAACGAACCAAAACCGAAGAAGAAGAAATGAGCGAGTCGGAATAAGATAGTTGTATTCGTGTGGTGTAATATATGGAATATAGTGTTCTTATGCTTTATGATATATGTAAAAATTGCTTGTATTAATAAGTATTTTTTTTATGAATCTAACTCTTGTCTATTTTACAGTTTAAAAACACAAAATGGATAGACAACCCAATATTTTAAGAGACCTACCCGGAGACATGATTGATGAAATCTTGTCTAGAGTCGGCCAGAATTCTTCGGCACAACTATTTAAGGCGAGATCAGTTTGTAAGACATTCGAAGAACGTTCCAAGAATGTCTTGGTTTATAAGAGACTTTCGTTTGAAAGATGGGGGATATCACATTGGGAAACCCATAAGTTACGATGTGTTTACTTTGACGCATATATTGCGGGGAACCCAAATGCTATTTTACGCAACGGGTTAAGAAATTATTTTGACTCAATATATCCGAATATTGGACTTCGTGATTTAGAAAAAGCGGCTAACATGCAACATAAAGAAGCATGTTATGCTTACGGATTAGTAATGTTCGCTTCTCACCAAAGTGAGAACAAGAACATCGGGCTACAACTATTAAACAAAACGTTTCCACAAGTGACGGAGTCGGTAATTGGGGTAAGAAATGAGGTTTTTAGATTATTACGGGACTGTTGGACATTACGTAACCCTCGTCCCTTTGATGACGTTAAAACACGCTGTCTTATCAACGGCCATAACGGTTATGTTGCACAAGACCAAGGATGGGAAGTAGTCCTAGTAAAACCAGAATGCATGACTTGTTTCTGGACGTATGAATTACGTGTCTTTATTGCCTTTGCCGAACGACTTGTGTACTAGCTAGAATTGTCTTCACAACTATCTTGTATCAAAGTTATTGTGTGCTATATTTCATGCTTTATGTAAAATAAGCGGTATTGTAAGTTTGTAAAATATTGTATAAAAGTTTGAACGCGAAATATTATTACAATCAGTTTTTCATATAGAATTGTAGTAGTTGAATTGTATATTAGCTACTAAGTATGAACTTAACGGGTAGGTACTACCCGAATTTAAACTTATAAAACGCTAATATGAAGAAAAAGCTTTTATAAATGAGTTCATATTATGCTACGAAATACTATTAACTACTCTTAATTTTCTGTATGATTAACTTGTTCCATTTAACTATTTTGAAGGAAATGGCACCGACTACTCGACACACCGTGAATATGAATGAAGAGGAATTCCGTACTTTTCTAGCTTCAAACATAGCCGCAGTACAGGCTGCGCTACATACCAACAATAACCTTGGATCTAGCAGTACAGGAAATCGTGTAGGATGCACCTACAAAGAATTCACTGCCTGCAAACCTTTGGAATTTGATGGAACCGAAGGACCGATCGGATTGAAATGGTGGACCGAGAAGGTCGAATCGGTGTTTGCCATAAGTAAGTGTACTGAAGAGGACAAAGTGAAGTACGCTACACATACCTTCACAGGTTCTGCGTTAACATGGTGGAATACCTATCTAGAGCAAGTGGGACAAGACGATGCGTACGCACTACCGTGGTCAGCATTCAAGCACTTGATGAATGAGAAGTACCGTCCCAGAACCGAGGTCAATAAGCTCAAGACAGAACTTAGAGGGTTACGAACCCAAGGATTTGATATTACCACGTACGAAAGACGATTCACAGAATTGTGCCTATTGTGTCCGGGAGCATTCGAAGATGAGGAAGAGAAGATCGACGCGTTTGTGAAAGGATTACCGGAAAGAATCCAAGAAGATATAAGTTCACACGAGCCCGCCTCCATACAACAGTCATGTAGAATGGCTCACAAACTCGTGAACCAGATTGAAGAAAGAATTAAAGAACAGACTGCTGAAGAGGCCAATGTGAAGCAAGTCAAAAGAAAGTGGGAGGAAAACGGTGATAAGAATCACCAATACAACAACAACAGCAATTACAACAATAATCGTAACAATTATCCCAACAATCGCAACATCAATCGCAACTACAACAAACGGCCCAACAACAACAACAACAACTGAAATGTCCCGTTCTTATTGATTAAAAACGTTCCATATTAATTGATTTCATTGCGAGGTTTTGACCTCTATATGAGACGTTTTTCAAAGACTGCATTCATTTTTAAAACAAACCATAACCTTTATTTCATAAATAAAGGTTTAAAAAGCTTTACGTAGATTATCAAATAATGATAATCTAAAATATTCTGTTTACACACGACCATTACATAATGGTTTACAATACAAATATGTTACATCGAAATCAGTTTCTTGAATGCAGTTTTTACACAATATCATACAAACATGGACTCCAAATCTTGTCCTTATTTTAGTATGCAACAGCGGAAGCTCTTAATATTCACCTGAGAATAAACATGCTTTAAACGTCAACAAAAATGTTGGTGAGTTATAGGTTTAACCTATATATATCAAATCGTAACAATAGACCACAAGATTTCATATTTCAATACACATCCCATACATAGAGATAAAAATCATTCATATGGTGAACACCTGGTAACCGACATTAACAAGATGCATATTTAAGAATATCCCCATCATTCCGGGACACCCTTCGGATATGATATAAATTTCGAAGTACTAAAGCATCCGGTACTTTGGATGGGGTTTGTTAGGCCCAATAGATCTATCTTTAGGATTCGTGTCAATTAGGGTGTCTGTTCCCTAATTCTTAGATTACCAGACTTAATAAAAAGGGGCATATTCGATTTCGATAATTCAACCATAGAATGTAGTTTCACGTACTTGTGTCTATTTTGTAAATCATTTATAAAACCTGCATGTATTCTCATCCCAAAAATATTAGATTTTAAAAGTGGGACTATAACTCACTTTCACAGATTTTTACTTCGTCGGGAAGTAAGACTTGGCCACTGGTTGATTCACGAACCTATAACAATATATATACATATATATCAAAGTATGTTCAAAATATATTTACAACACTTTTAATATATTTTGATGTTTTAAGTTTATTAAGTCAGCTGTCCTCGTTAGTAACCTACAACTAGTTGTCCACAGTTAGATGTACAGAAATAAATCGATAAATATTATCTTGAATCAATCCACGACCTAGTGTATACGTATCTCAGTATTGATCACAACTCAAACTATATATATTTTGGAATCAACCTCAACCCTGTATAGCTAACTCCAACATTCACATATAGAGTGTCTATGGTTGTTCCGAAATTATATAGATGTGTCGACATGATAGGTCGAAACATTGTATACGTGTCTATGGTATCTCAAGATTACATAATATACAATACAAGTTGATTAAGTTATGGTTGGAATAGATTTGTTACCAATTTTCACGTAGCTAAAATGAGAAAAATTATCCAATCTTGTTTTACCCATAACTTCTTCATTTTAAATCCGTTTTGAGTGAATCAAATTGCTATGGTTTCATATTGAACTCTATTTTATGAATCTAAACAGAAAAAGTATAGGTTTATAGTCGGAAAAATAAGTTACAAGTCGTTTTTGTAAAGGTAGTCATTTCAGTCGAAAGAACGACGTCTAGATGACCATTTTAGAAAACATACTTCCACTTTGAGTTTAACCATAATTTTTGGATATAGTTTCATGTTCATAATAAAAATCATTTTCTCAGAATAACAACTTTTAAATCAAAGTTTATCATAGTTTTTAATTAACTAACCCAAAACAGCCCGCGGTGTTACTACGACGGCGTAAATCCGGTTTTACGGTGTTTTTCGTGTTTCCAGGTTTTAAATCATTAAGTTAGCATATCATATAGATATAGAACATGTGTTTAGTTGATTTTAAAAGTCAAGTTAGAAGGATTAACTTTTCGCATTAAAAGTCAAGTTAGAAGGATTAACTTTTGTTTGCGAACAAGTTTAGAATTAACTAAACTATGTTCTAGTGATTACAAGTTTAAACCTTCGAATAAGATAGCTTTATATGTATGAATCGAATGATGTTATGAACATCATTACTACCTTAAGTTCCTTGGATAAACCTACTAGAAAAGAGAAAATGGATCTAGCTTCAATGGATCCTTGGATGGCTCGAAGTTCTTGAAGCAGAATCATGACACGAAAACAAGTTCAAGTAAGATCATCACTTGAAATAAGATTGTTATAGTTATAGAAATTGAACCAAAGTTTGAATATGATTATTACCTTGTATTAGAATGATAACCTACTGTAAGAAACAAAGATTTCTTGAGGTTGGATGATCACCTTACAAGATTGGAAGTGAGCTAGCAAACTTGAAAGTATTCTTGATTTTATGAAACTAGAACTTTTGGAATTTATGAAGAACACTTAGAACTTGAAGATAGAACTTGAGAGAGATCAATTATATGAAGAAAATTGAAGAATTAAAGTGTTTGTAGGTGTTTTTGGTCGTTGGTGTATGGATTAGATATAAAGGATATGTAATTTTGTTTTCATGTAAATAAGTCATGAATGATTACTCATATTTTTGTAATTTTATGAGATATTTCATGCTAGTTTCCAAATGATGGTTCCCACATGTGTTAGGTGACTCACATGGGCTGCTAAGAGCTGATCATTGGAGTGTATATACCAATAGTACATACATCTAAAAGCTGTGTATTGTACGAGTACGAATACGGGTGCATACGAGTAGAATTGTTGATGAAACTGAACGAGGATGTAATTGTAAGAATTTTTGTTAAGTAGAAGTATTTTGATAAGTGTATTGAAGTCTTTCAAAAGTGTATAAATACATATTAAAACACTACATGTATATACATTTTAACTGAGTCGTTAAGTCATCGTTAGTCGTTACATGTAAGTGTTGTTTTGAAACCTTTAGGTTAACGATCTTGTTAAATGTTGTTAACCCAATGTTTATAATATCAAATGAGATTTTAAATTATTATATTATCATAATATTATCATGTATGAATATCTCTTAATATGATATATATATACATTAAATGTCTTTACAACGATAATCGTTACATATATGTCTCGTTTAAAAATCATTAAGTTAGTAGTCTTGTTTTTACATATGTAGTTCATTGTTAATATACTTAATGATATGTTTACTTATCATAGTATCATGTTAACTATATATATATCCATATATATGTCATCATATAGTTTTTACAAGTTTTAACGTTCGTGAATCACCGGTCAACTTGGGTGGTCAATTGTCTATATGAAACATATTTCAATTAATCAAGTCTTAACAAGTTTGATTGCTTAACATGTTTGAAACATTTAATCATGTAAATATCAATCTCAATTAATATATATAAACATGGAAAAGTTCGGGTCACTACAGTACCTACCCGTTAAATAAATTTCGTCCCGAAATTTTAAGCTGTTGAAGGTGTTAACGAATCTTCTGGAAATAGATGCGGGTATTTCTTCTTCATCTGATCTTCACGCTCCCAGGTGAACTCGGGTCCTCTACGAGCATTCCATCGAACCTTAACAATTGGTATCTTGTTTTGCTTAAGTCTTTTAACCTCACGATCCATTATTTCGACGGGTTCTTCGATGAATTGAAGTTTTTCGTTGATTTGGATTTCATCTAACGGAATAGTGAGATCTTCTTTAGCAAAACATTTCTTCAAATTCGAGACGTGGAAAGTGTTATGTACAGCCGCGAGTTGTTGAGGTAACTCTAGTCGGTAAGCTACTAGTCCGACCCGATCAATAATCTTGAATGGTCCAATATACCTTGGATTTAATTTCCCTCGTTTACCAAATCGAACAACGCCTTTCCAAGGTGCAACTTTAAGCATGACCATCTCTCCAATTTCAAATTCTATATCTTTTCTTTTAATGTCAGCGTAGCTCTTTTGTCGACTTTGGGCGGTTTTCAACCGTTGTTGAATTTGGATGATCTTCTCGGTAATTTCTTGTATAATATCCGGACCCGTAATCTGTCTATCCCCCACTTCACTCCAACAAATCGGAGACCTGCACTTTCTACCATAAAGTGCTTCAAACGGCTCCATCTCAATGCTTGAATGGTAGCTGTTGTTGTAGGAAAATTCTGCTAACGGTAGATGTCGATCCCAACTGTTTCCGAAATCAATAACACATGCTCGTAGCATGTCTTCAAGCGTTTGTATCGTCCTTTCGCTCTGCCCATCAGTTTGTGGATGATAGGCAGTACTCATGTCTAGACGAGTTCCTAATGCTTGCTGTAATGTCTGCCAGAATCTTGAAATAAATCTGCCATCCCTATCAGAGATAATAGAGATTGGTATTCCATGTCTGGAGACGACTTCCTTCAAATACAGTCGTGCTAACTTCTCCATCTCGTCATCTTCTCCTATTGGCAGGAAGTGTGCTGATTTGGTGAGACGATCAACTATTACCCAAATAGTATCAAAACCACTTGCAGTCCTTGGCAATTTAGTGATGAAATCCATGGTAATGTTTTCCCATTTCCATTCCGGGATTTCGGGTTGTTGAAGTAGACCTGATGGTTTCTGATGCTCAGCTTTGACCTTAGAACACGTCAAACATTCTCCTACGTATTTAGCAACATCGACTTTCATACCCGGCCACCAAAAATGTTTCTTGAGATCCTTGTACATCTTCCCCGTTCCAGGATGTATTGAGTATCTGGTTTTATGAGCTTCTCTGAGTACCATTTCTCTCATATCTCCAAATTTTGGTACCCAAATCCTTTCAGCCCTATACCGGGTTCCGTCTTCCCGAATATTAAGATGCTTCTCCGATCCTTTGGGTATTTCATCCTTTAAATTTCCCTCTTTTAAAACTCCTTATTGCGCCTCCTTTATTTGAGTAGTAATGTTATTATGAATCATTATATTCATAGATTTTACTCGAATGGGTTCTCTGTCCTTCCTGCTCAAGGCATCGGCTACCACATTTGCCTTCCCCGGGTGGTAACGAATCTCGAAGTCGTAATCATTCAATAATTCAATCCACCTACGCTGCCTCATATTCAGTTGTTTCTGATTAAATATGTGTTGAAGACTTTTGTGGTCGGTATATATAATACTTTTGACCCCATATAAGTAGTGCCTCCAAGTCTTTAATGCAAAAACAACAGCGCCTAATTCCAAATCATGCGTCGTATAATTTTGTTCGTGAATCTTCAATTGTCTAGACGCATAAGCAATCACCTTCGTTCGTTGCATTAATACACAACCGAGACCTTGCTTTGATGCGTCACAATAAATCACAAAATCATCATTCCCTTCAGGCAATGACAATATAGGTGCCGTAGTTAGCTTTTTCTTCAATAACTGAAACGCTTTCTCTTGTTCATCATTCCATTCAAATTTCTTCCCTTTATGCGTTAATGCAGTCAAGGGTTTTGCTATTCTGGAAAAGTCTTGGATGAACCTTCTGTAGTAACCAGCTAGTCCTAAAAACTGGCGTATGTGTTTCGGAGTTTTCGGGGTTTCCCACTTTTCAACAGTTTCTATCTTTGCCGGATCTACCTTAATACCTTCTTTGTTCACTATGTGACCGAGGAATTGAACTTCTTCCAACCAAAATGCACACTTTGAAAACTTAGCGTACAATTCTTCCTTCCTCAATACTTCTAACACCTTTCTCAAATGTTCACCGTGTTCTTGGTCATTCTTTGAGTAAATAAGTATGTCATCAATGAAAACAATGACAAACTTGTCAAGGTATGGTCCACACACTCGGTTCATAAGGTCCATGAACACAGCTGGTGCATTAGTTAAACCAAACGGCATGACCATAAACTCGTAATGACCGTAACGTGTTCTGAAAGCAGTCTTTGGAATATCATCTTCTTTCACCCGCATTTGATGATACCCGGAACGTAAGTCAATCTTTGAATAAACAGACGAGCCTTGTAGTTGATCAAATAAGTCGTCGATTCTCGGTAGTGGGTAGCGGTTCTTGATGGTAAGTTTGTTCAACTCTCGGTAGTCGATACACAACCTGAATGTACCATCTTTCTTCTTGACAAACAAAACAGGAGCTCCCCACGGTGATGTGCTTGGTCGAATGAAACCACGCTCTAAAAGTTCTTGTAATTGGCTTTGTAGTTCTTTCATCTCGCTGGGTGCGAGTCTGTAAGGAGCACGAGCTATTGGTGCAGCTCCTGGTACAAGATCTATTTGAAATTCAACGGATCGATGTGGGGGTAATCCCGGTAATTCTTTTGGAAATACATCAGGAAATTCTTTTGCGACGGGAACATCATTGATGCTCTTTTCTTCAGTTTGTACTTTCTTGACGTGTGCTAGAACAGCATAGCAACCTTTTCTTATTAGTTTTTGTGCCTTCAAATTACTAATAAGATGTAGCTTCGTGTTGCCCTTTTCTCCGTACACCATTAAGGGTTTTCCTTTTTCTCGTATAATGCGAATTGCATTTTTGTAACAAACGATCTCCGCTTTCACTTCTTTCAACCAGTCCATACCGATTATCACATCAAAACTCCCTAACTCTACTGGTATCAAATCAATCTTAAATGTTTCGCTAACCAGTTTAATTTCTCGATTCCGACATATATTATCTGCTGAAATTAATTTACCATTTGCTAATTCGAGTAAAAATTTACTATCCAAAGGCGTCAATGGACAACTTAATTTAGCACAAAAATCTCTACTCATATAGCTTCTATCCGCACCCGAATCAAATAAAACGTAAGCAGATTTATTGTCAATAAGAAACGTACCCGTAACAAGCTCCGGGTCTTCCTGTGCCTCTGCCGCATTAATATTGAAAACTCTTCCGCGGCCTTGTCCATTCGTGTTCTCCTGGTTCGGGCAATTTCTAATAATGTGGCCCGGTTTTCCACATTTATAACAAACTACATTGGCATAACTTGCTCCGACACTACTTGCTCCGCCATTACTCGTTCCGACACCATTTGTTCCTTTCGTTCTGTTAACCCCTGGTCCGTAGACCTCACACTTCGTCGCGCTATGACCATTTCTTTTACACTTGTTGCAAAATTTGGTGCAGAACCCCGAGTGATTCTTTTCACACCTTTGGCATAGTTGCTTCTGATTGTTGTTGTTGTTGTTGCGGTTATTATTGTTGTTGGGATGATTGTTGTAGTTGCTGTTGTTGTTGTTGTTGTTGTTGTTGGGCCGTTTGTTGTAGTTGCGATTGATGTTGCGATTGTTGGGATAATTGTTGCGATTATTGTTGTAATTGCTGTTGTTGTTGTATTGGTGATTCTTATCACCGTTTTCCTCCCACTTTCTTTTGACTTGCTTCACATTGGCCTCTTCAGCAGTCTGTTCTTTAATTCTTTCTTCAATCTGGTTCACTAGTTTGTGAGCCATTCTACATGCCTGTTGTATGGAGGCGGGCTCGTGTGAACTTATATCTTCTTGGATTCTTTCCGGTAATCCTTTCACAAACGCGTCGATCTTCTCTTCCTCATCTTCGAATGCTCCTGGACACAATAGGCACAATTCTGTGAATCGTCTTTCGTACGTGGTAATATCAAATCCTTGGGTTCGTAACCCTCTAAGTTCTGTCTTGAGCTTATTGACCTCGGTTCTGGGACGGTACTTCTCGTTCATCAAGTGCTTGAATGCTGACCACGGTAGTGCGTACGCATCATCTTGTCCCACTTGCTCTAGATAGGTATTCCACCATGTTAACGCAGAACCTGTGAAGGTATGCGTAGCGTACTTCACTTTGTCCTCTTCAGTACACTTACTTATGGCAAACACCGATTCAACCTTCTCGGTCCACCGTTTCAATCCGATCGGTCCTTCGGTTCCATCAAATTCCAAAGGTTTGCAGGCAGTGAATTCTTTGTAGGTGCATCCTACACGATTTCCTGTACTGCTAGATCCAAGGTTATTATTGGTATGTAGCGCAGCCTGTACTGCGGCTATGTTTGAAGCTAGAAAAGTACGGAATTCCTCTTCATTCATATTCACGGTGTGTCGAGTAGTCGGTGCCATTTCCTTCAAAATAGTTAAATGGAACAAGTTAATCATACAGAATATTAAGTGTAGTTAATAGTATTTCGTAGCATAATATGAACTCATTTATAAAAGCTTTTTCTTCATATTAGCGTTTTATAAGTTTAAATTCGGGTAGTACCTACCCGTTAAGTTCATACTTAGTAGCTAATATACAATTCAACTACTACAATTCTATATGAAAAACTGATTATAATAATATTTCGTGTTCAAACTTTTACACAACATTTTACAAACTTACAATACCGCTTATTTTACATATAGCATGAAATATAGCACACAATAAATTTGATACAAGATGGTTGTGAAGATAATTCTAGCTAGTACACAAGTCGTTCAGCAAAGGCAATAAAGACACGTAATTCATACGTCCAGAAACAAGTCATGCATTCTGGTTTTACTAGGACTACTTCCCATCCTTGGTCTTGTGGAACATAACCGTTATGGCCGTTGATAAAACAGCGTGTTGTAACGTCGTCAAAGGGACGAGGGTTACGTAATGTCCAACAGTCCCGTAACAATCTAAAAACCTCATTTCTTACCCCAATTATCGACTCCGTCAGTTGTGGGAACGTTTTGTTTAATAGTTGTAGCCCGATGTTCTTGTTCTCACTTTGGTGAGAAGCGAACATTACTAATCCGTAAGCATAACATGCTTCTTTATGTTGCATGTTAGCCGCTTTTTCTAAATCACGAAGTCCAATATTCGGATATATTGAGTCAAAATAATTTCTTAACCCATTGCGTAAAATAGCATTTGGGTTCCCCGCAATATATGCGTCAAAGTAAACACATCGTAACTTATGGATTTCCCAATGTGATATCCCCCATCTTCCGAACGAAAGCCTTTTATAAACCAAGGCATTCTTGGAACGTTCTTCGAATGTCTTACAAACTGATCTCGCCTTAAATAGTTGTGCCGAAGAATTCTGACCGACTCTAGACAAGATTTCATCAATCATGTCTCCGGATAGGTCTCTTAAAATATTGGGTTGTCTATCCATTTTGTGTTTTTATACTGTAAAATAGACAAGAGTTAGATTCATAAAAAAAAAATACTTATTAATACAAGCAATTTTTACATATATCATAAAGCATAAGCACACTATATTACATATATTACACCACACGAATACAACTATCTTATTCCGACTCGCTTGTTTCTTCTTCTTCAGTTTTGGTTCGTTTTGCCAAGTTTCTAGGGATATATGATGTTCCCCTAATACGAGCCGTCGTGATCCACATTGGTTTAGAAAAACCTGGTGGTTTAGAGGTTCCCGGGTCATTGTTACAACTTAAGGACTTTTTGGGGTTGACGATACATATAAAGTTCATCGGGGTTGGAATTAGATTTCTCTATTTTTATGCCCTTTCCCTTATTATTTTCTTTTGCCTTTTTAAATTCAGTTGGGGTAATTTCTATAACATCATCGGAATTCTCGTCGGAATCCGATTCATCGGAGAATTGGTAATCCTCCCAATATTTTGCTTCCTTGGCGGAAACACCATTGACCATAATTAACCTTGGTCGGTTGGTTGAGGATTTTCTTTTACTTAACCGTTTTATTATTTCCCCCACCGGTTCTATTTCTTCATCCGGTTCCGATTCTTCTTCCGGTTCCGACTCTTCTTCCGGTTCCTCTTCGGGAACTTGTGAATCAGTCCACGAATCATTCCAATTTACATTTGACTCTTCATTATTATTAGGTGAGTCAATGGGACTTGTTTTAGAGGTAGACATCTATCACATAATATCAAACGCGTTAAGAGATTAATATATCACATAATATTCACATGTTAAAAATATATAGTTTCCAACAAAATTTGTTAAGTAATCATTTTTCAAGTAAACAAGGTCGAAGTCCAGACTCACTAATGCATCCTAACAAACTCGATAAGACACACTAATGCAAAATTCTGGTTCTCTAAGACCAACGCTCTGATACCAACTGAAATGTCCCGTTCTTATTGATTAAAAACGTTCCATATTAATTGATTTCGTTGCGAGGTTTTGACCTCTATATGAGACGTTTTTCAAAGACTGCATTCATTTTTAAAACAAACCATAACCTTTATTTCATAAATAAAGGTTTAAAAAGCTTTACGTAGATTATCAAATAATGATAATCTAAAATATCCTGTTTACACACGACCATTACATAATGGTTTACAATACAAATATGTTACATCGAAATCAGTTTCTTGAATGCAGTTTTTACACAATATCATACAAACATGGACTCCAAATCTTGTCCTTATTTTAGTATGCAACAGCGGAAGCTCTTAATATTCACCTGAGAATAAACATGCTTTAAACGTCAACAAAAATGTTGGTGAGTTATAGGTTTAACCTATATATATCAAATCGTAACAATAGACCACAAGATTTCATATTTCAATACACATCCCATACATAGAGATAAAAATCATTCATATGGTGAACACCTGGTAACCGACATTAACAAGATGCATATTTAAGAATATCCCCATCATTCCGGGACACCCTTCGGATATGATATAAATTTCGAAGTACTAAAGCATCCGGTACTTTGGATGGGGTTTGTTAGGCCCAATAGATCTATCTTTAGGATTCGTGTCAATTAGGGTGTCTGTTCCCTAATTCTTAGATTACCAGACTTAATAAAAAGGGGCATATTCGATTTCGATAATTCAACCATAGAATGTAGTTTCACGTACTTGTGTCTATTTTGTAAATCATTTATAAAACCTGCATGTATTCTCATCCCAAAAATATTAGATTTTAAAAGTGGGACTATAACTCACTTTCACAGATTTTTACTTCGTCGGGAAGTAAGACTTGGCCACTGGTTGATTCACGAACCTATAACAATATATATACATATATATCAAAGTATGTTCAAAATATATTTACAACACTTTTAATATATTTTGATGTTTTAAGTTTATTAAGTCAGCTGTCCTCGTTAGTAACCTACAACTAGTTGTCCACAGTTAGATGTACAGAAATAAATCGATAAATATTATCTTGAATCAATCCACGACCTAGTGTATACGTATCTCAGTATTGATCACAACTCAAACTATATATATTTTGGAATCAACCTCAACCCTGTATAGCTAACTCCAACATTCACATATAGAGTGTCTATGGTTGTTCCGAAATATATATAGATGTGTCGACATGATAGGTCGAAACATTGTATACGTGTCTATGGTATCTCAAGATTACATAATATACAATACAAGTTGATTAAGTTATGGTTGGAATAGATTTGTTACCAATTTTCACGTAGCTAAAATGAGAAAAATTATCCAATCTTGTTTTACCCATAACTTCTTCATTTTAAATCCGTTTTGAGTGAATCAAATTGCTATGGTTTCATATTGAACTCTATTTTATGAATCTAAACAGAAAAAGTATAGGTTTATAGTCGGAAAAATAAGTTACAAGTCGTTTTTGTAAAGGTAGTCATTTCAGTCGAAAGAACGACGTCTAGATGACCATTTTAGAAAACATACTTCCACTTTGAGTTTAACCATAATTTTTGGATATAGTTTCATGTTCATAATAAAAATCATTTTCTCAGAATAACAACTTTTAAATCAAAGTTTATCATAGTTTTTAATTAACTAACCCAAAACAGCCCGCGGTGTTACTACGACGGCGTAAATCCGGTTTTACGGTGTTTTTCGTGTTTCCAGGTTTTAAATCATTAAGTTAGCATATCATATAGATATAGAACATGTGTTTAGTTGATTTTAAAAGTCAAGTTAGAAGGATTAACTTTTCGCATTAAAAGTCAAGTTAGAAGGATTAACTTTTGTTTGCGAACAAGTTTAGAATTAACTAAACTATGTTCTAGTGATTACAAGTTTAAACCTTCGAATAAGATAGCTTTATATGTATGAATCGAATGATGTTATGAACATCATTACTACCTTAAGTTCCTTGGATAAACCTACTAGAAAAGAGAAAATGGATCTAGCTTCAATGGATCCTTGGATGGCTCGAAGTTCTTGAAGCAGAATCATGACACGAAAACAAGTTCAAGTAAGATCATCACTTGAAATAAGATTGTTATAGTTATAGAAATTGAACCAAAGTTTGAATATGATTATTACCTTGTATTAGAATGATAACCTACTGTAAGAAACAAAGATTTCTTGAGGTTGGATGATCACCTTACAAGATTGGAAGTGAGCTAGCAAACTTGAAAGTATTCTTGATTTTATGAAACTAGAACTTTTGGAATTTATGAAGAACACTTAGAACTTGAAGATAGAACTTGAGAGAGATCAATTATATGAAGAAAATTGAAGAATTAAAGTGTTTGTAGGTGTTTTTGGTCGTTGGTGTATGGATTAGATATAAAGGATATGTAATTTTGTTTTCATGTAAATAAGTCATGAATGATTACTCATATTTTTGTAATTTTATGAGATATTTCATGCTAGTTTCCAAATGATGGTTCCCACATGTGTTAGGTGACTCACATGGGCTGCTAAGAGCTGATCATTGGAGTGTATATACCAATAGTACATACATCTAAAAGCTGTGTATTGTACGAGTACGAATACGGGTGCATACGAGTAGAATTGTTGATGAAACTGAACGAGGATGTAATTGTAAGAATTTTTGTTAAGTAGAAGTATTTTGATAAGTGTATTGAAGTCTTTCAAAAGTGTATAAATACATATTAAAACACTACATGTATATACATTTTAACTGAGTCGTTAAGTCATCGTTAGTCGTTACATGTAAGTGTTGTTTTGAAACCTTTAGGTTAACGATCTTGTTAAATGTTGTTAACCCAATGTTTATAATATCAAATGAGATTTTAAATTATTATATTATCATAATATTATCATGTATGAATATCTCTTAATATGATATATATATACATTAAATGTCTTTACAACGATAATCGTTACATATATGTCTCGTTTAAAAATCATTAAGTTAGTAGTCTTGTTTTTACATATGTAGTTCATTGTTAATATACTTAATGATATGTTTACTTATCATAGTATCATGTTAACTATATATATATCCATATATATGTCATCATATAGTTTTTACAAGTTTTAACGTTCGTGAATCACCGGTCAACTTGGGTGGTCAATTGTCTATATGAAACATATTTCAATTAATCAAGTCTTAACAAGTTTGATTGCTTAACATGTTTGAAACATTTAATCATGTAAATATCAATCTCAATTAATATATATAAACATGGAAAAGTTCGGGTCACTACAACAACAACAGCAACTACAACAATCATCCCAACAACAATAATAACCGCAACAACAACAACAACAATCAGAAGCAGCTATGCCAAAGGTGTGAAAAGAATCACTCGGGGTTCTGCACCAAATTTTGCAACAAGTGTAAAAGAAATGGTCATAGCGCGGCGAAGTGTGAGGTCTATGGACCAGGGTTTAATAGAACGAAAGGAACAAATGGTGTCGGAACGAGTAATGGCGGAGCAAGTAGTGTCGGAGCAAGTTATGCCAATGTAGTTTGTTATAAATGTGGAAAACCGGGCCACATTATTAGAAATTGCCCGAACCAGGAGAACACGAATGGACAAGGCCGTGGAAGAGTTTTCAATATTAATGCGGCAGAGGCACAGGAAGACCCGGAGCTTGTTACGGGTACGTTTCTTATTGACAATAAATCTGCTTACGTTTTATTTGATTCGGGTGCGGATAGAAGCTATATGAGTAGAGATTTTTGTGCTAAATTAAGTTGTCCATTGACGCCTTTGGATAGTAAATTTTTACTCGAATTAGCAAATGGTAAATTAATTTCAGCAGATAATATATGTCTGAATCGAGAAATTAAACTGGTTAGCGAAACATTTAAGATTGATTTGATACCAGTAGAGTTAGGGAGTTTTGATGTGATAATCGGTATGGACTGGTTGAAAGAAGTGAAAGCGGAGATCGTTTGTTACAAAAATGCAATTCGCATTATACGAGAAAAAGGAAAACCCTTAATGGTGTACGGAGAAAAGGGCAACACGAAGCTACATCTTATTAGTAATTTGAAGGCACAAAAAACTAATAAGAAAAGGTTGCTATGCTATTCTAGCACACGTCGAGAAAGTACAAACTGAAGAAAAGAGCATCAATGATGTTCCCATTGCAAAAGAATTTCCCGATGTATTTCCGAAAGAATTACCGGGATTACCCCCACATCGATCCGTTGAATTTCAAATAGATCTTGTACCAGGAGCTGCACCAATAGCTCGTGCTCCTTACAGACTCGCACCCAGCGAGATGAAAGAACTACAAAGCCAATTACAAGAACTTTTAGAGCGTGGTTTCATTCGACCAAGCACATCACCGTGGGGAGCTCCTGTTTTGTTTGTCAAGAAGAAAGATGGTACATTCAGGTTGTGTATCGACTACCGAGAGTTGAACAAACTTACCATCAAGAACCGCTACCCACTACCGAGAATCGATGACTTATTTGATCAACTACAAGGCTCGTCTGTTTATTCAAAGATTGACTTACGTTCCGGGTATCATCAAATGCGGGTGAAAGAAGATGATATTCCAAAGACTGCTTTCAGAACACGTTACGGTCATTACGAGTTTATGGTCATGCCATTTGGTTTAACTAATGCACCAGCTGTGTTCATGGACCTTATGAACCGAGTGTGTGGACCATACCTTGACAAGTTTGTCATTGTTTTCATTGATGACATACTTATTTACTCAAAGAATGACCAAGAACACGGTGAACATTTGAGAAAGGTGTTAGAAGTATTGAGGAAGGAAGAATTGTACGCTAAATTTTCAAAGTGTGCATTTTGGTTGGAAGAAGTTCAATTCCTCGGTCACATAGTGAACAAAGAAGGTATTAAGGTGGATCCGGCAAAGATAGAAACTGTTGAAAAGTGGGAAACCCCGAAAACTCCGAAACACATACGCCAGTTTTTAGGACTAGCTGGTTACTACAGAAGGTTCATCCAAGACTTTTCCAGAATAGCAAAACCCTTGACTGCATTAACGCATAAAGGGAAGAAATTTGAATGGAATGATGAACAAGAGAAAGCGTTTCAGTTATTGAAGAAAAAGCTAACTACGGCACCTATATTGTCATTGCCTGAAGGGAATGATGATTTTGTGATTTATTGTGACGCATCAAAGCAAGGTCTCGGTTGTGTATTAATGCAACGAACGAAGGTGATTGCTTATGCGTCTAGACAATTGAAGATTCACGAACAAAATTATACGACGCATGATTTGGAATTAGGCGCGGTTGTTTTTGCATTAAAGACTTGGAGGCACTACTTATATGGGGTCAAAAGTATTATATATACCGACCACAAAAGTCTTCAACACATATTTAATCAGAAACAACTGAATATGAGGCAGCGTAGGTGGATTGAATTATTGAATGATTACGATTTTGAGATTCGTTACCACCCGGGGAAGGCAAATGTGGTAGCCGATGCCTTGAGCAGGAAGGATAGAGAACCCATTCGAGTAAAATCTATGAATATAATGATTCATAATAACATTACTACTCAAATAAAGGAGGCGCAACAAGGAGTTTTAAAAGAGGGAAATTTAAAGGATGAAATACCCAAAGGATCGGAGAAGCATCTTAATATTCGGGAGGACGGAACCCGGTATAGGGCTGAAAGGATTTGGGTACCAAAATTTGGAGATATGAGAGAAATGGTACTTGGAGAAGCTCATAAAACCAGATACTCAATACATCCTGGAACGGGGAAGATGTACAAGGATCTCAAGAAACATTTTTGGTGGCCGGGTATGAAAGCCGATGTTGCTAAATACGTAGGAGAATGTTTGACGTGTTCTAAGGTCAAAGCTGAGCATCAGAAACCATCAGGTCTACTTCAACAACCCGAAATCCCGGAATGGAAATGGGAAAACATTACCATGGATTTCATCACTAAATTGCCAAGGACTGCAAGTGGTTTTGATACTATTTGGGTAATAGTTGATCGTCTCACCAAATCAGCACACTTCCTACCAATAAGAGAAGATGACAAGATGGAGAAGTTAGCACGACTGTATTTGAAGGAAGTCGTCTCCAGACATGGAATACCAATCTCTATTATCTCTGATAGGGATGGCAGATTTATTTCAAGATTCTGGCAGACATTACAGCAAGCATTAGGAACTCGTCTAGACATGAGTACTGCCTATCATCCACAAACTGATGGGCAGAGCGAAAGGACGATACAAACACTTGAAGACATGCTACGAGCATGTGTTATTGATTTCGGAAACAGTTGGGATCGACATCTACCGTTAGCAGAATTTTCCTACAACAACAGCTACCATTCAAGCATTGAGATGGCGCCGTTTGAAGCACTTTATGGTAGAAAGTGCAGGTCTCCAATTTGTTGGAGTGAGGTGGGGGATAGACAGATTACGGGTCCGGAGATTATACAAGAAACTACCGAGAAGATCATCCAAATTCAACAACGGTTGAAAACCGCCCAAAGTCGACAAAAGAGCTACGCTGACATTAAAAGAAAAGATATAGAATTTGAAATTGGAGAGATGGTCATGCTTAAAGTTTCACCTTGGAAAGGCGTTGTTCGATTTGGTAAACGAGGGAAATTAAATCCAAGGTATATTGGACCATTCAAGATTATTGATCGTGTCGGACCAGTAGCTTACCGACTTGAGTTACCTCAACAACTCGCGGCTGTACATAACACTTTCCACGTCTCGAATTTGAAGAAATGTTTTGCTAAAGAAGATCTCACTATTCCGTTAGATGAAATCCAAATCAACGAAAAACTCCAATTCATCGAAGAACCCGTCGAAATAATGGATCGTGAGGTTAAAAGACTTAAGCAAAACAAGATACCAATTGTTAAGGTTCGATGGAATGCTCGTAGAGGACCCGAGTTCACCTGGGAGCGTGAAGATCAGATGAAGAAGAAATACCCGCATCTATTTCCAGAAGATTCGTCAACACCTTCAACAGCTTAAAATTTCGGGACGAAATTTATTTAACGGGTAGGTACTGTAGTGACCCGAACTTTTCCATGTTTATATATATTAATTGAGATTGATGTTTACATGATTAAATGTTTCCAACATGTTAAGAAATCAAACTTGTTAAGACTTGATTAATTGAAATAGGTTTCATATAGACAATTGACCACCCAAGTTGACCGGTGATTCACGAACGTTAAAACTTGTAAAAACTATATGATGACATATATATGGATATATATATAGTTAACATGATACTATGATAAGTAAACATATCATTAAGTATATTAACAATGAACTACATATGTAAAAACAAGACTACTAACTTAATGATTTTGAAACGAGACATATATGTAACGTTTATCGTTGTAACGACATTTAATGTATATATATCATATTAAGAGATATTCGTACATCATAATATCATGATAATATAATAATTTAAAATCTCTTTTGATATTATAAACATTGGGTTAACAACATTTAACAAGATCGTTAACCTAAAGGTTTCAAAACAACACTTACATGTAACGACTAACGATGACTTAACGACTCAGTTAAAATGTATATACATGTAGTGTTTTAATATGTATTTATACACTTTTTAAAGACTTCAATACACTTATCAAAATACTTCTACTTAACAAAAATGCTTACAATTACATTCTCGTTCAGTTTCATCAACAATTCTACTCGTATGCACCCGTATTCGTACTCGTACAATACACAGCTTTTAGATGTATGTACTATTGGTATATACACTCCAATGATCAGCTCTTAGCAGCCCATGTGAGTCACCTAACACATGTGGGAACCATCATTTGGCAACTAGCATGAAATATCTCATAAGATTACAAAAATATGAGTAATCATTCATGACTTATTTACATGAAAACAAAATTACATATCCTTTATATCTAATCCATACACCAACGACCAAAAACACCTACAAACACTTTCATTCTTCAATTTTCTTCATCTAATTGAACTCTCTCAAGTTCTATCTTCAAGTTCTAAGTGTTCTTCATAAATTCCAAAAGTTCTAGTTTCATAAAATCAAGAATACTTTCAAGTTTGCTAGCTCACTTCCAATCTTGTAAGGTGATCATCCAACCTCAAGAAATCTTTGTTTCTTACAGTAGGTTATCATTCTAATACAAGGTAATAATCATATTCAAACTTTGGTTCAATTTCTATAACTATAACAATCTTATTTCAAGTGATGATCTTACTTGAACTTGTTTTCGTGTCATGATTTTGCTTCAAGAACTTTGAGCCATCCAAGGATCCATTGAAGCTAGATCCATTTTTCTCTTTTCCAGTAGGTTCATCCAAGGAACTTAAGGTAGTAATGATGTTCATAACATCATTCGATTCATACATATAAAGCTATCTTATTCGAAGGTTTAAACTTGTAATCACTAGAACATAGTTTAGTTAATTCTAAACTTGTTCGCAAACAAAAGTTAATCCTTCTAACTTGACTTTTAAAATCAACTAAACACATGTTCTATATCTATATGATATGCTAACTTAATGATTTAAAACCTGGAAACATGAAAAACACCGTAAAACCGGATTTACGCCGTCGTAGTAACACCGCGGGCTGTTTTGGGTTAGTTAATTAAAAACTATGATAAACTTTGATTTAAAAGTTGTTATTCTGAGAAAATGATTTTTATTATGAACATGAAACTATATCCAAAAATTATGGTTAAACTCAAAGTGGAGGTATGTTTTCTAAAATGGTCATCTAGACGTCGTTCTTTCGACTGAAATGACTACCTTTACAAAAACGACTTGTAACTTATTTTTCCGACTAGAAACCTATACTTTTTTGTTTAGATTCATAAAATAGAGTTCAATATGAAACCATAGCAATTTGATTCACTCAAAACGGATTTAAAATGAAGAAGTTATGGGTAAAACAAGATTGGATAATTTTTCTCATTTTAGCTACGTGAAAATTGGTAACAAATCTATTCCAACCATAACTTAATCAACTTGTATTATATATTATGTAATCTTGAGATACCATAGACACGTATACAATGTTTCGACCTATCATGTCGACACATCTATATATATTTCGGAACAACCATAGACACTCTATATGTGAATGTTGGAGTTAGCTATACAGGGTTGAGGTTGATTCCAAAATATATATAGTTTGAGTTGTGATCAATACTGAGATACGTATACACTGGGTCGTGGATTGATTCAAGATAATATTTATCGATTTATTTCTGTACATCTAACTGTGGACAACTAGTTGTAGGTTACTAACGAGGACAGCTGACTTAATAAACTTAAAACATCAAAATATATTAAAAGTGTTGTAAATATATTTTGAACATACTTTGATATATATGTATATATTGTTATAGGTTCGTGAATCAACCAGTGGCCAAGTCTTACTTCCCGACGAAGTAAAAATCTGTGAAAGTGAGTTATAGTCCCACTTTTAAAATCTAATATTTTTGGGATGAGAATACATGCAGGTTTTATAAATGATTTACAAAATAGACACAAGTACGTGAAACTACATTCTATGGTTGAATTATCGAAATCGAATATGCCCCTTTTTATTAAGTCTGGTAATCTAAGAATTAGGGAACAGACACCCTAATTGACGCGAATCCTAAAGATAGATCTATTGGGCCTAACAAACCCCATCCAAAGTACCGGATGCTTTAGTACTTCGAAATTTATATCATATCCGAAGGGTGTCCCGGAATGATGGGGATATTCTTATATATGCATCTTGTTATTGTCGGTTACCAGGTGTTCACCATATGAATGATTTTTATCTCTATGTATGGGATGTGTATTGAAATATGAAATCTTGTGGTCTATTGTTACGATTTGATATATATAGGTTAAACCTATAACTCACCAACATTTTTGTTGACGTTTTAAGCATGTTTATTCTCAGGTGATTATTAAGAGCTTCCGCTGTCGCATACTTAAATAAGGACAAGATTTGGAGTCCATGCTTGTATGATATTGTGTAAAAACTGCATTCAAGAAACTTATTTTGTTGTAACATATTTGTATTGTAAACCATTATGTAATGGTCGTGTGTAAACAGGATATTTTAGATTATCATTATTTGATAATCTACGTAAAGCTTTTTAAACCTTTATTGATGAAATAAAGGTTATGGTTTGTTTAAAAATGAATGCAGTCTTTGAAAAACGTCTCATATAGAGGTCAAAACCTCGCAACGAAATCAATTAATATGGAACGTTTTTAATCAATAAGAACAGGACATTTCAGGAAGCTCTTAGTATTCACCTGAGAATAAACATGCTTTAAACGTCAATAAAAATGTTGGTGAGTTATAGGTTTAACCTATATATATCAAATCGTAACAATAGACCACAAGATTTCATATTTCAATACACATCCCATACATAGAGATAAAAATCATTCATATGGTGAACACCTGGTAACCGACATTAACAAGATGCATATATAAGAATATCCCCATCATTCTGGGACACCCTTCGGATATGATATAAATTTCGAAGTACTAAAGCATCCGGTACTTTGGATGGGGTTTGTTAGGCCCAATAGATCTATCTTTAGGATTCGCATCAATTAGGGTGTCTGTTCCCTAATTCTTAGATTACCAGACTTAATAAAAAGGGGCATATTCGATTTCGATAATTCAACCATAGAATGTAGTTTCACGTACTTGTGTCTATTTTGTAAATCATTTATAAAACTTGCATGTATTCTCATCCCAAAAATATTAGATTTTAAAAGTGGGACTATAACTCACTTTCACAGATTTTTACTTCGTCGGGAAGTAAGACTTGGCCACTGGTTGATTCACGAACCTATAACAATATATACATATATATCAAAGTATGTTCAAAATATATTTACAACACTTTTAATATATTTTGATGTTTTAAGTTTATTAAGTCAGCTGTCCTCGTTAGTAACCTACAACTAGTTGTCCACAGTTAGATGTACAGAAATAAATCGATAAATATTATCTTGAATCAATCCACGACCCAGTGTATATATATCTCAGTATTGATCACAACTCAAACTATATATATTTTGGAATCAACCTCAACCCTGTATAGCTAACTCCAACATTCACATATAGAGTGTCTATGGTTGTTCCGAAATATATATAGATGTGTCGACATGATAGGTCGAAACATTGTATACGTGTCTATGGTATCTCAAGATTACATAATATACAATACAAGTTGATTAAGTTATGGTTGGAATAGATTTGTTACCAATTTTCACGTAGCTAAAATGAGAAAAATTATCCAATCTTGTTTTACCCATAACTTCTTCATTTTAAATCCGTTTTGAGTGAATAAAATTGCTATGGTTTCATATTGAACTCTATTTTATGAATCTAAACAGAAAAAGTATAGGTTTATAGTCGGAAAAATAAGTTACAAGTCGTTTTTGTAAAGGTAGTCATTTCAGTCGAAAGAACGACGTCTAGATGACCATTTTATAAAACATACTTCCACTTTGAGTTTAACCATAATTTTTGGATATAGTTTCATGTTCATAATAAAAATCATTTTCCCAGAATAACAACTTTTAAATCAAAGTTTATCATAGTTTTTAATTAACTAACCCAAAACAGCCCGCGGTGTTACTACGACGGCGTAAATCCGGTTTTACGGTGTTTTTTCGTGTTTCCAGGTTTTAAATCATTAAGTTAGCATATCATATAGATATAGAACATGTGTTTAGTTGATTTTAAAAGTCAAGTTAGAAGGATTAACTTTTATTTGCGAACAAGTTTAGAATTAACTAAACTATGTTCTTATAACAACCCTCATATTTCCATACCTGAATTGACTAATTTGACTATAGGGTTGTTATCCATACGTAATATATAATTAAATTCGACGTTGATCAAATATTTATTTTTAGTCGACATGTTCTGTTAACTAAAGTTTACACTAATTATATAAAATAACTTTAGTTAATATTAATGCGTATTATATTTAAAACTATATGTAACATAATTATTAATTAAATGATAAGTTATTTTAATCATTATATATATTTTTAGCTTATAAAAAAAATAAAAATAAAAAGAAATAAGATTTTTTTTTATAAATTAAATAATGAGCCCATGAATTTTGACTAAATATTTTCAAAAACAAAAACTTATTAAAAACATTTTTAACATGTTTTTATTATTTTGTCAAAATTAGCACCTTTATTTTATTATTTTTTTTCTTTTCACCAACCATTTTTTACCTATAAATACATGGCTCCTCATTCATTTTTTCTTGGCAAATACAAAAACTTAAGTTATTCTCTCAAAACCTTGAAGAAAATTTGAGGTACTTTCTATTTTTATTAATTTTTTTCAATATTGTCATTTATATTTATATTTATTGTATATTCTTTGTAAAATTCGAAATTAATTATGTTTATATGTTATAATTAGTATTATAAGTGTTATGATGCATAAAAATAATTTTGATAATTTATGGAATATTATTTATAATTAAATACGAATTATGTAGTGTTTAAACGTAAAAACAATGTAAAATTCGTAATAATAACTTTTATCCAAAAATAAAATATATATAATTTTTTTCTGAGTTTTTAAAACTTATATAGATCTGAAAAAATTATAAAAATAATTACTTGGGTCGAATTGGTATTTATTATATAATTAAACTCTATTATTATGTAATTCGAAGGTAAATTAAGAATAAATATAAAATAATAAAAAAATATTTTTTTAAATATTTTTCTACAGGTTATTAGACTGATAGAAACTTATAAAAATTATAAAAATAATTATTTGGGTTTATTTAGTAATTATGTAGAATTAAAATTTTTTTGTGAATACATTAAGGGTAAAAACAAAAATAAATACAAAAATATAATAAAAACGTTTTCTTAAATTTTTATACTAATCTATATGATTAACTAAGACTATAAAATATATGTATGTAATTTTTAGATATTTAATTTATTATTTACACATTTTTGAATAATGTTCGATTAATAAAACACTATTATTTTTGAAGTAATTTAGGTATTTATTTAAAGGTAATTATATTTAATATATATAAGACATACTAAGGTATAATAACTAAATATTAAATAAAACTTAAGTTATATTATCACATATATAATTATTAAGTACATTAATAATTCGTTGTGTGTATACACCTAAAGTGAAGGTTAATCAAAGATAATGTATAATTCATGTGAACTTCATCGCTACTCACGGTCGTAAGTGAATGATGTCTAGGTTGCCATTTATGGGTAAGCTTGTGAATCTCGAATGCCATGACTTAGATTCTGGTCAAGAATCCTGGGCCCTCGGTTACATCTGGTCATTCCTGACTTATTTGATAGCAATGAAGTTTGAGTAAAGTTATACAACGTCTTGCTAAAGATTAACCCGAACTTTCTAAAATTGGAAAATTACTATAAGTGGAAACTTTCCATAAATAGTAACCTTTCGAAAATGGAAATTCTTTAGTGAACCATTACTATCAATATAGTACTATATACTATTGTCTGTTAGGCAATGTCTGATCATACGTTCTATCTCTAAGTTGAGATCTCGGTCACGTCCTTCCGTTCAATTCTTTCGTGTGCTACTAAGGTGAACTTCATAGCCCCACTTTTTACTGTTTCATAATTGTTTTATAACTTTTGGGGTGAGACACATGCTTGCTTTATAACTGTTTTACGCTTAGACACAAGTACTAAATTGTTAACTTTGCTGTCATGCTTTGATTCATGCTAAATCCCTACCGTAATATCATTAATTGCTACGTTTAAATGTAAACTTAATTATTGTGAGTAGGCCTATTGAGAGTAACGTCTCTAACCATTCGATCGTTGGTCTTTGGTTACATAATAATGATTCCACGACACTGACAGTACAAGGTGTCATAGGGTAAACTTGTTTAGTAGCGATATTACAAAATGCAGCAACACTTTTAGATTGATATTTCTATATCAATCAACTTTAAACTAAATCTTGTGGTCTAAAACTTTGGATATTATTTATAAACCTATGAATTTCACTCAACCTTTTTGGTTGACACTTTAAGCATATTTTGTCTCAGGTGATGATTGAGCTAGCTGCTACTTGCTACTAGATGATTGATGTATGCTTTGCTGCTTGCATGGAGTCCATCATTCATATTTATCATTTTGTTTAAGATATTTTCCATTTACTGTACTCTTATGATGTAAAACTTTGAATAATGCTTTCGCTGTTTATTTAATAAATAAAACGTCTCATTTAGAGTCGTTCTCGCTTATACAACTGTGTTATGATATGATTGGTCACAATTACTCCTGGTCCATTTTGGGGGTGTGACAGATTGGTATCAGAGTATGTTGTTGTAGAGAACCAGGATTGCATCTTATGTGTGCCTTATACAATTAGGTACCTTAGCAATGTAGGACTACAACTTCCTTTGACTATAGTGCCTTTAATTATTGCCTTTAACTGTTAAATGCTACACTATACTTTAGAAACTTTACTTATCTTAGAATGCCGAGCCAATCTAAGAACTCTGCTCATTCTCCTAAGTAGTATTCAATTCCGCCACCACATTTAAATGCGACACCGTTCTCGACATTCCTATGTCATTTATCATGGTTTTGTGTATTACATATGTATTACATGAAATATTATCCATGAATTTTTGAAACTCCTATATTTGTTACTATTCATACTCAAACGTATATAACTCCCTGTTATATCACGTACCTATATGCTTTATGCCTTTATGCATCAGTTTGCGAACCGAAAAATGTCATTGAGTTATCGAGAATCTCAAAGACATTATAATGTCATCACTACTCATATTCATTACTTTTATACCTTTTATTTCTCGTTATTGAATTTTCTTGACGGATGGCGTCTACGAAACTCTAGAATGGAAGGGTTTGGATTACCGATTTAAAGGATCCTATAGCTCAAGCCCCTAGACCTGAATAGGCCATTATGAATTAAAAGTCTTTAATCGAAAGATTATCAGATTACATACTTATCATTTTATGATCTCGACACGTCATACTGCTATTATTAGATTATAGACACATCATATCTTATCATATCTTATCATATCTATCTTAATAAACTTTGTCTAACACTTTTCCTAAATTTCCTCCGTAAATTACGGAAATCTTTTTGCTATATATACGTATATCAAGAAGACAGATATATCATTCAATATTCAACACTCATCTCATAACAAAAACCCTTATTCCGATCAGATAATATGGATTTCTCACATGATTCCTCGAACTCCTCGAGCTCCAATGGCAGCGTAACCGGAATGAACCAACCAATTAGTCATCATCTATTTTGGATGAATTGGAGATGGGTTCGTAGTAAACTTAATCAATGGAGACAAGAAGAAGGTGATCCCTTCCACCAACCAAATTCACCTCTTGGTGAAGAACCAGAAGCACTTACCGGCGAACTCGTTCGGAACACTATTTTCACCCTCATTTCCAGGGTATCCAGTCACGAATATATAATATCTAAAATTCTAGATCTTATTCATCCACTTGTCCGAACCGCCAATCACACCGGAATAATAGAAGAAGTCAATGAGCTTCGCGCTCGAGTGGTGGCTCTGGAGAATATGGTGCGAAACCTACGAGCACCAGCAGCAGCACCAGCAGCATAACCAGCATCACCACCAGTACCAACAGCATCACCACCAACAACATCAGCTTCACCAACAACAAACACCATAATCTGTATCTCGGATATCAACATCATACGCCCCATAGATACCAAGGAATATTAGTAATAATGAGTTAAGATGTATTGACTCATTCTTCCTGAAAATTATATATGTATACTTTATATATATATATATATATATATATATATATATATATATATATATATATATATATATATATATATATATATATATATATATATATGTATATATATATATATATGGTTTGGAACAATAATAAATCTTTTCGTATTAAGCTATTACGTGTGAATCTTAAATAGTATGTACTACTTGGTTAATTCATATCACTAATATGCTATGATATACATTCCTCGTTAATCACTGCTTCATCACAATAAACTCCATTTCATAATAAACTAAGTGTATTATTCAAATACATGTTTGGTTTTACACTTTCATTTTCGATGTACTCAAAACTCTTTAGAAAACATCATTCGTGCCTTGTGAATTTCACAAGAATTCAACGAGCATCAACATCATATACCGAGGTATATCAATAACAATGAACGATGGAGTATTGATTCATAACTTCATTAAAGAAATATTCTGCGATGATTATGTAATCTCTCAAGTTTTGAAGATTATTTATTCTCGCTTCAACCGCAAATCAAATGATTTTAATAGTACATTAACTCATTAAATCTATATTATACGTGAAGAATACATATATGAACGTATATCTTCATAAAGATTGTAATTAAAAATCCTTTTGTACAAACTGTTAATTGTGAAAATATTTTAACGGGTAGGTAAAACCCGAGAAATATGTATATCTCACATCAATATCTTACATTGTACATTCTTCAAATTCTGATTCAATAATTAGTAACTATGCTACTTACATCCACATATGTATCCGTTCACTAAAGAACAACCATTTTCATACAAATTTAATTACCTATTCTGATTTGGACATATCGGAATCCAAGTAAAGCTTTAGCAAGTGTAATCTTCTTAAAGATCACTACATTCATGAATTATATTCATTTGTATTCTATGATGAATTATCACATCAAACCACCGAAATTATCGTTCATTACTTTTGAAATCAACAACGCCTATTCATCAACCATTAGATCCGTTGACGATTACAATCAGCGTTTAATCATCTAAAAATGAAATTTCTTGAAACCATCTCGGATTGATAACCGATGAATCAAATATGGCTGCATTAAATACAGAGGAAACAACAAAATTGTAGATGGTCTCAATGGCCAAAAGTTTGATAATAAAGAATGGTACGTTGGAAAAGCTCAAAAGAAAATTTGGAACTGAAAAACGGATTGAGCTAACCATGGAGGAGACCAAGGACAAATACAAGGACCAAACCCTATATTCAAAGAATCCAAGTAATTCTGGATCCGATGAAATCTTTAGAGAATATCTTGCTCCGAAGTTATGTTAAAAGCTTGCGGAAAATTTTTCTTCATCAACCTTCGAACTTAGAAATTCCAAAATGTCGTTATAAATATCCTCTATATTTCTGAAGATATTTTCATAACGATTCTTGTCCACAATTAAGTATCTCTTTGCAATATCTTTATAAAGGAAACTATTTTAGTTTCTATATTCAGTAAAATTCAAGTTTAAATTATAAATGTTTTGAAGAAATGTTGGAAATTGAAGCATGAGTTAGTATAATATAATGACGTCAGGCCAACATGATTATATTACAGTAAGTCATGCTAAATTTTTAATGGAAGATGATGATTCATAGACTTTATAATCATTATTTGCCATGTTACACGACTCTTACATTCTACTTAATCTCTGAACATATCAAGAACATATATTCTTGATAGTTCTATCCTCAGTAATTCTGGTAATTTACCAAATCAAATCGTGATATTACGCTTAGAACATTAGGTTCATTCGAAACTTCATACCTACAAATTCTGGACCATTACTCGCTTAACTTAGAGTAGAGAGCAGAATAAAAATGTAAAGAGCTCCGACATATAAGGGAAAATACAAAGCCCGACGACAACACGGAAATTACAAATCGTGTATATCAATGCGTATAGCAACATAAAGACACGGGAGAATTAAAAACACTATAACCCCAAGAGCATAGTAGAAGTAAACAGATTCCTCTGGTGGTAAAAGAAAAAGAAGTATGACTGCATATATGGTCAATATAATAACAAATATCAATACAGGATTGAGCATATTAACAAATCTTTTGGAAGTATGAATCTAGGAAGAAAGTATAGAAGTGGTGAAGATAATGAAACGGAAGAAGCTAATTTATAGCAAAATTTCCAAACACAGCAATCGAGGCAATTCACCGCATTTAATCAAAGAAATCCCAAAATTCCGTAAATACCGGATAATCAAATCTTATAGATTACGAAGATTTCCTTTAATCCCTTAAATTCCGGAAATCAATCGTGACTACGTCAAAAGTTAAGGCGAACATTTAATTTACTCATTCACTCTTTTACGATAGCTTCGTTTATACTCTTTCTATAATAGAATCGTTCTATCCATATTATTCAATAGTGATAAAACTTTATTCTTCAACTTATATTCATCATTACAATATTCTTGTTGTAAACAATGATGATCTCTATCAAACTTCATGACTATAATTTTCATGAACTACTCTCTGTTTTGTCTACCCTAACATTGTGGCATAAACGCTCAAGGTTTAAATGAGCTTGATATTATTCATAACACATTTTATATATCCAATTTACTGAAATGACTTGTATAACATCATCATTTTGAATGATCTCCGCATTAATAATAAAATGCACTTCGTAGAAGAACTTGTAGAAATTATGGTATGTATGATTTTAATTCTTGAAACAGAACAATATTCTATCTGTTGGAATTCACACAAGGCCCCGAGCATACCTGGGAACGTGAAAACCAAATAAAACGTAAATATCCTCGTCTATGTACGAACAACACCGATTAATGGCAACAACTAAATTTCGGGACGAAATTTCTTTTAACGGGTAGGTACTATAACAACCCTCATATTTCCATACCTGAATTGACTAATTTGACTATAGGGTTGTTATCCATACGTAATATATAATTAAATTCGACGTTGATCAAATATTTATTTTTAGTCGACATGTTCTGTTAACTAAAGTTTACACTAATTATATAAAATAACTTTAGTTAATATTAATGCGTATTATATTTAAAACTATATGTAACATAATTATTAATTAAATGATAAGTTATTTTAATCATTATATATATTTTTAGCTTATAAAAAAATAAAAATAAAAAGAAATAAGATTTTTTTATAAATTAAATAATGAGCCCATGAATTTTGACTAAATATTTTCAAAAACAAAAACTTATTAAAAACATTTTTAACATATTTTTATTATTTTGTCAAAATTGGCACCTTTATTTTGTTATTTTTTTTTCTTTTCACCAACCATTTTTTACCTATAAATACATGGCTCCTCATTCATTTTTTCTTGCCAAACACAAAAACTTAAGTTATTCTCTCAAAACTTTGAAGAAAATTTGAGGTACTTTCTATTTTTATTAATTTTTTTTCAATATTGTCATTTATATTTATATTTATTGTATATTCTTTGTAAAATTCGAAATTAATTATGTTTATATGTTATAATTAGTATTATAAGTGTTATGATGCATAAAAATAATTTTGATAATTTATGGAATATTATTTATAATTAAATACGAATTATGTAGTGTTTAAACGTAAAAACAATGTAAAATTCGTAATAATAACTTTTAACCAAAAATAAAATATATATAATTTTTTTCTGAGTTTTTAAAACTTATATAGATCTGAAAAAATTATAAAAATAATTACTTGGGTCGAATTGGTATTTATTATATAATTAAACTCTATTATTATGTAATTCGAAGGTAAATTAAGAATAAATATAAAATAATAAAAAAATATTTTTTTTTATTTTTCTTCAGGTTATTAGACTGATAGAAACTTATAAAAATTATAAAAATAATTATTTGGGTTTATTTAGTAATTATGTAGAATTAAAATTGTTTTGTGAATACATTAAGGGTAAAAACAAAAATAAATACAAAAATATAATAAAAACATTTTATTAAAATTTTCTACTAATCTATATGATTAACTAAGACTATAAAAATTATGTATGTAATTTTTAGATATTTAATTTATTATTTACACATTTTTGAATAATGTTCGATTAATAAAACACTATTATTTTTGAAGTAATTTAGGTATTTATTTAAAGGTAATTATATTTAATATATATAAGACATACTAAGGTATAATAACTAAATATTAAATAAAACTTAGGTTATATTATTACATATATAATTATTAAGTACATTAATAATTCGTTGTGTGTATACACCTAAAGTGAAGGTTAATCAAAGATAATGTATAATTCATGTGAACTTCATCGCTACTCACGGTCGTAAGTGAATGATGTCTAGGTTGCCATTTATGGGTAAGCTTGTGGATCTCGAATGCCATGACTTAGATTCTGGTCAAGAATCCTGGGCCCTCGGTTACATCTGGTCATTCCTGACTTATTTGATAGCAACGAAGTTTGAGTAAAGTTATACAACGTCTTGCTAAAGATTAACCCGAACTTTCTAAAATTGGAAAATTACTATAAGTGGAAACTTTCCATAAATAGTAACCTTCCGAAAATGGAAATTCTTTAGTGAACCATTACTATCAATATAGTACTATATACTATTGTCTGTTAGGCAATGTCTGATCATACGTTATATCTCTAGGTTGAGATCTTGGTCACGTCCTTCCGTTCAATTCTTTCGTGTGCTACTAAGGTGAACTTCATAGCTCCAATTTTTACTGTTTCATAATTGTTCTATAACTTTTGGGGTGAGACACATGCTTGCTTTATAACTGTTTTACGCTTAGACACAAGTACTAAATTGTTAACTATGCTGTCATGCTTTGATTCATGCTAAATCCCTACCGTAATATCGTTAATTGCTACGTTTAAATGCAAACTTAATTATTGTGAGTAGGCCTATTGAGAGTAACGTCTCTAACCATTTGACCGTTGGTCTTTGGTTACATAATAATGATTCCACGACACTGACAGTACAAGGTGTCATAGGGTAAACTTGTTTAGTAGCGATATTACAAAATGCAGAAACACTTTTAGATTGATATTTCTATATCAATCAACTTTAAACTAAATCTTGTGGTCTAAAACTTTGGATATTATTTATAAACTTATGAATTTCACTCAACCTTTTTGGTTGACACTTTAAGCGTGTTTTGTCTCAGGTGATGATTGAGCTAGCTACTACTTGCTACTAGATGATTGATGTATGCTTTGCTGCTTGCATGGAGTCCATCATTCATATTTATCATTTTGTTTAAGACATTTTCCATTTACTGTACTCTTATGATGTAAAACTTTGAATAATGCTTCCGCTATTTATTTAATAAATAAAACGTCTCATTTAGAGTCGTTCTCGCTTATACAACTGTGTTATGATATGATTGGTCACAATTACTCCTGTTCCATTTTGGGGGTGTGACAGTTCTAGTGATTACAAGTTTAAACCTTCGAATAAGATAGCTTTATATGTATGAATCGAATGATGTTATGAACATCATTACTACCTCAAGTTCCTTGGATAAACCTACTGGAAATGAGAAAAATAGATCTAGCTTCAAAGGATCTTTGGATGGCTTGAAAGTTCTTGAAGCAGAATCATGACACGAAAACAATTTCAAGTAAGATTTCCACTCGAAATAAGATTGTTATAGTTATAGAAATTGAATTAAAGTTTGAATATGATTATTACCTTGTATTAGAAAGATAACCTACTGTAAGTAACAAAGGTTTCTTGATCTTGGATGATTACTTGGAATGGATTTAGAAAACTTGGAAGTAAACTTGCAATCTTGGAAGTATTCTTGATTTTATGAAACTAGAACTTTTGGAATTTATGAAGAACACTTAGAACTTGAAGATAGAACTTGAGAGAGATCAATTAGATGAAGAAAATTAAATAATGAAAGTGTTTGTAGGTTTTTTTGGTCGTTGGTGTATGGATTAGATATAAAGGATATGTAATTTTATTTTCATGTAAATAAGTCATGAATGATTACTCATATTTTTGTAATTTTATGAGATATTTCATGCTAGTTGCCAAATGATGGTTCCCACATGTGTTAGGTGACTCACATGGGCTGCTAAGAGCTGATCATTGGAGTGTATATACCAATAGTACATACATCTAAAAGCTGTGTATTGTACGAGTACGAATACGGGTGCATACGAGTAGAATTGTTGATGAAACTGAACGAGGATGTAATTGTAAGCATTTTTGTTAAGTAGAAGTATTTTGATAAGTGTCTTGAAGTCTTTCAAAAGTGTATGAATACATATTAAAACACTACATGTATATACATTTTAACTGAGTCGTTAAGTCATCGTTAGTCGTTACATGTAAATGTTGTTTTGAAACCTTTAGGTTAACGATCTTGTTGAATGTTGTTAACCCATTGTTTATTATAACAAATGAGATGTTAAATTGTTATATTATCATGATATTATGATATATAATATATCTTAGCATGATATATATACAGTTAAATGTCGTTACAACGATAATCGTTACATATATGTCTCGTTTCGAAATCATTAAGTTAGTAGTCTTATTTTTACATATGTATTTCATTGTTAATACACTTAATAATATATTTACTTATCATTTAACATAATTAACCAAGTGTATCAATATCTTAATATGATTCATATGTACCTAGTAAGACGTTGTTATAACGATAATCGTTATATATATCGTTTTCGAGTTTCTTAAATTAATAGTCTCATTTTTATGTATATAACTCATTGTTAAAATACCTAATGAGATACATACTTATAATAAAATCATGTTAACTATATATATAACCATATATATGTCATCGTATAGTTTTTACAAGTTTTTAACGTTCGTGAATCACCGGTCAACTTGGGTGGTAAATTGTCTATATGAAACCTATTTCAATTAATCAAGACTTAACAAGTTTGATTGCTTAACATGTTGGAAACACTTAATCATGTAAATATCAATTTCATTTAATATATATAAACATGGAAAAGTTCGGGTCACTACAACTTCTTTGTTAATCATTTTGACATATTACATTATCACCACTCGATTTGATTGCGTGATCGGATTTCGAGTTGGATTTTCGTGGGTTTCTTGGTGTGGTTTCGGGTCGGGTTGTTTTCTCTATGCTCCGCTTCATGCTTTCAGTTGGGTGCTGCCCTGAAGTGGTAATATGATATGTTTTTGGTTATCAAGTTTATTTCTTTTGATGGTTGGCAGGTTACTTTGTCTTAACTCTTTTGTTAGGATTCGTGTTCGTGTTAGTTTTAGAATCGTCGTTGTTGTAGGTTTTTATTCTAGCTTGTCACGTGTAGCTCGTGTGTTGTCGTTTCGTGCTGAAGTCATTGTAGTGTAGAAGGTTCGGTGGAGTTTCGTGTGATGTAATTCTCTTTTGTATTACCTAGCATCTTGCTAGTTTTTATCGATATTAATAGAATTATTATTGCCTTTAAAAAAAAAAATTGGAGAAAAGATATCTAAAATGACAAAAAAAGGTCCGTGATGTGTTGTGATAAAATTTACAGTATTTGTTTTCGATTTTTGTTAAGGTCTCCCTCCGTCCCACCAGAAGTGTCCACCTTGACTTTTTTCAGTCTTCCTTATTCGAATTTGACTTTAGATATTTTTATTGGTGTTATATAATATTTTATGAAAGTTATATCAATGAAAACACAATTAAAACTCAATTCATTCATATAATTTTCATCAAATATTATATAACACGGACATAAATATTTATAGTTAAAGTTGACAAATAAAGACTGTTAAAAGTCAAAGTGGACACTTCTGATGGGACGGGGGGAGTAATATTAATAGTAATAGTAATTATATACCTATATCTAAAAGATAAAGTGGAAATGAATAGTACTATTCATTTTTCCACTTTTTACAAACTTAACCCCTTAACTTTCATTAAAATACAAATCGAACCCCCCACTTTATACGTATATTTTCCCCAAATTTCACAAGCTTAACCCCCTAACTTTTATTAAAATACAAATCGAACCCCCACTTTACTAACTTTTTTTTTTTTACTAATATTCAATTTTCACAAACTTAACCCCTAATTTTTATTAAAATACAAATCGAACTCCCACTTTATACGTAAAGTTTTTTCAAATTTCACAAACTTAACCCACTAACTTTTATTAAAATACAAATCGAACCCCCACTTTACTAATTTTTTTTTTTAAAAAATAAAACCCGAACGCTAAAAGAAGCAACTTTCACAAAAGGAACAACCCTTCAATGTTATGTCGAAAAAAATTCTTTTCTACAAAATAGATTAAGACTTTTTTTTTAACTCGCATTCAAAACGGAGCCCCCGACGCGAAGCGAGGGCTCCACAACTAGTTAAATATTAATTAGGGGTGATGTAATGTGATTTAACTTGTTGAGCTGTAGAGGGAGTGTATTTACTAAACCCTAAAAGAAAAATAAAGTATGGTGGGACCCATACATTACCTTCCCCACCCCTCCAACCGGCAACTTTCGATTCACCCTTTAAACCCAAAACTTAAATCTCGATTTTCTTCAAAATATTTAATAAATTGGCCTTAAATTTTAATTTATTCGTCTAATCACACGTCCATCCCAATAGGATCGGGTCTGCTTTTGGATTATGGAGTATTGAGTTGGGGCAAAATAAAATAATCTAAATTTTTCACTAGAGGCAGCCGGCACTGCCCCCAAGCTATTTTCACCCCTGCATCCAACATTATATATATGTATAAATGTACATATAAATAGTTTTATGAGCCTGTTTGTTAAATATAAGTTATAAAAAAAATGTTTTCGTAAATGTCATTTAGTAATTGCGGAAGTAAAAAAAAAAATAATATATGAAGTATTATTTATTGAGTTTTTCTAAACATAGCTCTAAGAGCGATGCTTATGAATGTAAGACATACATTATTTAATTGTACCATATAAATAACCACCATAAATAACTGCTCCGTATTTAACATACCTCCATGTACCACCTTTAATTGCTTAAATTTCCTTCTTAAGTGTAGCCCTTAGGGCTATCATTAGTAAAACTCTTATTTTTAAGATATATTAATATAGAATAAATGTTGTATTTAACTAAATTATTTACGTATAGGGTGTTTTGATAGCAGGGGAGGTGAATAGAGTGAGAGGAGGCCAAGAATGTTGAGAAGAGGTCCTTTTCTAATACCAAGCCTATAAGAAAATATTGTGAAGCAATACGATATTATTTTAAAGATATTATTTCATGAAAATATGCGAATGACTAACTTTTCAAAAGGCATGTAGAGTCTGATATGTCATCTTCTAACCAAAACAGTTAGCATCAAATCAGTTTAATCAGTTTGGTACCCAACCTCAAGGGCTGATCTAATATAGGTCCAGTGGTGGCACGGGACACCACTAAAATACGCGGTGTAGTGAATTTTTTTTTGGGTTTTTAACTAGTGACACCACTGGATAGTGTACATTTTTTTTAGTAACACCATTGAAATAAGACATCCAGTAGAAATTTTTTAAAGTTTTAACCGGTGACACCACTAACTACCAATTCTAGATCCGCCACTGCCCAACCTAATGAGCGAAAACTAAAGATGAAGAGATGAAGATTTCAAATGAAATGCGCACTCAGAGAGAGAATGAACTAGAGATATATTTGATCCAAGGCTCTTGACTTTTTGTTAAATGGTACCCATTTCTTTAGCCAAACACCACCAACTTTGAGAATGTAAATACTACTGCCATCAACCGGTGGGTACTTATAAAAACATTACATATAAATTGTTATAAAATATCTAGATTGTGTTATAAAATATCTGGATTGGATGTTAATTTTATTATTATTATATTTCTTGCATAGTAATATTTTATACTATAAATAGACATGTATGGTAACCATTTAAGGTGCACCATTTCTCTTGAAATATCAATATCAATATTTCTTCTCTCCTTCTTCTCTCTTTTTCTCTCTTTGTTCTTATAACCATTAAAGGTAGTTATAAGTCTACTGAATTATAACACGTTATCAGCACGAAGTGCTCCATATAATCAAGGTTTATCTAAGCAAGCACAAGTCACTAATCAAGGTAAGAAATTCTTTAACGATATCTTCTATTATTTATTAGTAAGGTCAATGGCGGAGCTAGTAGGGGGACTTTGGGGTGCCCAGCCTCCGCTAATCGTGTTAAGAATATAGAGTACTAATTATGTATATGGCGAAAAAAATATTTGAAGTCCGGTCCTGGGAATTGCAGGTGGGGTTTGGTAAAAGATTTAATAGACACGATGAGTTTTTATTATCTTTTTGTTAAAATCCCTTAACTAGTGTATTCCACACTCTTTTACTCCCTCAAATTTTATAATATAAAAATTAAACCCCAAATGTTAATGTATACATAAGTACTCCGTTTTTGTTATAAATGAAACAGAAATCTAAATGTCAATATATCACATATTTCAACCTCATATACTTTTATGTTGTTTACACTAAAAATCTAAGAGTCAATTTTTATCACTATGTCTCACATGTAAGTTTACACTAAAAATAATTTCTCAATTTTCGCTTTTCAATTATGATACTTTTTATGTTGTTCGATATAATTTTATATTTCTATTTAAAAGTAAATGAAGCCTCCCTTAACGGAAATTCCTGGCTCCGCCTCTGAGTAAGGTAAATATTATTATCATCATAAGTAAAATTATATTTCTGCAATCTAACTTTTACTAACTTCACTAACATTTATATTTATGTTATTTAAGTTATATATATGGTCGGTTATACCACCTGAATTATAATTCCATAATCTAACTTTTACTAACTTCACTAACATTTATATTTATGTTATTTAAGTTATATATATGGTCGGTTATACCACCTGAATTATATTTTCTGTAATCTAACTCTTATTAACTTCACTAACATTTATATTTATGTTAATAAGACCTCATGATTGTACGTAACACGTCATTTGACAACACGGTACTTTATGTACGCAACACGTCATTTGACAACACGGTACCATGGGTCAAGATTAATTCCGATCAATACGAATACGATGGGGTCTTTATACGTTATCTAACATTTATGATTACTTATGCAATTAATCATTATTTATTTCATGCATACTAATGTTTATTCTTAAATTTATAATTTTAAAAGTTAAAATAAAAAAAATAGTTTGTATTTTTATTAAAAGTAAATCTTAAAAGTTAAAATAAGAAAAAGTAGTTTGTACTTTTATTAAAAGTAAATCTTAAAAGTTAAAATACAAAAAGTAGTTTGTATTTTTATTAAAAGTAAATCTTAAAAGTTAAAATAAGAAAAAGTAGTTTGTATTTTTATTAAAAGTATATCTTAAAAGTTAAAGTAAGAAAAAAAAGGGATGGTAAAATGGAATAGTTTTTTGTCAAAAATGAAGTATTGAAAATGAAGTGGTCTCCTTCTATAACTAAAAAAAAAATATATACTTTTATCAAATGAATTTTTTTGTGGCCGACAATTTCAAACACGAGTCCGTGTTTAGTTTATCAAGAATATCTCTTGCTTTGGTGAAAGGTCACGATCACGATATCAGGTGTTGTGAAAGAATTAAAAAATTGGTCAAGTGGCCTTTTAAAAACTAGAAAAAAAATGTAAACAAAAAGTTTTTTTTATATATTTATAATTTACGGGTAACGTAAAAAAAAGGAAGTTTTTTTTTAAAAAAAAAAACAAAGAAAGTGTTTAAATGAGTTTTACAGAAAGGGGGAAAGCAAAGTAAAAAAAAAACTTTTTTCCAAACAAAGGTAAATGAAAGTAGGACTTAATACAAAAAAAAAGTAAACATCTCCTAAACGTGATAAAATCTATCAATGATAAGTATTAGACTTGATGAGCTAAATGTGACAAAAATGTTTCAACATGTCTTATGTTAATTTTCTAAAATAAGTTATTATTATTCCGAGTTTAACACATATACATATGTTAATTAAAAATAACCTTTTTGTTCTTATGTAGCGTTGGGTTGCAATTTTGGTTGTATGCCATAATTCCATCCAGTAGAGTGACAATAGAAAACTTTTGATGATAATCAATAAAAAACTTTTTTCCAAACTTGTCAAATGTTTTGTTAAAAACGTGACCGTTGAAAAAAGGAGGTTGAATAATAAAACTTAAAAAACAAATTATTTTTTTAAGAGTGTGCATCAAAATGGCCCGTTTAATAATGGGGAGTAAAAATATAGTCAAATTGTTTCAACGAACAAGGGTTCAATTGGATGTCTCTTAAAAAAATCCGCGGGTACGGGTGATGGATCCAATGGATCCGCATCCACGACCCGCGGGTGCTATCCCTAATTGTGACAAGTACAAATCAACTAAAAGTCTAAAAATAAATGCTCTTATAGGGACCAAATGTTCACAATAATTGCCTAAGCTAGATATGAAACAAATAGTTCATAAAAAAAAAAAAAGGTCGTTGTGCGTTTTCGGGATGATAGTCGAAATACACTTACAAAAGTAGGTCAGCCGTCAATTCTTTATGGCCATATCAACGTAGATCAATAAAATCATTTATGGTTTTGATAAAAGATTAATTAAAAATTAATTGTTTTTTGGTCTTGGATTCTCGGTAACAAAAGCAAAGGTTGTTTTTGGTTGTCACAACAAACAAGACAGAGGTTGTTGACTTTTGTTGTTAAACATGGCACAAGTGAACAATAACAATAGATTATTGTTTTTGAAAAGAATAATGATGCGTTAATTTTATTGTATAAAATAAAATTAAAGAAAATGGTTTTCATTGATGACTATGAACAAACGCAAACAAAGTGTTTGTGGTATTTGGTGATTAAAAAAAAAAGTGCATCTAAAGCTTCTACTGAAAATAATATGCATCTAAAGCTTCTACTGAAAATTAATGTGCAAGGTACAACGTATAACTATATGGTCAAATTCATTTGAGCCTTCGGAGTCACAAGTATATGATGTATATATATATATTACTCAATTAACAAAATAGTAAATCTAAATTAATTCATATGAATAGTAAAACGAAATTAATTAATTTACTATTCACATAAAAAGCGCATATGATAAAAAGCGCATCGCATATGATAAGCGCATATGATAAAAAGCGAATATGATGAAAAGCACAACGCATATGATGAAAATCGCATATGATTAAAAGCGCATATGGTGAAAAACACAGCGCATATGATTAAAAGCGTATATGGTGAAAAGGATATATGATTAAAAAAAAAACACATATGGTGATTTATAAAAAAAAAAACACATATGGTGATTAATGGAAAGCACATATGGTGATTAATGAAAAGTATATTGTGAAAAAGAATCACAAATGTTTCTTGAAAGAATTCAAGGTAAGATATATGAACCAATTCATCCATCATGTGAACCATTTTGATATTTCATGGTTCTAATAGACGCATCTAGCGGATGGTCTCATATTTGTATGTTATCAAGCCGTAATATGGCATTTGCAAAGTTTCTTGCACAAATTATTAAATTGAGAACACATTATTCTGATTACACCATTAAAAGGATGAGACTTGATAATGCTGGTGAGTTAACATCTCAAGCATTTAATGATCATTATATATCTACAGGGATTGTTGTTGAACATCCAGTTGCTCATGTGCATACACAAAATTGGTTTAGCTGAATCAATAGATAAACGCTTACAGCTAATAACTAGACAATTGATAATGAGTACAAATCTCTCAATATTTATATGTGAACATGTAAATTTACATGCTGCGACATTAATTCGCATTATACCATGTGGAAGTCGTAAATATTTTCACTTAATACTTGATTTTGGCCAAGAGCCAAATATTTTCTACCTTAAAACATTGGTTGTGCAGTGTATGTTCCAATTGTATCACCACAACACAATAAAATGGTTCTTCAAAGAAAGATGATAATATATTTTGGATATAAAACATCTTCAATCATAAGATATATTGAACCCATGATGGGTGATGTTTTTACAGCACGTTTTGCTGATTGTCATTTTAATAAAACATTGTTCCCTAGATTAGGGGGAGAAATAAAAATAAAAAATAAAATGATGCTTCATGATGTGAACATCAATTAAGGTATATTGAACTCGCACAAAAGAATGTGAAACGAAAGTTCAAAAATAATGCATATGCAAGAACTTGCAAATTAATTACTTTATGCATTTACAGATATAAAAAAGTGACTAAATCATATATACCAGCGATAAATGCTCCAGCTCGAACTGAAATTCCAAAAGCTGGCAATAATGTCACTGTTGAGTCTTTGCCACGCATCAAACGTGGAAGATCAATTGGTTCCGAAGATAAAAATCCTCGAAAAAGAAAATCAGCTGATAATGAGGTAAGAGAAAGTGTTCAAGAAGAACCACAAATCAATATTCCTTCTGCAGAGGATATTGATAAATGTAAATACTAAAATTGCGATAAATTATGCAATATTATGGAACCGAAATGAAACTAAAATCTCTATGAGATATTTTCATATAATGTTACAATGACATCATGAATAAAGATGATGATCTGGAACTAAAATCTGTCATTGAATATACAAAATGGACATGATTGAGCTCAATGGAAAGGAGCAATAAGAGCTGAATTAGAATCGCTCGATAAAAGAAAAGTTTTCGGATCAATCGTTATCACTTTTAAAGATGTGAAACGTATGGGATACAAATGAATTTTTATCCGAAAAGAAATGTGCAAATGAAGTTACAAGGCAAAACTAGACTTGTAACTCAATATTTCCCACAAAGACCAGAAATGAATTAGGAGAAAAAATTATCCTCCTGTAATGGATACAATTACTTATTAGATACTTAATCAACCTGGTAGTTATTTAAATGCATCTCATGAATGTTGTTACTACTTATCTGTATGGATCACTTAATAGTGATATATATGAATATACCTAAAGGGTTAAGGTATCATAAGCATCTAATGTAAAACCCAAGGGAATATATTCCATTAAATCACAAAGATTTCTAAGTGGGTTTATACAAACGGGACGTATGTGGTATAACCGATTAAATGACTACTTGATAAAAAAAAGGGTATAAATATAAACTTATTTTGCACGTATGTTTTATAAAAACAATGTTCGGATATGAGATCGTAGTTGTTTATGTCAATGTTCTTAACATCATATGAACAAATAAAGAGATCTATGAAATCATTCAACTTCTAAAGAATTATTTTGAAATGAAAGATCTTGAAAAAACCAAGTATTACCTTGGATTGCAAATTGAGCATATGCCTAATGATTTACTTGTACATCAAACAACTTATACCGAAAAGATTTTAAAACATTTTTTTTAAAGACAAACTCATTGTTGTTAGATCACTCAATATTGACACTGATCTATTTCATCCCTGCGAAGATCATGAAAATCTTAACAGATCGGAAGTTCCATATTTTAGTGCAATTGAGGTTCTTATGTATCTTATAGATTGTACAAGACCTGACATTTCTCTTGCAGTTAATTTGTTGGCAAGATTCAGCTCAAATGACAATGGAGCGGGATCAAACACATATTTTGATACCCTTGAGAAACTGCTGATTTAAAATTATTTTATTCTAACGTTTCAAAACAAGATTTGGTTGATTATGTATATACAGGTCATTCATCAAATCCTCATAAAGATATATCTCAAACTCGATATGTATTCCTAAATGGAGGTACCACAAAATCATGGCGTTCTTAAAACAAACACTTGTTGCAACATCATCAAATCATGACGAAGTGATTGCATTATATGAAACTACTCGAAAATGTGTTTGGTTGAGATCAATGACACAAATCATTATTGATTCTTGTGGACTAGAACGCTATAAAAGACTAACAACTATCTTCACCAACAACTATATATGAAGATAATGCAGCTTGCATAATACAAATGAAAGAAGAGTATCAAAAGTGACTGAACAAAATATAAATACTGACGAGGCGCCAAAGCCATAGACGGTCTTAACGGTCATAAGTTTGATGGGAAAGAATGGTATATTGGTAAGGCTCAGAAAAGACTACAAGGGAATAGGAATTGAAACAAGGGTTTGAGCAAACCATGAAGGAGACTGTAGACAAATCACAGGGGCTAAACTTGTACATAAAAGATTTAGATGATACAGTTTCAAATGAAAACCTCAGATTCTTCTCATATACTCAAGATCTCGTAAAAGACAACCAGATTAAAATGAGATACGTTCAATCAACAACTCTGCTGATCTTTATACCAAAGCACTGCCAACTGCTATTTTCAGAACACACGTTCATAATATTGGCATGAGGCATGTTCAGAAGATGTAACAACTCAGGCGTTGCCTACTTGAGGGGGAGTCAACTCTATGCTGCACTCTTTTTCCCTTAGCTAAAGTTTTATCCCAATGAGTTTTCTTTAGCAAGGTTTTTAACGAGGCAGTACTAGTTATTCTCTAATAAAATTGTCATCCAAGGGGAAGTGTTATAAAATATCTAGATTGTATTATAAAATATCTAGATTGGATGTTAATTTTATTATTATTATATTTCTTGCATAGTAATATTTTATACTATAAATAGACATGTATGGTAACCATTTAAGGTGCACCATTTCTCTTGAAATATCAATATCAATATTTCTTCTCTCCTTCTTCTCTCTTTTTCTCTCTTTGTTCTTATAACCATTAAAGGTAGTTATAAGTCTACTGAATTATAACATAAATCAGTTTTTAAGTCATCAAAAATAAAAATAAAAATAAAAAAACAGAACAAATCATAAATCCTAGTAAAATGTCAAAGCCTAAGCATATAGACAATGAAATTATTAAAACAAGATGGATATCTAGAATCGATCATTTCCACCATCAGCACCACCATAACCTCCTCGGCCATAACCACCACCACCACCACCGCCGCCTGAGTATCCGCCAGTACGTGGAGCACGCTCAGTAGCTAAACTAACACGAACAGACCTCCCATTTAGTTCCTGAAAAACATAAACATAACTACGTAAAAACCTGTAAGAATCCAAGACAAAACAAATCATCATGATTAGCATATTAAATGTCCCAGCAAAATTGAGTTTGTTTCAAACCTGGCCATCCATGGCAGTCATAGCCTCTTTTGCGCTGTCTTCACTTGAGTAGCTCACAAACCCAAAACCCCTTGACCTTCCAGATTCTCTGTCCATAATAACTCTTGCTGTACCATCAAAATACATGTATAAAGCTAAATTCTCATTATAATTACAATGAATAATCACAACAAAGTTTATCACATTTTAAAACAATACATGCCACCTGGCATATTGATTCCGTTATGAACAAGCCGTGATGTAAAACTCGGATTCATAATTGGTCATGGCCAAGAGAAAACGGAGTGAATCAAACTGTTACTTGGTGTAGGTAAAAGAAAGGAACGGAAAAAAACTATATTTATATATAAGTAGAAAAAAAACTTGATAACTAATACTTATGTTTGAAGTATTTGAACAGTAATGTTTAATTTCTAGAGAGTTGTACAAGCTCAGTGAAAAAGTTATTCTTATTACCTTCAACGACATCACCAAAGCCAGAAAATGCTTCCTTTAAGGAGTGATCATCAGTCTGATAAGAAAGACCTGCACACATTCATATAATTATAGCTCGTGATCATCAGTCTGAGTTGGCATGAAGTTATAAAGAGAACATACCACCAATGAATAGCTTTGAAGACATGCAACGAATCGCATTGAACATAGATGGTCCTGTAATGTTCCCACTGGATACAATGTTCTGGGAGATAGTTTGCTTCATAAGACTTCCAATTTTGTTGTAGAAAGCCATTTCAGTAGTCTAAGTATATAAATCTGTAATTGTATAATTCAAATATATGAATAAAATTGTGCAATTAACATTAAACAATATATAGTAACTACCAAGAATTACAATGCTAAATGACCACCACCAATTCAAACACTTGTACCATACATTTTCTGTCATATCAAAATTACAGCTTTTTATATAACAAAAAATAACACAAAAGAGAAAAATATATTTATGCCATTTCTCTATTCTGGCAGCCAATCAAATTAATCACTTAGATAAACTTCGTCGAGTAACCAAATTCAACAACCACGCCAATATAACTAGTTATTCAAAGTAACAACAATTGCTACAATTGATAATCACTAATATAAACTTCATATTCAATACTATTTCTCTATTACGGTTGAAATCTTCATTAATTAACTCAAGTAATATAGAATCTTAAACATTAACATAACATACCTGAATGAGTACAGAGACAGAGGAGCGAATTTTAGGGTTTATTAAGAGTGGAACGGCTAGGGTTTATGATAGAAGCAGAAACACTATTTTGAAAATGAGACTTCACAGTAGACTTCGAACTAAACAACACTACAACGGAGAACCACATTTTGTAACAATGGGCTTAATGGGCCATAATTGGGCCTTTAATTGTGATGTTTGCTATTGGGCTGATCTTTACCACTATGGCTATATTTGACAAAACTAGTTGTTAGGTGTTAGTTTTTAATATGTATTTAGTCGTTTTGCAGAGTAGCTGAAACTATTAAAATAAAGAGCAAAATAACAAAAAGCTAGAAGTCAAAAGCTAAAAGCTAAACGCTACTTGTAGTAGCTTTTAGCTTTTAGCTTTTTCTCTTTCTCAAAAAGCTTTAAACTCTTGCAACCAAACGGAAGATTTTATTTAATATGAGCTTTTTCATAAAAGCTAAAAGCTCCAAAAAGCTTATTGCCAAACATGGCCTATATGTTGTGTATGGTGTGCTTCAATAAGTTTGATACTGTATTGTCGTCGGATATTCAATGGTCTTTTAAACGAGCTAATTGATTGTCATAAGAAAAAAATGAGATGAGATAGTAATGATTTTTGAAGTGGACTTTGAAAAAAAAAAAAAATTTGTTTTTTGGTGACTGAAGAAATTGAATTCAAGCATCTAATTTTTGCAAGATCTTTTGTGATTGTAATTGGGAATCCTATGTTGTAATTCTCAAAGAAGTGTGGGTTAAGACAAGAAAATCTTAAATCTTCTCTTCTTTTTATTAGCACCAGGAGTCATGACGCTAGGCTCGATGTTAAATCTCAATGTTAAATTTTATTTATTATTAAATTTATTTAACTAATAAAAAAATAATAAAAATAAATATCATTGTGATTTTTTTTTAAAAAAATGGCCTTATTTTTTAAAAAAATTCAGCCATTTTTTGCCATTTTTAATGGCCCAAAATCTAACCCAATTTAAACATAATCAAAACATAATTGCACACACTACTCTGTGTCGTCTTCTTCATATTGTTTACCTGCAAAAATAAAGTACAAAAGTCAACAAAACAACATCAAATAAACAAAAAAAAAGAAAAAAGAAAAAAAAAAGAAGCAATTTACACCGTTACACAGGCGACGCTGGCCAATAACGGCGTTCCTTAACGCCGGTTTAACGCCGGCGGGGAGTCGGCGGCACCACCTTCCCCGGTGTTAAATTGGCAAAACGCTGAAAAATTGCAACGACTCCGATTGCTCTGGAATGCCTTTATCAACCCTGGACAAGGACACCGTGGACAACAAGCTGATTAAAAGTACTTCGATTAGAGAACTTAACATCTCTCATTTTCTATCCAGTCAAACAATTAGTCTTTTAGTGTTTGAATAAATCAAATTGTTTGATAATTTACCAAGTATAATTACTAAAAGGAACATCACTCTAAAAATATAAAATGTCACGATTTAACGAGCTTGGGTGGCAGCCCGCACATTGTCGTGGGTGTGGCATTGTGTGTTTACGAGGCGATTTTTGAATGCGTTTGTGATGTTATTGGTATATTTCATTGTAATTATTAATGTAATGTGTAAACTGTTTTTTAAGCGAAAGTAGTAAACATGTTTTTACTGTATAAACATGTTTTTTTTTTCTCGGAACAAAAGTGGACTATATTGGTTAAAAAGAAAAGCACTAGCCATTATGAATAGGACTATGAGATTTAGTATATACGACAATGTGTAGTAAGAGCACTTTTGATGGCAGTGTCAATGTCATGTCAATCTTATGTCAATCTTATGCCAATATTATGCAACTGTTGGGAATACATCGTTAATCAACTGCAAATTTAATGTCACCAACCATTACGCCTTCTTCAAGCATAATTTATCACAGAAGAAATTGTTTTAATTACTTGTACATTTTGCTTTTCGATTTGTATTGTGCTTTAATTAATTAATTTTTTGTGGTTGAGGAAGGGTGATATGATTGTGAGTGATATATAATGAGTTAGTGAAAGAAACAGAATGAGAAGAAATAGTTGTGTGACGTTAATGTGATTGTGTTAATCTATAAAAAGGCTTCATGATTAAGAATGCTATAGTAGACTTTTCATACGAGTATATTGTAAAAAGTATTCAAAATTAAAAAGCAAAATATATGGGGCAGGGTGATTAATATAGTAACATGGTGTTGGAGTACAACATATCTAGTACTTCCTCCTCAATTGTACTCCGGAGTATTTCATTTAGTGATGTAACTGTCTAGTTTTATTTTCTCTTTTAAATATAATAACAAAGAGTAAAATAGGTCATTTGAAGTTGGCACAACTAATTAGAGCCATCCATTCAATTCCCCATCTATGATCTAGACCATTAATGTCGTGACCCGTCTTAATCTATAAGGACGAATACAATAACATATGATTACATCGCGAGGTATTTGACCTCTATATGATACATTTTACAAATATTGCATTCGTTTTTAAAAGACAAACTTTCATTACATCGAAAGTTGACAGGCATGCATACCATTTCATAATATCCAAACTATAAATGACCTAATCTGTCATTTACTAAATAATAATCTTTATTGAACTCAACGACTTGAATGCAACGTCTTTTGAAATATGTCATGAATGACTCCAAGTATATTCCTAGAATGAGCAAATGTACAACGGAAGATTTCTTTCATACCTGAGAATAAACATGCTTTAAAGTGTCAACCAAAAGGTTGGTGAGTTCATTGGTTTATCATCAATATTCATTTCCATCATTTTTAATAGACCACAAGATTTCATATTTTCATAAACATCATTCTCGTATCAGGCATTTCGCAAACTGCATAGAGATAAAAATTATTCATATGGTGAACACCTGGTAACCGACCTTAACAAGATGCATATAGAATATCCCCATCATTCCGGGACTCCCTTCGGACATGATAAATTCGAAGTACTAAAGCATCCGGTACTTTGGATGGGGCTTGTTGGGCCCAATAGATCTATCTTTAGGATTCGCGTCAATTAGGGTGTCTGTTCCCTAATTTTTAGATTACCAGACTAAAAAGGGGCATATTCGGTTTAATAATCCAGCCATAGAATGTAGTTTCGATTACTTGTGTCTATTTCGTAAAACATTTATAAAAGCAGCGCATGTATTCTCAGTCCCAAAAATATATTGCAAAAGAATTTAAAAAGGGAGCAAATGAAACTCACTCTACAATATTTTGTAGTAAAAATATTTATACGACCATACTGAATATTGCAGGGTTGTCCTCGGATTCACGAACCTATATCATTCGTATATATATTAACACATATGATGGAAAAATACATAATTTCATTTACTAATATATTTTATTTATATAGTTGTGGTTATATAAAATTTTATACTCAATTCCATTTAAAAAGGTATTCTTATATTATATCTTAAATTACATGTTATATATATTTATTTTGTATATGTAATTAAAATAACTCATATTTATTCATTTAGTTATATATATATATATATGATTGGTATTATTTCTAAAATCGGTAGTTTATTATACGTAGGTATCTATAAGGAAAACGATAATATGTTTGATATATAGTTATATGAAATATTAATATAATTATAGTATATGTAATAAGCATACTTTATGTACATAATATTTATCTATTACAATGATAGTTTTTATAATAATGGTTTACTAATATTAATAATAATAACCTTCTTAATAATGATAATACTAATAATAATAATGATATTGTTAATAATGATACTTATGTTAATAATAATCATAATAATCCTAATAACTATAACAATGATATTAATACTAATATTAATGAAAATAATAATGTTATTTCCAATATTAATGTTAGTAATAATAATAACCATACTTTTATCAATCATTTTAATACTAATGATAAAAAAATTTAATAGTAATAATAATAATAATAATAATAATAATAATAATATCTATAATACTAATACTTTTAATAATAATAATAATACTAGTGATAAAATTAGTGATAATAATAATAATAATACCAATAATTATAATGGATACTAATACTAATATTAATGATAATAATAATTTACATTATGATAGTAATAATATTACTAATAATACTTAGTGATAGCAATAATAATAACAATATTAATCATAGTAATAATCATGTTACTAAGTAATAATAATAACAATTAACTTAATAATAACAATAATCAAAAATAATAATAATAACAATAACAATAATAATAATAATAATAATAATAATAATAATAATAATAATAATAATAATAATAATAATAATAATAATAATAATAATAATAATAATAAAAGGAAATGAGACTACCTTGAAAGGAGTTAAAATAAAAATAACTGTCTAGGCCTAGAATCGAACCCGAGACCACTCGCTACTACACCAACACCCTTAACCGATGGGCCGTTGCCCTTTTTCTGTTTTATAACCCAATCGAAATATATATAACCCGTATTATGTTTCTCCCTTTACATCTTCTTCTTCCTCAAAAAAATTAATCGGCTAGTAAGACTCAAATCAACACAACATCGATTTTTATACTTCAAATAATCATAACTAATCTATATCAAAGTATTTATTAATTTAAAACGAAGCAAAAATAGAAAAAAAAAATTAAAAAAAATGAAAGAATGCTCTGCTGGCCGTCGCTGTTGTATACAAAAAAAAAAAATTGAATTTTGAATTTGAGAGTGTTTTAGTGCATGATCCCTAAATGAAAAAGGTTTTAAATCGTACCTACAAACTTTATCAATCATCAATTTAACAGAAAGCATTAAAACACTTGTGAATTTCCTTATGAACACAGAGTTTGACTTTTTGTGAAAATACTTTGACTCCGAAATTAAGAATCGTTTTGAGGAATTGGATCATAAAACTTTACAGAAAGATTGAGTAAAAGATTACTAACACTTCTACATTTTTAGATTTTTAGAACTAACAAGAAAATTGAATTTTTGATTTGAGGATGTCACGAAAAAAGTTTTTGGTTCAGTTACATCTTTTTGATTTAATTCTTCAAATAAAACAGATAATTAATAATTGTAATTGATAAAGTAAGTAAGGAATTGAATGAGTTTTTCAAAAACACCGAGTGAGAGCTTGGTTTATAGCTAATTGCCATCGATCGAGTTTATTACTTAAGCAGACAAGAACAAAAAAATAAAAAAAAAATAATACATAGTTTGATATCGATGTTAAACTGATTTTGGATTTATCCTATTGATTTGAATCGTGATTGGTATTAGCTAGGTGTAAAAGGACAATCAAACACAGTATGAAAGCTATTTGAAATTGATTCAGATTCTGTTATTTAATTTTATGTACATAATATATATAATTAATTAGTAAATAAAAATAATAATAATAATAATAATACATTTAATTTTATTAATAATACTAAAATGATAATAATATTATTAATATCAAGTATAATAATAGTTGTTAATAAAAATGTTAGTAATGATATTAATAATAATTACACAACATTAATATTCAATATTAAATATTAATAATAAAAATGAAACTAATAATAATATTGATAATAGTAGTAATAAAAATACTAATATACTAAAAATAATAACAATCTATTTAATAATATTATTGATATTGTTCCTTAATAATAATTCTAGTAATTGTAACATCCCGCATTTTTTCGTTAAATTATTTTAACGCCCGTCTTTTTTTTTTTTTAGATAATATCTTCCGTTATCTAAATTCGTACCTTTTGTTGACTAACATTCTAAATATTTCCATTATTTGGTTATAACATCTCCCGGTTACTCTAGCGTTTTTTAAAATATTCGTTTGGTTAATTCACGCACCCGCTTTTAAACTTGAGGGACCGAAGTTGCCAAGTAGGCAAACTAGTTGACTATGTCAACTAGTCAACCCACTCTTTCCACCATTCATTCCATTTTTATCTCCTCATCCTCTTTTCTTTCTAGTCACCAAGAACACTTTTTAACATCTTCAAATAATCATCATCTAAATCAATTCAAGCAAGCAAACATCAAAACAAATTACATATTCGTGATCCTCTCATCATCCTCTACATTTTGGTACCAATTTCATCTCGTTTAGGTAACATTTCTAAAACTCTAGATTTCTCTAATTCATTTTTTTTACTTGAAATGGTGTTAGTTAGTGTTTATGGCTCGTGTCTAGCATGAATATATGATTTAATTGCTCGATCTTGTTGTTTTGCATAAACTAGCAGAACTTGAAATGGGTTTGTTTAATCTTGAATTTTGGATGATTAAATGTTGTTTGAATGCTAAAGTTCATGTATTAAATGTGTTACTAGCATCATTAGCTTCAATTTGATGTGTAGGTTGATTTGGAAAACATCACTAACATGATTATTGATTTTGTGATTCTTGGTTAGGGTTTGATAGCTTTTAAAATAAATTTTTGATGCTTTGAATGCCATGAAATGTTATTAGTAAGTGTTTAGTTGTATTGTATGTTTAATTACCTTCGAAACGGCCTATCGTATGTGTAGATTGGATTCCCGAGTCAAGAAATGCATATTATGAACTTGAAACTTTGATTTTGAACGTTTAACGATCATTCGATGAGGTTTTTGTTTTTTTTAAATGATTTTTTGTTTGATGAAATGTGTTTAGTTGTATTCCTCGTCAAAATACCTTTCCAACGATATAAGATACGTGTTTTGAATGTTTACGGTTCATAAGTTATGGTTGTTTGAAGTTGGATTCGTCTAAGTGTTAAACTGCCCCAGAATTGCTGAACCAGACACAGATGCGGTGCATCTGCCTTGGATGCGGCGCATCTTAGGCAGACTGCCCAAAAATGTCCGTTTTCGTTTAATTCTAGCTATGCTACGCACCCCCGATTGACATGAAACTTGGCCAACATGCTCATATATGATTTCTAAGCTTAGAAAAATAGTTCGGGACCCAACCCGAACATGTTGACTTTTTTTTGACTTTGACTTTGACCAATTTTGACTTTTAGTCAAACTTAACCAAACACTTTTGCAATCGTTCTAATCTTCTTTTATACTTGATTCTTGCATGAAACTTGACAACGTGATTCACATGCTATACTAATCAAGTCGAAACGAGCCATAGGACTAATTGAACACATTTCGACCGACCTTGTGTCGTGACCAGTTAATTGATACAACTTACTTGTTTAGGTCAAGGCTAAGCAACTTTCATTTGCACAACATTTAATTTAAAACACTTTGGCGTGCAACTACTGTGAGATCATAGTCCCACCTTTTTCAACAACTTTTATACTTTTAAATCGTGGGCTGAGAAACATATACCTTGTTATATCTTGTACTACTTACTTTTATGTTTTGAACACAAGTTCGATGAAACAAACATTCCACAGCGAGTTTGAACAAAAATCCTCAATTCGATTATCATTAGTTACACTTGCCGGGTGTAAGCGAGAACTTATGTTGTATGGCCATACGGGTTTGACAAACCCTCATTCAGACGGTTCGCTACCATTAATTCGGATGGAATGTATTTTCGAGAAACAGTGTATGTTCTAACACTATTGTTATAACATCCCGCGTTTTTCCGTTAAATTTATTTCAACACCGTCTTTTTTTTTTAAATAATACCTTTCGTTATTTAAAATCATATTTTCCGTTGACTAACGTTCTTAATATTCCTGTTATTTAATTATAACATCACTAGTTTACTCGAGCGTTTTTAAAATACTCGTTTGGTTAATTCCCGCACCCGCTTTTAAACTCGAGGGACTATTGGCGTCAAGTGGGCAAACTAGTTGACTAGGTCAACTAGTCAACCCACCACTACCACCACTCATTCAATCCCACATCTCTTTCTCTCTTTTCTCTCTACTTCCATTTTTGGAACTCAAACACCCAATCCACTAATTCATCATCTATTTCAATTCAAGCAATCAAACATCAAAATAAATTACATGTTCATGATCCTCTCTTCATCCTCTACATTTTGGTACCAATTTCATCACATTTGGGTAACAGTTCTAAAACACTAGATTTCTCTAAATTCGTTTTATATACTTGAAATGGTGTTAGTTAGTGTCTATGGCTCAAGTATAACATGAATATATGTTTTGTTTGCTCGATTTGTTGTTTTGGAGTAACTAGCATGAACTTGAAAATGGGTGTGCTTAATCTTTGATTTTGGATGAGTTAATGTTGTTAAATTGTTAAAGTTCATGTTTTAATTGTGTTACTAGTATCACTAGCTTCATTTTGATGTATCGGTTGATTAAGAGAACTTCAAACACACGATTATTGATTTTTGTGAATTTTGGTTAGGGTTTGGTAGACTTAAAACGCACTTTCGATGTTTTGAATGCCATGAATTGTTATTAGTAAGTGTTTAGTTGTAATGTATGTTTCATTACCTTCAAAATGGCATATCGTATGTGTGAATTGGATTCCCGAATCTTAAAATGCATTTTGTGAACTTGAAACTTTGAAAATAAACCTTTAATGATCATTTGACGAGATTTCGGTTATTGCAATTGATGTTTTTGCTTGATGAAAAGTGGTTAGTTGTGTTCCTCGTCAAAATACCTTTCCAACGATATAAGATACGTGTTCTAAGTGTTTACGGTTTGTGATTTGTGCCAAATTGAAGTTTGGTTGAGACTTGAACTTTTGAAACAGACCAGGCACCAGGCCACGCCTATTGTGTTTGGCTTCTGACCTACTTTGTCAAATTTCAAAAAATATTTGCTAAGCTACGCACCTCCGATTCACATGTAACTTGTTCTAACATGCTTATATATGAATAATAACCTCAGAAAAATAGTTCGGGACCCGACCCGAATGTGTTGACTTTTTTGTTGACTTTGACTTAACCGAATTTGACTTTTAGTTAAACTTAACCAAACGTTTATGCAATCGTTCTAATCTTCTTTTATACTTGATTCTTGCATGAAACTTGACAAGGTGATTCACCTGCTATACTATTCGAGTCGTAACGAGCCATAGGACTAATTGAACACATTTCACCTGACCTAGTATCGTAACAGATTAATTGATATAACTTACTTGTTTAGGTCAAGGCTAAGCAACTTTCATGCATACGTTTACTTTGTGAAGTACTTTTATACTCGTGCACTCGAGGTGAGATCATAGTCCCACCTTTTCGATAACTTTTATTCTTTTAAATCGTGGGCTGAGAAACATATACTTTGTTACATCTAGTACTAATTACTTTTATGTTTTGAACACAAGTTCGATGAAACAAACATTCCACAGCGAGTTTAGAACAAAATCCTCAATTCAATTATCATTAGTTACACAACTTATGTTGTATGGATCTATATGGGTTTGACAAACCCTCATTCAGACGGTTCGCTACCGTCTACGAATGAAATATATTTTCGAGAAACAGTGTATGTTCTAACACTATTGTGATGGGGTTCTATGGTTGGAAAGTTAAGCCTTGATAATTGGGTGCTCGCGAACCTATTTTGGAATGCAAACTATTTGGATGATCAATTTTATGGAATACTAAATCTTGTGGTTCAAAAATAACATTAATTATTACATCTATGATTTCACCAACGTTTTTCGTTGACAGTTTTCTATATGTTTCGTAGGTTCATACTTGGCTACTTGATACATGCTTCCGCACACTTTGCTTACTTGCTTGGAGTCAAGCATACATGCATACGCTAGGGATAGCGCTTTTGGATTCAAACTTTAAGCATACATACTTTCGCTATTTATAGCAAACCGTGATTTTAAACTAATTATGTCGCAAGTTATTTCATTTACACTTTATAACTTTTGCAAACTTAAACTTGTTGTCGATCCATTTGGTAAACAAAACTTTGCAAGTCTTGTACTTTTCAAATGAATGCGACATAATTTTGGTCAAACGAGTCTCATATAGGGACTACGACCACGTTACGGGACCTAAGTTAGCGGCGCCGTCAATGACGATTTTGTCGGGTTGCTACAGATGGTATCAGAGCGTTGGTTGTAGGGAACTAGGATATGCATTAGTGTGTCTAACAGAGTCGTTAGGACGCATTAGTGAATCTAGACTATAACCGGATGGTTAGCCATTGCATTCTGACATACATTTTCTATAGATAGCACTTACTTGACTACTTGTGCATTATACTTGAATCATTCTTAGGAAAATTCTTAATGGTACCAAGTTTTCTTCATACGAATCTGTAATCTACCACTTTCGGGTAACACACGTAAACTTAAGATTCATACGCGTAAGGATGACGACGACTTCATTAGTCATACTGGTTCGGGAACTCTGTCTCCCACGTTGTTATTCGCCAACCGTCTCAACTTGCTATCGGTGTCACACCGGTGTTTCTTACTATCTACCACTTTTTGTTACTACCATCACTACACTAGGTGAGTATCGTCATCACTATTTATCACTACGGTTGCGTACTATTCGTTATCATGATTCGTTACACTTCTCGTACCGAAATACATTATTATTTGACTTGAACCGCTTTGACGTGAACAATCATTTATACACTTCCCTCGGGGAACGCTTCTTTAGAGTTGCACTAATTCTTTCTATTCAATACGAGTCACGTTAGACACGTCGTTACACTTTGTTCATTTTAAATCTTCACGATTACACAAACTTGGATCTATGGGGTGATGTGGGAATGGAGGTATGAGTTAGTATAATATAACGACACTCGATGAACGTGGTTATATGATAGTAAGTCATACCAAAGTTCTAATGACTCGTGATGGTGATTGGACTCGATCAACCTAATCACCACCATGTGCCATGTACATGACTTCATTTTTCTTGTTTGAATATCAGAAAACTCCGAGAATGTTGATAACAACCATACCAGGGACACATCTTCGATTATTGTCGAACCATATCTATGCTTCCGAATGAATGACAAATTCTTTCGAATTCAAACATATGTTGCACGTGTATACTATCTCGGTTTGGCGCAGTTTTATCGATGAACTACGATATGCTTGTTATGCTCACATCGAGGCGAAAATTTCTCTCGCATTAAACTCGTACTTCCGTATAAAGAAATATTTTATCTAAATTCTCAATGGAGAGAGAGACTCTTTACATTATACTAGTATTCACCACGAGGGAGAATAGTCCTAATGAACGTTTTCGGAAACCGATAAATCTTCTGCGGCGCGAAATTCTTGAGAAACAGAAACTTGTTCCAACAAACGTTTTCAGGTCCTAACAAGCTTGTTCAAATGTATCTTAAAAGAACTGTACCTCGTTTCGGATCGAGATCCTCGTTCACTTCTAAATTTCGGGGTGCTTTACAAAAAGCCTCAGGACCACGTTTAAACATGAGTACAACACATCAACCACATCCCGAAAGACCAAACAAACATACGATTCAAACCTTAGAAACCATAATACGAGTTCGTGTTATCGACTTCAAATTTACTTGAGGAAAAGTACATGCCTTTAGTCAAAATTATCCTACTACAAAATTTTCATTCGTGTATTAACGCCGCACCTTCTCGAAACTTTATATGGCCACAATTGTCGTTTTTTTAAATCGCTGGGCCGAAGTAGGCGACAAGAAAATCACCGGACCCGAACTCATTCATGACATAACCGTTAAGATCGTTCAATTCCAAGAGAGGCCCAAGACGACCCGTAGTCGCCATAAGAGCCATGAAAATGTTAGACGTAAACCTCTCGAATTCCAAGTGGGTAACCGCGTAACGTTAAAAGTCGCACCTTGGGAAGGTGCAATCCGTTTCGGGAAACGTAGGAAGCTAAATCCGCGATACACAAAACCTTTTAAAATCCTGGGGCGTTTTGGACCCGTTACTAGCCGTTTAGATTTTCCAACTCATTCAAGTCTCCGTTCATCCTACATTCTACGTATCAAACTTAAAGAAGTGTCTTGCCGAACAAGAACTTGTTATTTCTTTTGATGAACTTACTATCGATGACAAACTTCACTTCCTAGGAGAACCGGTTGAAATTGTGAATCGTGAAAACCAAACTTTAAAACGACGTGAAATCCCGACGGTCAAGGTTCGTTGGAATGCCCAAGGAAGTACTTTCACTTATTCGTAGAATTTACAATGCAACGTGAGGTTTCGAAGAAGAAACAACAACTACTACTTCCAACTAAATTTTGGGACGAAATTTCTTTTAAGGTGTAGGTAATGTAACATCCCGCGTTTTTCCGTTAAATTTATTTTAACACCGTCTTTTTTTTTAAATAATACCTTTAGGTATTTAAAATCGTATTTTCCGTTGACTAACGTTTTAATATTCCTATTATTTAATTATAACATCACTAGTTTACTCGAGCATTTTTAAAATACTCGTTTGGTTAATTCCCGCACTCGCTTTTAAACTCGAGGGACTATTGGCATCAAGTGGGCAAACTAGTTGACTAGGTCAACTAGTCAACCCACCACTACCACCACTCATTCAATCCCACATCTCTTTCTCTCTTTTCTCTCTACTTCCATTTTTGGAACTCAAACACCCAATCCACTAATTCATCATCTATTTCAATTCAAGCAATCAAACATCAAAACAAATTACATATTCGTGATCCTCTCTTCATCCTCTACATTTTGGTACCAATTTCATCACATTTGGGTAACATTTCTAAAACACTAGATTTCTCTAAATTCATTTTATATACTTGAAATGGTATTAGTTAGTGTCTATGGCTCAAGTATAACATGAATATATGTTTTGTTTGCTCGATTTGTTGTTTTGGAGTAACTAGCATGAACTTGAAAATAGGTGTGCTTAATCTTTGATTTTGGATGATTTAATATTGTTAAATTGTTTAAGTTCATGTTTTAATTGTGTTACTAGTATCACTAGCTTCATTTTGATGTGTAGGATGATTAAGAAAACTTCAAACACATGATTATTGATTTTTGTGAATTTTGGTTAGGGTTTGGTAGACTTAAAACGAACTTTCGATGTTTTGAATTCCATGAATTGTTATTAGTAAGTGTTTAGTTGTAATGTATGTTTCATTACCTTCAAAACGGAATATCATATGTGTGAATTGGATTCCCGAATCTTAAAATGCATTTTGTGAACTTGAAACTTTGAAAATAAACCTTTAATGATCATTTGATGAGATTTCGGTTATTTCAATTAATGTTTTTGCTTGATGAAAAGTGGTTAGTTGTGTTCCTCGTCAAAATACCTTTCCAACGATATAAGATACGTGTTCTAAGTGTTTACGGTTTATGATTTGTGCTAAATTGAAGTTTGGTTGAGACTTGAACTTTTGAAACAGACCAGGCACCAGGCCACGCCTATTGGCGCGGCGCGACACCAGGGGCCGTGGAACGGTGTGATGCCCCGTACTAAATCAACATGTACGGACCATCATCAACAGGATCATTACAAGGTCAAACACTATATGCGTTTTCAAAACAAGTTTGCATTCATGATAAAAGGTGACATCATAACTAACGTCAAATGTTTTACATCAAAAGTATGCTTCAATGAACAGAAGCAATAGGTAATAGTACGTGACCCTAAGGTCATTACAAATCATAGTTCAAAAGTAGTAATGTTTGAATGCAAGTAAACGTTCATGCAGTGACATCTCTAAAGCAGCGGGTGTCTACAGCAAGACTAGTACACAGCGGAAGCAAGCAAACCTTAAGCACCTGAGAAAACCATGCTTAAAAACGTCAACACGTATGTTGGTGAGCTATAGTTTAAGTATAACAGTAATGTAAGGTAGGCCACGAGATTTCAGTGCTACAAAGAGCGTTTCAAAACAGTAATCCAAATCAGTATGTTTAAGTATATGCTCCACCGTGGGCACTCGGTAACTAACTTAACGTTTAATAATATATCACCCCCTGAAAGTACACTTCGCAAGTGCGTATGTTTACGAAGTATTAAACACTCATTAAATGCTAGCGCGACTAGCCCGAGTGGGGATGTCAAACCCTATGGATCCATATCTAAGATTCGCGTTCACGGTTCAAAAACCAATGATTAAAGGTTACCGAGCTAAAGGGAATGTTTATGCTGTTATATAACCCACACATATATAAGTTTAAGTACTCGTGCCTAGTATGTAAAACGTAAAAATGCGCATGTATTCTCAGTTCCCAAAATATTTAAAGTAAAAAGGGAATGCTATAACTCACAATGATAAGGGTCATCATCATTCATCATTAAATAAAAGGTGTAAAGTAAGTTTCGTTCATGAAAAGAGTTTGAAACAAAGGTTGAGTTCGGTCAGTCACCACGGCCTCAATACCTACTGAAATAAGGTGAGACCAATGGCCATGGCTCCGTATATGAGTCCTTTAAGTGTGGTAAAATTTACAGAAGCAAACTCGTCTTCGTTTGACCGTGGCGACGGTCTAAGTGCGAGTACGTCAGAAATTTCTGCACAACGTTAAAAGGACATAGTGACGATCGGAGGGCCATAAATCCTAAACCGTAACTCGGATTAAGACGAGTCCTATATGAAAAGTTATCTACTCGAACAGAGCTATCTGAAAATCATAGTTACAGCAGACCAGGTCTTACTGATCAGAAACAGAAACAGTAAAATAGTAGGTTCCGGTGGGTTTTGGTGCTTGATGTTCATCACGGTTCTCATCCTTGATGCATATAGCTTCAAGTGTACAACTCGTTGATGGGTTTACATCATCTTTACCAAGTTTTGACCATCATAACCTAAGTGTAAGTCTAAGATGTGTAGCACAACACAATCAAGTGTTGCAAGTGTTTTGATGAACCAAAGTTACATCAAAGTCTTAGATTTAACACATACATGAAATATAAAAGAAATGTAGAACTATAAACTTGAAAATAACTAACTAATCAAGATCTTAAGATGTAGAACATAGTTCTTAATTTGATCTTGAAGATCCATGACTCAAAAGTCTAGATCTAACATAAGTGTACAAAGTTATAATTAAAGAAAGCTTACTTACATGTTCTTGAACTTTTAAAGTTAACTTTTAGGTCAAGATTAATGAGATCAAAGTTAACTAGTAACACTTGACCATTAACAACCAAAATCACGATTTTAATAAGCAAGAAAATGAAGAAATAAGCTAAGTAAACAAGTTAATATGTCATGGTTATTCATACTTTAAAGATTCAAGCCTAAGTCTTGATCTTTAGGAAGTAAACTTTTAAGTTTACTTCATGAACTTCAAGTATGTCTTACAACACATGACTTTCTTTCTTTCAAACATTATATGTAGAACATAACTAGTAAGTTAAGTCCTTGTGTGTTCTTGTAAATACAAGATAAAAAGAAGAATAAACTAAAGAGTTTGATTCTTTTAACTAGTGAAGAACAACAACAACTAGTAAGTAACAATAATCAAAGACAAGTAACAATCAACAAAAGAATGATGATGAGGAGTCTTTGGTTCGGTTTTTACTTAAGGAAGGAAGAGAGAAAATGTTCAAGTTACTTACAATCTTGAGAGAAAAGTGAGATAAGAGAAAAGTTCAAGTAAGTGTGTGTGATAAAATGAAAGGAAACTAGCAACAAGTAATACAAAGAAATGAAAACAAGCCTCCCTTTACTCCCATCACAACCTACGGTTTCTACAAGGGGGAGGGAGGAAGAGTTTGTCTACTAGTTCTTTACATGCATTTGACTAAAAATGAGGTTAATAAGGGTGTTTACATGGGAAGTATCAAGTAACTAGATTCCAAGTGTAACAAACTATCTAGTTAAACTTAAATGGGTTACTTACATGTAAGTATGGGCTAATAAGTCCACTAAGGAAGTAGGGTGGGCTCTTTAAGTCCACTACCATTAATTAAAGCCCAAGTTCCATTAATTAACAATTAAATCCAATAAAGCCCAAGTAATTAACTAATAACCTTAGTTAATTAAAATGATTAATAAAACTTAATCATGAATGTAAATAATATTCTAAAAAAATATTATCCGTGAAAGTTTTGTGTGTCACAAAGACATTTCGGGCATTTAAAGTCAAGTACGGGCAATCATGGCAACATGTAAATGTAATAACATACATTCGTTTAATCACAAGTATTAATAATAATTATTATTAATAAATAAGAGTTGGAAAATCCAGGATCGTTACATTACCCACATGTTAAAGAAAATTTCGTCCCGAAATTTTAAGGAGTGACCAACAATGGTACCGTATTCGAACAAGAAGGGGCGTATCAAAGTTCCGTGAGACTCGTGGCTCAGAAGTAAGTTATTTACCTAGAAAGGTACTTCGTCGTATGAAAGTAAGAATAGGCATCTGCCATTAATTAAGTCTCTTGTCCTAGGAGATCAACAAATTGATTTCGTTTCTGATTAACATGAGTATGTCATCTGAATGTATATGCACAAAAGGAAAGATGGTGTGCTTAGCCTTACAGGCACCTTCAGTAAACTGGATGCGTGAAATGAATGTTTCTAAACTCATCTAAAACATCGAGCGCTTATGTCGTAATACAAAGCTGACAGGTAGGATGGAAAATATGGTGATCACAACCATGCGATTTGATGTTTGGATAGTGATAGCCACGGATTTTACTAAACCCCTTAATTTCTGAAGGAGGCCATAGGCATAAGGAATCTGATGTTTAAGAACGTTTCATTTGAATAAGTGAATTGAAATCTTAGCTAAAAGTGACCAATCGAACTTGCAAGCCATAATTATTCATAGTGTCTTCAGAACGGTCTGAACGAACAATAAGGAACATCACCTAGTTTACCATACTGCAGGTGAACCTATCCTTGGATGAAATGAAAACACAGTTCCGTAATGTAACTTCATCCTTTCAGTTACATGTTGAAGTTAGGGTTAACGTTAACTAGAGCAACATACAGTTGCAACCAATGAAGGAAGGAACATATAAAGTATCCACATTAGTGCCGTAAATGTTTTAAGCAGTCCCCTCCCAAGGGATAACAAGATTCATAGGTTCTCAAAGTATCTTATATTACATTTCCGAAAGAAATTCGCACGAAAGGTGTGGTCTTTGAGTGAGAGTGAACTCTTCGAGTGGTTCATTCTGAATTTATCCGTATACTTAAGGGGACGAGCAAATGAAAAGATACGTGAACTCTTGGTCCTAGAGAATGGTTTACTCCAAGTGAAAATAATCCCAAAAGTGATTTCTTGTACCTTAATATACTGATTCATAGAGATGATATTTACGAGGGTGTTGTGATTTGTCGTGAAGTATTGAAAACAGTAACCCACCTAGTACCTTTCCTACAATGGGGTGACCAATGATTGTACCTCAGAAAACTGATTTATCGGCCCATGTTTTTGTCATGTCTAGCTTTAAAAAGAACATTGTATGGGTGCAAAGATTTTCTGACAAATTTTATAAAACTGCCATCCAAAGTGGCTCAAGAGTTTTTAACAAAGATCTTAATAGTAAGTTTCATCTCTAACAGAGGGTGAGAAAAAGTGTGATCCATACATGGTGTAGTCTAATATGAAAATCTTTAATAAAATCAACTAAGGGAGTTTTGAAAAACAAAACCTTTAACCGTTTGTTGTGACAACGTAAACAGAACAAAGTTCCTAGTAAATTTAGAAGTAGGTACAACGTGTACCATTTTGCACAAAACTATTTGACTTAAGTTGAATAACTCGGTAAAGGAGCGGTTTTTAAATAATTTGAAGATATAACTTTAGTATCAAAATAAGTAAGTATAAATTGATACATATATGATTTTACAAATCGTATAAGTGACATAAAAGTTTTTAGTACTTTCATTGTCTATAAACCTTGTGAGGACCGCACAAATAAACAACGTATAAAAATTTTGATAAACTTAGTTTTTCGTATTGCAAAGGTTACGAGTTGGAAAAGATTGAGTGGAAAAGCTCTGAATCATCGGGTGACCAGTTACCAGGTAATGAAAACTAATGACATAAATGTAGTCTTTGTAATTATCAGGACACAAGTCTTTGGGCCAACAATAATTACGTGCGAAGTCGTTGCTAAAAGTGAGGTACGAAGGATAGAGCACGAGGATGAGAAGTTAATTGCTTCTTGAATTTGCAAAGTGCCAAACAGGTTATGACTAGTATTAAAGTCGGAATAATGATGGTATTAATACCACTAAATGAGAATCCCTTGGAATGAGTCAGGACTTAGAGCTATGTAAGAGAGAGCATTGTTCTAACAGGTGTGGTGAAATAAATCCATGGGGTAACGCAATAGTTTTGAATGGTTTAAGTGTTAGTGGACGCCCGAAGGCCTTGAATCTCTCGATTTTGTCGGTTATAAGGTCTCCATGATGACTTGGATACGGATAAGCAACGAAAAGTTTTATATAATAAGCAACGAGAGTTTCATAGAAATTGTTTACGGTGACAATGTAAGAGAAGAAACGAAGTTCTTAGTAAATTAGGGTTATGTACAACACGTACCGTTCAAAGTATAATATCTTCTGAATAAAAGATTTGATTTGTGAAAGTGAAAGTAAAGTTTCATATGTATTTGTCAAAAATAAGTAATCATTTACTTTATTTTGTATAACGGATACGATTTCAAAAATTCACATGAATGGCAGATAAAATAATTTACTTTTATAAAACTTTGAGAGGATCGTTCCGTAAAATAGTGGGTGAAAAATTTTTGGCAACCAAAATTTTCATATATCGGTGGTTACAAATTGGAAAATGATGGATGAGGATCGATTAAAAGATTTTTTTTTTTCAGGTGATATTTGAGCAAAAATGTTACAGGGTAATGAAAACTGTTAGATTTAAATGTGGTTGATGACTATTAGTAGGGCATAAGTCCTTGGATCAAAATTGCTTAAGTGTAAAGTTGTTACTTATAAGTGACATACGAATGGGAGGGCATGATGATGAGAGTTAACTACTCATTGATTTTTGAAAAATTTCGAACTGGTATGACTAATATCGAGGTAAGAAGGATGATGTTGTGGTTATCATCGAATAAGAAATTCCTCGTAATAAGTTAGGATTTAGAGTTGCGTAAGAATGAGTATCAAATGAGATTCTTGGGAAATCTTCAATATAGAATTTGAATTGCTGAAGTGACGGAATACAATTTCGTTTAAGTATCGCGGTGCAAGTTTGTCCATTGTATCGGTTTCTCTTACTGGTAGAAAGTGGGCAGATTTGGCGAGATGGTCAATAATTACCCAGATGATGTCCTAACCTCCTTATCGTCTTTGGTAGTTTAGTGATGAATTTCTTCCCATTTCCATTGTGGGATTTCGGCTTGTTGTCATGTAACTAGTAAGGTTCAGTTTTCGGGCTACATCTCTTCCCATAATAGTTTCACCATTCTTGCGAGGCATACGAATAATTTCTCCTCATTATAAATGAATTCCGCTTTCATCCTTGAAAGTCAGTTCGTTCCAACTATGTCATCAAAGCTTCCTAACTTGATGAGTATTAGGTTAATCTTAAAGTTCATCCTAACTATTGAATCCAATCTTATTATACTGTCGTGAAAATTGTGTCAATCTTCTCAAATAACATATGCCTGTGTGTAGGTAACTAATCCTTTTCAACTACTACATTAAAACTCCCAAGTTTGGTTAATATGAGGTCATTTCCAAATGACTCACCTGTTAATCTTAAAGTACTACCTTAAATTATTCCTCTATCTTCCTCAGCTTACCATTTGCTTGCCCTATAGAATACTTAACCCTCATGGTTGTTAATGGCTTATTAGTCGTAGCACTAAGGTTCTTAGATATAAGGTTTCTATCGCTCCAATATTAAATAGCCTTGAGACAATAAAACGTTGTGATGAAACGTACCCTAACTAAAATCAGGATCCATGCAAGTCTCCATAACGATTGCTTTACCGCAGGAAATTTTAAAGTTTTTCCTATGTGAGAACTTTTTTCTTAAATGTCCAGGGTGTCGATATCTACAGCAAATTTTCGGGTTATCAATTCTGCAATCAAGGCCCCTCTTGTACAGTATCTTGGCTACGTGGTTATTCTTTCCCTACCTTTAACAGGCTACAATGTGTATGCTCAAGTGATTCCTAACAAAATTTTCCCTGGATCACCCCATATTCCTCATGTAGTAACATTGGAACTTCTGCATGATTTACTTCAATATAATCACGCTGGCCTGGCGTCATTATATTGTACTAAATCGTGCGTTCATTCCAATACCATTCCATATGGTCAATGTAACGTGATCACTTCCAATTATACACATATGGTCAATGTAACGGTGCTTTATCTATGCCATCTCCAAACAGAATTGACATAACTAATCTCACAGTTTCTTGATGTGGGTGCGTAGGTTCTGTAAATCATGTATTAATGCCTAAGTGTCCCGAAGTTTCTTCAAAGGTTCGGATTCAGGTAACGTTGTTAGGTTCCTTCTAGATATTCACTCCGGGTCTCACGTCGGGCTGTACGTGTAGCAAGTAGTAATACGATATGTTTGAGCATCAGTAGAAGGTACTATGACCTTGTGAGAGGAGATGTCCTCCCGACTTATCCAATGTCTAGGAGTGTTAGGGACTTAAGTCCAAAAGTGTCGTTAGATCGTCGAGCAGTGGTAAAGAATGAAAGAGTTAAGTGACGGTCATGCAAGCGTACATGATATGTGTCAACTGAACAATCTTCTAGATTGCGTGAAGTAATGTTTCGATCTCTGGAACGGTGGAGCAGTAGTAACAGGTGGATTACACTACTAGTTCTTAGGGTTAAACGAGTGGGAAAGTAGTTCAGGAAAACATCTGAACTGGGAAGGATAAGTTCTCCAAGTTGGTATAGCGAATAGTAGGCATGTAGCAAGAGCGTAATCAGGCATAACACTACAGCAGCCTAGATTGTTTATAACAGCACGTAGCATAGCAAATAGTAACAGTATCATACCGAAGTAACATGCTAAAAGCAGATGGCAGCATGCAGTAGCGAGAGTAAACAAAAACATACAGCGAGTTTACATAGCAGTAAAAGGAAACGGTAGCATGCAGTAAGCTCATACAGCAGTAGAAGTAAGCGGTGGCATGCAGTAGTATAATAGTAGCATGCAGCAGGTTCCACAGAAACAAGTAAACTAGCAAGTTGTAGATTAGTCCTATTAGTGAATCCTACTCGGGTCGGTCTTAGACTCACTAATGCATCATAATTCCCTACAACCAATGCCCTGATACCAAATGTGATGCCCCGTACTAAATCAACATGTACGGACCATCATCAACAGGATCATTACAAGGTCAAACACTATATGCATTTTCAAAACAAGTTTGCATTCATGATAAAAGGTGACATCATAACTAACGTCAAATGTTTTACATCAAAAGTATGCTTCAATGAACAGAAGCAATAGGTAATAGTACGTGACCCTAAGGTCATTACAAATCATAGTCTAAAAGTAGTAATGTTTGAATGCAAGTAAATGTTCATGCAGTGACATCTCTAAAGCAGCGGGTGTCTACAGCAAGACTAGTACACAGCGGAAGCAAGCAAACTTTAAGCACCTGAGAAAACCATGCTTAAAAACGTCAACACGTATGTTGGTGAGCTATAGTTTAAGTATAACAGTAATGTAAGGTAGGCCACGAGATTTCAGTGCTACAAAGAGCGTTTCAAAACAGTAATCCAAATCAGTATGTTTAAGTATATGCTCAACCGTGGGCACTCGGTAACTAACTTAACGTTTAATAATATATCACCCCCTGAAAGTACACTTGGCAAGTGCGTATATTTATGAAGTATTAAACACTCGTTAAATGCTAGCGCGACTAGCCCAAGTGGTGATGTCAAACCCTATGGATCCATATCTAAGATTCGCGTTCACGGTTCAAAAACCAATGATTAAACGTTACCGATCTAAAGTGAATGTTTATGCCGTTGTATAACCCACACATATATAAGTTTAAGTACTTGTGCCTAGTATGTAAAACTTAAAAATGCGCATGTATTCTCAGTTCCCAAAATAGTTAAAGTAAAAAGGGAATGCTATAACTCACAATGATAAAGTAGCAGTAAAGTATGACTCGGGAAATAAGCAAGTACGTAGGTCCGGAAAGTCCTCAACCTAAGTCAAATAGTACTAAGTCAGTAAATCGTCCGAATAGGTTTAAAAGTATGCAAATAAGGTCTTAAGGGTCATCATCATTTATCATTAAATAAAAGGTGTAAAGTAAGTTTCATTCATGAAAAGAGTTTGAAACAAAGGCTGAGTTTGGTCAGTCACCACGGCCTCAATACCTACTGAAATAAGGTGAGACCAGTGGCCATGGCTCCGTTTATGAGTCCTTTAAGTGTGGTAAAATTTACAGAAGCAGAATCGTCTTCGTTTGACCGTGGTGACGGTCTAAGTGCGAGTAGGTCAGAAATTTCTGCACAACGTTAAAAGGACATAGTGACGATCGGAGGGCCATAAATCCTAAACCGTAACTTGGATTAAGACGAGTCCTATATGAAAAGTTATCTAATCGAACAGAGCTATCTGAAAATCATAGTTACAGCAGCCCAGGTCTTACTGATCAGAAACAGAAACAGTAAAACAGTAGGTTCCGGTGGGTTTTGGTGCTTGATGTTCATCACGATTCTCATCCTTGATGCATATAGCTTCAAGTGTACAACTCGTTGATGGGTTTACATCATCTTTACCAAGTTTTGACCATGATAAAGCAAGTGCAATTCTAAGATGTGTAGCACAACACAATCAAGTGTTGCAAGTGTTTTGATGAACCAAAGTTACATCAAAGTCTTAGATTTAACACATACATGAAATATAAAAGAAATGTAGAACTATAAACTTGAAAATAACTAACTAATCAAGATCTTAGTTATTAGTTTGATCTTGAAGATCCATGACTCAAAAGTCTAGATCTAACATAAGTGTACAAAGTTATAATTAAAGAAAGCTTACTTACATGTTCTTGAAATTTTAAAGTTAACTTTTGTTCAAGAAAAATGAGATCAAAGTTAACTAGTAACATTTGACCATTAACAACCAAAATCACGATTTTAATAAGCAAGAAAATGAAGAAATAAGCTAAGTAAACAAGTTAATATGTCATGGTTGTTCATACTTTAAAGATTCAAGCCTAAGTCTTGATCTTTAGGAAGTAAACTTTTAAGTTTACTTCATGAACTTCAAGTATGTCTTACAACACATGACTTTCTTTCTTTCAAACATTATATGTAGAACATAACTAGTAAGTTAAGTCCTTGTGTGTTCTTGTAAATACAAGATAAAAAGAAGAATAAACTAAAGAGTTTGATTCTTGTAACTAGTGAAGAACAACAACAACTAGTAAGTAACAATAATCAAAGACAAGTAACAATCAACAAAAGAATGATGATGAGGAGTCTTTGGTTCGGTTTTTACTCAAGGAAGGAAGAGAGAAAATGTTCAAGTTACTTACAATCTTGAGAGAAAAGTGAGATGAGAGAAAAGTGCAAGTAAGTGTGTGTGATAAAATGAAAGGAAACTAGCAACAAGTAATACAAAGAAATGAAACCAAGCCTCCCTTTACTCCCATCACAACCTACGGTTTCTACAAGGGGGAGGGAGGAAGAGTTTGTCTACTAGTTCTTTACATGCATTTGACTAAAAAGGAGGTTAGTAAGGGTGTTTACATGGGAAGTATCAAGTAACTAGATTCCAAGTGTAACAAACTATCTAGTTAAACTTAAATGGGTTACTTACATGTAAGTATGGGCTAATAAGTCCACTAAGGAAGTAGGGTGGGCTCTTTAAGTCCACTACCATTAATTAAAGCTCAAGTTCCATTAATTAACAATTAAATCCAACAAAGCCCAAGTAATTAACTAATAACCTTAGTTAATTAAAATGATTAATAAAACTTAATCATGAATGTAAATAATATTCTACAAAAATATTATTCGTGAAAGTTTTGTGTGTCACAAAGACGTTTCGGGCATTTAAAGTCAAGTACGGGCAATCATGGCAACATGTAAATGTAATAACATACATTTGTTTAATCACAAGTATTAATAATAATAATTATTAATAAATAAGAGTTGGAATATCCGGGGTCGTTACACGCGGCATTTGCCGTGTTTGGCTTCTTACCTACTTTGTCAAATTTTGAAAAATGTTTGCTATGCTACGCACCTCCGATTCACATGTAACTTGTTCTAACATGCTTATATATGAATAATAACCTCAGAAAAATAGTTCGGTACCCGACCCGAATGTGTTGACTTTTTTGTTGACTTTGACTTGACCGATTTTGACTTTTAGTTAAACTTAACCAAACGTTTATGCAATCGTTCTAATCTTCTTTTATACTTGATTCTTGCATGAAACTTGACAACGTGATTCACATGCTATACTATTCGGGTAGTAACGAGCCATAGGACTAATTGAACACATTTCACCTGACCTAGTATCGTAACAGGTTAATTGATACAACTTACTTTTTTAGGTCAAGGTTAACCAACTTTCATGCATACGTTTACTTTGTGAAGTACTTTTATACTCGTGCACTCGAGGTGAGATCATAGTCCCACCTTTTCGACAACTTTTATTCTTTTAAATCGTGGGCTGAGAAACATATACTTTGTTACATCTTGTACTAATTACTTTTATGTTTTGAACACAAGTTCGATGAAACAAACATTCCACAGCGAGTTTAGAACAAAATCCTCAATTCGATTATCATTAGTTACACTTGCCGGGTGTAAGCGAGAACTTATGTTGTATGGATCCATATGGGTTTGACAAACCCTCATTCAGACAGTTCGCTACCGTCTACGAATGAAATATATTTTCGAGAAACAGTGTATGTTCTAACACTATTGTGATGGGGTTCTATGGTTGGAAAGTTAAGCCTTGATATTTGGGTGCTCGCGAACCTATTTTGGAATGCAAACTATTTGGATGATCAATTTTATGGAATACTAAATCTTGTGGTTTAAAAATAACATTAATTACAACATCTATGATTTCACCAACGTTTTTCGTTGACAATTTTCTATATGTTTCTCAGGTTCATACTTGGCTACTTGATACATGCTTCCGCACACTTTGCTTACTTGCTTGGAGTTAAGCATACATCCATACGCTAGGGATAGCGCTTTTGGATTCAAACTTTAAGCATACATACTTTCGCTATTTATAGCAAACGGTGATTTTAAACTAATTAGGTCGCAAGTTATTTCATTTACACTTTATATGCAAACTTAAACTTGTTGTCGATCCATTTGGTAAACAAAACTTTGCAAGTCCTGTACTTTTCAAATGAATGCGACATAATTTTGGTCAAACGAGTCTCATATAGGGACTACGACCACGTTACAGGACCTAAGTTAGCGGCGCCGTCAATGACAATTTTGTTGGGTCGCTACAGATGGTATCAGAGCGTTGGTTGTAGGGAACTAGGATATGCATTAGTGTGTCTGACAGAGTCGTTAGGACGCATTAGTGAATCTAGACTACAACCGGATGGTTAGCCATTGCATTCTGATATACATTTGCTATAGATAGCACTTACTTGACTACTTGTGCATTATACTTGAATCATTCTTAGGCAACTTCTTAATGGTACCAAGTTTTCTTCATACGAATATGTAATCTACCACTTTCGGGTAACACACGTAAACTTAAGATTCATACGCGTAAGGATGATGATGACTTCATTAGTCATACTGGTTCGGGAACTCTATCTCCCACCTTGTTATTCGCCAACCGTCTCAACTTGCTATCGGTGTCACACCGGTGTTTCTTATTATCTACCACTTCTTGTTACTACCATCACTACACTAGGTGAGTATCGTCATAACTATTTATCACTACGGTTGCGTACTATTCGTTATCAAGATTCGTTACACCTCTCGTACCGAAATACATTATTATTTGACTTGAACCGCTTTGACGTGAACAATCATTTATACACTTCCCTCGGGGAACGGTTCTTTAGAGTTGCACTAATTCTTTCTATTCAATACGAGTCACGTTAGACACGTCGTTACACTTTGTTCATTTTAAATCTTCACGATTACATAAACTTGAATCTATGGGGTGATGTAGGAATGGAGGTATGAGTTAGTATAATATAATGACACTCGATCAATGCGGTTATATTATAGTAAGTCATACCAAAGTTCTAATGACTCGTGATGGTGATTGGACTCGATTAACCTAATCACCACCATGTGCCATGTACATGACTTCATTTTTCTTGTTTGAATATCCGAAAACTCCGAGAATGTTGATAACAACCATACCAGGGACACATCTTTGATTATTGTCGAACCATATCTATGCTTCCGAATGAATGACAAATTCTTTCGACTTCAAACATATGTTGCACGTGTATACTATCTCGTTTTGGCGCAGTTTTATCGAAGAACTACGATATGCTTGTTATGCTCACATCGAGGCATAAATTTCTCTCGCATTAAACTCGTACTTCCATATAAGGAAATCTTTTATCTAAATTCTCAATGGAGAGAGAGACTCTTCACATTATACTAGTATTCACCACGAGGGAGAATAGTCCTAATGAACGTTTTCGGAAACCGATAAATCTTTCGCGGCGCGAAATTCTTGAGAAACAGAAACTTGTTCCAACAAACGTTTTTAGGTCCTAACAAGCTTGTTCAAATGTATCTTAAAAGAACTGTACCTCGTTTCGGATCGAGATCCTCGTTCACTTCTAAATTTCGGGGTGCTTTACAAAAAGCCTCGGAACCACGTTTAAACATGAGTACAACACATCAACCACATCCCGAAGGACCAAACAAACATACGATTCAAACGTTGGAAACCATAATACGAGTTCATGTTATCGACTTCAAATTTACTTGAGGAAAAGTACTTGCCTTTAGTCAAAATTATCCTACTACAAAATTTTCATTCGTGTATTAACGCCGCACCTTCTCGAAACTTTATATGGCCACAATTGTCATTTTTTTAAATCGTTGGGCCGAAGTAGGTGACAAGCAAATCACCGAACCCGCACTCATTCATGACATAACTATTAAGATCGTTCAATTCCAAGAGAGGCCCAAGACGACCCGTAGTCGCCATAAGAGCCATGAAAATGTTAGACGTAAACCTCTCGAATTCCAAGTGGGTAACCGCGTAACGTTAAAAGTCGTACCTTGGGAAGGTGCAATCCGTTTCGGGAAACGTAGTAAGTTAAATCCGCGATACACAAAACCTTTTAAAATCCTGGGGCGTTTTGGACCCGTTACTAGCCGTTTAGATTTTCCAACTCATTCGAGTCTCCGTTCATCCTACATTCTACGTATCAAACTTAAAGAAGTGTCTTGCCGAACAAGAACTTGTTATTTCTTTTGATGAACTTACTATCGATGAAAAACTTCACTTCCTAGGAGAACCGGTTGAAATTGTGAATCGTGAAAACCAAACTTTAAAACGACGTGAAATCCCGACGGTCAAGGTTCGTTGGAATGCCCAAGGAAGTACTTTCACTTATTCGTAGAATTTACAATGCAACGCGAGGTTTCGAAGAAGAAACAACAACTACTACTTCCAACTAAATTTCGGGACGAAATTTCTTTTAAGGTGTAGGTAATGTAACATCCCGCATTTTTCCGTTAAATTTATTTTAACACCGTCTTTTTTTAAATAATACCTTTCGTTATTTAAAATCGTATTTTCCGTTGACTAACGTTCTTAATATTCTTATTATTTAATTATAACATCACTAGTTTACTCGAGCATTTTTAAAATACTCGTTTGGTTAATTCCCGCACCCGTTTTTAAACTTGAGGGACTATTGGCGTTAAGTGGGCAAACTAGTTGACTAGGTCAACTAGTCAACCCACCACTACCACCACTCATTCAATCCCACATCTCTTTCTCTCTACTTCCATTTTTGGAACTTAAACACCCAATCCACTAATTCATCATCTATTTCAATTCAAGCAATCAAACATCAAAATAAATTACATATTTGTGATCCTCTCTTCACCCTCTACATTTTGGTACCAATTTCATCACATTTGGGTAACATTTCTAAAACACTAGATTTCTCTAAATTCGTTTTATATACTTGAAATGGTGTTAGTTAGTGTCTATGGCTCAAGTATAACATGAATATATGTTTTGTTTGCTCGATTTGTTGTTTTGGAGTAACTAGCAAGAACTTGAAAATGGGTGTGCTTAATCTTTGATTTTGGATGAGTTAATGTTGTTAAATTGTTAAAGTTCATGTTTTAATTGTGTTACAAGTATCACTAGCTTCATTTTGATGTGTAGGTTGATTAAGAAAACTTCAAACACATGATTATTGATTTTTGTGAATTTTGGTTAGGGTTTGGTAGACTTAAAACGAACTTTCGATGTTTTGAATGCCATGAATTGTTATTAGTAAGTGTTTAGTTGTAATGTATGTTTCATTACCTTCAAAACGGCATATCATATGTGTGAATTGGATTCCCGAATCTTAAAATGCATTTTGTGAACTTGAAACTTTGAAAATAAACCTTTAATGATCATTTGATGAGATTTCGGTTATTGTAATTGATGTTTTTGCTTGATGAAAAGTGGTTAGTTGTGTTCCTCATCAAAATACCTTTCCAACGATATAAGATACGTGTTCTAAGTGTTTACGGTTTGTGATTTGTGCTAAATTGAAGTTTGGTTGAGACTTGAACTTTTGAAACAGACCAGGCACCAGGCCACGCCTATTGGCGCGGCGCGACACCAGGGGCCGTGTCGCGGCATTTGCCGTGTTTGGCTTCTGACCTACTTTGTCAAATTTTGAAAAATGTTTGCTATGCTACACACCTCCGATTCACATGTAACTTGTTCTAACATGCTTATATATGAATAATAACCTCAGAAAAATAGTTTGGGACCCGACCCGAACGTGTTGACTTTTTGTTGACTTTGACTTGATTGAGTTTGACTTTTAGTTAAACTTGACCAAACGTTTATGCAATCATTCTAATCTTCTTTTATACTTGATTCTTGCATGAAACTTGACAACGTGATTCACATGTTATACTATTCGAGTCGTAACGAGCCATAGGACTAATTGAACACACTTCACCCGACCTAGTGTCGTAACAGGTTAATTGATACAACTTACTTGTTTAGGGCAAGGCTAAGCAACTTTCATGCATACGTTTACTTTGTGAAGTACTTTTATACTCGTGCACTCGAGGTGAGATCATAGTCCCACCTTTTCGACAACTTTTAATCTTTTAAATCATGGGCTGAGAAACATATACTTTGTTACATCTTGTACTACTTACTTTTATGTTTTGAACACAAGTTCAATGAAACAAACATTCCACAGTGAGTTTAGAACAAAATCCTCAATTCGATTATCATTAGTTACACTTACCGAGTGTAAGCGAGAACTTATGTTGTATGGATCCATATGGGTTTGACAAACCCTTATTCAGATGGTTCGCTACTGTCTAAGAATGAAATATATTTTCGAGAAACAATGTATGTTCTAACACTAGTGTGATGGGGTTCTATGGTTGGAAAGTTAAGCCTTGATAATTGGGTGCTCGCGAACCTATTTTGGAATGCAAACTATTTGGATGATCAATTTTATGGAATACTAAATCTTGTGGTTCAAAAATAACATTAATTACTACATCTATGATTTCACCAACGTTTTTCGTTGACAGTTTTCTATATGTTTCTCAGGTTCATACTTGGCTACTTGATACATGCTTCCGCACACTTTGATTACTTGTTTGGAGTCAAGCATACATGCATACGCTATGGATAGCGCTTTTGGATTCAAAGTTTAAGCATACATACTTCGCTATTTATAGCAAACCGTGATTTTAAACTAATTATGTCGCAAGTTATTTCATTTACACTTTATAACTTTTGCAAACTTAAACTTGTTGTCGATCCATTTGGTAAACTAAACTTTGCAAGTCTTGTACTTTTCAAATGAATGCGACATAATTTTGGTTAAACGAGTCTCATATAGGGACTACGACCACGTTACGGGACCTAAGTTAGCGGCGTCGTCAATGACGATTTTGTCGGGTCGCTACAATTGTGATGGGGTTCTATGGAAGGAAAGTTAAGCCTTGATAATTGGGTGCTCGCGAACTTATTTTGGAATGCAAACTATTTGGATAAGCAATTTTATGGGAATACTAAATCTTGTGGTTCAAAAATAATGTTTATTACTACATCTATGATTTCACCAACGTTTTTCGTTGACAGTTTTCTATATGTTTCTCAGGTTCATGAATGGCTATTTGATACATGCTTCCGCGTACACTTATACTTGCTTGGAGTCAAGCATACATGCATAAATTCTGATTTCTTGCTTGGGGTCAAGCATACATGCGCACACTTTGATATACTTGCTTGGGGTCAAGCATACATACTTACGCTATTTATAGCAACCGTGATTTTAAACTGATTATGTCTCAAGTTATTTCATTTATACTTTATACTTTTGTAAACTTAAACTTGTTGTCGATCCGTTTTGTAAACTAAACTTTGCAAGTCTTGTACATTTCAAATGAATGCGACATAATTTTGGTCAAACGCGTCTCATATAGGGACTATGACCACGCAACGGGACCTAAGTTAACGGCGCCGTCAATGGCGATTTTGTCGGGTCGCCACAGTAATGATAATAATATTAATATAATTGTTATATTCAAACTTGTAATTAAGTTTAATATACTACAATTTATTATAATATCTACCAATTATATAATTTTGTTGAAGCTTTAATATTTATTAATTATATATATATTTATTACAATATTACATATGTATAGATTTCATATATATTTACATATTTATTTATACATCGATTTTCGTGAATCGTCGGGAATAGTCAAAAGTCAAATGGTTTCATGTAAACAGTTCACAAATTTTTGAGACTCAACATTACAGACTTTGCTTATCGTGTCGAATCCATATAAAGATTAAGTTTAAATTTGGTCAAAAATTTCCGGGTCGTCACATTACCTACCCGTTAAAGAAATTTCGTCCCGAAATTAGAGTGAGGTGGTCATGGCTAACAATAAAAATGTTTTCATGATGAATATAAGTTGATAAATAGAGTTTTATCATTATTGACTAATATAGATAAAACGATTCGATAATGTGAAGCGTACGAGTGAAGCTGTCATAACATATTGAGATAGAAATTTAACTTTTGACGTAGTCTCGGTGGATTTATGGAATTTAAGGGATTTAAGGAAATCTTTGAAATCTGAATAAAATCTGATTCTTCGGGATTTAAGGAAATTAGGATCTTTTAATTAAAAGCGATCATCTGTCTCGATTGCTCTGTCTGATATTTCACTATAAATCCACCCTCTTCATTTCTTTTATATTTTGGAGTTCCATCCTTTTGTTTTCTCTTCCTGACTTTAAGCTAAGTGAATAATGGTCTAGAATTCGTAAGTATGAAGTTTCGAATGAACATGACTAACGTTCTAAGATAGAATTTGTAATAGCACGATCTTGATTGGTTAAATTACCAGAATTCAAGAGAAAAGATAGAACTATCAAGAAAATATGTTCTTGGTATGTTTGTAGATTAGATAGTATGTAAGAGTCATGTAACATGGCATATGATGACGTTATGGTCTGTGAATCATCATATTTCATTAGAAACTCAGCATGACTTATTGTAATATAATCACGTTGATCAAGTGTCATTATATTATACTAACTCATGCTTCAATTCCCAACACTACTTCAAAAACATTCTTATTTTAAACTTGAAGGTTTCAGAATTTAGAAACTAAAATAGTTTCTTTTATGATGTAATACAGATAGTGCGAAGAGGTAAATGATTTCAGATAAGAATAATTATGGAAATATCTTCAAAAATATGGAGGATATTTATAATGAAAGATACGATGATATCTTAGAATTTCTAATATTAGAGGATGATGAAGAATATTGTCTGCAGGGGTTTAGAGTCAGGAGCAAGGTATTCGATAATAACTTCAGCAGACACTGAATCATTTGGATTCTTTGAAGGCAGATTTAATCCTTGTGATTTGTCCACATCCTCCTTCATGATTTGCTCAATTCGTTTTTCAGTTCCAACTTTTCTTTGGAGCTTTTTCCAACATATCCTTTTTTTTATCATCAAACTTTTGGCTACTAAGTTCGTTTACAGTTTTTGCTGCTTCATTTAGCTTTTTTAATATTCGGAGTATTAATTCGTAGACTGGGTGCTTTTTAGAGTTTCAGAATGGAAGATCATAATTCTAAGAGATAAAGGTTATTTGTGTACATATAACTGTTGATGTAGGAACACTACGAGATTCGAAATACTGATTGCTAATTCCCGGTAGTTGGTATGGCAATTATTGTTACAAGATGTTGATAAGTATATGATAGGGTTTCAATGAATATAATGATTTTTCGGAAAGTCAAAGATCAATGAAGTTGTTGGTAAGTTTACTGCTAATGTGGCGAGATATAAAAGGTTCCCCGGTAACGATGACGAAAGGCAAACTTATATATCAAGGTTATAATAAGGTTGTTTTGAACGAAAAGTCGAAGTTGACTTGCTGGAGCTGTGACAAAATTGGCTATCTTGAAAAGAGATTGTAAAGTTATTTTGGGTAATAATAATGCTAAAGGATCTAGCACAGATACATGTTAAAAGTTTACTAAAGTTCCGAGAGTTTTCCAGGTGCATGCCCATATGCATAAGTTCTCCCTTTCGTAGATAACGTGTGGTTGGATCATCCTCTCGATTGAGGTGTTTTCAAGATTCGTGAAAGGTTTGAACGCAGATTGTAATCGTCAAGATACAAATGAGGTTTAGGATGAAATCAAGTGGAAAACTTGAAGAATTGTTTAGTTTCATATGTTATAATCACTATTTTAATTTATTTTTAATTGTCCAATGTTGGTAGTCCATAGTTAGTAATTCAATAATTCATATATAATATTCTAATTAATTAATACGTATCGTAACCCATTATATACATGTCCCAGACTCGATCACAACTCAAAGTATATATATTATTGTAGAATCAACCGCAACCCTGTATAGCTAACTCAAGCATTACTGCATATAGAGTGTCTATGGTTATTCCAAATAATATATATAGATGCGTCGATATGATATGTCAAAACCTTGTATACGTGTCCCGATATTTAAAGTGCGTAAAATAAATAATACAAATTAAATGACGATAAATAAAATTGCGAGAATATAAATTGCGATAAATAAAATGTAATCAGTTAGCTAGGAAAGGTTAGCTAGGACCAGTTAGCGTGGATTCTTAACAAAATTTCTCATAGTTAATTTGTTTGTTTCTAACCATTTTTATTTTTGTCCATTGTTTTCTTCGTTATGCCACTTGTTGGATTCTGATAAGTCAAAATCCAAATATGAAATTGAATGAAAAAGGTTACTCTGCGGTGAACGGATTCGTATATCTGTGGATGTAAGTAGTATAGTAAATGACTGTTGAATTAGCTTCAAATAATGTACAGTGTAATTTATTAATGTGAAATCTAAATATTCCTCGGGTATTACCTACCCGTTAAAATATTTTCACCATTAACAGTTTGTACAAAAGAATTTTTAATTACAATCTTTATGAAAACATATATACATATATATTTTCTTCAGATGTAATTATGGATTTAATGAGTTAATATAACATTAAACTCATTTGCTTTTCGGTTAGAATTAGAGTACATAATCTCTAAAACATTGGAGATTACATAATCATCATGTCGAACGAAGATAAATAATGTAGAACGTCACGTAGAACGATGATTATACTCGAGGTACAGAAGGAGATGTTAAGGCATGGGATGCGGATGTTCCTGTTGATGGTGGTAATGGTACTGTTGGTGTTACTGATGGTGGTACTGTTTATGCTGCTGGTGCTGCTGCTGTTGTTTGTAACCTTTGCACCATATTCTCCAAAGCCACCACCCGAGCGCGAAGCTCGTTGACTTCTTCTATTAAACCGGAGTGATTGTCGGTTCGGACGAGCGGATAAATAAAATCTAGAATTTGATGTAGTATATAATCGTGACGAGATACTCTGGAAATGAGAGAGAAATTAGTGTTTCGGACAGGTTCGCCGGTAAGTGCTTCAGGTTCTTCGCCAAGAGGTCAATGTGGTGGATGGAAGGGATCACCTTCTTTTTGTCTCCAATGATTGAGGAGGCTACGAACCCATCCCCAATTCATCTAGAATAGATGATGGCTGATTGGTTGATCCATTCTGGTCACACTGCTTTCGGAGCTTGATTTGGATTCCATTTCGGAATCCGAAGGACTTGAACTGATGACGAATTCCATTTCGTACGATTGAATAAAGAATTTTTTCTTCTTCTTGATATGAGATGATTTTCTGGCTATCGGATGGTATTCTAATTACATAGAATATCTATATATATATAGAGCAAAAGATTTCGTAGATTATGGAGGAATTTACGAAATATGTCAGACAAAGTTTACAGTAACAGATACGCTATGATATGATTTATCAGATGCGCTAAGATATGGATTTTATCTATACATTACTCATGCAATCAATGCAATAAGATGTGTCTAGACTAAGAATAATAAACAGGCAATTTCTGACAAAAATGATAAGTAAAACTTTTGACATGCAGACACGGTCGAAGTCCAGACTCACTAATGCATCCTAACGACTTATCAGTTAAAAACACTAATGCAGACCTGGTTCGCTTAAACCACCGCTCTGATACCACATGTCGTGACCCGTTCTAATTTATAAGGATGAATACAATAACATATGATTACATCGCGAGGTATTTGACCTCTATATGATACATTTTATAAATATTGCATTCGTTTTTAAAAGACAAACTTTCATTACATCGAAAGTTGACAGGCATGCATACCATTTCATAATATCCAAACTATAAATGACCTAATCTGTCATTTACTTAATAATAATCTTTATTGAACTCAACGACTTGAATGCAACGTCTTTTGAAATATGTCATGAATGACTCCAAGTATATTCCTAGAATGAGCAAATGCACAGCGGAAGATTTTTTTCATACCTGAGAATAAACATGCTTTAAAGTGTCAACCAAAAGGTTGGTGAGTTCATTGGTTTATCATCAATATTCATTTCCATCATTTTTAATAGACTACAAGATTTCATATTTTCATAAACATCATTCTCATATCAGGCATTTCACAAACTGCATAGAGATAAAAATCATTCATATGGTGAACACCTGGTAACCGACCTTAACAAGATGCATATAGAATATCCCCATCATTCTGGGACTCCCTTCGGACATGATAAATTCGAAGTACTAAAGCATCCGGTACTTTGGATGGGGCTTGTTGGGCCCAATAGATCTATCTTTAGGATTAGCGTCAATTAGGGTATCTGTTCCCTAATTCTTAGATTACCAGATGAAAAAAGGGCATATTCGGTTTAATAATCCAGCCATAGAATGTAGTTTCGATTACTTGTGTCTATTTCGTAAAACATTTATAAAAGCAGCGCATGTATTCTCAGTCCCAAAAATATATTGCAAAAGCATTTAAAAAGGGAGCAAATGAAACTCACTCTACAATATTTTGTAGTAAAAATATTCATACGACGATACTGAACAATGCAGGGTTGTCCTTGGATTCACGAACCTATATCATTCGTATATATATTAACACATATGATGGAAAAATACATAATTTCATTTACTAATATATTTTATTTATATAGTTGTGGTTATATAAAATTTATACTCAAATCCATTTAAAAAGGTATTCTTATATTATATCTTAAATTACATGTTATATATATTTATTTTGTATATGTAATTAAAATAACTCATATTTATTCATTTAGTATTATATATATATATATATATATATATATATATATATATATATATATATATATATATATATATATATATATATATATATATATATATATATATATATATATGATTAGTATTATTTCTAAAATCAGTAGTTTGTTATATGTAGGTATCTATAAGGAAAATGATAATATGTTTGATATATAGTTATCTGAAATATTAATATAATTATAGTATATGTAATAAGCATACTTTATGTACATAATATTTATCTATTACAATGATAGTTTTTATAATAATGGTTTACTAATATTAATAATAATAACCTTCTTAATAATGATAATACTAATAATAATAATGATATTGTTAATAATGATACTTATGTTAATAATAATCATAATAATCCTAATAACTATAACAATGATATTAATACTAATATTAATGAAAATAATAATGTTATTTCCAATATTAATGTTAGTAATAATAATAACCATACTTTTATCAATCATTTTAATACTAATGATAAAAAATTTTAATAGTAATAATAATAATAATATCTATAATACTAATACTTTTAATAATAATAATAATAATACTAGTGATAAAAGTAGTGATAATTATAATAATACTAATAATTATAATGGATACTAATACTAATATTAATGATAATAATAATTTACATTATGATAGTAATAATATTACTAATAATACTTAGTGATAGCAATAATAATAACAATATTAATCATAGTAATAATCATGTTACTAAGTAATAATAATAACAATTAACTTAATAATAACAATAATCAAAAATAATAATAATAACGACAATAATAATAATAACGACAATAATAATAATAATAATAATAATAATAATAATAATAATAATAATAATAATAATAATAATAATAATAATAATAATAATAAAAGGAAATGAGACTACCTTGAAAGGAGTTAAAATAAAAATAACTGCCCAGGCCTAGAATCGAACCCGAGATCACTCGCTACTACACCAACACCCTTAACCGATGGGCCGTTGCCCTTTTTTTGTTTTATAACCCAATCGAAATATATATAACCCGTATTATGTTTCTCTCTTTACATCTTCTTCTTCCTCAAAAATTTTAATCGGCCAGTAAGACTCAAATCAACACAACATCGATTTTTCTACTTCAAATAATCATAACTAATCTATATCAAAGTGTTTATTAATTTAAAACGAAGCAAAAAATGAAAGAATGCTCTGCTGGACGTCGCTGCTGTATACAAAAAAAAATTGAATTTTGAATTTGAGAGTGTTTTAGTGCATGATCCCTAAATGAAAAAGGTTTTAAATCGTACCTACAAACTTTATCAATCATCAATTTAACAGAAAGCATTAAAACACTTGCGAATTTCCTTATGAACACAGAGTTTGACTTTTTGTGAAAATACTTTGACTCCGAAATTAAGATTCGTTTTGAGAAATTGGATCGTAAAACTTTGCAGAAAGATTGAGTAAAAGATTACTAACACTTCTACATTTTTAGATTTTTAGAACTAACACGAAAATTGAATTTTTGATTTGAGGATGTCACGAACAAAGTTTTTGGTTCAGTTACATCTTTTTGATTTAATTCTTCAAATAAAACAGATAATTAATAATTATAATTGATAATGTAAGTAAGGAATTGAATGAATTTTTCAAAAACACCGAGTGAGAGCTTGGTTTATAGCTAATTGCCATCGATCGAGTTTATTACTTAAGCAGACAAGAACAAAAAAAAAAATACATAGTTTGATATCGATGTTAAACTGATTTTGGATTTATCCTACTGATTTGAATCGTGATTGGTATTAGCTAGGTGTAAAAGGACAATCAAACACAGTTTGAAAGCTATTTGAAATTGATTCAGATTCTGTTATTTAATTTTATGTACATAATATATATAATTAATTAGTAAATATTAATAATAATAATAATAATAATAATAATAATAATAATAATAATAATAATACATTTAATTTTATTAATAATACTAAAATGATAATAATATTATTAATATCAAGTATAATAATAGTTGTTAATAAAAATGTTAGTAATGATATTAATAATAATTACACAACATTAATATTCAATATTAATAATAAAAATGAAACTAATAATAATATTGATAATAGTAGTAATAACAATACTAATATACTAATAATAATAACGATCTATTTAATAATATTATTGATATTGTTCCTTAATAATAATTCTAGTAATGATAATAGTATTAATATAATTGTTATATTCAAACTTGTAATTAAGTTTAATATACTACAATTTATTATAATATCTACCAATTATATAATTTTGTTGAAGCTTTAATATTTATTAATTATATATATATATTTATTACAATATTACATATGTATAGATTTCATATATATTTACATATTTATTTATACATCGATGTTCGTGAATCATCGGGAATAGTCAAAAGTCAAATGGTTTCATGTAAACAGTTCACAAATTTTTGAGACTCAACATTACAGACTTTGCTTATCATGTCGAAGCCATATAAAGATTAAGTTTAAATTTGGTCAGAAATTTTCGGGTCGTCACAATTAATTCTTTCCTAATTTTGATTATGACCTCATAATCTTGACCTTGAATTAGTTGATTACAAAAATACCCTTATAATACATTGATATGGCGGCGTGTTTTCAAATTTCAAATAAATGACGGCCTAATTTCAAATTTTAGGGGTTTCAAAAATACAGTTTGACCAAAATAATTTAGGCATGAGGGTAGTTTGAAGAATCACCTTATTTAGATATCCTAAATTAAAAAAGTTGACCCTTTATAACCATTAATGCACTTTAATTATTGAGATAAAAGTATAGATGCGAAAAATTTAGGATATCTAAACCGATATATTATAAAAATTGATGAATTATGAATATTCTCTTAAAATATTACATCTATATAATTTGATCAACTTATATAATTTAAGAAATATACTTGTGCTTAACAGGTCAATGATGAAAACGCATAAATTACCAACATTATTGCAAAACTGTCGCAAAGTCTTTAAAGACTATGATAAATGTTTTAAATAATTGTTAACTAACACATTTACTCCCAATCAAAGTATATATATATATATATATATATATATATATATATATATATATATATATATATATAAATGAGTATAATATAATTTTTGGAACCTCACATAATTGGTCTAACCAATTAAGCACAAATATTGCATCCAATGTTGGTCTAACCTATAAATAAGTCTTTATGTTCTTTGATTTTATGAAAGTTATAATCAAAGTCTAACCATTATAATTCAAGGTAATGGAAATTAAGAAGATAAGTAAACAAAAAAGAAAAATCGGTTAGACTACATACCGTCAACAATCTCATTCTAATGATACTGATGAAGAGAAAATTATTGCAGAGGTACAAGTAGATGAACTAAAATTTTTTATTATCATTATTTTAACATTCATTGTATAGAATGTATAGTTTTTAAGCTTCGTTGATTCAAGATTCGATTAATGATACAACTGGAATTACTTTTTAATCTTCAAAAAATACTATTGAGATGATCATTAACTATCAATCCAATTTCATCAATTGTTTCTTATAATAGTTTGTGCTTTTTATTTCATTGTAGTTAAAAAGGAAGAGAGCTAAATGGGCAGAGTAGGACAAGAAAATTAGAGATCGAAAAAGGTTATTAATTGATCACCAATCAATGAATAAGGAATTGCATTATTTTTCTTGTCTTATATTTTATTTTTGAAATTTGAAATTGAGTGGTTGCAATTATTTATGAAAGTTGGAATACATTTCATCAATTTAGAGTTACTAATGTAAGACCTTTGTTTTTAGTTGATTCATATTAATAAAGATTTTAATTCACCGTGTTATTTTTATACATCTCTTATGCGGCTATAGAAAGAATATTATGTTGTTCTGAAAGCCCGAAATGATGTTGTTTGTGGGTGTTATAGCTTTGTTTTTAAGCAACATTACAACGAGAAGAAGGTCCAAGACTTGGTGTAGGAGAAGAGAATGTTCCTGGTTTGCCCATCTTTAGTTATGGTTACAGATTCTTTCTAAATCCTAAGAATTAACTTATATATACATGCTATTTTTTGCCTGGTTTATTTACATATAGAGTTGAGTCATTTGATTAAAAACTAAATGAGTCATTTGATCATAAAATACAATAGTTTATATTACATCAAACACTTATATATTAAACTATTTGGTCATAATATGTAGTAGTTTAAACCAAAATGGGCCATTCGGTCATATATACCGCAGTTTATAAAATATAGTAATTTAATATATAAATGGGTCATTTGGTCATATATACTACAGTTTATAAAATACCGTAGTTTAATGTATAAATGAGTCATTTGGTCATTTGATCCTAAAATTTTAAACTAAATGGGTCATTTGATCATAAAATACAGTAGTTTAAATTAAATGGATCGTTTGGTAAATGGGTCATTTAGTGTTATATACTATAGTTTATAAAATAAGTATAGTTTAATATATAAATGAGTCATTTGTTCATAAAATAAAGTAGTTTTATATATATTGCAGTTTAGTACATTTGGGCAAATGGATCAAATTTGTAATGTAAACTAAATGGGTCAACTGCATTTGATCAATCGCGTCAAATTTACAGTGTAAACTAAATGGGTAAAATTTTCAGTAAATGTCCAAGTAAATAATGAACTACCCCAATGTGAATTGTGTATATTTATTAAACTATTATTCCTTATTATATAAGGAATATTTATAACAAATTCTTTATAAACAATTAAAAGATACTAATATAATTTGCAGGGTAAAATTAAGGCTACATAGATCGAGATGTGTTGGAATGCATTCGTACAATGATAGACGAGAGTGCATCCGGTGAGATTGGTCATGAGAAAGGGGAGGGGGGGGGGGGTGGAATTCAATCTAATTAAAAAGACAAATGTCAGATTCTAATGGCCTGTTTAAATAGGCAAATGTGTTTTCATGTTAATTGTTTCCATTAGAATTAATAGTCTTTGGTGATGGTTATCCATGTGTAAAAACTTAGATTTCATTATCAATATGTCTTTATGTATAAAGCTACTTATGTATAAAGCTAGTTTACTTAAATCATCACACTTTATATAACACTCATACAATAGTGCCCGCGAAACTGCGGACCATAATATATAATTTATAAAGCATGTTTAGACTTACATTTACGGGTTTATTTGTTATCATTTGCTAAAAAACTATATAACAATATTCTATGATTGTGTCCGTTACTAAAACCACGCAAATAATATAATGTTTCACATTAAGTACTCTCTAACTAATACTTGTCTGGTCCCATAAAGTAGCCCCGCGAATTCGCGAGCATTAAGCTATTAAATAATAATAATAACGATTTAATATTCTTTTATACCATTAAAATATTCATGTAAGTTAAAAAAATATGTAAAATGTCAAGGGTAAAATTGAAAGATAAACAAGAATTGCGATGTAATAATAATATTTCTTAAATTGTATATTTCTGTATCTTGAGACTGAAGGTTTTTCGTATGCCTGAGAGACATATTTAATTAATGTGGCTAATATGTTATGATCTAAGTCGGGTCATACCCAATAACAAGCTTACCGACACCTTAAACGTATTCAAGCTTAACGATTAAATCATTAAGTAAATACGCGACACTTGGATTTTAGAAAATCAGTTTTTCTAAAATGTTATCACTTGAGATAAATTATTTGGATAATTTATCTATAATTGTTTATAAAATTAAATGATTATATTTTATTATATTTTATAAAAGGTTTATAAAATATAAAAGTAACATAAAAGATATACATGTTTTATATATATATCAAGGTTATATATATATAAATACATTGTTATATATATAAGATATAGTGCAGATTTTTGTCTCTCCAAGACTCACATGCTAGTCTTATTTTGTTACTTTTAAGGCTACACAAGTCCATATAGGCATGGGCAACTCATGTACCAAGAAAGGACTCATTCTCTCAAGTGAAACAATAGATAAAAGAGCTTAAAAAAACTGCACAAATGGGTGCTGCTGTCTCATTCTGGCCGTGAGGTTTTTAGTCCACAAAGGGGTTCTAAATTTTTTTACAAGCTCAATTAAGTGTCCAAAAATCCTAACCACATATAGGAAGGTGTTGGTGATTGAAAGCTTGAGGTATTACTTGCTTGAGGCTTCAAGTTAGAGGCTTTATTCCATCATCTTTATCATCCATATTGCTGTCCAAATTCAGCTCCTAACTCATCTTAGAGGAGGTATAATCTTCTTCCTTCTTTGTTATATGTAAGCATTATTTCATAACTTGATAACTATATGGAATTCAATTAAAATGGTTATGCATATAAACTTGTTTTCTTAGTAATTATGCTTCCGCTTGTTATAACTTAATATGAATTGGTTTCATGATTTTATTAACATTAAGAAACTTGTTATTATGTTGAATTCCATCAATGGTATCAGAGCCGAAGTTGTTGAAATATGCTTCAAGATGATTATTAAACTCACTATATATTTTGCATTTTATGTACATGCATGATTGTAAAATGCAAAAAAATTTATAGTTTTGGGTGGGTTTATTATATGGCCGAATTTATGGAGTTCCAAAAGTGGGTTTTGGTTCTTCCATTTGGTTCATACTTGGTTGTATGTTAAAGTTCACAATCTAAGCCTTGACCTTGTGTTTGGTTGCATGCATGGTTGATTTATATTTATTCAATTGGCATGTAATAATTCATTTGGTTATGTTATTTATTTTATATTCGGTATGTAAAATAGATTAGGTTGTAATTTCATTTTTTAGACAAAAATGTATTAGGATATATTTTGTAAAATGATGAAGATAATGAAGACTTGAAGAACACATGAAGAAGCATTTGGATGCAAGACTAAGTGGGAGATTTAAGATCTCCTACTTTGTGTAATTACCCCTTACCCGGTGGCATTTTGTTTTCGGCTAAACAAAATACTTACCAAAAGGCTTGATTGTGAACATGTTGTTTTGCATGCTTGGTTGTTTATTGTATGATTGTGGATTGTATGTATACTACAAGTTAATCACACAAGTTAACACCAAACTAAAATGAAAATTTAATTGGTTAAATTTAACATTATTAACACATGCAAAACTACAATTTAATTGGTTAAATTGAAATGGCAAAAGACATTAATAAATGGTTATTAAGAATTAGAAAAGGATTACACATATAAAATGGTTTATATCAAAGTAATAAAATTGGCATTGTTACATGACATGAAAATGGATTTTCATAAGAACCATACACTAAATGCATGTTGGTGTATGGCATAAAAGTTTTCTCAAACTAGAAATAATGAAAACTTAAAATCCCTTTAACACACTAGGTTAACAAGTGTAAACGCCATCCTATTGTATGACACTTAGACGTATTAAGGAACTTATAATGGGATAAAGGTCACCTAACCGTTATGAGCAAACTAATATGATTAAGGTAAATTTCGCACACTTGTGGGATAAAGGTCACCTAACCACTTGTATGTTAAGTTTACATGTCTAAACAAGTAGGACGACTTGATTTGGAAATCATGAACTTAGGGTCACCGAAGCATGATGAACAAATAGGCGTTGATGGGATAATATGTCATGCAAAAGGATTGCATGATCCCATAACTTAGAAGTTGCAAAAGGATTGCAATTGTCATATAATGACTACCCAGCTAAATCAAATGACGGGATAAAGGTCACCTAACCGAAATTTGGTTTACCGTTGGATTCTAAAATTTAATATATATCAATTGGATTTAAAGGGTATTGATTGTTAAATTTAAAATCGATACTTAAATGAACTTTGTTAAATTTTGTAGATGGTCGCCAATAACAACAACATGCAAAACGCACCTATTAACTTGAACAACCTATCGTTAAGGTCTCTCCTCGAGAAAGACAAACTCAACCATACGAACTTTATGGATTGGTTCCGCAATCTTAGGATTGTCCTCAAACTTGAGGATAAGGCGTATGTGTTGGAAGACCCCATTCCCGATCAACCCGACGAGGATGACACGGAAGGCATGGCTTATTGGGATAAGTATTGCGCCGATTCGGTGCAAGTCACTTGCCTAATGCTTGGGACTATGATACCCGAACTCCAAAAGGATTTCGAGCATCATACTGCATACGACATGGTCACGCAATTGAAGGAGATGTTCCTTCAACAAGCACGTGTCGAGCGCTTCGAGACCGTTCGAGCGCTTCATGCATGTCGTATGGACGACTCCCAATCTGTTTCATCTTATGTCCTCAAGATGAAAAGCCTCATTGATCGCGCAAACTATCTTAATCTCAACATATCTAATGAGCTAGCCACGGATCTTATCCTAAACTCCTTGTCAAAGAGGTTTGACCAATTTGTAATTAATTACAATATGAATGGGATGGATAAGACCATTGGCGAACTTCATGGCATGCTTAGGACGGCGGAAACTAGCATGGGTAAGAGGGCTTCACCCGTGCTAATGATCAATGATGGTGGGTCCAAAGGTAACAACACCTCTAAGCTAAAGGCGGCTAAGAGGAAAGGACCCACCCATCAAGGAAAGGGAAAGGGGAGGATGGTTACCCCAACCAAAAACAAGAACAAGAAGCAAAAGGTTGCCGGACAAGCAAACCCCAAGGAAGACCCGTGCTTCGGTTGTGGTGAAATGGGTCACTGGAAACGCAACTGCCCGGTCTACCTTAAGGAGTTGAAGGAAAAGAGGGATGCGGGGCAAACCTCAGGTAATATATATATGGTATATATAGAGCTTAGTATTACTTCTTCTAATATATGGGTATTAGACACTGGATGTGGAACTCACATTTGCAATTCTTTGCAGGGGTTCAAAAGAAGTAGCAAGCAAACGGGAACATCAAGTCTCTTTATGGGTAATGGAGCCAAAGTGCAAGTGAAGACTCAAGGAGACTTTGTATTAAAGCTTCCAAGTGGTTTGGAACTTATTTTGAACAATGTTTTGTATGCACCGGATTTATGTCGAAACATTATTTCAGTTTCCCGTTTAAAACAATGTGGTTTTTATCTTAATTTTGTTAATGATGATATCCACATTTATTTAGATAATGTATTCTATTTTAAGGCTTCGCCTTCAAATGGAATTTATGAATTGGTTCATGATGATACATCATCTAGTAGTTCAATATACCATACTAGCACCAAGAAACTCAAAAGGGATTTGAGTGATTCCTACTTATGGCATTGTCGCCTTGGTCACATAAACAAGAATCGAATGCATACACTCCAAAAGAATGGCCTTTTGAAATCAAATGAACTAGACTGGTTTGATGTATGCGAATCTTGTTTACAAGGCAAAATGACTAAAGCACCTTTCAAAGGGACCTACAAAAGGGCTAAGGACTTATTGGGATTAATACATTCGGATGTATGTGGACCCTTTAAGCCCATAACTAGGAATGGTGAAAGATACTTCGTTACTTTCATTGATGACTTCAGTCGTTTCGGATATGTCTACTTGTTAAGACATAAGGACGAAACTTTTGAAGCATTCAAAGAGTATCAAAACGAAGTACAAAATCAACTCAATAAGACAATCAAGGAACTTCGTACCGATAGAGGAGGTGAATACCTAAGCGATGCCTTCCAAGATCATCTTAGAAGTTGTGGGATTATCTCGCAACTTACTCCACCCGGGACACCACAGCTTAATGGTGTGTCCGAAAGGAGGAACCGAACCCTAATGGATATGGTTCGATCTATGATGGCTAGAAGCTCATTACCTCTATCATTTTGGGGTTATTGTCTATGCTCCGCGGCTCGTATTTTAAATATGGCCCCAACCAAGAAAGTGGAACGAACACCTCATGAGATGTGGTTTGGAAAACCTCCATCTCTATCATACGTAAAGGTATGGGGATGTGAAGCTTACCCTAAGCGTTACGTCCCCAATAAGTTGAATGCTCGATCCACGAAGTGTATCTTCATAGGATATCCCAAGGATGATATGGGATACTATTTCTATGATCCATCTGAGCAAAATGTATTTGTTGCTCGGAAGGCTGAATTCCTTGAAACTAAGTTCCTAATGGAAGATAATAGTGAAAGGAAGATAGATCTTGAGGAGTTCAAGATCAAGTAGATGATACACAATTAGTTGACACTAGCACTCAACATGAAAATGTTGATAATGATCAAATGGATGATCAAAATATACAAGACGTTCGCAGATCTGATAGGATTAGTAATCCACCTGAGAGATATGGGTTTCTCATGGATGGTTACTATGTGGTTGATTTGGATGAACCAACAAACTACCAAGATGCTTTATCAAGGATTGATAAAGATAAATGGCAGGAAGCCATGAACGATGAGATGCAATCCATGTATGACAACCAAGTTTGGGAACTTGTTACATAACCGACTGGCTCAAGGCTAGTTGATTGTAAATGGCTTTTCAAAATGAAAACCGACATACATGGAAACTTGGATACATATAAAGCTAGACTTGTAGCAAAAGGTTTCACTCAAACTCAAGGGGTTGACTATGATGAAACTTTTTCGCCTGTGGCAATGCTAAAGTCTATTAGGATATTACTTGTCATTGCTGCTCATTATGATTATGAAATATGGCAAATAGATGTCAAGACCGCTTTCCTAAATGGATATCTTGTGGAAGATGTCTATATGGTTCAGACTGAAGGTTTTGTTGATCCGAAATATCCTAAAAAGGTATGCAAGTTAAAGAAGTCAATCTACGGATTGAAACAAGCATCTAGAATGTGGAATCATCGTTTTAATGAGGAAGCCGAGAAATTTGGCTTCATTAAAAATGGTGATGAAGCTTGTGTATTTAAGAAAGCTAGTGGGAGCACTATCATATTCCTTGTACTATATGTGGATGATATATTATTATTTGGAAATGATATTCCAGCAATGCAAAGAGTTAAAACTTGTCTAAATAAATGCTTCTCCATTAAGGATCTTGGAGAAGCACAATACGTTTTGGGGATTGGGATCTACAGGAATAGATCTAAGAAACTGATAGGTTTGAATCAAAGTGCATACATTGAAAAGATCTTGAAAAGGTTCAAGATGGAGAACTTTAAGAAAGATTTGGTACCTATTCAAAAGGGAACACTTCTCAGTTCATCTCAGTGCCCCACCACGAAAGATGAACATGAGAGAATGAAGAAAGTCCCATATGCGTCTGCCATTGGGTCAATCATGTATGCAATGATATGCACTAGATCGGATGTGTCATGCGCTCTTAGCTTGACAAGTAGATACCAGAATAACCCAGGAAACAGTCATTGGATTGCGGTTAAAAGTATATTAAAATACCTTAGGAGGACTAAGGATATGTTTCTAATATATGGGTCTGGTGATGAGGAACTCGCCGTAAAAGGTTACGTGGACGCAAGTTTCCAAACTGATCGAGATGATTCTCGATCACAGTCCGGTTATGTCTTCACATTAAATGGAGGTGCGGTCTCTTGGAAGAGTTCAAAACAGGATGTTGTTGCTTTATCCACTACAGAGTCGGAGTACATCGCCGCATCATTGGCAGCTCAGGAAGCTGCATGGATGAAGAAATTCATCGACGACTTAGGAGTAGTCCCTTCCATTCAGGACCCTCTTGAGATCTTTTGTGACAACGAGGGTGCGATTGCTCAAATCAAAGAACCTCGTGCTCACCAAAAGACACGTCACATTGAGCGGAGATTCAACTACATAAGGGATGAAGTTGAAAAGGGAAAGATATGTATTCGCAAAGTTCACACAGATCTTAATATAGCGGATCCTCTCATGAAGCTCTTACATGGAGCAAAACATACTGGACATGTTTGTGCATTAGGGCTTCGATATTCTAGTGATTGGTCATAATTTGTTTTAAGTATTGTAATGGAACAAAATTGTTTAAACTCATTAATATAATTATGGCATTAATTTATTTTGAGTTATGTTCCTATTTTCCATATTTTATCCATGAATAAGTAATTATTCTAAATTCCGTAGTCGATCACATTTGTGGGAGCAAGTGTGAGGTTTAGACTATTATGAACTTGGATTGGTATACATTCACAGGATGAATGTGGGGCAAGGTTGCAACCAAGGTTCATAGATATTTGTGGGATACAAATATTGGAAGACCCGCCCTCAAGATTTACTAAATGGAGCCTTCGTGGTTGATCACATGTAATCTTGAGTAAAAGGCGAATATCATAGTATCCTCTGACCTGAGATGCATATTAGGTTCTGATATTTGCCAAGTATTGTACCTTGATTCTTTCCTTCGCTATTCTGAAATATGGTAGTTCATAAGGAAGAGCTCAGGTATAATGCAAGGTATATATTTAGGATGTATGTAGTCAAGATGGAATTTGTCCCTCTTATTCGTTGAGAGTCAGATGTTTAAGGCCTGAAAAGTTAAATCTAGAAGAGAGTGATCACTCTGTATCTCTTGGATTTAACATGACATCTAGGATGAAAGGATATAATGAAAGATTCACCTATTCATATTCGAGATGGGAACTCGAAAGGGATGATGTTATTGAATGGCACAAAGTCATAACATATTGGGGGTGATGGACGGTCGTTAGGTGGTATCCGTCATTTGCATTAATTTCTTATGTTTCTCGTGCAAGTGGGAGATTGAAGGTTTTTCGTATGCCCGAGAGACATATTTAATTAATGTGGCTAATATGTTATGATCCAATTCGGGTCATACCCAATAACAAGCTTACCGACACCTTAAACGTATTCAAGCTTAACGATTAAATCATTAAGTAAATACGCGACACTTGGATTTTAGAAAATCGGTTTTTCTAAAATGTTATCACTTGAGATAAATTATTTGGATAATTTATATATAATTGTTTATAAAATTAAATGATTATATTGTGTTATATTTTATAAAAGGTTTATAAAATATAAAAGTAACATAAAAGATATACATGTTTTATATATATATCAAGGTTATATATATATATATATATATATATAAATACATTGTTATATATATAAGATATAGTGCAGATTTTTGTCTCTCCAAGACTCACATGCTAGTCTTATTTTGTTACTTTTAAGGCTACACAAGTCCATATAGGCATGGGCAACTCATGTACCAAGAAAGGACTCATTCTCTCAAGTGAAACAATAGATAAAAGAGCTTAAAAAAACTGCACAAATGGGTGCTGCTGTCTCATTCTGGCCGTGAGGTTTTTAGTCCACAAAGGGGTTCTAAATTTTTTTACAAGCTCAATTAAGTGTCCAAAAATCCTAACCACATATAGGAAGGTGTTGGTGATTGAAAGCTTGGGGTATTACTTGCTTGAGGCTTCAAGTTAGAGGCTTTATTCCATCATCTTTATCATCCATATTGCTGTCCAAATTCAGCTCCTAACTCATCTTAGAGGAGGTATAATCTTCTTCCTTCTTTGTTATATGTAAGCATTATTTCATAACTTGATAACTATATGGAATTCAATTAAAATGGTTATGCATATAAACTTGTTTTCTTAGTAATTATGCTTCCGCTTGTTATAACTTAATATGAATTGGTTTCATGATTTTATTAACATTAAGAAACTTGTTATTATGTTGAATTCCATCAGAGACAACAAAATTGGGATTGAGGAAGTATTTTTAATAATACATTTTGTATTATTGAGGAGAATATACTTGGTCAGATACTTGCAATGAAGAAAAAAATGTAAATGAGTCCGCATTAAGAAGAAGAGAATAGGGTTTTTTTCAATTTTTGCTACTCCATATAATAAAGAGGGTTTTAATGGTTTTTATAAGGGTATAAAAGTAAAAGAAATGATGAAAATTATTTTTTTAACTGTTTTTCATGTAGTAAGTAACCCCACCCACTTTTGGATTTTTACAAAGCATATAAATATAAATAAGCATTTTTTTCTAATTTTTCCCGAACACTAAATATAGTATAGACGAGGTATTTGTGTCCGCGCTTCGCTGCGGAGCGGTGTTTTTGATTGTTGCATACTTGTTTACGTTACATTATGTAAATGATGCTTAGAAGGCTTAGTTACATGATGCTAGTTGCGTGGTGTTTAGTGGTGTGCTAACTGTTAGCTACATGGGTTGCTACCTGATATGCTAACGTAAATCAAGATTGACTGTATAAGTTAATTGTTAGCTACATGTTTAGTGTTATGCTAATGTAACCACGTGTAATAAATTAACCTATACCACTATGCATCAATCAATGTACATAATTTAAACCAGTTGCATATTTATAGTTGTATTATGTTTATTATTAATTATTAATCTCTAAATCCTAATAAATCACCACGACCACTTTCAGTATAGTCAAAACAGGTGGCCCTCTAAAGATTAAAAAGACATGTGTTCAAAATTTGGTAAAAAAAACTTTAAAAATCAACCAACGGGATCGAACCTTCACCCATTCAAAACAAAATTGAAAGGATGACCAACCAAGCTATTAAACATTTATGTATGAAACGGTAATTAAAATATATATACAAAAAAGGTAAAACAAAAAAAAACTACACATCTGTCAAAAATAAAACAATACATAAATAAAATAAGTAAAAAAGACAATGTTGCCCTCGTGAACAGTACCGGGCTCATCATGATTAGTATTAGTTGATAATATAGATTAATTATGATTTCTAAATGCAATAATTGAAAAATCAATTTCCAATCTCTAATCCAAACACCCTTAATCATTTATTTATAAATAAACTAAATTGATCAATCCTAAATCAAGTTATTACTTAATTGAGGATCGAGTGCAATAATAAGATGGAGGATGGGATATTTGATGATTATTTTGGGCCCCGATGATCGTCTTTCACTTTAGCAATCAAGTGATCAACCACCCCGACCCGGTCTTGATTATCAATTAGCATGATTCACCTTAGCGCGATGCAAAAATCCCTTGGGCAAAATCACAAGTGAAAATTACAAAGGCCCCGGCAAATGGCAGAGAATCAACAACCTCCAAATGAGAGGCCATGCTCTCTATTTATAGTATTCGACATATCCGCGGTCTGCGAATTTCTTAACTATCCGCGGAAACTTAGCGGATTAAACCGCAGTCTTTTATTAAGGCGGTAACACAACCACTGTACTTATTTTCAGCGGATATTCCATACCTCGCGTAACTCTGCTCTTGGCTTTTGGCGAATAAAATATACATATATAATGCTATGTATATGATCAAGTCCCTCCAGTTTATTATGATACATCTCGCAAAGCAGATGTATCATGATAAACTCTAAAAATAAAACCGTGCTTTCTTAAAATATATTCGCAAGTGATTTTTAATAATTTTACCATCGAATTATTACCGTTGATTTTATAAAGTTCAACTCATAATTACAACGGTAACTATCGCAAAACTGTCAAATCAAAAATGCTGTAACGGCTAGAAAGTTACCGTTTACACATTGCGGTAATTTTAGCCGTTTAAAAGTAATCATCACTCCTTCGACTTCGTCGCCCTAACTTCAATTATAAATAGCTGAATTACTCGTATTAAAAACTTTAGGCTTTCTCACTCAATTACGTGTTCAATCAAATTCATCTATTCACACGCGTTGTTTGCAATTAACCAAATCAACCCTTAATACCTTCAATTCATCATCCGTTTTACTTATCTTACTATAAATGGCATCTTCTTCGTCTGCTCATGCTCCTGGAGGTTTCGTTTCATATATGACGGATGCGAAACTCCGAACCCTACAGCAGTGGTATCCTCCACTCGCTCAATTTGTTCCCACCGCACCTTCAGTGGATGATCGAGCAAATGCTCCCCCTAAGGGGATGATTACTGTGTGTGAGGCCGCCATCTCTTAAGGCAACCTACGCTTTCCCCTTACCCAAATTATTCGCAGTGTCTGCGAATATTATAAGATCGCTATTGCTCAACTTCATCCAAACGTGATTAACAAAATCGTATTGTTTGAGATGTACTGTAATGCTATCAACAAACAACCGTTGCTCAATGTGTTTCGCTCATGCAATAGTCTTGTGCTATACGATGCCGGATGGTTCTCTTTCCGCAGTAAGCTTGGCGTAATGACTTCGCCAAAAGACTCGATTGGCAACTGGCGCAGTTCTTTCTTCTTTATCAACAACACCGCTCACGTGGATAGTAGTATACCAAAAAAGTGGTGTACTGAACTTGATGGCACCCTTAATGACAGGGTTACGCTTGATGATCTTGAATCTGACATTCTTAAAACAATCAAGGGTGCAGGCGTAATCCTGCGAACATACTCAAACATACCGCTGTACATTGGTAGGGTTTCGATCCAGTGGCCGTGGAGTGACTGCGATGCACTTTTAATCGACCAAATGAATAATGGTATTTCGCCTAAAATTTTCGCATTATATAATAATTTTTTTTTCTTCGCATATCCTTATGCGTTTTGATTTTCGCAGTGATTGAGCTTGACCTAATCATGAGGTCAGCAGATATTAGCAGGATCAGACCTGCTCGCCGCTTAAAAAATGGCAATGACGAGATTATCCCAATTGATGAACCAATCATCAACACGCTTTTCATTCCCGGCGGTGAAGACCGCGGTAAGCGAAAAGCTACGGAAAGTGCAACTACCCCGCGCAAAAAACGCGTGCGCACTATATCTGAACAAGAAGCAAGTAAGCAATTGTTAATTTCGCAATATTTGTTCATTACACCCTTATTATTTTCGCACATATTTGATATATTTGCTTATATGTTTGTAGTTGTCCTTTCAGATTCAACTAGTGAAGCTACACCGCTCTACAATATTACTGGGAGTATCCCCACGGATATTCTTGAAGAGCCTGGGCATGAGGACTTAAAAATTCCTTCCAACGCAGAAGCGTCTAATCAGGAAGAAGGAGAAGAAGAAGAAGAAGAAGAAGAAGAAGATGCGGAAGAAGCCGCAGAGGCAGAAAAAGCCAATCGATTGTACCGTAGGCTCTATAAATTCATTCCCAAAGAAACAAAAGATCAATACCGCAAGCTGATGTATCCTCAAGAGGAAAGACAACGACTGCACAATTGCTACAATGCGATTTGCCTAGCTGTTGACAACATTGAGCGCTTTACTGAAATTTCGGATGAATATGAAAAGCAAGTCAAAATTGCTACTGCTCATGAAAGAAAAGCGCGGAAGGTTGAGGCACAGCTTAAAAAGGCTGCAGAAGAAAACATCCAGCTCAAAAAGAGGGCGGAGAATGCCGTAAAAGAATTCGCTCAGCTTGTCAAATATCTGCCGGAATTCGCAGATAAAGTGATGGATTCGCAACCAGTCACTGAAAAATTTCGAGCATACGCACAAGCATCCAAACTCACCACACGCTGCGAGTGGTATGACTTATTGTGCAAACTTGGCGATCTCTCTCAACCCCTCCCCTCAGATATGGCAAGTGAAATATGTGCCACAGATGATGCCTGGGAAGCACTCGCAAGGGCAAAGAAGGAGGTTGAAAAAGTCAGAATACCAGCCTTAGAGGAGCTGGTTCAACAAGAGGGCGTTACTTTTGCCGACATTAAAGCGCTAGAGCTTTAAATTGTCTTAGTTATATTTCAAACGTTTATTTCGCAATCCTTAATTGCGTTTTTTGTAATTATTCGCGCTGTTTCACGCTTAATACTAGTAACATATTTTCATTCCGCAGTTGCAACTTCTTTTATTTATATAGTGCTTTACTTTATCATAAATTCATAATTCAGACTTGCCCTTTGCAATTTCCGCATTCGCTATTGTGCACATAACAAACGCGTACTTTATGCGAAACAATCTTTTAATCATTATGAATCTTCTAAGTCCGACAAATCGATCCTTAGGCAATATTTAGCATTGCGAAGCATCTAAATATTGGCAAGATCAAATACTTAGGAAATTTTATCCTTTCGCAATATTTACGATTTAACACAAGTGGGCAATTTCATCACTTGGCTTTTAACACATAATTTCACAATGCATACTTGCATTATTATAACATTTAAGCAGGCCTTGTTTAGCGAAAATCATGCCATTTTACTTAAAGTATCCGCGGATTCGTAATTATATGCGCACAAACATTAACTTAGTGTTATGATGTAATGAGTAATTGCATTCTGCAAAATAATCACTACGCGTGGCCACACGCAGTGTTTTCGCTTTGTAAAGAGACAATTACTAACACTGAAATTAACTTTGCTTTATTCATTACTCTTTCGCGATACATAGTTCAGAAATTAAACGCAGCATATCAAACATTGATCAAGTTTGACTAAGCAGTCTATCACAACTTTCTCTACTTCAATTATTCGCATTATTCAGAGTGAATTGAATGCCCTTTAACACCCATGTTTTCACTTGCCATAATCATAGCGTAAAACGGCTCTTCTTCCGCAGAAGTTAGCGTTCCAATTCCCTTATTAGCAGAAAATTTGACCATGCCATGTATAGTATAAGGGATAGCACCAAACATGCACAAAGCAGTGCGCCCAAGTATCATATTGAATCGCGACTGATTTCGCATTATGTACAGATTCAATAAAGCTTGGCACCTCAGCCACTCATCGCGGTCATCAGCTAGCTCAATTTGCAATTCCAACTGGCCAACAGCCCAAGTTGACTCTCCTGAGAATCCAACAAGTGAAACCGCAGTAGGTTTCATCAAAACCTGAATGTTTGCGGGCAGTTTACTAAAACATTATTCGTACATGACATCTACACTACTACCAGTGTCCACATGCACCTTCATTATCATAATACCAGTATTTGCAATGCGGCATGAAACCACCACTGGTTTGTCAACATCCGCGGTCAGACTTGCTGGAGGAAAAGTAATAGAGGGACATTTCCAACTGACAATCTGCTCAGATATTTGAAGTACTGACATTTCGCCTTGCACTTCTACCACATTAATGACCTGGATTCCGCGCTAGTTTTCTTTCTTACTCACCATCTTTACACCCAGATTTTTCACTGCGGGAGCCTTTCGCTCAACCATATTTGGCGCATTTGAGGTATTGGCTTCTGTAGGCATTATAATCGCATTCGAAGTACTTGCAGCGTTCTGCGTGACTAAATGGTCCAGCTTACCTTGTTCATATGCCTCCGCGATCAATTCCGCCAAATCTCTACAACGGTTGGTGTCATGTCCATAATCGTCATGGAAAACACAACACTTTGACCGATCACACCTACTATTCTCTCCCAAAGGTTGCGGATCAGGAAAAGACTTAGCGACCCTTTCTTGCAACAAAATTTCTTTAGGGGTTTTTGTTAGCATCTGAATGATATTGAAGGATTCGTTGTTCCACTTTCGCGTAGAATAGCGATCACGACGGCCATAACCATGGTTATCATGCTGACCCTGAAACCTTTCATTTCGCGGGTAACCACCGCCGTTATTTCTCTGCGGAAATCCAGAACCGCGATAACTATCCATGTTACCATCGCGAAAAGAATCATTGTCATCCCGCCAACTTTTGTCTCTACCCCATCCACATGCAGGGGTTATAGTGCTATCCTCTCCACCCCAGAGATAATCATATGTTTCTTACTGAACCTTAGCAAAAGTCTGCGGGACATCTCTTCGCAATCTTCGCACAAGCGTTGGATGTCACTGCGGATTAATAGCGTGCAAAAAACCAGAGATTTTTTGGTCTTCATTCAAGCTTGGAATCTTTTGGCACTCATAAATGTACCGCGTGAGTAATGCACTCAAAGTTTCCTTGTTGCCTTGTTTAATATCATGACATTCTATATGCGTCTTTTTCTGCGGCAATAGATTCTGGAACTGCAACAAGAATTTTTCGCGAAGATCGACAAAACCAATAATACTGCGAGCTTGTAGGCTATGAAACCACTCCCTTGCTGACCCTTGCAAAGCCATAGGAAAAACTCTACAAGCAACTGGCTCATCCCAGTTATAGGTGCTCACCACCCTTTCAAAGCGTTGCAGAAAATCTAAAGGATCGTTAAACCTGAGTAAACCTCCAATGTTGCCAGCACAATTGGCGGAGAAACAATTGGATAATCAGAAATATGCTGGACAAACTTGTCCGCAGCAGTAGTGATTTCGGTTGCCTTTTTTGTGCGAGTATCTACATTCTCCGCATAAAACTTGGCTATCATATCTTGCAAGAAATTTGGCTGTTCGAACTTATGTTGCATTGACTTTGGCACAATGCTTTTGAAAGCATCCGCCAAAAAATTTTGAGCATCTTCTCTGCGAATATCATCAGATGCTTCACCTTCATTCCCATGACGAGGGAAAGGTGTTGGTGGTCGCCTTCGCTTAACATGTGGAATTTTTACAAATTCTTCCGCATTGTCCGAATCATCAGAAAATTCATTCTCTTCTCTTGGCGATTTCGCAGTCTTCAAGTTATAAACAGAATTTAAGATAACACGTTCATCCGCACCATCGCTATCACTATCGCAATGATCAATGACTAAACGATTAGCTTGTGATCCAGAATCATTCAACGGCCGTAAATAAGTTCGCGGTATACGAGTTTCGCGAAAATCTTTTCTAGCTTGCTCAATAGCAGTACCAAGTACTTTGTCTGCTTTTCCAGCCAAAATCTTTAATCGCTTACCATCAGCGATGGTTTCGTCGCGATGTTGCTGCAAATTCCTGCGTACGACCATTTTATCAGCAGCAACTTCTGGTTGCGATTCACTAGCATTGTTTGCAGCAGATGTTTTAGCAGTCGGTTCTTGAACCGATTTACTCGCGTTTACATTAACATTTGCTTGCATTGGAAATGATATGACATTCTGCGAATCGCTAGGCAGTGCATCAGCATTCGCAGACACACCTGTTTGCTTTGCGTTTGTCATCATGACAATCAAGCAGATCAACTGATTACGCCTTCAAAAAGCACCTGCAAATTATCACAACAAAAACGCGATTGAAATTAAACCGACAAATTAATTGTTTGATAACACAAAACAAAAAAATTTCAAGTTTAATTCGTAAAACGCGTCCCACGGATGGCGCCAATTGATCAATCCTAAATCAAGTTATTACTTAATTGAGGATCGAGTGCAATAATAAGATGGAGGATGAGATGTTTGATGATTATTTTGGGCCCCGATGATCGTCTTTCACTTTAGCAATCAAGTGATCAACCACCCCGACCCGGTCTTGATTGTCAATTAGCATGATTCACCTTAGCGCGATGCAAAAATCCCTTGGGCAAAATCACAAGTGAAAATTACAAAGGCCCCGGCAAATGGCAGAGAATCAACAACCTCCAAATGACTCTCTATTTATAGTATTCGACATATCCGCAGTCTGCGAATTTCTTAACTATCCGCGGAAACTTAGCGGATTAAACCGCAGTCTTTTATTAAGGCGGCAACACAACCGCTGTACTTATTTTCAGCGAATATTCGATACCTCGCGTAACTCTAATCTTGGCTTTTAGCAAATAAAATATACATATACAATACTATGTATATGATCAATCAAATTAATTTACCTTGAATATAAGTGTAAAAATCACATCTATCAAACAAAAATTTTTGGAACACTTAAACTAAAAGTGAATATAAGGATGATTAAACACATGTTTTATATAAAAACTTTAAGTTTATTAAACACTTGTTCACATGGTATAAGTTCTAAGAAAGATAATGATGATTAATGAATAAATTTTGATCGATTATAAAAAAGTGGTGCTTCCATAGGAAATTAAGCTGCTGCATTCTGATGTATAGATTGGTGTTATAAATTGCAGAAACAGGCAAAATAGTTTCATTTCTAGTTTCTAGATGATTGTTGAGGCTTCAAGACTCAAATGCTAACTTCTTTTCAAATCTTGGACTACTTATTTCATAACAATGGAAACACACATTATCCTCAAGGTTTATTCACCCTGATACATAAAACAAACACTAGAATTACACTTAATACGATACGCAATTACACATTTTCAAATCAACAAAGAGACCACTCCGTTTTCAGAACTGATTTAACTTTCGACACATGATTCTTAGGTAACGTTATGCTAACCGTCACACCCTCAGATTCATCTTTTCGCACTGGAAAAACCAAAACGACACCTTCATCTCCAATGTTATCAATGGCACAGTTCACATAAACAGGTGTTTGTCCTCTAACATTCATATCATAAAGTGGTGCACCCTGCAAGTCAACAAAAGTCAAATTTGTTCCATATACCAAAAAGTCAAGCAATTCATTTTCGGATTCGATGGCTTCTTCAATATTACTCTGTTCATCAACAGCTTGATTCATTATCAGCAACCCCAGCTCCATTGGGCTGGATTCTTCGACAGAAGAGTCTGTCTTAACCACCTTAATGGTTTGGGCTTTGTTAGTCATAACCCCGTTGGTTGACTTTTTTGAGTCAGCTTTGCATATTGTCACAGTTTTCACTTCAGAACCAGGTTTAACCTTGGCTACAGATTGCCAAACCACGGTGCAAATCGACTCGAACGGTGGAATTTGTTGTTGGTTTTTGTCTCCACATATCTTGGACTGCAAACGGGCCAAGTCGGGCCAAGAAACATAGAAAGAAGACGTTTCCATTTTCGTAGCATTTGAAGTGACCCAATGAGTATCAACCGGGCCAACCCGTTTAATGGAAAGTGGATCCTTTAATGGGCTTTTGAGGATATGGGCCTCGTTGGTTGAATGGGCCATTTGGAGTGGTTGGGCTGGGTACTTTTTATTGGTGGCTTGGCCCCACAGATTCATAAAGCCTGCAAGTGAAAATAAATCTCCAAGTACATGTGACCAGCTAACCCCAACTGCTGTCCCTCCACATTTAAATTTGGTTAACTGTAACATCATAATTGAAAGTTACATTATTGACTTCTATACTCGCTGAATAAAGTAGTCTCAATAGATTTTTTTTTTCAAAATTTTTATCTGCTTTCATAAGAAACAAAAATAAATATAGCCATAAAGTAACATTAATGAAAAAGTAATGATAGTACTCTAAAGATAAGCCTAATCTACTTAATTGTACATTCAGTTTTGGGTCTAATGTAACCACTTATTTATGTTAAATATTTTTTTATCCTTTTGAGTCAATGAAAACTAAATGTTTCTCCTTAATAGGCAATTATGCTAATTGCTACATGATTACATGATTAGTCCTATATATGTTAAAGTATGTTTCTAAACACTACTAATATCGGTTATTTTGGGACCACTTATGCCGGTAGCTTTGTTAGTAACGGGCAGTTGTATCTTATTACCACCAAAAGCACAAGGTTAGTGGTTCAGATCGACTCTAACAACTTGTTATAAGCCGGTCTGGGTTGTCAGTTATTAATCTTTTGCCACAAAATTGGTGACCACTTATACAAGTATACATGCTTTATTTACATGAGTAACACTAACAAGCTTGACCCATATGGCCAAACGTTAAGGACAATTATGATTACATCCAAAGGACAATTGATATGCAGGGTGGAATATATGTAGAACGGGGTATCCGGCCCAGCTGGATTTCAAAAAAATTAAAAAATTTACACTAAAAACAAAATTTTACTAAAAAAATAAGGTTTTTTTAGTGTTTGCCTCAGTTGTCAATGATAAATTTAATAAGTATTTGCACCCGCCCCATCTATGGTCGTGTTCAAGTTCCACCATTATTGATATGGATAACAATCCCAAGCCCATCACATATAGAGGCTAATCTGATAACTGTTTAGCATATCAGGGACAAAAATTTAATCTTTTAATGTCCTAAATGGGCAAATATTAGTAAGTGCATACATTAAACAAATGAGATACATTAAACAAACATCAGGTACATGAGTACTTTAGACAATGTTGCGGTACGAATTTTGTAACCATTAGAAATAAGTATACGGTATACTCAGCTCGTTTAGTAAACGAGCTTAAAAATTTGTTCAAGCTCGGGCTCGAGCTCCTATAGGCTCAGCTCGAATAGAGTTTTTAACGAGTCGAGTTCGAGTAGCTCGCGAAGCTCGGCTCATGTACAGCCCTATATACCTAAAGGTTATATATAGTTGATGAAATTAGCAATATATGGCTTTTAGACTGACGTTGTTCTCATATAATGATTGATAGATTGGTTATAGTAGACAATAAAAGTTTGATCATTCTTAGGTGAATAGTGTATATATGCCAATAAAAATAATTAGTGAACATTTAAAAAAAAGCCAAACCTGCATGTAAACTAGTGGAGAATAAAACAGGTCAGGACCAAGGACTTGGTTAGGAACAAGAAGGTTATGACACACGTCATCTCTTGACTCGAGCCATTCATCAAGGCTCATATTGCACTTAGCCTCGTATAGCCTGACCCCACAGTCATTGCACTTGACAAAGGGCCGGCCGGAGTCAGTCTTCCGAAGTCGGCCACAAGGAATATAAGCATGGTTCAACCAACAGAACAAGGTCTCTTTGATATTGATGATGGTTAACCCTTCAAATGCTTGAGTTTTGAAGTAGTAAACGTTTCGAATGTAGTGAAGTTTCATGGCTAAGTCCATGTTGGTTAGTTCTTGAACAGCACCTTGACCAGATACATATCCTGGTCCAACCGTTGAAATCTTGATGTCATATATTGGGCTTTTGTCTTTTGGCAACACCATTTTTGTTACTTCAAAGATAGTATTAGTGAAAGAGAAAGATGTAGATTTTGTTTGGGTTATGGGGTATTTATAAATACAACAAAAATTATCTTGGGTAATATATTACTCCCTCTGTCTTATTTTAATAGTCCACAGACAAAAAACACACAGTTTAAGAAAAACTGACTGTCACATTTACTTTTTGTCTACTTTCCAGTTTTACTCCTTACTTTTTACCTACATTTTTGTCCTACTTGAATAAAATAAGGGTATTAAAGTTATTTAACCAATTATTCTTATCCATTTATGGAAGTGGACTATTAAAATGAGACAACCCAAAAAGGAAAGATGACCTATTAAGATGAGATGGAGGGAGTATATATTACTCCGTATCCGTATATATTATATATTCCGTATTACATTACATTAAATTCGTAACCATATTTGTAGCGTTGTGGTATGTCGCATGAGATGTAATACGATAACATGTCATTGTGATTTAACCTTTGAAAATTGTATTTATGACAACATTTAATGCAGAAATTAACAAGAGAAAAGGCAAGGCCCCTCATGTTTAATGATTGTTTATAATTTAGGCGACCATTGTTTCTGATTCTCAGAGGAACGGCAAACATAGGAGATTTTTTTGATGTTTGCATCGTCGGAATGGTTTGTTTTATGTTCTCTGATTTTCGGTGGATCAGTGACCCTCAGCATTTTCTCGTTGGTTCTATGTTTTGTCTGGAGGGGCTTAGGTTCCTTCGAATTTAGGATTTTAGTATTTAGTCATGTTTGGTGTTGTTAGCTAGCTATTTTAAATGTTTACTCACCCTATTGGTGGCTGTTTGTTAGATTAGCTGAGCTTGTTTGTCTTCGCTTCATGCAATATGTTGTTAGGCTACAATTCTGATTCCCGATAATTTGAATTAGTACCTTGTTGATCTTCGAATCTGTAATTTATATTACCCATTTTAGCCAAAATAGGCGACTCTTTGCCGGAGTTTTCTTTTGGTTGTCGGCAACCACCATTTTATGGTTTGTAAGTTGGCTATGTTTTGTGGGTGTCGTGATTCATGTTTGTTGTTGGATTTTCCACCATCACCCGTATTTTCAATTATTTCTTTGTCGTGATTTGTAGATTCAGTCGATGTGCACCGTGCCTCGAGTTCCACTCCTTGCTACCAAGATGGTAGTGGGTGAATTTTTGGCCACTTAACCATTTCCTTTTTTTTCTCTTTTCATTTTTTTTCATTTCGTCAGTGCACTACTACTGAAAGAGGCATTTAAGGGCTTTGGAAACCGGTTTTAGAACCGATTTCTATTGATGGGGTGTCTAATGTATGAGACATGTTTTTAAACCGGTTCCTTTTGTTGTTCGTATCAAAAAACAGGTTTCTATTCCTAAAAAAGAAATAAACGGGTGTATTCTCTTTATTAAAAAAAAAAACATTGCATAGAAAACATATTATTCATCGTTTTACTGTAACTCCAAAGCATAATAAGAATTTGTAAGAATGTGAATAAAAGTATAAAAACTCCAATCACAGGAGCCAAAAGTTTTATTATCACCAACGAAACAGGAAGCCCCAATTCTAGGAGAGAGATGTGAAAATCAGACGAATCAACTCAACTGGAACCCTAGCATCAACAAGCTATATATATGATGGATTGAATTGGATCATGGACTCTTCTCTATTGACTCAAGCCCATTAGCAAATGAGCCCATAAACTCTTAACGTGACTGATATAAGCCTAACAACTCCAAAATGCATGATCGGCCCTTCAGCTTTCCATAAATGCAGCAGCAGTTCTCCATCTTTCACCATCTTGAACATAAAAACCTGAAAATTACTAGAAATCACAAATAAGTCCATAAAATAAATAAATCAAAATCTAAGCTTGCTAAATCATATTATAAATTTAACATCCCCTCAAGCTTAGTTTAGAAAATATCAAATTAACCTAAACTGCTGGTCAACAGTGAATGTTGCCCAACAGTTGAGGCTTTAGTTAATATATCATTTTAGTTTTTTAAAGAGTCAATCTTCAAAACTTTAATTATGCCTGCACATATTTTCTCTCTTATAAAATGAAGATCTATTTCAAGATGCTTAGTTTTTCATGAAAAATAGAATTTGCAGAAATTTGTATAGATGAGCTATTGTCACAATCAAGAGGCACATGTGTACTTATATTTATTTTAAGATCAACAAGTAAATTCTTTATCAAAATTATTTCACAAGCAGTTGTTGTCATGGCCCTATATTCTGCTTCAGCAGAGGACCTAGATATAGTTGCTTTTTTTTTTCTTTTCCAAGATACTAAAGAACTACAAAAATAAACCAGATAACCAGTAACCGACTTCCTGTTCAACTTAAATTTACCGCAGTCATAATCACAAAAAGCATGCAAACTAAACTTATTACCTTTAATCAAATGTATAACTTTTCCATGTTTTTTAAGATATCTCAATGCCCAAAAAGCTAAATTTAGATGAGAACGTAGAGGAGCATGCATATATTGACTAAGGACATGCATAACAAACGAGATGTCAAGTCTAGTTAGGGTAAGATATATTAATCTACCCATAAGTTTTCAATATTCAGTTATAGCAGCAATTAAATTATCTTTGGAGCTTGGTTCATAATTGACACAAAGATTAGGTTAAATAGGTGTTCCAGTAGGTTTACACCTTAATAACGATAGTCATTAAGGAGTTCTAAGCAGTAGGCAGACCTTCGAAGGTGAATCGCGGCTGATACATGTGTGTGACTTAGGTTTGTTGTGTCTTTAGTGACGCAGTTGAAGCTAGTGAATTGACTAGTTGGGTTCCTAGGGGAAGGCTCCGGTTGGGTGGAGCTTCCATATCCCTTTCTTTGTCGTATTATTCACTTTAATAAGTTAGAGTTAGTCAAATTTGGAGATGGACCGCTTATCGTAGGTCTCTCATAACTAATGTGATCATAGTTATTTAGTATGAAGGTTTTTTCTATCAGTGACGGTGGCTCTGCTGAATTTAAGCCATGACAGTTTGTGGAGATGTGTGCAGCGTGAGTGAGCAGTGTTTGAGTGATGGTCCCAACTGTAGCGTATTGCAGTTAAGTTTTGTTCAGGATGGGTGTCTCCAGATGACCTTAGGTGGTACGTGATTGGAATCAACCATGGTGTTGGTTCAATGCTTCTTTAAATAAAGTATGTATTTGTGGATGTCCCACTGATGGCGCCAATTGTTTGTACACTTTCCTGTGTACCTTATCGAAGAGATAAGGCTAAGTAATTGATGTCAAAGCTAAGGTATAAGAAATAGTTTATATTTTACTAGGAAAAACTATTAAATACGATACAATTTTACACAAGATATTTATTTATTTATAGAATGGATATACTTAAACCTTGCTACAACACTTATAGGCAGTGTACCTAATCGTAAAGTAGTGTAGTTTTTAGTAAGTCCGGTTCGTTCTACAGGGAAATCTTTAAACAAAGCTTAACGCTATATTAGTTTACTTTTATAAAAATACAAACATATATATAAGTAATATTATTATTATAAAGGGGGGTTTTTACCGTTTAATGACCGGTTTGTCAATTTTAAGACTTTAGTCGCAGTTAAAACCTAATGTAAAATATAAAATAAATACAAGACTTAAATTAAAGCGTAAAGTAACTAACGATAATGAAATTGCGAATAATAAAAGTGCGATAAAATAAACTTATGATAATTAAAAAGTACGATAATTAAAAGTGCGATTAAATAACAATAAATAAAAGTGCGATAATTAGAAGTGCAATTAAATATAAAATAAAGGAAATTAAATATGAAATAAAAGAATTATGCTTATTTAAACTTCCGTAATCATGATGTTTGACGTGTTGATTTTAGTTTTATGCCCATGGGTTAATTGTCCTTTGTCCTGGATTATTTAATATGTCCGTCTGGTTTTTGTCCATAACAGTCCATCAGTCATAAATATAAAATGCGAGTGCCCTCGTCAAATTATTATTATACCCGAAGTTAAATATTCCAACTAATTGGGGATTCGAATTGTAACAAGGTTTTAATACTTTGTTTAATGAATACACCAGGTTATCGACTGCGTGTAAACCAAGGTTTTACTACTTTGTTAACAATTACACCAATTACCCTTGAATGTAATTTCACCCCTGTTTTAATTATTCTAGTGGCTATTAATCCATTCCCGTGTCCGGTTAAATGAACGATTATTCGTACATATAAATACCCCGCCCATCGTGTCCGATCGAGTGTATATGGTAATTTATAGGGACGCCCAATTGTAAATCTTTATATTAACATTAACAAACTATCATTTAGTTAAACAAATATAAAGCCCATTAATAGCTCATAGTCTAATTTCCACAAGTGTCGTTCTTTTGTCCAAACCCAATTATGGTACAAAGCCCAATTACCCATTTTTAGTAATTAGCCCAACATCATGATTACTTCGTTTTAAATAAGCATAATAATAACTTAGCTACGAGACATTAATGTAAAAAGGTTGAACATAACTTACAATGATTAAAAATAGCGTAGCGTTACACGGATAGAATTTCGACTTATACACTCAAAACACTCCTTAACATAACCTTATTAAAATTAAAATTATAATTAAATTTATTTATGTATTACAAAAGAGAGATAGAAAGATATATTATGGTGTACATAAAATGGATCACGAACTCGCTTTAAATAGAATGTGGCCTGGAAAAGCCCCTCATGCGAGTCGCATGAAAATGGGCATAGGGCCATGCGAGTCGCATGGCCATGAATTCCAGCTCACATTCGTTTGGCTCCTAGCTTGTCGACATAATTTAATAATAATAAATATATAAATAATTTTAATAATTATTTATATATTTATATTATATTTATATGCATAGTTGAGTAGATATTTTTAGTCCGTTACGTCGGGCGTTTCTTCTAGGCTCAGGTCCCGGTTCCGGATTTTCGGACGTCCTCGCGTACTATTTTATATCGTGTACTTTGCGTCTTGTAACTTGTACTCTTGTTATTTTGAGACGTTCCTCATCAATAATTTGAACCTTTTTGATTGAATCTTGTACTTTTTAGCTTTTTGGACCTTTCCGTCTTCAATTTGTCGAATCTGCCTTTTATCTTCACTTTTTAATATTTAAACGAATAGTGCTTGTAAATCGAACAATATCAACTAAAATCTTGTCTTTCTTGGGGAATAATGCTGTAAAATATGTGTTCATTTTTGGCATTATCAATATTCCCACACTTAAGCGTTGCTTGTCCTCAAGCAATATAGTCTTGAAACACTTGAATCACTTCTTTATTCTTCACACTTTGTACATAAGTGACTTCAATACAGCGGTATAAACAATGATAGTAACGATGTGGTTTAAAGGTGGGTGTGTCTTTTATAGTTGCCTCGGGTTTAGGTCAACGACACTTGCAATCAAATAGCCGATTTACTTTCGGTTTCCAAAGCAAAGTGCACATTTGAAAGGTGGTTTACAGTCCCACATGACTATAAAAATTTAGATCCTTAAGGAAATTGGATCTTTATGAAAACATTTGATCTTTTGAAAATTCAAGCTAGATTTTACCCTAGACAAGTTTTCTGATTTGATCCATCATCGGTGTTGCAAAATATATCTGTGGATCAATATTTTGGCTAAAACTTTTAGGCTCGTGTAATCCACTGCTATCCCTGTATCGGAAAGCACACATCCAGTTTACTTGTTCCGTATATTACCTTTCGGTAAACTACCGTCCGGTTGTAAAGGAAAGCGATGAACAAGAAACTGTTAAGGCAATGTCCCGTGACATGCAGATGATTATGGTCTTTTAACGTGTCGGATGCTAGAACTATCCTTGGTAGGAGCGATAGTAAAGATCATCCTATGATTTTTCGGTCTGGCACAAGGTCCTGTCTCCGACCATGCTATGCAACCACCGTTCTTACGGTTGACACCCGATTTAGTTCAGGTGACCTAATGAATTCCAGGTGAATTCCTAGGATTTTACGTTCAATGGTAATGAACGCATTGAAAATGGATTTTCAGAAAACAAATCGGTTTTCAATTTTGATCAAAATATTTTCTCGTTCAAGCTCGAGTTTAGATATCATTGAATTCCATGAGTTTGAATTCTCAATCTTTAAGGTCAATCTCTAGGATTGAGTATTATCAGTCTTAAAAGCTGATTTTTAATCTTTAAGGAGATTATCCTTTTCTGGGGATCTGATTCATTAGTCTTATCAAGCTAATTTGCACGGTGCCCCCCCATTGTACGAGATAAATCCTTCTCATGGTTAGGATAAATCTGACCACATGGCGACCCTGTTTGATGCTGAGGTCCGTGGATTTCCTGCTGATTTTAGAGATGACTTTTCTAGATTTTTCGTCAACCTACAGCTGGTCTAGACGACAACTTCATGACCTAAATCAAGAAGCGCGTTTCTTTTTCGGAAGACTTTACTTCCTTTTAATGATGGAATTGATTCATCGTGTAGATCCATCTTTCTTACAGTAAATCGGGTAAAACTGATTAAAATCGTCCAAAACAAAAGTACCTGCAATAACTTTACAGAAACATGTGATAGATAGTTTTTAATTGAATAACTTGGTACATTCTCCCCACACTTAGTTTCTTTCTTTGCTTTTTTTATTCTCCTTTATTCCATTTTAAATGAATTCAATCGTTTTAGGGTGTTTCTCAATTTATGTCCTTTCCGAGGTAACGATAATTTCGGCATTAACACCTAGTACTATCGTTCATAAATATGTATAAACATGATTTTGAATTCATTTAGTTAAAAAATTTTAAAATTTTCATAATATTTAGAAAATAAGCCAAGTATAAACCCGAGAGAATTTATAACCCTTCCCCACACTTGAGATCATGCAATGCCCTCATTTGCATGAAATCAGACTATAATTATAAATTCATGAGGGTGATTAGTGTAGGAAAGTGATTAAAAATACCCAGTTTGTAATTACAAAGCTCGTCGAATGATAGATGACTCGCCTCATCGTTCATTCCTTCATTTATTATATCACATTTGTTGTTTTGCATCTTGTCGTCAAAATCAGTAGCTTTTGCTGAACTTAATGTTAGTCTTTGAAAGTGCGTTGTTTTACCCTGTTGTTTACATGATAAAATACAAACATATATACATATTTTTAAAGTTGGGTTTATTACCCCACGTTCAAAAATTTATAAAATCAAATATTTTTTTTTTTTGGCATACTTTAAATCAATAAAATTAAAAATAATGATGACAAAATTTTTCGCCCCGCCCTCGGGTAAAGTAATTTCGGCTCAACGACCTAGTCTTCAACTCACGACGAATTTTAGAAATCATTTTTTTTTTTCAACTTAATGAAATAACGTAAATTTTTGATTTTTTTAAAAAAAACACAAAACTTAAATTTAAAAAGCATATTAATTTTATATAAAACCTAAAAAAAAAACAAAAATTCAGAATGGGGGGAGAAAACTAGTTCTTTAGTGTCTGCTAGCGGAAAAGACCAATCGGATTCCATTCTCGGAACTACACGAGAACAGAACAATCTAACTCTAACAGAAATACATATTATCCTATAAAGACTTGATTCTCCCCACACTTAGTTAGCTGTGGTGTCGAAATTGTGATTAACTTCGTTGTCGACTTCCATCGGACCATGTATGTAATGTTTAACTCTGTGACCATTAACTTTAAATTCAATCCCATTTGAATTTATCAATTCTATCGTTCCGTATGGGAAAACTCTTTTGACTATGAATGGTCCAGACCATCTTGATTTCAATTTTCCAGGAAATAGCTTGAATCGTGAATTGAAAAGAAGAACTCTGTCTCCTTCTTTAAATTCTTTTGAACTTCTGATTCTTTTATCATGCCATTTCTTCGTTCTTTCTTTATAGATTAACGAATTTTCGTATGCTTCATGTCTTAATTCTTCTAATTCATTTAGTTGACTTAATCGTAGACGTCCGGCTTCATGTAAATCTAGATTACATGTTTTCAAAGCCCAAAATGCTTTGTGTTCAATTTCTACTGGAAGATGATATGCTTTTCCATAAACAAGTCTAAAAGGTGTGGTTCCAATTGGAGTTTTGTAGGCTGTTCTAAAAGCCCAGAGTGCATCCTCCAATTTAATGGACCATTCCTTCGGATTTGATCCTACGATTTTCTCTAGAATACGTTTTAAAGCTCGGTTGGTATTTTCAACTTGTCCACTTGTTTGTGGATGATATGCGGTGGAGATTTTATGAGTTACTCCATATCTTTTAAGAACTTTCTCAAGTTGATTATTACAGAAATGAGTACCCCGATCACTTATTAAAGCTTTCGGTGTTCCAAACCTTGCAAAAAGACGTTTTAAAAAGTTGACTACAACTCGTGCATCGTTAGTTGGGAGAGCTTGTGCTTCCGCCCATTTAGATACATAATCAATGGCTACGAGTATATATAGATTATTATGAGATTTTGGAAATGGACCCATAAAGTCAATACCCCAAATGTCAAATACTTCACATACTTGGATGACATTTTGTGGCATTTCATCACGTTGACTTATTTTTCCGACCCTTTGACATGCATCACAGGATTTGCAAAGAAGGTGTGCGTCTTTGTAAATTGTAGGCCAATAGAATCCAGCTTCATAAACTTTTCTTGCTGTTAGTTGAGGCCCATAATGCCCTCCTGTTGGTCCTGTGTGACAATGGTTTAATATTTTACTAGCTTCATCTCCAAATACACATCGGCGTATTATTCCATCGGGACAACTTTTAAACAGATGTGGATCTTCCCAAAAATAGTGTTTTATATCACTGAAGAATTTCTTTCGTCTTTGGTACGATAATCCTTTTTCAAGGAATCCACAAACTAAGTAGTTTGCATAGTCTGCAAACCATGGTATTTCTTTATAATCCATCTTCAATAGATATTCATCAGGAAAGTTGTCTTGTATGGCCGATTCATTTAGAACTTCTAATTCGGGATTTTCAAGACGAGAAAGATGATCAGCGGCGAGATTTTCTGCTCCTCTTTTATCTCGGATTTCAATATCAAACTCTTGTAAGAGTAAGATCCAACGGATTAATCTTAGTTTAGCATCTTGTTTTGAAAATAAGTATCTAAGAGCAGAATGGTCGGTATAGACCACCGTTTTTGCTAGAACGATATATGATCGAAATTTGTCAAAAGCAAAGACAATAGCAAGGAGTTCTTTTTCAGTAGTTGTATAATTTGTTTGTGCTCCTTGTAACGTCTTACTAGCATAATATATAGGTTGAAATCGTTTTTCAATCCTTTGTCCTAAAACGGCTCCCATTGCAAAATCACTTGCATCGCACATTAGTTCAAATGGTAGATTCCAATTTGGTGTTATCATGATCGGTGCATTAGTGAGTTTCTCTTTAAGAATATTAAAAGATTTGATACACTCATCTGAAAAGATGAATGGCGCATCCTTTTCTAGGAGTTTATTCATAGGAGTGGCAATTTTAGAAAAATCTTTTATGAAACGTCGGTAAAAACCGGCATGCCCTAGAAAACTCCTAACTCCTCTAACATTGGTGGGATGTGGAAGTTTAGCAATTACATCTATTTTAGCTCTATCCACTTCAATTCCTTCTTTTGAAATTTTATGTCCAAGAACGATGCCTTCTTTAACCATGAAATGGCATTTCTCCCAATTAAGTACTAGATTTGATTTTTCGCATCTAATTAGAATTCGTTCCAGATTAACTAGACATGATTCAAATGTATCACCGAAGACTGAAAAGTCATCCATGAATACTTCCATGCATTCTTCTATCATGTCGTGAAAAATTGCCATCATACACCTTTGAAAGGTTGCAGGGGCGTTACAAAGTCCAAATGGCATGCGTTTGTAAGCAAAAGTACCATAAGGGCACGTGAATGTGGTTTTCTCTTGGTCCTCGGGTGCTATTGGAATTTGAAAATATCCGGAAAATCCATCTAGAAAACAATAGTAGCTATTTCCGGCTAATATTTCCAACATTTGATCTATGAAAGGTAAGGGAAAGTGATCTTTTCTGGTGGCGTCATTTAATTTTCTATAATCAATACACACACGCCATCCTGTTACAGTCCTAGTAGGAATAAGCTCATTTTTCTCATTTGTAATGACAGTCATGCCACCCTTCTTAGGTACACATTGAACTGGGCTTACCCATGGACTATCGGAAATTGGATATATCAAACCTGCATCTAGCAGTTTAATAATCTCCTTCTTAACTACATCTTGCATATTAGGATTTAGTCTTCGTTGGCGTTGCACATACGTTTTATGACCTTCTTCCATAAGGATTTTATGTGTGCAATACGAAGGACTTATTCCTTTAATATCATGAATCTTCCATGCAATGACTGGTTTATGAGCTTTCAACACAGAAATGAGTTGTGATTTCTCATTTTCAGTAAGAGAAGACGATATTATTACAGGTAATTCAGATTCACCATGTAAATAAGCGTATTCCAAATGGTTTGGAAGTGGCTTTAACTCTAATTTCGGAGGTTCTTCTATCGATGATTTGTATCGATATCTGTCTTCTTCTTTTAGCATTTGAATTTCTTCTGTTGTTGGTTCATATCCATTAGTTATAAGTGTAGCTAACATTTCAGCTTCATCAATTGGTTCATTACCTTCTCCTAAAGAACATTCTCCTGTTCCTTGTAATTCTGGAAATTCTTCTAATAATTCTGCATGTGCATCTATAGTTTGAATATAATAACATGTATCATCTGCAGATTGTGGTTATTGCATTGCTCTATCAAATGAAAAGGTAACACTCTCATCCTCTATACTTAGGGTCAGTTTCTTACCGAACACGTCTATCATTGCTTTAGCCGTGTTTAAGAATGGTCTTCCTAATATGAGAGGAACTTGAGAATCTTCTTCCATGTCCAAAACAACAAAATCTACTGGAAATACTAAAGTACCAACTTTAACTAGCATGTTCTCCATTATCCCTCTAGGATATTTTATTGATCTATCGGCTAGTTGTATGCTTATTCTGGTTGGTTTCAATTCTCCAAGGTCTAGTTTAGCGTATAGTGAATACGGCATTAGATTTATACTAGCACCTAAGTCTGCCAATGCTTCTATTGAACTAAGACTACCCAGAAAACATGGAATTGTGAAACTTCCTGGATCAGATAGTTTTTCTGGTATCTTATTCAACAGCACTGCTGAACAATTAGCATTCATAGTAACAGCCGAGAGTTCTTCCATTTTCTTTCTATTTGAGATTAGATCTTTCAAGAATTTAGCATATCTAGGCATTCCTGAAATCACATCAATGAAAGGAAGATTTACATTTATCTGTTTAAACATATCCAAGAATTTGGATTGCTCGGCTTCAAGTTTTTCTTTCTTCATTTTACTTGGGTAAGGAAGTGGTGGTTGGTATGGTTTAACATAAGGTTTATCCTTAACTGTGTTATCTTCATTAACCTTTTCAACTACCGGTTCTTTTTCCTTATCTTGATCAGGTTGTGGTTCTTCTGGAGTAGGAATAGCTTCATCAGAAGTTACAGGTATTTCAGGTGGTTTAAGTGTTGTACCACTTCTTGTGGTAATAGCTTTAGCTGTTTCATTTCGGGGGTTAGCATTTGTATCACTAGGTAAACTTCCCGGTTTTCTTTCACCTATTCACCTTGCTAGGTTACTTACTTCTTGTTCTAGATTTTGAATAGAAGCTTGTTGATTTCTAAATGCTTGAGCATTTTGTTCATTGGTTTGTTTCTGAGATGTGAAAAACTGCGTTTGAGTTTCAACTAGCTTCGTCATCATATCTTCTAAATTCGGCTTTTTATCATCGGTTTGTTGTGGTGGTTTGTTTCGAAAATTAGGTCTTTGCTGGTTGTAAGTATTATTGGATACTTGTTGATTGCTAGGACCTTGTTGGTTGTTGTATGGAATATTTCGGTTATAATTCTGGTTTTGATTGTAAATCGGTCTTTGCGGTTGATAATTATTCTGATAATTATTTCCAGGCCTTTGGTTTATGTATGAAATATTCTCTCTTTGTTCCATTGTTAATTCAATACTGAGACAATCTTTTGTCAAATGTGGTCCTCCACACTGCTCACAACTAATTCGTATTGAGTGAATATCTTTAGTCATCTTTTCCATTCGTCTCTCTACAGCATCTATCTTTGCGGAAATGGAATCTAAGTCATGGCTAGAATCGGCTCTAGCTGCTTTAGATGATCTAATGATATCTTTTTCTTGGTGCCACTCATGTGAGTGGGAAGCAGTGTTATCAATAATTTTGTAAGCATCAGTTTCGGTTTTCTTCATAATAGAACCACCAGCTGCTATATCTATGTCTTTCCTTGTAGTGATGTCGCATCCTTGGTAGAATATTTGTACTATTTGACAGGTGTCTAAACCATGTTGCGGACATCCTCTTAATAACTTTCCATATCTTGTCCACGCCTCATATAGAGTTTCATTTGGTTTCTGTGTGAACGTAACAATTTCTGCTTGAAGTCTTACGGCTTTAGATGCAGGAAAGAATTGTTTAAGAAATTTGTCAACTAAAACATCCCATGTATCGATCGCCCCTTCAGGTAACGATTCTAACCAATCTTTGGCTTCTCCCTTTAAAGTCCAGGGAAATAACATGAGATATATCTGTTCATCCTCCACTTCTCGGATTTTAAATAGTGTGCAGATCCTATTAAAGGTACGTAGATGTTCATTTGGATCTTCCTTCGGCGCACCACTAAATTGGCATTGATTAGTCACCATGTGTAGAATTTGTCCTTTGATTTCATAATCTGGCGCATTAATATCTGGATGAGTAATTGCGTGACCTTGGCCAGTGCGTTTAGCTCTCATTCGGTCTTCCATACTTAAAGGTTCCAGATTCTCCATAATTGAATTTGTTGAATCGGTATCACTAGATGATTCTGATTTAATGGTTCGTTCCTCAACAATCTCTGTTTGAATGATTGGTGGCTCCGGAGGAAAGTTTAATGGTTCAGGATCTATGAACCGTTCCTGAATATTTTCCGGATTCTCAATTGTGAGGTTGGTTTCAAAAAATGGATTATCGGAAATTTGAACTGAAGTACTTGGTCGACTGGATGACGATTCTAAAGAAAAATCAACGGCGGTTATATTTGCTAAATGTCTTGATCTAGTTACAGGTGGTGAACGTACAAAAGGTGGTGAACGTCTTGCTCGGTGCATTCACTGAATATCCTATTAGTTTTAAAAAGGAAAGAAAAATTATAATAAGTTATCCAACCAATAGACTTTTCTGATTTTGCCCACGTTTCGAATAGCCAAAAGATGCAGCAGAGGGGCAGGATTCGTTTGGTCTCAATATAATTGAGGACTGTTTGGCTCCAATAACCCGGTCCACGTACAAATCCAACTATTACTACGAACCAGAAAATTTTGATGTCTATCAATTTAACCACTCAAAATAAATTTTCGTAATTTTAAGAAATTTAGATAAGAAGTAGAAAAAAATCTATGTCCTAAAACTAGAATAGCGAGAAATGAGAGAGAAAAAGAGTTCGTCGAAAAAGGTCAAAAAAGAAAAATGGATGAAAAAAATAAGAGGTGACGGAAAAATAAAAGAAACTTATAAAAACTTAAAAATACTTGACTAACCTAACCTTATTACTACAACTAACTTAAAATTATAATCGCAAATTGAAATTACTAATTGGAATGATAATTGATACATAGTAAAAGGTGTCTAAAAATATTAAAGCTTACAGGAAAAACTATATCCCAAATGGAAATAACTTAAAAAGAAACTAAAACTTAAAAAGGCGTCGCAAAATTCTAATGCACCTAAATCTTAGTCTAAAGAAAAAGCACTTAAGGAATTCTACGGCAAAGCCTAAAAATCTAGGAGTAAAAATAACTATAACAAAAACTAAGTTTAAAACTAAATATGAGCTAAAAATACAAATATTACGCTACAACGATTAAAAAGGGACAAAATATAAAAATATACAAAAAGTTGTAAAAAGTACAATTTTTATAAAAATATTATTTTTATATTTTATAATAAAAGTATTAAGTTTATAATAAATAAAACTAGTTTAAAAGTAATATAAATAAAATAAACTAAAAACTTAATTATAATAATAATAATAAGATTAGGGTTTAATTAATAATAATAAATTAATACGCGTAATAAATGCGTTTTTAGGGTAAGTTTGTGGCCTGTCTGGGCAACTCATGCGAGTCGCATGAGTTAAGGCAGAGGGTCATGCGACTCGCATGACCTGTCTTGCAGGTTCAAATCAGGGAGGTCAAAACAGGTTCAACCGTAATTATATAATATATATTTTTGTTTTCTGTTTTAAATAAAATATATATATGTAACTAAAATAAAAACTTAATTTTAAAAACTAAAATAAAATAAAAATACTTTAACTTTATAAAAAAAAAAAAAAAAAACTTAAAAATAGATTTTAAAATATTTTTTTTTCGGTTTTTATAGAGTTTTTAATTTTTTTTTTTTCACAATTTAAACAAAAATATATATATAATAAAAACTAAATAAAACTTGAAACAAAATTTTTTTTCTTTCTTCTATATCTTGACGTTTCGCTTTGGTGATTCCCCGGCAGCGGCGCCAAAAATACTTGATGTCAAAGCTAAGGTATAAGAAATAGTTTATATTTTACTAGGAAAAACTATTAAATACGATACAATTTTACACAAGATATTTATTTATTTATAGAATGGATATACTTAAACCTTGCTACAACACTTATAGGCAGTGTACCTAATCGTAAAGTAGTGTAGTTTTTAGTAAGTCCGGTTCGTTCCACAGGGAAATCTTTAAACAAAGCTTAACGCTATATTAGTTTACTTTTATAAAAATACAAACATATATATAAGTAATATTATTATTATAAAGGGGGGTTTTTACCGTTTAATGACCGGTTTGTCGATTTTAAGACTTTAGTCGCAGTTAAAACCTAATGTAAAATATAAAATAAATACAAGACTTAAATTAAAGCGTAAAGTAAATAACGATAATGAAATTGCGAATAATAAAAGTGCGATAAAATAAACTTACGATAATTAAAAAGTACGATAATTAAAAGTGCGATTAAATAACAATAAATAAAAGTGCGATAATTAGAAGTGCAATTAAATATAAAATAAAGGAAATTAAATATGAAATAAAAGAATTATGCTTATTTAAACTTCCGTAATCATGATGTTTGACGTGTTGATTTTAGTTTTATGCCCATGGGTTAATTGTCCTTTGTCCTGGATTATTTAATATGTCCGTCTGGTTTTTGTCCATAACAGTCCATCAGTCATAAATATAAAATGCGAGTGCCCTCGTTAAATTATTATTATACCCGAAGTTAAATATTCCAACTAATTGGGGATTCGAATTGTAACAAGGTTTTAATACTTTGTTTAATGAATACACCAGGTTATCGACTGCGTGTAAACCAAGGTTTTACTACTTTGTTAACAATTACACCAATTACCCTTGAATGTAATTTCACCCCTGTTTTAATTATTCTAGTGGCTATTAATCCATTCCCGTGTCCGGTTAAATGAACGATTATTCGTACATATAAATACCCCGCCCATCGTGTCCGATCGAGTGTATATGGTAATTTATAGGGACGCCCAATTGTAAATCTTTATATTAACATTAACAAACTATCATTTAGTTAAACAAATATAAAGCCCATTAATAGCTCATAGTCTAATTTCCACAAGTGTCGTTCTTTTGTCCAAACCCCAATTATGGTACAAAGCCCAATTACCCATTTTTAGTAATTAGCCCAACATCATGATTACTTCGTTTTAAATAAGCATAATAATAACTTAGCTACGAGACATTAATGTAAAAAGGTTGAACATAACTTACAATGATTAAAAATAGCGTAGCGTTACACGGACAGAATTTCGACTTATACACTCAAAACACTCCTTAACATAACCTTATTAAAATTAAAATTATAATTAAATTTATTTATGTATTACAAAAGAGAGATAGAAAGATATATTATGGTGTACATAAAATGGATCACGAACTCGCTTTAAATAGAATGTGGCCTGGAAAAGCCCCTCATGCGAGTCACATGAAAATGGGCATAGGGCCATGCGAGTCGCATGGCCATGAATTCCAGCTCACATTCGTTTGGCTCCTAGCTTGTCGACATAATTTAATAATAATAAATATATAAATAATTTTAATAATTATTTATATATTTATATTATATTTATATGCATAGTTGAGTAGATATTTTTAGTCCGTTACGTCGGGCGTTTCTTCTAGGCTCAGGTCCCGGTTCCGGATTTTCGGACGTCCTCGCGTACTATTTTATATCGTGTACTTTGCGTCTTGTAACTTGTACTCTTGTTATTTTGAGACGTTCCTCATCAATAATTTGAACCTTTTTGATTGAATCTTGTACTTTTTAGCTTTTTGGACCTTTCCGTCTTCAATTTGTCGAATCTGCCTTTTATCTTCACTTTTTAATATTTAAACGAATAGTGCTTGTAAATCGAACAATATCAACTAAAATCTTGTCTTTCTTGGGGAATAATGCTGTAAAATATGTGTTCATTTTTGGCATTATCAGTAATTCTAATCAGAAGATGGATAATAAGGGTGAATGTGAAGCATTTATGCACTTGTTGATTTCTCCGAAGGTAGCAAGATGTGACTTACTTTTCGCCACCAAAAGATAAAGTAGTGTATGTGTATGTAACATGTGAGTGAGTTGACCGTGTCCATTTTCAGAGCTCATGTTCCTCTATTTGTAGAAGTGCTATGGCTCCTTTTATGGGTTTAGCTAGTTCCCAATGCATCTTTGGATGGACTAGTTGACTTTTTTCTAAACTGTCCACTTACACTTTTAGAAAGAAAAGTTGTTCTCTTCCTTATTTAGATGCATGAGCGGCAAAGGTAAAAGAGGTTTTCCTGCCCTTGACTCATGTTTGACCGAGGTTGTTGATGAGCGAACATTATTTGGCTTTGTAGATGTGTCTCTTTGTGACCTAATGCTCAATGTTTGTTTCGTAAGGAATTGTTTACGAAGTGGTGATTATGTCCCGAAGGTAGGGTACAATATCATATTCTATTCGTAATTTTTCATTTTATAATTAGAAAGGTCGTAAGTAAGTTGATGTGGTGATTATGTCTAGAAGGTGAGTGCCCAGAACATCTAAAAGTTTTATAAACAACTCATCAGTTGAATACCTGAGGCCGCGAGTGGTGGCAGCAACAACAACAACAACAACAACAAAATTCAAATCCCACATAAGTGGGCTATGGGGGAGGTAAGATGTAGACAATTATTACTCTATCCCAGAATAATGAGAAGTCACTTCTCAACCCAGAGTGAAACACCCGTCCTCCTTCTCAATGCTCTATGGATAAAGAGATTGCTTCCTAATAGACCTCCGGCTAATAAGTGTAGGTTAAAAAAATATAAAGTGTGAGACGCCATGAAAATGGTAAAAATAAATTTCCATGAGTTTTAAACCTGCCTGAAGTTCAATCTAGGCTCTAAGCGACAATCAAGTCACCAATAAATCGACGCTTGCTGTTGACACGATTTATAGAGCCAATGAGAAAAGGTTATATATATATATATATATATATATATATATATATATATATATATATATATATATATATATATATATATATATATATATGCTTGCTGTTGACACGATTTATAGAGCCAATGAGAAAAGGCTATATATATATATATATATATATATATATATATATATATATAAAGAAAACAAAATTAGGAATCCTTTTCTTTCTTTATAAACTAAAAACGTTTTTATGAATGAACACCATTTATTCACTCCATTTTCTCATACCTACACCCTCATTTCTCTCTCAAAATACTCCTAACTTCATACTTGATCATCTACAAGCATTTTCCCCATCATTTAGCTTCAATTACAAGCCTTAAACACCATAAGAAAACTCTTTCAAGAACATATCAAAATAACCACCCATTTGAAGAAGTTTACTTCCAACCTTTTGATCTAACTCCACCACTCTTTGATTTCAAGATTTTTTCTTATCTCTTAACTGTAATGACCCGGAATTTTCCGACCAAATTATACTTATGAGATTAATATTTACATAAATTAAACCATACCAACATGATAAGCAATCCAAATTGTTGAGACTTGTGTTTTTGAAAAGAGTTTTACACAACGTTTGACCGTCCAATATGACCGATGATATCACGAACTATATAACATACGATAATTATACATTTGTGTATATATATGTATTTATATATATTTAACATGATCTAAGGATGGTTTATCATCTCATTGTGTACTAATGACAGTGAGTTATAAGTATATTTTGAAACTACTAACTTAAGTTTTCAAAACGATAACTATACGTAACATTCTTTGATATATATACTTATAATCTATAATGCTTATACATGTATCGTATATATAATGTATTTAATCACTTTTTAAGGACTTAAATACATAAAACAATATAAGTATATTCACAAAAGATAGCTATATTTGAATTCTCGTTCCGTTTCCTCAAGATTTCTATACGTATATCTAGGGTATATGTACCCGTATCATACCCAGCTTCTATACGTATTTACTATTGGTATATACACATCAAATCAATATCCTAATCAACATTATTACTGCCCTAGATATGCGGTAACTATGATTTGTCAAGTAGTATGAATTATTAGTAAGAAAACAAAATTAGGAATCCTTTTCTTTCTTTATAAACTAAAAACGTTTTTATAAATGAACACCATTTCTTCACTCCATTTTCTCATACCTACACCCTCATTTCTCTCTCAAAATACTCCTAACTTCATACTTGATCATCTCCAAGCATTTTCCCCATCATTTAGCTTCAATTACAAGCCTTAAACACCATAAGAAAACTCTTTCAAGAACATATCAAAATAACCACCCATTTGAAGAAGTTTACTTCCAACCTTTTGATCTAACTCCACCACTCTTTGATTCCAAGATTATTTCTTATATTTTTCAGTAACTTTGTCCAAGTAACTTGAGGTAGTAACCTTATTCATAATCTTATTCAATTCATATTCATATAGCTATCTTATTTTGTGGTATAAAATTTTAACAACAAGAACATAGTTTGAATGCATATTCATATAGCTATCTTATTTTGTGGTATAAAATTTTAACAACAAGAACATAGTTTGAATGATTTCAAACTTGTTCGCAAACTAAATAGATCCTTCTAACTTGACTTTTAAAATACTTCAAGACCTGTAATATATCATAATGATATGCTAACCTAACAAGATATAACTTGGTTTTACAAAGAACATCTTAAAAACTGAATCTACGTCGTCGGAGTGCAACCGGGGGCAGTATCTTGAACTTTGAATTGGAAGTTCATATTCTGGAAAAATGATATTTCTTATGAATATGTTAACACATAAAAATTTCATGGTTTAACTCAAAGTGTAAGTATTTTTAGAAAAATGATCATTAAATGTTGTTTTTATGATGGAAAATGATCACTTTCATAAGTTTCACCAAAGTTTGACCTATAACCTATGATTTTGAATACAAATTAAGGTATTTTCAGTTCATATTCTTAAAATTTGACTCGATCCAAGGAAGTGGCAAGTTGAACCAACAAAAACGGAGTTGTAATGAAGAAACTACGACTAAAACAAGATTGGGTATCCGAAGCTAGTTTAGCTACGAAAATATTTGGAGAAAAAGTAAATTAATCATATCTTTTCTAATTAATATGACATTTTATATATAATTACTTATGATTTGATTTTATATATTTCAGGACCACCCGTAAACAACACGAGAAGATTAATCATAAGTCCTCATGATTGTACGCAACACGTCATTTAACAACACGGTACTTTATGTATGCAACACGTCATTTGACAACATGGTACCATGGGTCGAGATTAATTCTGATCAATACGAATACGATGAGGTCTTTATTTATTTTATTTAAGCAACTAATTGTGGACCACTAACATCGGACTGCTAACCACGGACTAAAAAAATATGTTGATATATTATATATATGGTTAGGTTCGTGATATCTATCAGAGACCAAGTCGAATTAAATACCTTCAAGCCAAAAGTGAGTTTCATTTGCTCCCTTTTTAATTGCTTTTGCAATATATATTTTTGGGCTGAGAATACATGCGCTGCTTTTATAAATGTTTACAAAATAGACACAAGTACTTAAAAATATATTCTACGTTGAGTTGTACCACTAGCATATTTCCCTGAAGCTTGGTAACTACTATTTACATGGGTATTGTAAACGCGAATCCTGTTGATAGATCTATCGGGCCTGACAACCCCAACCGGACTGGACGACCAGTATTCAGCGGTTGCACAGTACTTCGTTTTGGTGACTACACTTGGTACGGTGTAGTGAGATTTCATAATAAAGGAAATATGCGACGTTGATTAAATGTTAAGTATGGTTACCAAGTGCTCAACCACTTAGAATGCTTTACATACACTTGCGAGTGTATTATGTTTATGATTATGAAATCTTGTGGTCTATTAACATATTGAAATGATTGTTATGATAAACCTATGAACTCACCAACCTTATGGTTGACACTTTAAAGCATGTTTATTCTCAGGTACGAATTAAGTCTTCCGCTGTGCATTTGCTCAATATAAGGACATTACTTGGAGCCGATCATCGCAATGGGACCAAATGTTGATGACTTCGTCCAGGTGGATTAGGACGGGTCCTTTCAGTTGTAATCAGAGCGGTGGTTGTAGCGAACCAGGTCTTGCATTAGTGTGTCTAACTAGTAGTTGTTAGGATGCATTAATGAGTCTGGACTTCGACCGTGTCTACATGTCAAAAGTTTTGCTTATCATTTCTAGTCGGAAATCATCTGCTTATCATCCTTAGGAAATTACCTGCTTATCATTCATAAGTCTAGACACGTTTTACTGCATTTACTGCATTGATAGTGTGTAGATGAATTCTTAGCTTAGCATATCTGTTATTGCGAACTTTGACTGATATCTTTTCAAAGATTCTCTGTAATTTAAGGGATTTTGGTATTATATATACATATGTAAATTATGTATTGAAGAGTACCAAATCTAACTCCTATAATCTATTCAATACCAAAAATTCATTTTCCCCATTATACAAGATCGATTCCGCATCTAGTTCGAATTCTTCATGAAAGGACCCGTTCATATACATTATAAACGATTCACAATAGTTGATTACATCGCGAGGTATTTGACCTCTATATGATACGTTTTACAAACATTGCATTCGTTTTTAAAAGAAAAACTTTCTTTACATTAAAAATTGACGGCATGCATAACATTTCATATTACATCCAACTATAATTGACTTAATATTAATCTTGATGAACTCAACGACTCGAATGCAACGTCTTTCAAAGTAGGTCATGAATGACTCCAAGTAATATCCTTAAAATGAGCTAATGCACAGCGGAAGATTTCTTTAATACCTGAGAATAAACATGCTTTAAAGTGTCAACCAAAAGGTTGGTGAGTTCATTAGTTTATCATAATCAATCATTTCCGTAATAGTAATAGACCACAAGATTTCATATACATAAACGTTTTAATAAAAATATTCTAAGTGGTTGAGCACTTGGTAACCATACTTAACATTTAATCAACGTCGCATATTCCCTTTATTTTGAAATCTCACTACACTGTACCAAGTGTAGTCACTGAAAACGAAGTACTGTGCAACCGTTGAATACTGGTCGTCCAGTCCGGTTGGGGTTGTCAGGCCCGATAGATCTATCAACAGGATTCGCGTTTACAATACCGCATGTAAATGGTAGTTACCAAGCTATTAGGGAAAAATATGCAAAGTGGTACAACTCAACGTAGAATATGTTTTTAGTACTTGTGTCCATTTCGTAAAACAGTTATAAAACAGTGCATGTATTCTCAGCCCAAAAATATATATAAAAAGGGAGTAATGAAACTCACTTTTGCCTTGAAGGTATTTAGCACGACTTGGTCTTCGATAGATATCACGAACCTAACCATATATATAATATATCAACATATTTTCTTTTCAAGTAATCGTTACATATATATATATATATATATATATATATATATATATATATATATATATATATATATATATATATATATATATATATATATATATATATGTATATATATATATATATACACATATATATGTACTTATAATACTTTTAATGTTTTCTTAGTCTGTAGTTAGCAGTCCGATGTTAGTGGTCCACAATTAGTTGCTCAATAAAATAAATAAAGACCCCATCGTATTCGTATTGATCAGAATTAATCTCGACCCATGGTACCATGTTGTCAAATGACGTGTTGCGTACATAAAGTACCGTGTTGTCAAATGACGTGTTGCGTACAATCATGAGGTCTTATGATTAATCTTCTCGTGTTGTTTACGGGTGGTCCTGAAATATATAAAATCAAATCATAAGTAATTATATATATAAAATATTATATTAATTAGAAAAGATATGATTAATTTACTTTTTCTCCAAATATTTTCGTAGCTAAACTAGCTTCGGATACCCAATCTTGTTTTAGTCGTAGTTTCTTCATTACAACTCCGTTTTTGTTGGTTCAACTTGCCACTTCCTTGGATCGAGTCAAATTTTAAGAATATGAACTGAAAATACCTTAGTTTGTATTCGAAATCACAGGTTATAGGTCAAACTTTGATGAAACTTATGAAAGTGATCATTTTCCATCATAAAAACAACATTTAATGATCATTTTTCTAAAAATACTTACACTTTGAGTTAAACCATGAAATTTTTATGTGCTAACATATTCATAAGAAATATCATTTTTCCAGAACATGAACTTCCAATTCAAAGTTCAAGATGTTTTTTAATTATCCAACCCAAAACAGCCCCCGGTTGCACTCCGACGATGTAGATTCAGTTTTTAAGATGTTCTTTGTAAAACCAAGTTATATCTTGGTAAGTTAGCATATCATTATGATATATTATAGGCCTTGAAGTGTTTTAAAAGTTAAGTTAGAAGGATATATTTAGTTTGCAAACAAGTTTGAAATCATTCAAACTATGTTCTTGTTATTAAAATTTTACAACATAAAATAAGATAGCTATATAAATATGAATCGAATAAAATTATGAACAAGGTTACTACCTCAAATTACTTGGACAAATTTACTATAAGAGATAAGAAAAAAATCTTGGAATCAAAGAGTGGTGGAGTTAGATCAAAAGGTTGGAAGTATACTTCTTCAAATGGGTGGTTATTTTGATATGTTCTTGAAAGAGTTTTCTTATGGTGTTTAAGGCTTGTAATTGAAGCTAAATAATGGGGAAAATGCTTGGAGATGATCAAGTATGAAGTTAGGAGTATTTTGAGAGAGAAATGAGGGTGTAGGTATGAGAAAATGGAGTGAAGAAATGGTGTTCATAAAAACGGTTTTAGTTTATAAAGAAAGAAAAGGATTCCTAATTTTGTTTTCTTACTAATAATTCATGCTACTTGACAAATCCTAGTTACCTCATATCTAGGGCAGTAATAATGTTGATTAGGATGTTGATTTGATGTGTATATACCAATAGTAAATACGTATAGAAGCTGAGTATGATACGGGTACATTTACCCTAGATATACGTATAGAAATCTTGAGGAAACAGAATGAGGATTCAAATATAGCTATCTTTTGTAAATATACTTATATTATTTTATGTATAAAAGCCCTTTAAAAGTGATTAAATACATATCTATACGATACATGTATAAACATTATAAGTTTTAAGTCAAAGAACGTTACGTATAGTTATCGTTTTGAAAACTTAAGTTAGTAGTTTCAAAATATACTTATAACTCATTGTCATTAGTACACAATGAGATGTTAAACCATCCTTAAATCATGTTAAATATATATAAATACATATATATACACAAACGTATAATTATCGTATGTTATATAGTTCGTGATATTATCGGTCAAATTGGACGGTCAAACGTTGTGTAAAACTCTTTTTAAAAACACAAGTCTCAACAATTTGGATTGCTTATCATGTTGGTAAGGTTTAATTTATGTAAATATTAATCTCATAGGTATAAAATGATCGGAAAAATCTGGGTCGTTACAGTACCTACCCGTTAAATAAATTTCGTCCCGAAATTTGATCGAGATCGTCGTGGCTAACCATAAAAATGTTTTCATGACGAATATGAGTTGATAAATAGAGTTTTATAATCATTGAGTAATATAGATAAAACAATTTGATTACGCGAAGAGTATAAGTGAAGCTATCACAAAAGAGTGAAATGAATAAATGCAGATTCGTTTTAACCAGTGACGTAGTCACGGTTGATTTTCAGATTTAGAGGAAATCTTCGTCATAAGATTTGGGTTCTTCGATAATTAAGGAAATTAGAATCCTCTTTGGTTAAATGCGATGATCTGTCCTGATTGTTCTGTCTGGTACTTCACTATAAATCCACCATCTTCGTTTCCTTACAACTCACACCTTCTATTCTTTCTCCCTCAACTCATATTTTAAAGTATTTGTCAATATGCTCCATCCAGTGCTGATTCTTGATATACTCCTCACTTTCATATCTGTCGTTCTTCTTTTTCATCTGCCGCCAGAAGAATCTATTTACTTCTGCTATACTCTTGGTTTTATAGTGTTTTTAGTTCTCCCGTGTCTTTATATTGCTATATGCATCGATATATATGGTTTATAATTTTCGGGTTGTCATTGGGCTTTATATCTTCCCTTATATTTCCAAGTCCCTGCTTCTGTCTTCTATAATCATTGTCATCTACAGTTAATGCTCCATTCTATTTGCTGCGATTTATACTCCCATTTCTATTTCAGAGCTTCATTCTTTCATTTCCTCTTCTTGCGATTAAGCACCATATATAATGGTACAGATTTCGTAGATATGAATTTTGGAATGAACATAGTTAATGTTCTAAGAGTAAAATTGAAATGGCACGATCTTGATTTGTCAAATTACCAAAATTCAAGAGAAAAGATAGAATTATCAGAAAGAATATGTTCTCGATATGTTTGGAGATTAGGTAGAATGTAAGAGTCGTGTAACATGGCACATGATGACGTTATAATCTGTGAATCATCACATTCCATTAGAAACTCAGTATGACTTACTGTAATATAATCACGTTGATCAAGTGTTATTATATTATACTAACTCATGCTTCAGTTCCCAACACTACTTCAAAAACATTCATAATTTAAATTTGAATTTTTCAGAATTTAGAAACTAATACAGTTTCCTTTATAATATATCACTGATATCGCGAAGAGATAAAAGATTTCAGTTAACAATAGTTATGAAAATATCTTCAAAAATATGGAGGATATTTATAATGAAAGATATGATGATATCTTAGAATATTTAAGATAAGAGGATGATGAAGAATATTATCCACAAGGGTTTAGAGTCAGGAGCAAGGTATTTGATAATGACGATACTGAATCATTTGGATTCTTTGAAGGCAGGTTTAGTCTTTGTGATTTGTCCACAGCCTCCTTCATACTTTGCTCAATCCGTTTTTCAGTTTCAAACCTTCTCTTTTTCTGAGTTTTGCCAACACACTATTTTTTATCATCAAACTTTTGACTGTTAAGATCGTTGACAGTTTCTGCTGCTTCATCAGCATTTTTTAAAATTTCGAGAACTAGTTCGCAGTTTAGGCATTTTTTAGAAACTTCACATTCGAAGTATGTAAGTCTTGGAGGTAGACGTTATATGTATATATAACTGTTGATGTAGACATGCTGCAAGATTTCAAAATACTGATTACTGATTCTCAATAATTGGTATGGCAATTCTTGTTACAAAGTGCGGATGAGTATATGATAGGGTTCTAATGAATATATCGATTTTTCTGAAAATCAAAGATCAGTGAAATTGTTGGTAAGTTTATTGCTAATGTGGTGGGACATAAACGGTTCTCCGGTAACGATGGCGAAAGGGCATCGTATATATCGAGATTATAATAAGACCATTTTAATTGAAAAGTCGAAGTTGACTTGTGGAGCTGTGACACAACTGTCTACTTTGGTAAGGAATTGAAAGGTCATTTTTGCTAATAAATGCCAAAGAGTCTGACACGGATACGTGTTAAACTATGACTTTAGTTTCGAGAGTTTTTCAGGTGTATACTGTGGGTAACATGTGGTTGGATCATCATCTCGATTGTTCATTATTTGAAGCGTCTTCAGGAATTTCGAAGGGTTTGGACACAGATTGTAATCGTTAATATACCTATGATGTTCTAACACAGTTTTGAAGTCAAAGTATAGCTTTGAAAGATGTAAGGATTTAAGAGTGATGATTTTTGGCTATATCTCGAATTAAATTTTGCGATTTCAAAATCAGAATATGTAATTGAATTTGAATGAGTATGGTTATTTTGATTTCTATAAAAGAATGTATATTGTTATGACAATAGTGAGTATAGTTGATGATTGCTGAATTAGATTCGAAGAATGTAACATATTAATTGTGAATTTTATATATCTCTTGAGTATTACCTACCCGTTAAAAAAAATTTCACAATTAATATTTTGTACAAAAGAAATTTATTACAGTCTTTATGAAAATATACATGTGTATATTTTCTTCGGATGTAATACAGATTTGATGAATTAATACTAAATTAAGTTCATTTGATCTTAGGCTGGAGTTAGAAATGAATAATCTCTAACATTAGAGATTACATAATCTTCACAGAGTATTTCACTACTGTGATCAATACTTCATTATACGCGTTGTTGATTAGTAATGATGTCCACGGTGATTCTTGAACTGACGGAGCTTGTGATGTTATAGGTGCTGCTAATTCTGACAATGCTGACGGCAGTGACTATGCTGGTGATGCTAATGGTACTGCTGATGCTGTTGGTAAAACAAGTAAATCACGCACCATTCTTGTCAGGGTTTATACTCTTCCTCCTATCATTTTGGTTCACTCATCTGATTTATGGTTAGGGCTAGAGTAGATAATTTCTAAGACTTTAGAGACTACATAATCGTCGCATAATGTTTCTTCAATGAAATTATGAATCAATACTTCATTGTTTGTTGTTGTTGGTATTCTTTGGTATCTACAGAGCGTATGACATTGGGGCTCGTGGGACAGATTGTAAAGTTGAGGTTTATGACGCAGTTGTGGTTGGGGGTGGTAATGGTACTATTGGCGTTAATGATGGTGGTACTGGTTATGCTGCGGGTGCTGCTGCTGGTGTTTGTAACCTCTGCAACATATTCTCCAAAGCCACTACCCGAGCGCGAAGCTCGTTGACTTCTTCTATTACACCGGGGTGATTGTCGGTTCGGAGGAGCGGATAAATAAGATCTAGAATTTGGTATAGTATATAATCATGACGAGATACTCTGGAAATGAGAGAGAAAATGGTGTTTCGGACAGGTTCACCGGTAAGTGCTTCAGGTTCTTCGCCAAGAGGGCAATGTGGTGGATGGAAAGGATCGCCTTCTTCTTGTCTCCAATGATTAAGGAGGCTACGAACCCATCCCCAATTCATCCAGAATAGATGATGGCTGATTGGTTGATCCATTCCAGTCACACTGCTTTCGGAGCTTGAGTGGGATTCCATTTCGGAATCCGAGGGACTTGAATTAATGACGAATTCCATTTCTTACGATTTAATAAAATATTTTTCGATATGAAATGATTTTTCCGGCTATCGGGTGGTATTCTAATTACATAGAATATCTATATATATAGAACAAAATATTTCATAGATTACGGAGGAATTTACCGAATATGCCAGGCAAAGTTTACTGTAACAGATACGCTAAGATATGAATTAGCAGATACGCTAAGATATGAATTTTGTCTATACACTATTCATGCAATCAATGCAGTAAGATGTGTCTAGACTAAGAATGATAAGCAAATGATTCCTTAAGAATGATAAGCAGGTAATTTTCGACACGAAATGATAAGCAAAACTTTTGACATGCAGACACGGTCGAAGTCCAGACTCACTAATGCATCCTAACGACTATCAGTTAGACACACTAATGCAGACCTGGTTCGCTAAGACCACCGCTCTGATACCACCTGAAAGGACCCGTTCATATACATTATAAACGATTCACAATAGTTGATTACATCGCGAGGTATTTGATCTCTATATGATACGTTTTACAAACATTGCATTCGTTTTTAAAAGACAAACTTTCTTTACATTAAAAATTGACGACATGCATACCATTTCATATTACATACAACTATAATTGACTTAATATTAATCTTGATGAACTCAACGACTCGAATGCAACGTCTTTCAAAGTAGGTCATGAATGACTCCAAGTAATATCCTTAAAATGAGCTAATGCACAGCGGAAGATTTCTTTAATACCTGAGAATAAACATGCTTTAAAGTGTCAACCAAAAGGTTGGTGAGTTCATTAGTTTATCATAATCAATCATTTTAATAATAGTAATAGACCACAAGATTTCATATACATAAACGTTTTAATAAAAATATTCTAAGTGGTTGAGCGCTTGGTAACCATACTTAACATTTAATCAACGTCACATATTCCCTTTATTATGAAATCTCACTACACTGTACCAAGTGTAGTCACTGAAAATGAAGTACTGTGCAACCGTTGAATACTGGTCGTCCAGTCCGGTTGGGGTTGTCAGGCCCGATAGATCTATCAACAGGATTCGCGTTTACAATACCGCATGTAAATGGTAGTTACCAAGCTATTAGGGAAAAATATTCAAAGTGGTACAACTCAACGTAGAATATGTTTTTAGTACTTGTGTCCATTTCGTAAAACAGTTATAAAACAGTGCATGTATTCTCAGCCCAAAAATATATATAAAAATGGAGTAATGAAACTCACTTTTGCCTTGAAGGTATTTAACACGACTTGGTCTTCGATAGATATCACGAACCTAACCATATATATAATATATCAACATATTTTCTTTTCAAGTAATCGTTATATATATATATATATATATATGTATATATATATATATATATATATATATATATACTTATAATACTTTTAATATTTTCTTAGTCCGTAGTTAGCAGTCCGATGTTAGTGGTCCACAATTAGTTGCTCAATAAAATAAATAAAGACCCCATCGTATTTGTATTGATCAGAATTAATCTCGACTCATGGTACCATGTTGTCAAATGACGTGTTGCGTACATAAAGTACCGTGTTGTCAAATGACGTGTTGCGTACAATCATGAGGTCTTATGATTAATCTTCTCGTGTTGTTTACGGGTGGTCCTGAAATATTTAAAATCAAATCATAAGTAATTATATATATAAAATATTATATTAATTAGAAAAGATATGATTAATTTACTTTTTCTCCAAATATTTTCTTAGCTAAACTAGCTTCGGATACCCAATCTTGTTTTAGTCGTAGTTTCTTCATTACAACTCCGTTTTTGTTGGTTCAACTTGCCACTTCCTTGAATCGAGTCAAATTTTAAGAATATGAACTGAAAATACCTTAGTTTGTATTCAAAATCACAGGTTATAGGTCAAACTTTGATGAAACTTATGAAAGTGATCATTTTCTATCATAAAAACAACATTTATTGATCATTTTTCTAAAAATACTTACACTTTGAGTTAAACCATGAAATTTTTATGTGCTAACATATTCATAAGAAATATCATTTTTACAGGACATGAACTTCTAATTCAAAGTTCAAGATGGTTTTTAATTATCCAACCCAAAACAGCCCCCGGTTGCACTCCGACGATGTAGATTCAGTTTTTAAGATGTTCTTTGTAAAACCAAGTTATATCTTGTTAAGTTAGCATATCATTATGATATATTACAGGTATTGAAGTGTTTTAAAAGTTAAGTTAGAAGGATCTATTTAGTTTGCAAACAAGTTTGAAATCATTCAAACTATGTTCTTGTTGTTAAAATTTTACAACATAAAATAAGATAGCTATATAAATATGAACAAGGTTACTACCTCAAATTACTTGGACAAAGTTACTGTAAGAGATAAGAAAAAAATCTTGGAATCAAAGAGTGGTGGAGTTAGATCAAAAGGTTGGAAGTATACTTCTTCAAATGGGTGGTTATTTTGATATGTTCTTGAAAGAGTTTTCTTATGGTGTTTAAGGCTTGTAATTGAAGCTAAATGATGGGGAAAATGCTTGGAGATGATCAAGTATGAAGTTAGGAGTATTTTGAGAGAGAAATGAGGGTGTAGGTATGAGAAAATGGAGTGAAGAAATGGTCATAAAAACGTTTTTAGTTTATAAAGAAAGAAAAGGATTCCTAATTTTGTTTTCTTACTAATAATTCATGCTACTTGACAAATCCTAGTTACCTCATATCTAGGGCAGTAATAATGTTGATTAGGATGTTGATTTGATGTGTATATACCAATAGTAAATATGTATAGAAGCTGGGTATGATACGGGTACATATACCCTAGATATACGTATAGAAATCTTGAGGAAACGGAACGAGGATTCAAATATAGCTATCTTTTGTAAATATACTTATATTATTTTATGTATAAAAGCCCTTTAAAAGTGATTAAATACATATCTATACGATACATGTATAAACATTATAAGTTTTAAGTCAAAGAACGTTACGTATAGTTATCGTTTTGAAAACTTAAGTTAGTAGTTTCAAAATATACTTATAACTCATTGTCATTAGTACACAATGAGATGTTAAACCATCCTTAAATCATGTTAAATATATATAAATACATATATATACACAAACATATAATTATCGTATGTTATATAGTTCGTGATATCATCAGTCAAATTGGACGGTCAAACGTTGTGTAAAACTCTTTTTAAAAACACAAGTCTCAACAATTTGGATTGCTTATCATATTGGTAAGGTTTAATTTATGTAAATATTAATCTCATAGGTATAAAATAATCGGAAAAATCCGGGTCGTTACACTTCAGATTCCGACAGTTATGCCGATATGGATTTCCATTCGGGCTCCGAAAGCAGCGTCACCGGAATGGATCAACCAATTTCCCATCATCTATTCTGGATGAATTGGGGATGGGTTCGTAATATACTAAATCACTGGAGACAAGAAGAAGGTGATCCATTCCATCCACCAAATTGCCCTCTTGGCGATGAACCTGAAGCACTTACCGGCGAACCTATTCGAAACACCATTTTCTCTCTCATTTCTAGAGTATCTCGTCACGATTATATACTATCCCATATTACAAATCTTGTTCATTCGCTCGCTCCAACCGCCAATCATCCCGGTGTACTAGCAGAAGTTAACGAACTTCGCGCTCGCGTGACGGCTTTGGAGAACATGGTGCGAAGGTTGCAAACACCAGCAGCACCAGCAGCATAATCAGCACCACCATCAATAACATCAACAATACCATCATCACCACTAACAAACAACATCCGCATCACACGTCTCGACATCATAATCTGTCCCACAAACATCAACATCATACGCACCATAGATACCAAGGAGTACCAAAAATAATGAACGATGAAGTATTGATCCATAACTTCATTGATATTCTGCGAAGAATATGTGGTTTCAAAAAGTTTTAGAGATTTCTTATTCTAGCTCAAACCGAAAAGCAAATGAGATTAATATCATATTAACTCACTAAATTCATGATTTCATCTGAAGAAAATATATATGTATATATGTTTTCATAAAGATTGTAATTAAAAGTTCTTTTGTACAAAATATTAATGGTGAAATTTTTTTTTAATGGGTAGGTAATACCCGAGGAATAATTAGATTTCATCTTAATAAGTTACATTGTACATTCGTCAAAGCTGATTCAACAGTCATTTACTATCCTACTTACAACCACCGATATACGTATCCGTTCACCGCAGAATAACCATTTTCATTCAATTTCATATTTGGATTTTGACTTCCCAGAATCCAACAAGTGGCATATGAAGAAAACATATGACAAAATAAAATCTGTTAGAAACAAACAAATTAACTATGAAAAATTTTGTTAAGAATCCACGCTAACTGTTCCTAGCTAACTGATTACATTTTATTTATCGCAGTTTATTTATCGCAATTTAATTATCGCACTTTTATTTATCGTCATTTAATTTCTGTAATTAATTTACGCGCTTTAAATATCGGGACACGTATACAATGTTTTGACATATCATATCGACGCATCTATATATATTATTTGGAATCACCATAGACACTCTATATGCAGTAATGATCGAGTTCTCTATACAGGGTTGAGGTTGATTCTACAATAATATATATAGTTTGAGTTATGATCGAGTCTGAGACGTATACGGGTCACGACACGTATTAATTAATTCGTATATTATATATTAAACTATATATGAATTATTGGACTGTTACTGTGGACTATCGACTGTGGACTAATGACATTGGACAATTAAAATGAATTAAAATATTGATTATAACATATGAAACTAAACATTTCTTCAAGATTGCCACTTGATTTCATCTTAAATCTCATTGTATCTCGACGATTACAATCAGCGTTCAAATCTATCATGATTCTTAAAAACACCTCAATCGAGAGGATAAACCAACCGCACTTCATCTACGGAATAAAAGATTGATGCATATAGTTATGAACCTGAAAAACCCTCGGAAACTGAGTAAACGTTTGACATGTATCTGTTATAGTTCCTTTAACATTGTTATTACCGAAGATCGTTTTGCAATCCCTTTCTAAAGTAGCTAATTTTGTCACAGCTCCAGCAAGTCAACTCCGACTTTTCATCCGAAACAACTTTATTATAACCGCGATATATATGCGTACTCTTTATTGTTGCTGGGGAACCTTTTATATTCCACAATATTACCATCAGCGATTAATCATTCTAAAAACACAATTCTCCCGAAACTACCTCGGTTTGATAATCGATGACCCAGATCAGTTAACTTTGAAAATGCTGACGAAGTAGCATGTTATAGATGATCTTAATGGCCAAAAGTTTGATGATAAAGAAAGGAGTGTTAGGAACGCTCGATAGAAAATTTAGTACCGAAAAGCGGATTATGCAAAACTATGAAGAAAGCCGTGGACAAATCACAAAGAATAAGTTTGCCTTTAAAGAATCCAAATGATTCTGTGCCTGCTGAAATCCTTAGCAAACATCTTATTTCTCATTCTAAACCTTCACAGACAAATCTTCTTCATCATCCATTGATATTAGAAATTCTAAGATATTCTCGTATGTTCTATTATAAATATCCTCCATATTTCTGGCGATATTTTCACAACTATTCTTATCTGAGATCATTTATCTCTCCGTAATATCTGCAACATAAAAGAAACTGTGTTAGTTTCTAAATTCTGAAACCTTTGAGTTTAAAATATGAATGTTTTGAAGTAGTGTTGGGAACTGAAGCATGTATTAGTATAATATAATGACACTTGATCAACGTCATTATATTACAGTAAGTCATGCTGAGTTTCTAATGAAGCATGATGATTCACAGTAGCATCATCATGTGTCATTTACACGACTCTTACATTCTATCTAATCTCTAAACATATCAAGAGAATATTTTTCTGGATGACTCGGTCTTCTCCAGGGTATTCTGGTAATTTAACAAATCAAAATCGTTCTATTACCATTTTCTTCTTAGAGCATTAGCTATGTTCATTCTGAATTTCATATCTACAAATTCCGGACCATTACTCGCTTGACTCGAAGTCGGGAAGAGAAAACGAAAGCATGAATCTCCGAAAAATAATGAAGAATATAAACTCCGATAATATCCCCGAAATTACAAACTGTGTATATCGATGCAGATAGCAATATAGAGACATGGGAGAATTAGAAACACTATAAACACAAGAGTATAGTAGAAGTAAATAGATTCTTCTAGTGGTAGATGAAAAAGAAGAATGACAGATATAAAAGTTAGGAGTATATCAAGAATCAGGACTGGATGGAGCATATTGATGAATGCTTTAAAGTAAGAATCAAGGGAGAAAGAATAGAAGGTGTGAGTCGTGGAAAATAAGGAAACGAAGGGGTGAATTTATAGTGAAATATCCGACAGAGCAATCGAAACAGATTATTGCATATAATCAAAGAAGATCCTGATTTCCTTAATCACCAAAGAACCAAATCTTATTACGTAAGATTCTCTTTAAATCCCTTAAATCCCGGAAATCAATCATAACTACGTCATCGGTTAAGACGAATATATTTTACTCATCTCACTCTTTTACGATAGTCTCATTTATATTCTTCGCATAATCGAATCGTTTTATCTACATTACTCAATGATGATAAAACTCCATTATCACCTTATATTTGTCATGAAAACCTTCTTATTGTTATCCATAACAACCTTTATCAAATTTCGGGGACGGAATTTCTTTAACGGGTAGGTAATGACCCGGAATTTTCCGACCAAATTATACTTATGAGATTAATATTTACATAAATTAAACCATATCAACATGATAAGCAATCCAAATTGTTGAGACTTGTGTTTTTGAAAAGAGTTTTACACAACGTTTGACCATCCAATATGACCGATGATATCACGAACTATATAACATACGATAATTATACGTTTGTGTATATATATGTATTTATATATATTTAAAATGATCTAAGGATGGTTTAACATCTCATTGTGTACTAATGACAATGAGTTATAAGTATATTTTGAAACTACTAACTTAAGTTTTCAAAACGATAACTATACGTAACATTCTTTGATATATATATACTTATAATCTATAATGCTTATACATGTATCGTATATATAATGTATTTAATCACTTTTTAAGGACTTAAATACATAAAACAATATAAGTATATTCACAAAAGATAGCTATATTTGAATTCTCGTTCCGTTTCCTCAAGATTTCTATACGTATATCTAGGGTATATGTACCTGTATCATACCCAGCTTCTATACGTATTTACTATTGGTATATACACATTAAATCAACATCCTAATCAACATTATTACTGCCCTAGATATGAGGTAACTAGGATTTGTCAAGTAGTATGAATTATTAGTAAGAAAACAAAATTAGGAATTCTTTTCTTTCTTTATAAACTAAAAACGTTTTTATAAATGAACACCATTTCTTCACTCCATTTTCTCATACCTACACCCTCATTACTCTCTCAAAATACTCCTAACTTCATACTTGATCATCTCCAAGCATTTTCCCCATCATTTAGCTTCAATTACAAGCCTTAAACACGATAAGAAAACTCTTTCAAGAACATATCAAAATAACCACCCATTTGAAGAAGTTTACTTCCAACCTTTTGATCTAACTCCACCACTCTTTGATTCCAAGATTATTTCTTATCTTTTGCAGTAACGTTGTCCAAGTAACTTGAGGTAGTAACCTTGTTCATAATCTTATTTAATTCATATTCATATAGCTATCTTATTTTATGGTATAAAATTTTAACAACAAGAACATAGTTTGAATGATTTCAAACTTGTTCGCAAACTAAGGTTTAACTCAAAGTGTAAGTATTTTTAGAAAAATGATCATTAAATGTTATTTTTTATGATGGAAAATGATCACTTTCATAAGTTTCACCAAAGTTTGACCTATAACCTATGATTTTGAATACAAACTAAGGTATTTTGAGTTCATATTCTTAAAATTTGACTCGATCCAAGGAAGTGGCCAGTTGAACCAACAAAAACGGAGTTGTAATGAAGAAACTACGACTAAAACAAGATTGGGTAACCGAAGCTAGTTTAGCTACGAAAATATTTGGAGAAAAAGTAAATTAATCATATCTTTTCTAATTAATATGATATTTTATATATAATTACTTATGATTTGATTTTATATATTTCAGGACCACCCGTAAACAACACGATAAGATTAATCATAAGACCTCATGATTGTACGCAACACGTCATTTGACAACACGGTACTTTATGTACGCAACACGTCATTTAACAACATGGTACCATGGGTCAAGATTAATTCTGATCAATACGAATACGATGGGGTCTTTATTTATTTTATTTAAGCAACTAATTTTATTTATGTTGATATATTATATATATGGTTAGGTTCGTGATATCTATCGGAGACCAAGTCGAATTAAATACCTTCAAGGCAAAAGTGAGTTTCATTTGCTCCCTTTTTAATTGCTTTTGCAATATATATTTTTGGGCTGAGAATACATGCGCTGTTTTTATAAATGTTTACAAAATAGACACAAGTACTTAAAAATATATTATACGTTGAGTTGTACCACTGGCATATTTCCCTGTAGCTTGGTAACTACTATTTACATGGGTATTGTAAACGCAAATCCTGTTGATAGATCTATCGGGCCTGACAACCCCAACCGAACTGGACGACCAGTATTCAACGGTTGCACAGTACTTCGTTTTGGTGACTACACTTGGTACGGTGTAGTGAGATTTCATAATAAAGGGAATATGCGACGTTGATTAAATGTTAAGTATGGTTACCAAGTGCTCAACCACTTAGAATGCTTTACATACACTTGCGAGTGTATTATGTTTATGGTTATGAAATCTTGTGGTCTATTAACATATTAAAATGATTGTTATGATAAACCTATGAACTCACCAACCTTTTGGTTGACACTTTAAAGCATGTTTATTCTCAGGTACGAATTAAGTCTTCCGCTGTGCATTTGCTCAATATAAGGACATTACTTGGAGCCACTGTAACGACCCGGATTTTTCCAATCCTTTTATACTTATGAGATTAATATTTACATAAATTAAACCTTACCAACATGATAAGCAATCCAAATTGTTGAGAATTGTGTTTTTGAAAAGAGTTTTACACAACGTTTGACCGTCCAATTTGACCGATGATATCACGAACTATATAACATACGATAATTATACGTTTGTGTATATATATGTATTTATATATATTTAACATGATCTAAGGATGGTTTAACATCTCATTGTGTACTAATGACAATGAGTTATAAGTATATTTTGAAACTACGAACTTAAGTTTTCAAAACGATAACTATACGTAACATTCTTTGATATATATACTTATAACCTATAATGCTTATACATGTATCGTATATATAATGTATTTAATCATTTTTTTAAGGACTTAAATACATAAAATAATATAAGTATATTCACAAAAGATAGCTATATTTGAATTCTCATTCCGTTTCCTCGAGATTTCTATACGTATATCTAGGGTATATGTACCCGTATCATACCCAGCTTCTATACGTATTTACTATTGGTATATACACATCAAATCAACATCCTAATCAACATTATTACTGCCCTAGATATGAGGTAACTAGGATTTGTCAAGTAGCATGAATTATTAGTAAGAAAACAAAATTAGGAATCCTTTTCTTTCTTTATAAACTAAAAACGTTTTTATGAATGAACACCATTTCTTCACTCCATTTTCTCATACCTACACCCTCATTTCTCTCTCAAAATACTCCTAACTTCATACTTGATCATCTCCAAGCATTTTACTCATCATTTAGCTTCAATTACAAGCCTTAAACACTATAAGAAAACTCTTTCAAGAACATATCAAAATAACCACCCATTTGAAGAAGTATACTTCCAACCTTTTGATCTAACTCCACCACTCTTTGATTCAAAGATTTTTTCTTTTCTCTTACAGTAACTTTGTCCAAGTAACTTGAGGTAGTAACTTTGTTCATAATCTTGTTCAATTCATAATTATATAGCTATCTTATTTTATGTTGTAAAATTTTAACAACAAGAACATAGTTTGAATGATTTCAAACTTGTTTGCAAACTAAATAGATCCTTCTAACTTAACTTTTAAAACACTTCAAGACCTGTAATATATCATAATTATATGCTAACTTAACCAGATATAACTTGGTTTTACAAAGAACACCTTAAAAACTGAATCTACGTCGTTAGAGTGCAACCGGGGGCTGTTTTGGGTTGGATAATTAAAAACCATCTTGAACTTTGAATTGGAAGTTCATGTTCTGGAAAAATTATATTTCTTATGAATATTTTAACACATAAAAATTTCATGGTTTAACTCAAAGTGTAAGTATTTTTAGAAAAATGATCATTAAAAGTTGTTTTTATGGTGGAAAATGATCACTTTCATAAGTTTCACCAAAGTTTGACCTATAACCTGTGATTTCGAATACAAACTAAGGTATTTTCAGTTCATATTCTTAAAATTTGACTCGATCCAAGGAAGTGGGAAGTTGAACCAACAAAAACGGAGTTGTAATGAAGAAACTACGACTAAAACAAGATTGGATATCTGAAGCTAGTTTAGTTACGAAAATATTTGGAGAAAAAGTAAATTAATCATATCTTTTCTAATTAATATGATATTTTATATATAAATACTTATGATTTGATTTTATATATTTCAGGAACACCCGTAAACAACACGAGAAGATTAATCATAAGACCTCATGATTGTACGCAACACGTCATTTGACAACACGGTACTTTATATACGCAACACGTCATTTGACAACATGGTACCGTGGGTCGAGATTAATTCTGATCAATACGAATATGATGGGGTCTTTATTTATTTTATTGAGCAACTAATTGTGGACTACTAACATCGGACTGCTAACTACGGACTAAGAAAATATTAAAAGTATTATAAGTATATATATATATATATATATATATATATATATATATATATATATATATATATATATATATATATATATATATATATATATATATATATGTAACAATTACTTGAAAAGAAAATATGTTGATATATTATATATATGGTTAGGTTCGTGATATCTAGCGGAGACCAAGTCGAGTTAAATACCTTCAAGGCGAAAGTGAGTATATAGTCCCACTTTTAAACTCTAAATATTTCGGGATGAGAATACATGCATTTTATGATTTACGTTATGAACACAAGTGATTAAAAATATATATTCTACGTTGAGTTGTACCACTGGCATACTTCCCTGTAACTTGATAACTACTATTTACATGAGGTATTGTAAACGTGAATCCTGTTGATAGATCTATCGGGCCTGACAACCCCATCCGGACTGGACGACCAGTATTCAACGGTTGCACAGTACTTCGTTTTGGTGACTACACTTGGTATGATGTAGTAAGATTTCATAATAAAGGGAATATGCGACGTTGATTAAATGTTAAGTATGGTTATCAAGTGATCAACAACTTAGAATATCTTTATTAAAACGTTTATATATGAAATCTTGTGGTCTATATTTATAACGCTGCCGGTATTAAACCTATATCTCACCAACTTTATGTTGACGTTTTACGCATGTTTATTCTCAGGTGATAACTAAAAGCTTCCGCTGCAACATGTTGAATTTAAACAAGATCTTGAGTATGCATATTTGTGTCAAAAATAAAACTGCATATCGGAGAATTTGTAATGTAAAATACGTTGGAAATCGTGTTGTTATCATCACATGTAAAGTTTGTAAGGCTAAGATTATCGCTAAACGATAATCATTATTATGTTGTTTAAACCTTGTATTTCTAATAAAATCTATGGTTTGTATTATAAAAAAGAATGCAGTTTTTGAAAAATGTCGCATATAGAGGTCAATACCTCGCGATGAAATCATATGTTATTGTATTCGTCCTTATGGTTAAGGTCAGGTTATGACATTTGGTATCAGAGCGTTGGTCTTAGAGAACCAGAAAATTTGCATTAGTGTGTCTTATCGAGTTTGTTAGAATGCATTAGTGAGTCTGGACTTTGACCGTGTTTGATTTAGAAAACTATTGCTTATCCTTGTTGGTTAAAAATTAATATGTAAATATTATGTGGTACTAACGTGCTAGTTGTTATGTGATAGATGTCTGGTTTAGAACTTGTTATCACATTCAGCGACTCCGAACCAGAATCTTCAGATGGTGTTCCAGTCATTAACCCGTCCGATGATGAAAACGACACCTTTGGGGAAGACTCACAATTTTCGGATGAATCAATTGAAGAGGAACCGGAAAGTGATCCTGAGGAGGAAGAAATACAGGAAATTACGAAAGACAAGTTCGAAAGAGGAAAGAAACGAAAGGCTACTGAATTGGAAAATCCAAATCCCGAGTTTAGTGAGGATGTTGTGGCACCAACTCCACTAGACACTTCCACCCCTATTCTCGCTATTCCTATTAGTTCTATCCCGGCATCCAGTTCTTCAGCCCCTCAGCCAAAACACAGGGAGACAGTCAAGATAACCTTTAAGCGATTTCTCTGAACACAAACATTTTGGATTAAATGATGCGCTGTTGTTTTAAACCATGGGATCATATAACGTTTTGTATAATATTACTAGTGTGGTTTGCTTAATGTTTGATGTAAGATAAGTATATGTAAAATAGTGAAGTGTGAAATGCAATAATTTTCCATGGTTGAGTATTATTTGGGTGATAGTAATTGATTTCTGTACTAAGCTATTAAGTATGAACTTTAACGGGTAGGTACTACCCTAGATATAATTATAAAATGCTAATAAGAAGAAAAGGCTTTTATAACAATAACTGGTTCATATTATTAATAAGCTACGATGTACTGTAAATACATACTACATCTATAATATTCCATGTGAATAATTATTTTTTTCATTCTTATTGAAGATTATGGCGCGATTGAACCAAATGACGGAACAAGAAATCGAGGAACTCATCAATCAGTGAGTGGACGACAGAATGTTATGGGTCGAGGCTGCGAGAGGTGCTGCAGTTAACCCAAATCCTCGTGTGGGATGTACTTACAAAACTTTTCAAGGTTGCAAGCCCTCATCATTCAGTGGAACAGAGGGACCAGTCGGTTTAACCCGGTGGATCGAAAAGATTGAGTCTGTGTTTAAAATCAGTGGTTGTATTGAGAAGGAGATGACCAAGTATGCATCATGCACCTTACAAGATAGTGCACTCACGTGGTGGAAAAACTATGTGAAGGCCGTAGGAGGAGATGTAGCTTATGATACTCCCTGGGAAGAATTCAAAACAATGCTAATCAACGAGTATTGTCCAAGGAACGAGGTTAGGAAGTTGGAAACTGAATTACGAAGCCTGAAAGTTGTTGGTACTGAACTCACCAACTACAATCAGCGATTCATGGAATTAGCTTTGCTATGTCCCGAATTGGTACCAACCGAAGAACGGAAGATAGAACTGTACAAAGATGGTTTGCCTAAAAATGTCAAAGCAAATGTTACAGCATGGAAACCCAAGACTATTCACGAAGCCATCACCATGGCAAACGAGTTGATGGATCAGATTATTCTGGATAAGAACACTGATGTCAAGACATCAGAAAACAAAAGAAAGTGGGAAGGTAATCAACAATCCAACAAGAAACAAGAAACCACGCAAGGTGCGGGTAGTGGTTTAAGCTGTAACATCCCGCGTTTTTCCGTTAAATTTATTTTAACACCGTCTTTTTTTTTTTTAAATAATATCTTTCGTCATTTAATTTGGCATCTTTCGTTCACTAACGTTCATAATATCCTCGTTATTTAATTATAACGTCACCCGTTTACTCGAGCGTTTAAATATTCGTTTGGTTATTTCCCGCACCCGCTTTGAAACTAGAGGGACCAAACTTGCAAAGAGGCCAAAGATTTGACTAGGTCAACTAGTCAAACCTTCAACCTCCTCATCTCATTCATCTCTCTCTTTCTCCTTTTGATACTTCCAAATCCTCTCAACTTTCTAACATAAATTCATCATCTAAATCCGGATTAGGGAGCTAGCAACCAAATAAATTATATATTCGTGATCCTCTCTTCATCCTCTTCGATTTGGTACCAACTTCATCACATTTGGGTAACATTTCTAAAACACTAGATTTCTTTAAATTCGTGTTCTTGACTTATAAAGTTGTTAATTAGTGTCTATGGCTCATTGTGATGTCGTGTATGTAATTTGTATGCTCGATTTGTTGTATTTGGTGTAACTAGTTCATTATGAAAATTGCTTGCTAAATCTTTGATTTTGGATGATTAAAAGTTGTTTAATTGTTAAAGTTCATGTATTAAATGTGTTACTAGCATCATTAGCTTCAATTTGATGTGGAGGATGATTAAGAAAACTTCAAAAACATGATTATTGATTTTGAGATGTTTGACTAGGGTTTGATAGTTCTTGACATGAATTTTTGGATGCTTGAATGTCATGGAATGTTAATTGTTAGTGTTTAGTAGTAATGTATGCTCCATTACCTTCAAAACGGCATATCATATGTGTGAATTGGTTTCCCGAAACTCAAATTGCATTTGATGAACTTGAAACCTTGAAATGAACGTTTAATGATCACTTGATGAGTTTTCGGCTATTGTAAATGATGTTGTCGTTTGATGATAAGTGCTTAGTTGTGTTCCTTATCAAAAGAGCTTTCCAACGGTATAAGATACGTCTTCTAGTTGTTTACGGTTTGCGTTTTGTGGTTGTTTGAAGTTTTGACCAAGACTTGAACCTTGAAACTGACCAGGTGCCAGACCACGTGTTAGGTCGCGGCGCGACACCCCTGGCCGCGGCGCGGCATAGGCCGTGTCCAGCTTCTGTCCCACTTGTCCATTTTACCAAAAATGTTTGGGATGTTCTAGACCTCCAATTCACTTGCAACTTGTTTTAACATGCTTATATATGAATAACTAGCATAGAAAATTTGTCCGAGACCCGACCCGAACATGTTGACTTTTTCGTTGACTTTGACCCGACCAAGTTTGACTTTTTGTCAAACTTAACCAATTAACTATACAATCTTTCTAACATGATTCTATACTTGTATCTTGCATGAAACTTGACAATTTTCTTCACATGCTACATAATCGAGTCGTGTCGAGCCATAGGACTAATTGAACATCTTTGACCGTTTGTGTTTACCGTTATTGATACAACCTATATGTTTAGGTCAAGACTAGCTTTGTCTTTGCACGCGTCTACTTGTTGAAGTACTTTATTAACTCTTGCACTCAAGGTGAGATCATAGTCCCACTTTTACTCTTTTTGAACTTATATTGGGATGAGAAAACATAAACGATTCTTTTGAACTAAGTGAACACAAGAACGGGAAAACAAACATTCTACATACGAGTTTAGAACAAAAATCCTCAATTCGATTATCATTAGTTACACTTGCCGGGTGTAAGCGAGAACTTATGTTATATGGCCATATGGGTTGACAACCCTCATCTTTGACGGTTCGCTACCGTCTACGGATGAAATATATTTTCGAGAATCAGTGTTTGTTCTAGCACTAAGTGATGGGGTATACAATGGAAGGAATGTTAAGCTTTGATAATTGGGTGCTCGTGAAACAAACTTTTGGAATGTATTACTATTATTTGATTGATGCAAATCTTGTGGTTCACTTGTACTTACTTACTTAAACCTATGATTTCACCAACGTTTTCGTTGACAGATTTCTATGTTTTTCTCAGGTCTTGCACGATATGTGAAACATGCTTCCGCTTACTATTTGATACTTGCATCCGATGTCGAGTATACATGCATTTCATGGAGCGTCTTATGACTTTACTTTAAACCGTGTCGCCTAGATTTCATTTGTACTTATAACGTTGTAACTTAACTTTTGGTTGAACAATTCTTGTAGACTTTGAAACAATCTTTATTTTGAAATGAAGGCGACATATTTTGGTCAAACGTTATCTTGAAGACTTATAATCAGGTGATGGGACCCACGTAGCCGACGCCGTCACTTGACGATTTGTCGGGGTCGCTACAAGTGGTATCAGAGCCTTGGTTGTAGGGATTTAGAGTTCATTTGTGTCCACCCCGAGTCATAGGGTACATAGGTGAATCTAGACTACAACCGGCATATAGACTGAAGTAGGAATTATTTGACTAATTGTGCATTTATACTCGAACTCTTCTATCATATCTAACTCGTATTCGATCTTGATCTTACGTTGATAAATTTTGTTGATGCGCCACCTTGACTTTATGAAGTAATGTTAAATGCACATGAGAATCAGGGTAATATAATTTCTGGGATTATATTACGGTGATTCACATGGACGTTCCGACATTATGACGTAAAGAATTTAAGGCGAGTCAAGGAAAAATTTCCTCTCTATCCTATTTCCATACTCCGGTTGGTATTGTTGAAAATACTAACCAACGATATTCTTGTCTCATGAAGGAACAATGGCTCACCAAGGTCAACACAATACTCCTCTCGAAACTCTAGAACAAGCTCTTCAACGAATGATAACCACCGCCGTGGGTACGGCCGTGGCCGATCACTTTTCTAACAACAACAATCATGGAGCCGGTAATTCAATCGAAGGTTGCTCCTACAAGAACTTCATGAAGTACAATCCTCCCACTTTCGATGGAACCGGAGGACCGGTTACTCTCACCCGATGGTTTGAACAAATGGAGACCGTTTTTAACACAAGCGGTTGTCGAGACCAAGATAAGGTCAAGTTTTCCACCCACACCTTCACCGGCATTGCTCTCTCGTGGTGGAACACGTATGTACAATTGGTGGGAAGCGATGAAGCCCACACACTCTCTTGGACCGAATTAAGAGAAAGAATGATCACCGAATACTTCCCGCGCAACGAGACTCGAAGGCTCGAACAGGGTCTAAGGAATTTAAAAACGGTCGGAAATGACCTCGAAGCTTATAATCAACGGTTTACCGAACTAGTCTCGATGTGTCCAAATCTCATGACTCCCGAATCCCTAAGAGTCAAACTTTACATGGATGGCCTCCCTAAGAGCATTCAACACAAGGTAATGACATCTCAACCCACTAACCTACAAGAGGCTTTAACAATGGCCCGCCATACTTTAGACACGGCAAATGAAACGGAAACGCCGGCACCAATGGTCGAGAACCAATCGAGCGGCAATAAAAGAACATGGAAAGCCTCTCAATCAAGCAACCACAACCACAACAACCTCTCCAAGAAGCCTTTCGCCTCCAACGACAAGAAAGGCTATACCGGAAAACTACCTTTTTGTAACGAATGCCACAAGCATCACTTTGAAGGATGTGGCAGGTTTCGCCACCGGCGCCAAGGACCCGTCGCTCGAAAGATGCCCAACGCACACAGAACGGGTGCTTGCTTCGAATGTGGCCAACTGGGTCATTTTAGGAATGTGTGCCCAAATAAGAAAATTAACCCCAACGCACGCTGTTGAACCTTCAACATCGACAACTAGGATGCCCGGAACGACGATGGACTAGTAACGGGTACGTTTCTTCACAACAAACCGTATACTTCATACTTATTCGATTTCATTACCGTTAGACGTTTTATAACCAAGTCTTTGACTCGTGCTCTTTGCACTCCACTTTTTCCCTAGACACTACTTAGGCAATTTAAGGGACCAACGGAATATATTGTGTGCCTATAAATTTTATCAGAGGATATACGTTAAGAATTATGACTTGACACCTATAGAACTAAGGAGCTCAAAACCTATTCATTAAGGAGAAATTTTTTTTTTTTTTTTTTTCTTTTTTCTTTCCTACAATTATGTGTGGATTTTTGTGAACTAAATAATTTTCGGTTGGAAACCGATACCCACTTCCTCGTATCCATGACCTCATGATTATTTGTGTGAAACTCGTGTGTATTCCAAATCGACCTCCGTTCCGGTTATCACCAATTGGGGGTTAAGGGAGACGATGTCTCCTAAGCCATTTCCGAGCTCACAACGTTAGTTGTAAATCTCTCTTAGTACCGTTTGATTTATTTAGGACTCCGTCCGTATTCATGAACCTCCTAAACCACGTATGCAACTTATCTAGACAAATCTGTTATCGTATTTATAGATGACATCTTAACTTATTTAAGTAAAGAAGGAAAACGAACAACATCACCATCTTATGCTCGAACTTTTGAGAAAGGAGCAACTTTATACCAAATTCTCCGAGTGAGAATTTCTGTTGAACGAAGTCCAATTTTCTAGACCATGATGTTAATGGTCAAGGCATTACAATCAATCTCGAAATCAAGCCACATGTAATCAGGAAACTCTCCCAACTCAGACTGGTATTCGTAAAATCTTAGATCTCGTCTGTTATTACCGAAGATTCATTTCTGACTTTTCTCGTGTTACACTACTTTTAAACTCGTTAACTCACTAAGGAAAACTCTAAACCTCTCCGTGTTCGAACCTTGAGCGTGATTCTTCACACCAACATTTCTAGTTAAAATCGTATAGCAACAGATGGAACTCGAACATGGAAATATTTCTATTTGAACGCCGAAAGGCATACTCTCTCAAAAAAAAAAAAAAAAAAAAAAAAATTGTGGATCCGATCAAACTTCTCGTCATCACGTACCACACTACATACCTCTGTTATTTCACCGTCACCGTCTGATATTACTGGAATTCAAGATAACACACAATCCAACGATACTTCACTCTTCTTTGACTTAACGCCCTTGTGTTTCTGATAATCGGTCAACTATTATTCAACCCCGAACTATACAACTACGTGTACTACCTCGTTTCTCTTTCAGACTTCAACTTTTGACAACTAGAGGCACGTTATAGCAACCTCGAGATGCAAGCTCATCCTATTCTAAGTCCTCATTTCACTCCTATCTTTATCGCTCGCATTTCCGTTTAAAGAAATTCCTCATATTACCTAAGTATTCGCCACGAGGGTGAATAGTCCTAACGAACATTTTTCGAACCCTAACTGACTTGTTCAAACGTATCTTAATAGATTCTATTCCAACACGGTGTATCTTTGTCAATTATTCCGTATCGAAATACTCGTTTCACTTCTAGTTTTACAAGAAACCTTGGAGACCCGCTTAGACATGAGTACCGCGTACCACCCACAAACAGACGAACCGAACAAACGAACGATTTACGTCTTCGAAAGACATGTTTCAAACTTGCATGGTCGCTTTTAGTAGATCCCTCTTACAACAGTAGTTACCACTCGTGTGTTCACACGTACTTTCCGAAACCCTATATGACCGCTAATGTCATACCCCTGTTCATTTTCACCAAAGCATCAACCACCGAAATCTGAACTCCATCAAGAAACAACAATTGAGATCGTTCAAGTCCGAGAAGGGCTCGAGACAACCCATTGTCGCCAGAAGAGTTATGCCGAACTTAGATAAAAACCCCACCAAACCCAGTGTGTGACCGCGTAGTATTGAGAAACCGCACTTTGGAAAGGTGTAATTCATTTCGGGAAATCGAGGAAGGTTATATCCGCAATATTGAACCTTTTGAAACCTTGGGGCGTATTGGAGCCGCTTCCTACCATTTAGAACTGCCGACTCAATTAAGTTTCCGCTTACCTTACATTTCGTGTAACAAACTTAGAAACGTGTCCTGCGGAACAGGAACTTGCAATCCTTCTAGATGCACCAGCTATTGATGATAAACTTCTCTTCATAGGAAAACCAGTTGAAACCGGGATCGTAAAAATCCAAATTCATGAGAACACTCAAGGACGTACCTTCACTTATTCATAGCATTGACATCTCCGGTCTCGAGTGAGAGGTATCGATTATTATTTCCAACTAAATTTCGGGACGAAATTTCTTTTGAGGTGTGGATAATGTAACATCCCGCGTTTTTCCGTAAAATTTATTTTAACACCGTCTTTTTTTTTTTTAAATAATATCTTTCGTCATTTAATTTGGCATCTTTCGTTCACTAACGTTCATAATATCCTCGTTATTTAATTATAACGTCACCCGTTTACTCGAGCGTTTAAATATTCGTTTGGTTATTTCCCGCACCCGCTTTGAAACTAGAGGGACCAAACTTGCAAAGAGGCCAAAGATTTGACTAGGTCAACTAGTCAAACCTTCAACCTCCTCCTCTCATTCATCTCTCTCTTTCTCCTTTTGATACTTCCAAATCCTCTCAACTTTCTAACATAAATTCATCATCTAAATCCGGATTAGGGAGCTAGCAACCAAATAAATTATATATTCGTGATCCTCTCTTCATCCTCTTCGATTTGGTACCAACTTCATCACATTTGGGTAACATTTCTAAAACACTAGATTTCTTTAAATTCGTGTTCTTGACTTATAAAGTTGTTAATTAGTGTCTATGGCTCATTGTGATGTCGTGTATGTAATTTGTATGCTCGATTTGTTGTATTTGGTGTAACTAGTTCATTATGAAAATTGCTTGCTAAATCTTTGATTTTGGATGATTAAAAGTTGTTTAATTGTTAAAGTTCATGTATTAAATGTGTTACTAGCATCATTAGCTTCAATTTGATGTGGAGGATGATTAAGAAAACTTCAAAAACATGATTATTGATTTTGAGATGTTTGACTAGGGTTTGATAGTTCTTGACATGAATTTTTGGATGCTTGAATGTCATGGAATGTTAATTGTTAGTGTTTAGTAGTAATGTATGCTCCATTACCTTCAAAACGGCATATCATATGTGTGAATTGGTTTCCCGAAACTCAAATTGCATTTGATGAACTTGAAACCTTGAAATGAACGTTTAATGATCACTTGATGAGTTTTCGGCTATTGTAAATGATGTTGTCGTTTGATGATAAGTGCTTAGTTGTGTTCCTTATCAAAAGAGCTTTCCAACGGTATAAGATACGTCTTCTAGTTGTTTACGGTTTGCGTTTTGTGGTTGTTTGAAGTTTTGACCAAGACTTGAACCTTGAAACTGACCAGGTGCCAGACCACGTGTTAGGTCGCGGCGCGACACCCCTGGCCGCGGCGCGGCATAGGCCGTGTCCAGCTTCTGTCCCACTTGTCCATTTTACCAAAAATGTTTGGGATGTTCTAGACCTCCAATTCACTTGCAACTTGTTTTAACATGCTTATATATGAATAACTAGCATAGAAAATTTGTCCGAGACCCGACCCGAACATGTTGACTTTTTTGTTGACTTTGACCCGACCAAGTTTGACTTTTTGTCAAACTTAACCAATTAACTATACAATCTTTCTAACACGATTCTATACTTGTATCTTGCATGAAACTTGACAATTTTCTTCACATGCTACATAATCGAGTCGTGTCGAGCCATAGGACTAATTGAACATCTTTGACCGTTTGTGTTTACCGTTATTGATATAACCTATATGTTTAGGTCAAGACTAGCTTTGTCTTTGCACGCGTCTACTTGTTGAAGTACTTTATTAACTCTTGCACTCAAGGTGAGATCATAGTCCCACTTTTACTCTTTTTGAACTTATATTGGGATGAGAAAACATAAACGATTCTTTTGAACTAAGTGAACACAAGAACGGGAAAACAAACATTCTACATACGAGTTTAGAACAAAAATCCTCAATTCGATTATCATTAGTTACACTTGCCGGGTGTAAGCGAGAACTTATGTTATATGGCCATATGGGTTGACAACCCTCATCTTTGACGGTTCGCTACCGTCTACGGATGAAATATATTTTCGAGAATCAGTGTTTGTTCTAGCACTAAGTGATGGGGTATACAATGGAAGGAATGTTAAGCTTTGATAATTGGGTGCTCGTGAAACAAACTTTTGGAATGTATTACTATTATTTGATTGATGCAAATCTTGTGGTTCACTTGTACTTACTTACTTAAACCTATGATTTCACCAACGTTTTCGTTGACAGATTTCTATGTTTTTCTCAGGTCTTGCACGATATGTGAAACATGCTTCCGCTTACTATTTGATACTTGCATCCGATGTCGAGTATACATGCATTTCATGGAGCGTCTTATGACTTTACTTTAAACCGTGTCGCCTAGATTTCATTTGTACTTATAACGTTGTAACTTAACTTTTGGTTGAACAATTCTTGTAGACTTTGAAACAATCTTTATTTTGAAATGAAGGCGACATATTTTGGTCAAACGTTATCTTGAAGACTTATAATCAGGTGATGGGACCCACGTAGCCGACGCCGTCACTTGACGATTTGTCGGGGTCGCTACATAAGCTCTGGTTACAAAGGACGAAATCCTTTATGTAACAGATGCCACAAACATCACTCTGGTTATTGTAATGTGGTGTGCGATAATTGTAATCGAATGGGTCATCTTGCTGAAGATTGTAGGATTCCTGTTACAAATACCAATGGCACCAAGACTCCTGCCACCAATGCAAATAGAACTGCCTTGGCCACTGTTACGTGCTATGGGTATGGGAAACAGGGTCATTATAAGAGCCAGTGCTCGAATCCAGAGAAGAATAACAGACCTGCACGTGAAAGAGTATTTATAATTAATGCTAGAGAGGCGTGTCTTCACCCGAAGCTTGTTACGGGTACGTTTATCATTAATAACTTATCAGCATCTATTATATTTAATACTGGTGCCGATAGAAGTTACGTGTGTAGAGACTTTTACGCTAAATTGAATTGTTCATCATTACCTCTAGATGCTAAGTACATGATTGAGTTAGCTAATGGTAAACTAATTAAAGCCGATAAAATTTGCCGTGATTGTAAAATAAATTTAGCCGGAGAAACATTCAAGATTGATTTGATACCCATAGAATTAGGAAGTTTTGACGTAATTATCGGCATGAACTGGATGTCCAAAGTAGGAGTCGAAGTAGTGTGTGCTGAAAAGGCAATTCGTATTCCCCGAAAAGATAAATCAATGATAATGATTTACGGAGATAAAGGAAACTCAAACCTAAATCTCATTAGCTGTTTGAAAGCTCGAAAGTGCTTAGAAAAGGGATGTTATGCCATCCTAGCACATGTAAAGAAAGTTGAAGAAAAGGAGAAAAATATTAACGATGTTAATGTAGTAAGAGACTTTCCCGATGTATTTCCGGAAGAATTACCGGGACTACCTCCTTTCAGGTCTGTAGAATTTCAAATAGATCTTGTACCAGTAGCTGCACTAGTTGCTCGTGCTCCATATAGATTTGCACTGTCCGAGTTAAAAGAACTTCAGAGTCAGTTAAAAGAATTACTGGACCGAGGATTCATACGACCAAGTACTTCTCCGTGGGGAGCTCCAATTTTATTTGTTAAAAAGAAAGATGGATCTTTTAGGATGTGTATAGATTATCGTGAATTAAATAAGTTAACTATCAAGAATCGGTATCCACTACCGAGAATTGATGACTTATTTGATCAACTGCAAGGATCATGTGTTTACTCGAAAATCGACCTAAGATCGGGCTATCATCAACTACGTGTCAAAGAAGAAGACATTCCAAAAACTGCTTTTCGGACACGTTATGGTCATTATGAATTTTTGGTCATGCCGTTTGGATTGACAAATGAACCAGCTGTATTCATGGACCTCATGAATCGAGTTTGTAGTCCGTATTTAGATAAGTTTGTTATCGTTTTCATTGACGATATTCTTATCTATTCCAAGAGTGAGCAAGAGCATGAGCAGCATTTAAGGTTGATATTAGAGTTGTTAACAAAATAACAGCTATATGCCAAATTTTCTAAGTGTGCTTTTTGGTTGAAAGAAGTGCAATTTCTTGGCCACGTTGTTAGTAGCAAAGGAATTCAGGTTGATCCAGCTAAAATTGAGGCCATTGAAAAATGGGAGACTCCTAAGACACCAACGCAGATACGCCACTTTTTGGGTTTAGCCGGTTATTATAGAAGGTTTATTCAAGATTTTTCTCGAATAGCTAAACCATTAACAGCGTTAACGCAAAAAGGGAAGAAGTACGAATGGACCTCTGAGCAGGAGAGTGCATTTCAATTACTGAAGAAGAAGTTGACTACGGTGCCTATTTTATCGTTACCTGAAGGGAACGATGATTTTGAGATATATTGTGACGCTTCGCGACAAGGTTTTGGTTGCGTCCTTATGCAACAAAAGAAAGTTATTGCATACGCATCTCGACAATTGAAGATTCACGAGCGGAATTATACGACGCATGATTTAGAATTGGGAGCAGTAGTGTTTGCATTGAAGATATGGAGACACTATTTATATGGGGTTAAATGCACTGTGTTTACCGATCATAAAAGCCTTCAACATATCTTCTATCAGAAACAGCTAAAAATGAGGCAACGTAGGTGGGTCGAGCTGATAAACGACTATGATTGTGAGATTCGCTATCATCCCGGGAAAGCGAATGTAGTGGCTGACGCTTTAAGCAGAAAGGAACGGGAACCAATTCGAGTACGAGCAATGAACATAAAAATTCACATGAATCTCAACTCACAAATCAAAGAGGCTCAACGAGAAGCTCTTACTAAAGAAAACATAGGAAATGAAATAATGAAGAAGTATGAGAAGCAACTCGTTATACGGGAAGACGGAATTCGATATTTTGCAAACCGTATTTGGGTACCAAAGTTGGGTCGATTAAGGAAGTTGATATTGAACGAGGCACATAAGACAAGATAATCGATACATCCTGGAGTTGGAAAGATGTATCAAGATCTTAAGACGCATTATTGATGGCCTAATTTAAAGACAGACGTTGCAACATATGTTGGGGAATGTTTAACTTGTTCCAAAGTTAAAGCAAAACATCAGAAGCCGTCAGAGTTACTTCAACAACCAGAAATCCCAGAATGGAAATAGGACGGTATTACCATATATTTCATCACAAAGTTACCTAAGACTCCATGGGGTTATGACACCATTTGGGTAATAGTTGATCGTCTCACCAAATCTGCACATTTCTTGCCTATAAAGGAAACGGAGAGGATGGAGAAAATATTACGATTATACATAAAGGAAATTGTTTCAAGGCATGGAATACCGATTTCCATTATATCCGATCGTGATAGTAGATTTACATTAAAGTTCTGGCAATCACTACAGGAGGCACTGGGAACTCGTTTGGATATGAGCACCGCATATCATCCACAAACTAACGGGCAGAGTGAAAGAACAATTCAGACTCTTGAAGACATGCTCAGGGCATGTGTGATCGATTTTGGGAACGGATGGGATAAGTATCTACCATTAGCAGAATTCTCGTATAATAATAGTTATCATGCGAGCATTAAAGCTGCACCATTCGAAGCACTATATGGAAGGAAGTGTAGATCCCCTATCTGTTGGAAAGAAGTAGGAGATCGACAATTAACTGGTCCCGAGATCATACATGAAACTACTGAGAAGATAGTACAAATCAAGGAGAGATTGAAAACAGCCCGTAGTCGCCAAAAGAGCTACACCGATGTCCGAAGGAAACCATTAGAGTTTCAGATCGATGACATGGTTATGCTAAATGTGTCACCTTGGAAAGGTGTAATACGTTTTGGAAAAAGAGGTAAACTGAACCCAAGGTATGTAGGCCCGTTCAAGATCATCGAACGCATTGGACCGGTAGCTTATCAACTCGAGTTACCACAACAACTCGCCAGAGTACATAATACATTTCACGTCTCAAACCTTAAGAAATGTCTTGCAAAGGAAGATCTCACCATTCCTCTTGAAGAAATCCAAGTCGACGAGAAACTACAATTCATAGAAGAACCAGTCGAGATCAAGGACCGTGAAGTTAAACGGCTCAAGCAGAGCAACATACCAATCGTTAAGGTTCGTTGGAATGCTCGAAGGGGTCCCGAGTTTACTTGGGAACGAGAGGATCAGATAAAACAAAAGTACCCACATTTGTTTCCCGACAACGCAAAATAGGTACAACTTTAAAATTTCGGGATGAAATTTATTTAACGGGTAGGTACTGTAACGACCTGGATTTTTCCAATCGTTTTATACTTATGAGATTAATATTTACATAAATTAAACCTTACCAACATGATAAGGAATCAAAATTGTTGAGAATTGTGTTTTTGAAAAGAGTTTTACACAACGATTGACCGTCCAATTTGACCGATGATATCACGAACTATATAACATACGATAATTATACGTTTATGTATATATATGTATTTATATATATTTAACATGATCTAAGGATGGTTTAACATCTCATTGTGTACTAATGACAATGAGTTATAAGTATATTTTGAAACTACTAACTTAAGTTTTCAAAACGATAACTATACGTAACATTCTTTGATATATATACTTATAACCTATAATGCTTATACATGTATCGTATATATAATGTATTTAACCATTTTTTTAAGGACTTAAATACATAAAAAAATATATGTATATTCACAAAAGATAGCTATATTTGAATTCTCATTCCGTTTCCTCAAGATTTCTATACGTATATCTAGGGTATATGTACCCGTATCATACCCAGCTTCTATACGTATTTACTATAGGTATATATACATCAAATCAATATCCTAATCAACATTATTACTGCCCTAGATATGAGGTAACTATGATTTGTCAAGTAGCATGAATTATTAGTAAGAAAACAAAATTAGGAATCCTTTTCTTTCTTTATAAACTAAAAACGTTTTTATAAATGAACACCATTTCTTCACTCCATTTTCTCATACCTACACCCTCATTTCTCTCTCAAAATACTTCTAACTTCATACTTGATCATCTCCAAGCTTTTTCTCCATCATTTAGCTTCAATTACAAGCCTTAAACACCATAAGAAAACTCTTTCAAGAACATATCAAAATAACCACCCATTTGAAGAAGTTTACTTCCAACCTTTTGATCTAACTCCACCACTCTTTGATTCCAAGATTTTTTCTTATATTTTGCAGTAACTTTGTCCAAGTAACTTGAGGTAGTAACCTTGTTCATAATCTTATTCAATTCGTATTCATATAGCTATCTTATTTTGTGGTATAAAATTTTAACAACAAGAACATAGATTGAATGATTTCAACCTTGTTCGCAAACTAAATAGATCCATCTAACTTAACTTTTAAAACACTTAAAGACATGTAATATATCATAATGATATGCTAACCTAACAAGATATAACTTTGTTTTACAAAGAACGTCTTAAAAACCGAATCTACGTCGTCGGAGTGCAACCGGGGGCTGTTTTGGGTTGGATAATTAAAAACCATCTTGAACTTTGAATTGGAAGTTCATGTTCTGGAAAAATGATATTTCTTATTAATATGTTAACACATAAAAATTTCATGGTTTAACTCAAAGTGTAAGTATTTTTAGAAAAATGATCATTAAAAGTTGTTTTTATGGTGGAAAATGATCACTTTCATAAGTTTCACCAAAGTTTGACCTATAACCTATGATTTCAAATACAAACTAAGGTATTTTCAGTTCATATTCTTAAAATTTGACTCGATCCAAGGAAGTGGCAAGTTGAACCAACAAAAACGGAGTTGTAATGAATAAACTACGACTAAAACAAGATTGGGTATCCGAATCTAGTTTAGCTACGAAAATATTTGGAAAAAAAGTAAATTAATCATATCTTTTCTAATTAATATGATATTTTATATATAAATACTTATGATTTGATTTTATATATTTTAGGACCACCCGTAAACAACACGAGAAGATTAATCATAAGACCTCATGATTGTACGCAACACGTCATTTGACAACACGGTACTTTATGTACGCAACACGTCATTTGACAACATGGTACCTCGTTAATCATGTTGTCAAATGACGTGTTGCGTACATAAAGTACCGTGTTGTCAAATGACGTGTTGCGTACAATCATGAGGTCTTATGATTAATCTTCTCGTGTTGTTTACGGGTGGTCCTAAAATATATAAAATCAAATCATAAGTATTTACATATAAAATATCATATTAATTAGAAAAGATATGATTAATTTACTTTTTTTCCAAATATTTTCGCAGCTAAACTAGATTCGGATACCCAATCTTGTTTTAGTCGTAGTTTATTCATTACAACTCCGTTTTTGTTGGTTCAACTTGCCACTTCCTAGGATCGAGTCAAATTTTAAGAATATGAACTGAAAATACCTTAGTTTGTATTCAAAATCACAGGTTATAGGTCAAACTTTGGTGAAACTTATGAAAGTGATCATTTTCCACCATAAAAACAACTTTTAATGATCATTTTTCTAAAAATACTTACACTTTGAGTTAAACCATGAAATTTTTATGTGTTAACATATTCATAAGAAATATCATTTTTCCGGAACATGAACTTCCAATTCAAAGTTCAAGATAGTTTTTAATTATCCAACCCAAAACAGCCCCCGGTTGCACTCCAATGACGTAGATTCAGTTTTTAAGATGTTCTTTGTAAAACCAAGTTATATCTTGTTAAGTTAGCATATCATTATGATATATTACAGGTCTTGAATTGTTTTAAAAGTTAAGTTAGAAGGATCTATTTAGTTTGCAAAACAAGTTTGAAATCATTCAAACTATGTTCTTGTTGTTAAAATTTTACAACATAAAATAAGATAGCTATATAATTATGAATTGAACAAGATTATGAACAAGGTTACTACCTTAAGTTACTTGGACAAAGTTACTGTAAGAGATAAGAAAAAATCTTGGAATCAAAGAGTGGTGGAGTTAGATCAAAAGGTTGGAAGTATACTTCTTCAAATGGGTGGTTATTTTGATATGTTCTTGAAAGAGTTTTCTTATGGTCTTTAAGGCTTGTAATTGAAGCTAAATGATGAGGAAAATGCTTGGAGATGATCAAGTATGAAGTTAGGAGTATTTTGAGAGAGAAATGAGGGTGTAGGTATGAGAAAAGGATTCCTAATTTTGTTTTCTTACTAATAATTCATACTACTTGACAAATCCTAGTTACCTCATATCTAGGGCAGTAATAATGTTTATTAGGATGTTGATTTGATGTGTATATACCAATAGTAAATACGTATAGAAGCTGGGTATGATACGGGTACATATACCCTAGATATACGTATAGAAATCTTGAGGAAACGGAACGAGAATTCAAATATAGCTATCTTTTGTGAATATACTTATATTATTTTATGTATTTAAGTCCTTAAAAAGTGATTAAAAACATTATATATACGATACATATATAAGCATTATAGATTATAAGTATATATATCAAAGAATGTTACGTATAGTTATCGTTTTGAAAACTTAAGTTAGTAGTTTCAAAATATACTTATAACTTATTGTCATTAGTACACAATGAGATGTTAAACCATCCTTAGATCATGTTAAATATATATAAATACATATATATACACAAACGTATAATTATCGTATGTTATATAGTTCGTGATATCATCGGTCATATTGGACGGTCAATCGTTGTGTAAAACTCTTTTCAAAAACACAAGTCTCAATAATTTGGATTGCTTATCATGTTGGTATGGTTTAATTTATGTAAATATTAATCTCATAAGTATAATTTGGTCGAAAAATTCCGGGTCATTACAGTACCTACCCGTTAAAGAAATTTCGTCCCCGAAATTTGATAGAGGTTGTTATGGATAACAATAAGAAGGTTTTCATGACAAATATAAGGTGATAATGGAGTTTTATCATCATTGAGTAATGTAGATAAAACGATTCGATTATGCGAAGAATTTAAATGAGACTATCGTAAAAGAGTGAGATGAGTAAAATATATTCGTCTTAACCGATGACGTAGTTATGATTGATTTCCGGGATTTAAGGGATTTAAAGAGAATCTTACGTAATAAGATTTGGTTCTTTGGTGATTAAGGAAATCAGGATCTTCTTTGATTATATGCAATAATCTGTTTCGATTGCTCTGTCAGATATTTCACTATAAATTTACCCCTTCGTTTCCTTGTTTTCCACGACTCACACCTTCTATTCTTTCTCCCTTGATTCTTACTTTAAAGCATTCATCAATATGCTCCATCCAGTCCTGATTCTTGATATACTCCTAACTTTTATATATGTCATTCTTCTTTTTCATCTACCACTAGAAGAATCTATTTACTTCTACTATACTCTTGTGTTTATAGTGTTTCTAATTCTCCCGTGTCTCTATATTGCTATCTGTATCGATATACACGATTTGTAATTTCGGGGTTATTATCGGAGTTTATATTCTTCATTATTTTTCGGAGCTTCATGCTTTCGTTTTCTCTTCCCGACTTCGAGTCAAGCGAGTAATGGTCCGGAATTCGTAGATATGAAATTCAGAAAGAACATAGCTAATGCTCTAAGAAGAAAATGGTAATAGAACGATTTTGATTTGTTAAATTACCAGAATACCCTGGAGAAGACCGAGTCATCCAGAAAAATATTCTCTTGATATGTTTAGAGATTAGATAGAATGTAAGAGTCGTGTAAATGGCACATGATGACGGTACTGTGAATCATCATGCTTCATTAGAAACTCAGCATGACTTACTGTAATATAATGACGTTGATCAAGTGTCATTATATTATACTAATCCATGCTTCAGTTCCCAACACTACTTCAAAACATTCATATTTTAAACTCGAAGGTTTCAGAATTTAGAAACTAACACAGTTTGTTTTATGTTGCAGATATTACGGAGAGATAAATGATCTCAGATAAGAATAGTTGTGAAAATATCGCCAGAAATATGGAGGATATTTATAATAGAACATACGAGAATATCTTAGAATTTCTAATATCAATGGATGATGAAGAAGATTTGTCTGTGAAGGTTTAGAATGAGAAATAAGATGTTTGCTAACGATTTCAGCAGACACATAATCATTTGGATTCTTTGAAGGCAAACTTATTCTTTGTGATTTGTCCACGGCTTTCTACATAGTTTCGCATAATCCGCTTTTTGGTACTAAATTTTCTATCGAGCGTTCCTAACACTCCTTTCTTTATCATCAAACTTTTGGCCATTAAGATCATCTACAACATGCTGCTTCATCAGCATTTTCAAAGTTAACTGATCTGGGTCATCGGTTATCAAACCGAGGTAGTTTCAGGAGAATTGTGTTTTTAGAATGATTAATCGCTGATGGTAATATTGTGGAATATAAAAGGTTCCCCAGTAACAATAAAGAGTACGCATATATATCGCGGTTATAATAAAGTTGTTTCGGATGAAAAGTCGGAGTTGACTTGCTGGAGCTGTGACAAAATTAGCTACTTTGGAAAGGGATTGCAAAATGATCTTCGGTAATAACAATGTCAAAGGAACTAGAACAGATACGTGTCAAACGTTTACTAAGTTTCCGAGGGTTTTTCTGGTGCATAACTATACGCATCAATCTTTTCTTCCTTAGATGAAGTGCGGTTGGTTTATCCTCTCGATTGAGGTGTTTTTAAGAATCATGATAGATTTGAACGCTGATTGTAATCATCGAGATACAATGAGGTTTAAGATGAAATCAAGTGGCAATCTTGAAGAAATGTTTAGTTTCATATGTTATAATCAATATTTTAATTCATTTTAGTTGTTCAATGTCATTAGTCCACAGTCGATAGTCCACAGTAACAGTCCAATAATTCATATATAGTTTAATATATAATATACGAATTAATTAATACGTGTCGTGACCCGTATACGTCTCAGACTCGATCACAACTCAAACTATATATATTATTGTAGAATCAACCTCAACCCTGTATAGAGAACTCGATCATTACTGCATATAGAGTGTCTATAGTGATTCCAAATAATATATATAGATGCGTCGATATGATATGTCAAAACATTGTATACGTGTCCCGATATTTAAAGTGCGTAAAATAATTACAGAAATTAAATGACGATAAATAAAAGTGCGATAATTAAATTGCGATAAATAAACTGCGATAAATAAAATGTAATCAGTGAGCTAGGAACAGTTAGCGTGGATTCTTAACAAAATTTTTCATAGTTAATTTGTTTGTTTCTAACAGATTTTATTTTGTCATATGTTTTCTTCATATGCCACTTGTTGGATTCTGGGAAGTTAAAATCCAAATATGAAATTGAATGAAAATGGTTATTCTGCGGTGAACGGATACGTATATCGATGTTTGTAAGTAGGATAGTAAATGACTGTTGAATCAGCTTCGACGAATGTACAATGTAACTTATTAAGATGAAATCTAATTATTCCTCGGGTATTACCTACCGTTAAAAAAAATTTTCACCATTAATATTTTGTACAAAAGAACTTTTAATTACAATCTTTATGAAAACATATATACATATATATTTTCTTCAGATGAAATCATGAATTTAATGAGTTAATATGATATTAATCTCATTTGCTTTTCGGTTTGAGCTAGAATAAGAAATCTCTAAAACTTTTTAAAACTACATATTCTTCGCATAATATCAATGAAGTTATGGATCAATACTTCATCGTTCATTATTGTTGGTACTCCTTGGTATCTATGGTGCGTATGATGTTGATATTTGTGGGACAGATTATGATGTCGAGACGTGTGATGCGGATGTTGTTTGTTAGTGGTGATGATGGTATTGTTGATGTTATTGATGGTAGCGCTGATTATGCTGCTGGTGCTGCTGCTGGTGTTTGCAACCTTTGCACCATGTTCTCCAAAGCCGTCACGCAAGCGCGAAGTTCGTTAACTTCTGCTAGTACACCGGGATGATTGGCGGTTGGAGCGAGCGAATGAACAAGATTTGTAATATGGGATAGTATATAATCGTGATGAGATACTCAAGAAATGAGAGAGAAAATGGTGTTTCGAATAGGTTCGCCGGTAAGTGCTTCAGGTTCATCGCCAAGAGGGCAATTTGGTGGATGGAATGGATCACCTTCTTCTTGTCTCCAGTGATTTAGTATATTACGAACCCATCCCCAATTCATCCAGAATAGATAATGAGAAATTGGTTAATCCATTCCGGTGACGCTGCTTTCGGAGCCCGAATGGAAATCCATATCGACATAACTGTCGGAATCTGAAGAATTCGAACTAGATGCGGAATCCATCTTGTATAATGGGGAAAATGAATTTTTGGTATGGAATAGATTATAGGAGTTAGATTTGGTACTCTTCAATACATAATTTACATATGTATATATAATACCAAAATCCCGTAAATTACGGAGAATCTTTGAAAAGATATCAGTCAAAGTTCGCAATAACAGATATGCTAAGATAAGAATTCGTCTATACACTATCAATGCAGTAAATGCAGTAAAACGTGTCTAGACTTATGAATGATAAGCAGGTAATTTCTTAAGGATGATAAGCAGATGATTTTCGACTAGAAATGATAAGCAAAACTTTTGACATGTAGACACGGTCGAAGTCCAGACTCATTAATGCATCCTAACAACTACTAGTTAGACACACTAATCCAAGACCTGGTTCGCTACGACCGCCGCTCTGATACCAACTGAAAAGAACCTGTCCTAATCCACCTGGACGAAGTCATCAACATTTGGTCCCATTGCGATGATCGGCTCCAAGTAATGTCCTTATATTGAGCAAATACACAGCGGAAGACTTAATTCGTACTTGAGAATAAACATGCTTTAAAGTGTCAACCAAAAGGTTGGTGAGTTCATAGGTTTATCATAACAATCATTTCAATATGTTAATAGACCACAAGATTTCATAATCATAAACATAATACACTCGCAAGTGTATGTAAAGCATTCTAAGTGGTTGAGCACTTGGTAACCATACTTAACATTTAATCAACGTCGCATATGTAGTGACCCGAACTTTTCCATGTTTATATATATTAATTGAGATTGATATTTACATGATTAAATGTTTCCAACATGTTAAGCAATCAAACTTGTTAAGACTTGATTAATTGAAATATGTTTCATATAGACAATTGACTACCCAAGTTGACCGGTGATTCACGAACGTTAAAACTTGTAAAAACTATATGATGACATATATATATGGATATATATATAGTTAACATGATACTATGATAAGTAAACATATCATTAAGTATATTAACAATGAACTACATATGTAAAAACAAGACTACTAACTTAATGATTTTTAAACGAGACATATATGTAACGATTATCGTTGTAAAGACATTTAATGTATATATATCATATTAAGAGATATTCATACATGATAATATCATGATAATATAATAATTTAAAATCTCATTTGATATTATAAACATTGGGTTAACAACATTTAACAAGATCGTTAACCTAAAGGTTTCAAAACAACACTTACATGTAACGATGACTTAACGACTCAGTTAAAATGTATATACATGTAGTGTTTTAATATGTATTTATACACTTTTGAAAGACTTCAATACACTTATCAAAATACTTCTACTTAACAAAAATGCTTACAATTACATCCTCGTTCAGTTTCATCAACAATTCTACTCGTATGCACCCGTATTCGTACTCGTACAATACACAGCTTTTAGATGTATGTACTATTGGTATATACACTCCAATGATCAGCTCTTAGCAGCCCATGTGAGTCACCTAACACATGTGGGAACCATCATTTGGCAACTAGCATGAAATATCTCATAAAATTACAAAAATATGAGTAATCATTCATGACTTATTTACATGAAAACAAAATTACATATCCTTTATATCTAATCCATACACCAACGACCAAAAACACCTAAAAACACTTTCATTCTTCAATTTTCTTCATCTAATTGATCTCTCTCAAGTTCTATCTTCAAGTTCTAAGTGTTCTTCATAAATTCCAAAAGTTCTAGTTTCATAAAATCAAGAATACTTTCAAGTTTGCTAGCTCACTTCCAATCTTGTAAGGTGATCATCCAACCTCAAGAAATCTTTATTTCTTACAGTAGGTTATCATTCTAATACAAGGTAATAATCATATTCAAACTTTGGTTCAATTTCTATAACTATAACAATCTTATTTCAAGTGATGATCTTACTTGAACTTGTTTTCGTGTCATGATTTTGCTTCAAGAACTTCGAGCCATCCAAGGATCCATTGAAGCTAGATCCATTTTTCTCTTTTCCAATAGGTTTATCCAAGGAACTTAAGGTAGTAATGATGTTCATAACATCATTCGATTCATACATATAAAGCTATCTTATTCGAAGGTTTAAACTTGTAATCACTAGAACATAGTTTAGTTAATTCTAAACTTGTTCGCAAACAAAAGTTAATCCTTCTAACTTGACTTTTAAAATCAACTAAACACATGTTCTATATCTATATGATATGCTAACTTAATGATTTAAAACCTGGAAACACGAAAAACACCGTAAAACCGGATTTACGCCGTCGTAGTAACACCGCGGGCTGTTTTGGGTTAGTTAATTAAAAACTATGATAAACTTTGATTTTAAAGTTGTTATTCTGAGAAAATGATTTTTATTATGAACATGAAACTATATCCAAAAATTATGATTAAACTCAAAGTGGAAGTATGTTTTCTAAAATGGTCATCTAGACGTCGTTCTTTCGACTGAAATGACTACCTTTACAAAAACGACTTGTAACTTATTTTTCCGACTATAAACCTATACTTTTCTGTTTAGATTCATAAAATAGAGTTCAATATGAAACCATAGCAATTTGATTCACTCAAAACGGATTTAAAATGAAGAAGTTATGGGTAAAACAAGATTGGATAATTTTTCTCATTTTAGCTACGTGAAAATTGGTAACAAATCTATTCCAACCATAACTTAATCAACTTGTATTGTATATTATGTAATCTTGAGATACCATAGACACGTATACAATATTTCGACCTATCATGTCGACACATCTATATATATTTCGGAACAACCATAGACACTCTATATGTGAATGTTGGAGTTAGCTATACAGGGTTGAGGTTGATTCCAAAATATATATAGTTTGAGTTGTGATCAATACTGAGATACGTATACAATGGGTCGTGGATTGATTCAAGATAATATTTATCGATTTATTTCTGTACATCTAACTGTGGACAACTAGTTGTAGGTTACTAACGAGGACATCTGACTTAATAAACTTAAAACATCAAAATATATTAAAAGTGTTGTAAATATATTTTGAACATACTTTGATATATATGTATATATTGTTATAGGTTCGTGAATCAACCAGTGGCCAAGTCTTACTTCCCGACGAAGTAAAAATCTGTGAAAGTGAGTTATAGTCCCACTTTTAAAATCTAATATTTTTGGGATGAGAATACATGCAGGTTTTATAAATGATTTACAAAATAGACACAAGTACGTGAAACTACATTCTATGGTTGAATTATCGAAATCGAATATGCCCCTTTTTATTAAGTCTGGTAATCTAAGAATTAGGGAACAGACACCCTAATTGACGCGAATCCTAAAGATAGATCTATTGGGCCTAACAAACCCCATCCAAAGTACCGGATGCTTTAGTACTTCGAAATTTATATCATATCCGAAGGGTGTCCCGGAATGATGGGGATATTCTTATATATGCATCTTGTTATTGTCGGTTACCAGGTGTTCACCATATGAATGAATTTTATCTCTATGTATGGGATGTGTATTGAAATATGAAATCTTGTGGTCTATTGTTACGATTTGATATATATAGGTTAAACCTATAACTCACCAACATTTTTGTTGACGTTTAAAGCATGTTTATTCTCAGGTGAATATTAAGAGCTTCCGCTGTTGCATACTAAAATAAGGACAAGATTTGGAGTCCATGTTTGTATGATATTGTGTAAAAACTGCATTCAAGAAACTGATTTCGATGTAACATATTTGTATTGTAAACCATTATGTAATGGTCGTGTGTAAACAGGATATTTTAGATTATCATTATTTGATAATCTACGTAAAGCTTTTTAAACCTTTATTTATGAAATAAAGGTTATGGTTTGTTTTAAAAATGAATGCAGTCTTTGAAAAACGTCTCATATAGAGGTCAAAACCTCGCAACGAAATCAATTAATATGGAACGTTTTTAATCAATAAGAACGGGACATTTCAGTTGGTATCCGAGCGTTGGTCTTAGAGAACCAGAATTTTTCATTAGTGTGTCTTATCGAGTTTGTTAGGATGCATTAGTGAGTCTGGACTTCGACCGTGTTTACTTGAAAAATGATTGCTTAACAAATTTTGTTGGAAACTATATATTTTTAACATGTGAATATTATGTGATATATTAATCTCTTAACGCGTTTGATATTATGTGATAGATGTCTACCTCTAGAACAAGTCCCATTGACTCACCTAATAATAATGAAGAGTCAAATGTAAATTGGAATGATTCGTGGACTGATTCACAAGTTCCCGAAGAGGAACCGGAAGAAGAGTCGGAACCGGAAGAAGAATCGGAACCGGAAGAAGAGTCGGAACCGGAAGAAGAATCGGAACCGGAAGAAGAATCGGAACCGGATGAAGAAATAGAACCGGTGGGGGAAATAATAAAACGGTTAAGTAAAAGAAAATCCTCAACCAACCGACCAAGGTTAATTATGGTCAATGGTGTTTCCGCCAAGGAAGCAAAATATTGGGAGGATTACCAATTCTCCGATGAATCGGATTCCGACGAGAATTCCGATGATGTTATAGAAATTACCCCAACTGAATTTAAAAAGGCAAAAGAAAATAATAAGGGAAAGGGCATAAAAATAGAGAAATCTAATTCCAACCCCGATGAACTTTATATGTATCGTCAACGCCCGAAGTCCTTAAGTTGTAACAATGACCCGGGAACCTCTAAACCACCAGGTTTTTCTAAACCAATGTGGACAACGACGGCTCGTATTAGGGGAACATCATATATCCCTAGAAACTTGGCAAAACGAACCAAAACCGAAGAAGAAGAAACGAGCGAGTCGGAATAAGATAGTTGTATTCGTGTGGTGTAATATATGGAATATAGTGTTCTTATGCTTTATGATATATGTAAAAATTGCTTGTATTAATAAGTATTTTTTTATGAATCTAACTCTTGTCTATTTTACAGTTTAAAAACACAAAATGGATAGACAACCCAATATTTTAAGAGACCTACCCGGAGACATGATTGATGAAATCTTGTCTAGAGTCGGCCAGAATTCCTCGGCACAACTATTTAAGGCGAGATCAGTTTGTAAGACATTCGAAGAACGTTCCAAGAATGTCTTGGTTTATAAGAGACTTTCATTTGAAAGATGGGGGATATCACATTGGGAAACCCATAAGTTACGATGTGTTTACTTTGACGCATATATTGCGGGGAACCCAAATGCTATTTTACGCAACGGGTTAAGAAATTATTTTGACTCAATATATCCGAATATTGGACTTCGTGATTTAGAAAAAGCGGCTAACATGCAACATAAAGAAGCATGTTATGCTTACGGATTAGTAATGTTCGCTTCTCACCAAAGTGAGAACAAGAACATCGGGCTACAACTATTAAACAAAACGTTTCCACAAGTGACGGAGTCGGTAATTGGGGTAAGAAATGAGGTTTTTAGATTATTACGGGACTGTTGGACATTACGTAACCCTCGTCCCTTTGACGACGTTACAACACGCTGTCTTATCAACGGCCATAACGGTTATGTTGCACAAGACCAAGGATGGGAAGTAGTCCTAGTAAAACCAGAATGCATGACTTGTTTCTGGACGTATGAATTACGTGTCTTTATTGCCTTTGCTGAACGACTTGTGTACTAGCTAGAATTATCTTCACAACTATCTTGTATTAAAGTTATTGTGTGCTATATTTCATGCTTTATGTAAAATAAGCGGTATTGTAAGTTTGTAAAATATTGTATAAAAGTTTGAACGCGAAATATTATTATAATCAGTTTTTCATATAGAATTGTAGTAGTTGAATTGTATATTAGCTACTAAGTATGAACTTAACGGGTAGGTACTACCCGAATTTAAACTTATAAAACGCTAATATGAAGAAAAAGCTTTTATAAATGAGTTCATATTATGCTACGAAATACTATTAACTACTCTTAATATTCTGTATGATTAACTTGTTCCATTTAACTATTTTGAAGGAAATGGCACCGACTACTCGACACACCGTGAATATGAATGAAGAGGAATTCCGTACTTTTCTAGCTTCAAACATAGCCGCAGTACAGGCTGCGCTACATACCAACAATAACCTTGGATCTAGTAGTACAGGAAATCGTGTAGGATGCACCTACAAAGAATTCACTGCCTGCAAACCTTTGGAATTTGATGGAACCGAAGGACCGATCGGATTGAAACGGTGGACCGAGAAGGTCGAATCGGTGTTTGCCATAAGTAAGTGTACTGAAGAGGACAAAGTAAAGTACGCTACACGTACCTTCACAGGTTCTGCGTTAACATGGTGGAATACCTATCTAGAGCAAGTGGGACAAGACGATGCGTACGCACTACCGTGGTCAGCATTCAAGCACTTGATGAACGAGAAGTACCGTCCCAGAACCGAGGTCAATAAGCTCAAGACAGAACTTAGAGGGTTACGAACCCAAGGATTTGATATTACCACGTACGAAAGACGATTCACAGAATTGTGCCTATTGTGTCCGGGAGCATTCGAAGATGAGGAAGAGAAGATCGACGCGTTTGTGAAAGGATTACCGGAAAGAATCCAAGAAGATATAAGTTCACACGAGCCCGCCTCCATACAACAGGCATGTAGAATGGCTCACAAACTCGTGAACCAAATTGAAGAGAGAATTAAAGAACAGACTGCTGAAGAGGCCAACATCAATCGCAACATCAATCGCAACTACAACAAACGGCCCAACAACAACAACAATAGCAACTACAACAATCATCCCAACAACAATAATAACCGCAACAACAACAACAATCAGAAGCAGCTATGCCAAAGGTGTGAAAAGAATCACTCGGGGTTTTGCACCAAATTTTGCAACAAGTGTAAAAGAAATGGTCATAGCGCGGCGAAGTGTGAGGTCTACGGACCAGGGGTTAATAGAACGAAAGGAACAAATGGTGTCGGAACGAGTAATGGCGGAGCAAGTAGTGTCGGAGCAAGTTATGCCAATGTAGTTTGTTATAAATGTGGAAAACCGGGCCACATTATTAGAAATTGCCCGAACCAGGAGAACACGAATGGACAAGGCCGTGGAAGAGTTTTCAATATTAATGCGGCAGAGGCACAGGAAGACCCGGAGCTTGTTACGGGTACGTTTCTTATTGACAATAAATCTGCTTACGTTTTATTTGATTCGGGTGCGGATAGAAGCTATATGAGTAGAGATTTTTGTGCTAAATTAAGTTGTCCATTGACGCCTTTGGATAGTAAATTTTTACTCGAATTAGCAAATGGTAAATTAATTTCAGCAGATAATATATGTCGGAATCGAGAAATTAAACTGGTTAGCGAAACATTTAAGATTGATTTGATACCAGTAGAGTTAGGGAGTTTTGATGTGATAATCGGTATGGACTGGTTGAAAGAAGTGAAAGCGGAGATCGTTTGTTACAAAAATGCAATTCGCATTATACGAGAAAAAGGAAAACCCTTAATGGTGTATGGAAAAAAGGGCAACACGAAGCTACATCTTATTAGTAATTTGAAGGCACAAAAACTAATAAGAAAAGGTTGCTATGCTGTTCTAGCACACGTCGAGAAAGTACAAACTGAAGAAAAGAGCATCAATGATGTTCCCGTCGCAAAAGAATTTCCTGATGTATTTCCGAAAGAATTACCGGGATTACCCCCACATCGATCCGTTGAATTTCAAATAGATCTTGTACCAGGAGCTGCACCAATAGCTCGTGCTCCTTACAGACTCGCACCCAGCGAGATGAAAGAACTACAAAGCCAATTACAAGAACTTTTAGAGCGTGGTTTCATTCGACCAAGCACATCACCGTGGGGAGCTCCTGTTTTGTTTGTCAAGAAGAAAGATGGTACATTCAGGTTGTGTATCGACTACCGAGAGTTGAACAAACTTACCATCAAGAACCGCTACCCACTACCGAGAATCGATGACTTATTTGATCAACTACAAGGCTCGTCTGTTTATTCAAAGATTGACTTACGTTCCGGGTATCATCAAATGCGGGTGAAAGAAGATGATATTCCAAAGACTGCTTTCAGAACACGTTACGGTCATTACAAGTTTATGGTCATGCCGTTTGGTTTAACTAATGCACCAGCTGTATTCATGGACCTTATGAACCGATTGTGTGGACCATACCTTGACAAGTTTGTCATTGTTTTCATTGATGACATACTTATTTACTCAAAGAATGACCAAGAACACGGTGAACATTTGAGAAAGGTGTTAGAAGTATTGAGGAAGGAAGAATTGTACGCTAAGTTTTCAAAGTGTGCATTTTGGTTGGAAGAAGTTCAATTCCTCGGTCACATAGTGAACAAAGAAGGTATTAAGGTGGATCCGGAAAAGATAGAAACTGTTGAAAAGTGGGAAACCCCGAAAACTCCGAAACACATACGCCAGTTTTTAGGACTAGCTGGTTACTACAGAAGGTTCATCCAAGACTTTTCCAGAATAGCAAAACCCTTGACTGCATTAACGCATAAAGGGAAGAAATTTGAATGGAAAGATGAACAAGAGAAAGCGTTTCAGTTATTGAAGAAAAAGATAACTACGGCACCTATATTGTCATTGCCTGAAGGGAATGATGATTTTGTGATTTATTGTGATGCATCAAAGCAAGGTCTCGGTTGTGTATTAATGCAACGAACGAAGGTGATTGCTTATGCGTCTAGACAATTGAAGATTCACGAACAAAATTATACGACGCATGATTTGGAATTAGGCGCGGTTGTTTTTGCATTAAAGACTTGGAGGCACTACTTATATTGGGTCAAAAGTATTATATATACCGACCACAAAAGTCTTCAACACATATTTTATCAGAAACAACTAAATATGAGGCAGCGTAGGTGGATTGAATTATTGAATGATTACGACTTTGAGATTTGTTACCACCCGGGGAAGGCAAATGTGGTAGCCGATGCCTTGAGCAGGAAGGACAGAGAACCCATTCGAGTAAAATCTATGAATATAATGATTCATAATAACATTACTACTCAAATAAAGGAGGCGCAACAAGGAGTTTTAAAAGAGGGAAATTTAAAGGATGAAATACCCAAAGGATCGGAGAAGCATCTTAATATTCGGGAAGACGGAACCCGGTATAGGGCTGAAAGGATTTGGGTACCAAAATTTGGAGATATGAGAGAGATGGTACTTAGAGAAGCTCATAAAACCAGATACTCAATACATCCTGGAACGGGGAAGATGTACAAGGATCTCAAGAAACATTTTTGGTGGCCGGGTATGAAAGCCGATGTTGCTAAATACGTAGGAGAATGTTTGACGTGTTCTAAGGTCAAAGCTGAGCATCAGAAACCATCAGGTCTACTTCAACAACCCGAAATCCCGGAATGGAAATGGGAAAACATTACCATGGATTTCATCACTAAATTGCCAAGGACTGCAAGTGGTTTTGATACTATTTGGGTAATAGTTGACCGTCTCACCAAATCAGCACACTTCTTGCCAATAAGAGAAGATGACAAGATGGAGAAGTTAGCACGACTGTATTTGAAGGAAGTCATCTCCAGACATGGAATACCAATCTCTATTATCTCTGATAGGGATGGCAGATTTATTTCAAGATTCTGGCAGACATTACAGCAAGCATTAGGAACTCGTCTAGACATGAGTACTGCCTATCATCCACAAACTGATGGGCAGAGCGAAAGTACGATACAAACGCTTGAAGACATGCTACGAGCATGTGTTATTGATTTCGGAAACAGTTGGGATCGACATCTACCGTTAGCAGAATTTTCCTACAACAACAGCTACCATTCAAGCATTGAGATGGCGCCGTTTGAAGCACTTTATGGTAGAAAGTGCAGGTCTCCGATTTGTTGGAGTGAAGTGGGGGATAGACAGATTACGGGTCCGGAGATTATACAAGAAACTACCGAGAAGATCATCCAAATTCAACAACGGTTGAAAACCGCCCAAAGTCGACAAAAGAGGTACGCTGACATTAAAAGAAAAGATATAGAATTTGAAATTGGAGAGATGGTCATGCTTAAAGTTGCACCTTGGAAAGGCGTTGTTCGATTTGGTAAACGAGGGAAATTAAATCCAAGGTATATTGGACCATTCAAGATTATTGATCGTATCGGACCAGTAGCTTACCGACTAGAGTTACCTCAACAACTCGCGGCTGTACATAACACTTTCCACGTCTTGAATTTAAAGAAATGTTTTGCTAAAGAAGATCTCACTATTCCATTAGATGAAATCCAAATCAACGAAAAACTTCAATTCATCGAGGAACCCGTCGAAATAATGGATCGTGAGGTTAAAAGACTTAAGCAAAACAAGATACCAATTGTTAAGGTTCGATGGAATGCTCGTAGAGGACATGAGTTCACCTGGGAGCGTGAAGATCAGATGAAGAAGAAATACCCGCATCTATTTCCAGAAGATTCGTCAACACCTTCAACAGCTTAAAATTTTGGGACGAAATTTATTTAACGGGTAGGTACTGTAGTGACCCGAACTTTTCCATGTTTATATATATTAATTGAGATTGATATTTACATGATTAAATGTTTCCAACATGTTAAGCAATCAAACTTGTTAAGACTTGATTAATTGAAATATGTTTCATATAGACAATTGACCACCCAAGTTGACCGGTGATTCACGAACGTTAAAACTTGTAAAAACTATATGATGACATATATATATGGATATATATATATATAGTTAACATGATACTATGATAAGTAAACATATCATTAAGTATATTAACAATGAACTACATATGTAAAAACAACACTACTAACTTAATGATTTTTAAACGAGACATATATGTAACGATTATCGTTGTAAAGACATTTAATGTATATATATCATATTAAGAGATATTCATACATGATAATATCATGATAATATAATAATTTAAAATCTCATTTGATATTATAAACATTGGGTTAACAACATTTAACAAGATCGTTAACCTAAAGGTTTCAAAACAACACTTACATGTAACGATGACTTAACGACTCAGTTAAAATGTATATACATGTAGTGTTTTAATATGTATTTATACACTTTTGAAAGACTTCAATACACTTATCAAAATACTTCTACTTAACAAAAATGCTTACAATTACATCCTCGTTCAGTTTCATCAACAATTCTACTCGTATGCACCCGTATTCGTACTCGTACAATACACAGCTTTTAGATGTATGTACTATTGGTATATACACTCCAATGATCAGCTCTTAGCAGCCCATTTGAGTCACCTAACACATGTGGGAACCATCATTTGGCAACTAGCATGAAATATCTCATAAAATTACAAAAATATGAGTAATCATTCATGACTTATTTACATGAAAACAAAATTACATATCCTTTATATCTAATCCATACACCAACGACCAAAAACACCTAAAAACACTTTCATTCTTCAATTTTCTTCATCTAATTGATCTCTCTCAAGTTCTATCTTCAAGTTCTAAGTGTTCTTCATAAATTCCAAAAGTTCTAGTTTCATAAAATCAAGAATACTTTCAAGTTTGCTAGCTCACTTCCAATCTTGTAAGGTGATCATCCAACCTCAAGAAATCTTTGTTTCTTACAGTAGGTTATCATTCTAATACAAGGTAATAATCATATTCAAACTTTGGTTCAATTTCTATAACTATAACAATCTTATTTCAAGTGATGATCTTACTTGAACTTGTTTTCGTGTCATGATTTTGCTTCAAGAACTTCGAGCCATCCAAGGATCCATTGAAGCTAGATCCATTTTTCTCTTTTCCAGTAGGTTTATCCAAGGAACTTAAGGTAGTAATGATGTTCATAACATCATTCGATTCATACATATAAAGCTATCTTATTCGAAGGTTTAAACTTGTAATCACTAGAACATAGTTTAGTTAATTCTAAACTTGTTCGCAAACAAAAGTTAATCCTTCTAACTTGACTTTTAAAATCAACTAAACACATGTTCTATATCTATATGATATGCTAACTTAATGATTTAAAACCTGGAAACACGAAAAACACCGTAAAACCGGATTTACGCCGTCGTAGTAACACCGCGGGCTGTTTTGGGTTAGTTAATTAAAAACTATGATAAACTTTGATTTTAAAGTTGTTATTCTGAGAAAATGATTTTTATTATGAACATGAAACTATATCCAAAAATTATGATTAAACTCAAAGTGGAAGTATGTTTTCTAAAATGGTCATCTAGACGTCGTTCTTTCGACTGAAATGACTACCTTTACAAAAACGACTTGTAACTTATTTTTCCGACTATAAACCTATACTTTTCTGTTTAGATTCATAAAATAGAGTTCAATATGAAACCATAGCAATTTGATTCACTCAAAACGGATTTAAAATGAAGAAGTTATGGGTAAAACAAGATTGGATAATTTTTCTCATTTTAGCTACGTGAAAATTGGTAACAAATCTATTCCAACCATAACTTAATCAACTTGTATTGTATATTATGTAATCTTGAGATACCATAGACACGTATACAATATTTCGACCTATCATGTCGACACATCTATATATATTTCGGAACAACCATAGACACTCTATATGTGAATGTTGGAGTTAGCTATACAGGGTTGAGGTTGATTCCAAAATATATATAGTTTGAGTTGTGATCAATACTGAGATACGTATACACTGGGTCGTGGATTGATTCAAGATAATATTTATCGATTTATTTCTGTACATCTAACTGTGGACAACTAGTTGTAGGTTACTAACGAGGACAGCTGACTTAATAAACTTAAAACATCAAAATATATTAAAAGTGTTGTAAATATATTTTGAACATACTTTGATATATATGTATATATTGTTATAGGTTCGTGAATCAACCAGTGGCCAAGTCTTACTTCCCGACGAAGTAAAAAATCTGTGAAAGTGAGTTATAGTCCCACTTTTAAAATCTAATATTTTTGGGATGAGAATACATGCAGGTTTTATAAATGATTTACAAAATAGACACAAGTACGTGAAACTACATTCTATGGTTGAATTATCGAAATCGAATATGCCCCTTTTTATTAAGTCTGGTAATCTAAGAATTAGGGAACAGACACCCTAATTGACGCGAATCCTAAAGATAGATCTATTGGGCCTAACAAACCCCATCCAAAGTACCGGATGCTTTAGTACTTCGAAATTTATATCATATCCGAAGGGTGTCCCGGAATGATGGGGATATTCTTATATATGCATCTTGTTAATGTCGGTTACCAGGTGTTCACCATATGAATGATTTTTATCTCTATATATGGGATGTGTATTGAAATATGAAATCTTGTGGTCTATTGTTACGATTTGATATATATAGGTTAAACCTATAACTCACCAACATTTTTGTTGACGTTTAAAGCATGTTTATTCTCAGGTTAATATTAAGAGCTTCCGCTGTTGCATACTAAAATAAGGACAAGATTTGGAGTCCATGTTTGTATGATATTGTGTAAAAACTGCATTCAAGAAACTGATTTCGATGTAACATATTTGTATTGTAAACCATTATGTAATGGTCGTGTGTAAACAGAATATTTTAGATTATCATTATTTGATAATCTACGTAAAGCTTTTTAAACCTTTATTTATGAAATAAAGGTTATGGTTTGTTTTAAAAATGAATGCAGTCTTTGAAAAACGTCTCATATAGAGGTCAAAACCTCGCAACGAAATCAATTAATACGGAACGTTTTTAATCAATAAGAACGGGACATTTCAGCATATTCCCTTTATTATGAAATCTCACTACACCGTACCAAGTGTAGTCACCAAGACGAAGTACTGTGCAATCGTTGAATACTGGTCATCCAGTCCGGTTGGGGTTGTCAGGCCCGATAGATCTATCAACAGGATTCGCGTTTACAATACCCATGTAAATAGTAGTTACCAAGCTACAGGGAAATATGCCAGTGGTACAACTCAACGTAGAATATATTTTTAAGTACTTGTGTCTATTTTGTAAACATTTATAAAAGCAGCGCATGTATTCTCAGCTCAAAAATATATATTGCAAAAGCAATTAAAAAGGGAGCAAATGAAACTCACTTTTTCCTTCAAGGTATTTAATTCGACTTGGTCTCCGATAGATATCACGAACCTAACCATATATATAATATATCAACATATTTTATTTTTAAGTAATCGTTTTATATATATATATATATATATATATATATATATATATATATATATATATATATATATACACACTTTTAATACTTTTAATATTTTCTTAGTCCGTGGTTAGCAGTCCGATGTTAGTGGTCCACAATTAGTTGCTTAAATAAAATAAATAAAGACCCCATCGTATTCGTATTGATCAGAATTAATCTCGACCCATGGTACCATGTTGTCAAATGACGTGTTGCGTACATAAAGTACTGTGTTGTCAAATGACGTGTTGCGTACAATCATGAGGTCTTATGATTAATCTTCTCGTGTTGTTTACGGGTGGTCCTGAAATATATAAAATCAAATCATAAGTAATTATATATAAAATATCATATTAATTAGAAAAGATATGATTAATTTACTTTTTCTCCAAATATTTTCGTAGCTAAACTAGCTTTGGATACCCAATCTTGTTTTAGTCGTAGTTTCTTCATTACAACTTCGTTTTTGTTGGTTCTATTTGCCACTTCCTTGGATCGAGTCAAATTTTTAGAATATGAACTGAAAATACCTTAGTTTGTATTCGAAATTATAGGTTATAGGTCAAACTTTGATGAAACTTATGAAAGTATTTTCCATCATAAAAACAACATTTAATGATCATTTTTCTAAAAATACTTACACTTTGAGTTAAACCATGAAATTTTTATGTGTTAACATATTCATAAGAAATATCATTTTTCCAGAACATGAACTTCCAATTCAAAGTTCAAGATGTTTTTTAATTATCAAACCCAAAACAGCCCCCGGTTGCACTCCGACGACGTAGATTCAGTTTTTAAGATGTTCTTTGTAAAACCAAGTTATATCTTGTTAGGTTAGCATATCATTATGATATATTACAGGTCTTGAAGTGTTTTAAAAGTCAAGTTAGAAGGATCTATTTAGTTTGCGAACAAGTTTGAAATCATTCAAACTATGTTCTTGTTGTTAAAATTTTATACCACAAAATAAGATAGCTATATGAATATGAATTAAATAAGATTATGAACAAGGTTACTACCTCAAGTTACTTGGATAAAGTTACTACAAAAGATAAGAAATAATCTTGGAATCAAAGAGTGGTGGAGTTAGATCAAAAGGTTGGAAGTAAACTTCTTCAAATGGGTGGTTATTTTGATATGTTCTTGAAAGAGTTTTCTTATGGTGTTTAAGGCTTGTAATTGAAGCTAAATGATGGGGAAAATGCTTGGAGATGATCAAGTATGAAGTTAGGAGTATTTTGAGAGAGAAATGAGGGTGTAGGTATGAGAAAATGGAGTGAAGAAATGGTGTTCATTTATAAAAACGTTTTTAGTTTATAAAGAAAGAAAAGGATTCCTAATTTTGTTTTCTTACTAATAATTCATAATACTTGACAAATCCTAGTTACCTCATATCTAGGGCAGTAATAATGTTGATTAGAATGTTGATTTTATGTGTATATACCAATAGTAAATATGTATAGAAGCTGGGTATGATACGGGTACATATACCCTAGATATACGTATAGAAATCTTGAGGAAACGGAACGAGAATTCAAATATAGCTATCTTTTGTGAATATACTTATATTGTTTTATGTATTTAAGTCCTTAAAAAGTGATTAAATACATTATATATACGATACATGTATAAGCATTATAGATTATAAGTATATATATCAAAGAATGTTACGTATAGTTATCGTTTTGAAAACTTAAGTTAGTAGTATCAAAATATACTTATAACTCATTGTCATTAGTACACAATGAGATGTTAAACCATCCTTAGATCATGTTAAATATATATATAAATACATATATATACACAAACATATAATTATCGTATGTTATATAGTTCGTGATATCATCGGTCATATTGGACGGTCAAACGTTGTGTAAAACTCTTTTCAAAAACACAAGTCTCAACAATTTGGATTGCTTATCATGTTGGTATGGTTTAATTTATGTAAATATTAATCTCATAAGTATAATTTGGTCAGAAAATTCTGGGTCATTACAGTGTACATATATTTATAACTATGAAATCTTGTGGTCTATATTTATATCGATGCTAAACCTATATATCTCACCAACCTTTGTGTTGACTATTTATGCATGGTTATTCTCAGATCCTTAAGAAAGTCTTCCGCTGTTGCATTATCTGAGCAAGTTGTGAATGGAGTCTCATGCTTTTAATTAAATAAAGTGTTGCATTCAATAAAACCTTTGTCATGTATTATATTTGACTGTTATGTCACGTGTGTAGTATTTGAAAATCGATGTATTATGGGGATTATTCCTTAAATAATCGCCCAATTGTTTAAAACATGCATTATGTATAATAATAGTGTGCTTTTTATGAAACGAATGCAATATTTTCTAAAACGTATCATATAGAGGTCAAATACCTCGCTATGGGACCAATGAATAACGTACCACGTTTATAGTAATATGGACGAGTCGTTTCAGGTGGCATCAGAGCTGGTATAACGCCGTCCATGTGTGGCGGGTTAGTCGTAAAGGAGGTTCTCACAGTGTTACCTGTGACGAAGCATTGGCTCTTACTCCTTGCAATCCCTTACGAGGGTTGGCAGTAGCCGAGAGGCAGTCCCTAAAATCAGTATCTGAGGTACACTCAGTGGTCACCAGGCAGTTAGCTGGGAAGGCACTGGGTGGGACGGTGGTTGTCCCCAACTGTATTTCAGTTGATACCAACTGAAAGGACCCGTTCATATACATTATAAACAATTCACAATAGTTGATTACATCGCGAGGTATTTGACCTCTATATGATACGTTTTACAAACATTGCATTCGTTTTTAAAAGACAAACTTTCTTTACATCAAAAATTGACGGCATGCATACCATTTCATATTATATCCAACTATAATTGACTTAATATTAATCTTGATGAACTCAACGACTCGAATGCAACGTGTTTTAAAGTAGGTCATGAATGACTCCAAGTAATATCCTTAAAATGAGCTAATGCACAGCGGAAGATTTCTTTAATACCTGAGAATCAACATGCTTTAAAGTGTCAACCAAAAGGTTGGTGAGTTCATTAATTTATCATAATCAATCATTTCCGTAATCGTAATAGTAATAGACCACAAGATTTCATATACATAAATGTTTTAATAAAAAATATTCTAAGTGGTTGAGCACTTGGTAACCATACTTAACATTTAATCAATGTCGCATATTCCCTTTATTATGAAATCTCACTACACTGTACCAAGTGTAGTCACTAAAAACGAAGTACTGTGCAACTGTTAAATACTGGTCGTCCAGTCCGGTTGGGGTTGTCAGGCCCGATAGATGTATCAACAGGATTTGCATTTACAATACCGCATGTAAATGGTAGTTACCAAGCTATTAGGGAAAAATATGCAAAGTGGTACAACTCAACGTAGAATATGTTTTTAGTACTTGTGTCCATTTCGTAAAACAGTTATAAAACAGTGCATGTATTCTCAGCCCAAATATATATATAAAAAGGGAGTAATGAAACTCACTTTTGCCTTAAAGGTATTTAACACGACTTGGTCTCCGTTAGATATCACGAACCTAACCATATATATAATATATCAACATATTTTATTTTTAAGTAATCGTTACATATATATATACTTTTAATATTTTCTTAGTCCGTAGTTAGCAGTCCGATGTTAGCGGTCCACAATTAGTTGCTTAAATAAAATAAATAAAGACCCCATCGTATTCGTATTGATCAGAATTAATCTCGACCCATGGTACCATGTTGTCAAATGACGTGTTGCGTACATAAAGTACCGTGTTGTCAAATGACGTGTTGCGTTCAATCATGAGGTCTTATGATTAATCTTCTCGTGTTGTTTACGGGTGGTCCTGAAATATATAAAATCAAATCGTAAGTAATTATATATATAAAATATTATATTAATTAGAAAAGATATGATTAATTTACTTTTTCTCCAAATATTTTCATAACTAAACTAGCTTCGGATACCCAATCTTGTTTTAGTCGTAGTTTCTTCATTACAACTCTGTTTTTGTTGGTTCAACTTGCCACTTCCTTAGATCGAGTCAAATTTTAAGAATATGAACTGAAAATACCTTAGTTTGTATTTGAAATCACATTTTATAGGTCAAACTTTGATGAAACTTATGAAAGTGATCATTTTCCATCATAAAAACAATATTTAATGATCATTTTTCTAAAAATACTTACACTTTGAGTTAAATCATGAAATTTTTATGTGTTAACATATTCATAAGAAATATCATTTTTCCAGAACATGAACTTCCAATTCAAAGTTCAAGATGGTTTTTAATTATCCAACCCAAAATAGCCCCCGGTTGCATTCCGACGATGTAGATTCAGTTTTTAAGATGTTCTTTGTAAAACCAAGTTATATCTTGTTAAGTTGGCATATCATTATGATATATTACAGGTCTTGAAGTGTTTTAAAAGTTAAGTTAGAAGGATCTATTTAGTTTGCAAATATGTTTGAAATCATTCAAACTATGTTCTTGTTGTTAAAATTTTACAACATAAAATAAGATAGCTATATAAATATGAATCGAATAAAATTATGAACAAGGTTACTACCTCAAGTTACTTGGACAAAGTTACTATAAGAGATAAGAAAAAATCTTGGAATCAAAGAGTGGTGGAGTTAGATCAAAAGGTTGGAAGTATACTTCTTCAAATGGGTGGTTATTTTGATATGTTCTTGAAAGAGTTTTCTTATGGTGTTTAAGGCTTGTAATTGAAGCTAAATGATGGGGAAAATGCTTGGAGAAGATCAAGTATGAAGTTAGAAGTATTTTGAGAGAGAAATGAGGGTGTAGGTATGAGAAAATGGAGTGAAGAAATGGTGTTCATTCATAAAAACGTTTGTAGTTTATAAAGAAAGAAAAGGATTCCTAATTTTGTTTTCTTACTAATAATTCATGCTACTTGACCAATCCTAGTTACCTCATATCTAGGGCAGTAATAATGTTGATTAGGATGTTGCTTTGATGTGTATATACCAATAGTAAATATGTATAGAAGCTGGGTATGATACGGGTACATATACCCTAGATATACGTATAGAAATCTTGAGGAAACGAAATGAGGATTCAAATATAGATATCTTTTGTAAATATACTTATATTATTTTATGTATTAAATCCCTTTAAAAGTGATTAAATACATATCTATACGATACATGTATAAACATTATAAGTTTTAAGTCAAAGAACGTTACGTATAGTTATCGTTATGAAAACTTAAGTTAGTAGTTTCAAAATATACTTATAACTCATTGTCATTAGTACACAATGAGATGTTAAACCATCCTTAAATCATGTTAAATATATATAAATACATATATATACACAAACGTATAATTATCGTATGTTATATAGTTCGTGATATCATCGGTCAAATTGGACGGTCAAACGTTGTGTAAAACTCTTCAAAAACACAAGTCTCAACAATTTGGATTGCTTATCACGTTGGTAAGGTTTAATTTATGTAAATATTAATCTCATAGGTATAAAATGATCGGAAAAATCCGGTTCGTTACAGTACCTACCCGTTAAATAAATTTCGTCCCTTTTCCCCTTGACAACCAATTCTTGTAATCACTAGACACGTTTTACTAATATTTCTTATAATAATCATTCAAATAAATTTCTTATTAACTGTATATAACTATTTGCAGTGATAAGGTTTAGTAATGGTTTGAGGTTTAGATCAATTACAGTACCCTTTTCCCCTTGACAAACCCGAAACCCACTTCACCATTCTTGTTTCTTTCTTCTTCTCCTTACAACCATCCACCACCCATGAAAACACCATCGAAACTACTATTGTTTCTCTGCTGCAAACACGACCTCGAACCACCACCGTTTAAGCTCACCTGCGGCTGTCCTACTATCTGTTTCTAATTCGTTGATACACAGATCCATAAACAACTACCTCTTTTACTCTCTCTCTAAAATCTTGTTTCATCAAAACCCAACCAACACACTCTTTTTCATTCTAATGTTTTCGGTTTTATATGAGCAATACAAAAACCCAACAAAACACCTGCAACTGTTTCGGGTATAAATCACAACACCATCATTCAACCACCTCTTTAATTTTTCTGTTTCACGTGCAATCCTTCACCACCCTAACCAGGATTTATTTGCTACTTTCACTATCGTGTTCCTGTTTCTAATTAGCTTCTAAATTGCACCTTTTTCCTTGCTTTATTCTTCTTGGCCGACAATTATCAAGCAAACAACCCCACACCATATAATAATTAATTATGCGTGACTACTTCTGTTTAGATGTTTCCTGTTGGAGTTATACGGGTAATCGAGCAAAGTGATGGTCAACATTGGATAATAATGAATGGTAATCAAAAGATGAGTTAAGATAATGATTAATAAAATTGTGAGTGCTTCATGAGCTATTATAGTCGAAAATATATATATATATATATATATATATATATATATATATATATATATATATATATATATATATATATATATATATATATATATATATATATATATATATATATATATATATAATAACCCGAACACAGAAACCCTACTTGTTACCTATTATGGTTTTGATTCATGGCCAAAATCTTACCGCTGGTGGGCTGTTAGTTGGCCGTTATATTACAGTTTTCATTTGGGCCGAAGCCCAACTGTAATTAGAGGATGAGACTGATTAATGAATTGAAGAAGATGAATTCGAAGGAAAAAAAATGAGTTAAACAGAATTAAAATCTGATTTAAATCAGAAAAACTTGACAGAGCAGATGGTTGGGGTTATGTTTGGTTAACAAGAAGTCGGGGGTTCAATCCTGGACTCTTGCAAATCTTTTTAGAAAAAGAAGAAAAAGAAAAAGGGGAATCAGTTAATACAAGTTAAATATAATTAACTTCCGATTTGAGGAAAGTTGAAATAGGAGGAATGGTTTAAGGATATTATCGGGTTAGCGGGACGTCGAGGGTTCAAACCCGGATTTGGGCATTTTTTTAGAATTGCTTCTTTGAGGTAGTTAATTATTTTTTATTATTATTATTATTATTATTATTATTATTATTATTATTATTATTATTATTATTATTATTATTATTATTATTATTATTATTATTATTATTATTATTATTATTATTATTATTATTATTATTATTATTATTATTATTATTACTACTATTATTATTATTATTATTATTATTAAAAACTACCGTTCTTATTAAAAGTATCATTTTATTATTATTATCATTATTAGAAAAATTATCATTTTCATTAAAATTATTATTTTTACTATCATTATTATTATTTTGACATTAATATCACTAATTTTATATTATTATTATTATTATTATTAATACTAGTATCAATATTATTTTATCAAATAACTATTAGATATATAAAACCATATTTACTACATATAATATAATTTTATTAATACTTTTATAATAAATAATAATGAAAATAACTAATTTAGGTTATTAATAAAACCCCTAATTAAAATAACAATAAGATCACTAATAATATATATAATTGTTTGATTACAAGTATATGTATTGATATATATATATATATATATATATATATATATATATATATATATATATATATATATATAATTGTTTGATTACAAGTATATGTATATATATATATATATATATATATATATATATATATATATATATATATATATATATATATATATATATAGGATCTTGAATCCGAGACCAACCCTACACTTGTTCAATGATGTCATATGTATTTTTACTACAAAATACATTAGGTGAGTTTCATTTGCTCTCTTTTTAATTGCTTTTGCAATATATATTTTTGGGCTGAGAATACATGCGCTGCTTTTATAAATATTTACGAAATAGACACAAGTACTTCAAAATATATTCTACGTTGAGTTGTACCACTGGCATATTTCCCTGTAGCTTGGTAACTACTATTTACATGGGTATCGTAAACGCGAATCCTGTTGATAGATCTATCGGGCCTGACAACCCCAACCGGACTGGACGACCAGTATTCAACGGTTGCACAGTACTTCGTTTCGGTGACTACACTTGGTACGGTGTAGTGAGATTTCATAATAAAGGGAATATGCGACGTTGATTAAATGTTAAGTATGGTTACCAAGTGCTCAACCACTTAGAATATTTTTATTAAAATGTTTGTGTATATGAAATCTTGTGGTCTATTAAGATATTGAAATGATTATTATGATAAACCTATGAACTCACCAATCTTTTGGTTGACACTTTTAAGCATGTTTATTCTCAGGTTCGAATTAAGTCTTCCGCTGTGCATTTGCTCATTTTAAAGAAATTATTTGGAGTCTATCATCGCAATGGAATCAGTTGTTGAAGACTTTGTCCAGATGGATTAGGACGGGTCATCACAGGTGGTATCAGAGCTGGTTTAATGCCGTTTATGAGCGGGTTAATCGTAGAGGGGGTTCTCACAGTGTTACCTGTGACGAAGCATTGGCTCTTACTCCTTGCAGTCCCTATTAGGGTTGGCTGTACATTGCCGAGAGGCAGGCCATAAAATCAGTGTCCGAGGTACGCTCAGTGGTCACCAGGCGGTTAGCTGGGAAGGCACTGAGTGGGATGTGTCCCCACTGTTTTTATACGATATAAGATGTGGGAGGTTTTAGGTATGGATAACATGATCTAAGGATAGTTTAACATCTCATTGTGTACTAATGACAATGAGTTATAAGTATATTTTGAAACTACTAACTTAAGTTTTCAAAACGATAACTATATGTAACATTCTTTGATATATATACTTATAACCTATAATGCTTATACATGTATCGTATATATAATGTATTTAATCACTTTTTAAGGACTTAAATACATAAAATAATATAAGTATATTCACAAAAGATAGCTATATTTGAATTCTCGTTCCGTTTCCTCAAGATTTCTATACGTATATCTAGGGTATATCTACCCGTATCATACCCAGCTTCTATATGTATTTACTATTGGTATATACACATCAAATCAATATCCTAATCAACATTATTACTGCCCTAGATATGAGGTAACTAGGATTTGTCAAGTAGCATGAATTATTAGTAAGAAAACAAAATTAGGAATCCTTTTCTTTCTTTATAAACTAAAAACGTTTTTATGAATGAACACCATTTTTTCACTCCATTTTCTTATACCTACACCCTCATTTCTCTCTCAAAATACTCCTAACTTCATACTTGATCATCTCCAAGCATTTTCCCCATCATTTAGCTTCAATTACAAGCCTTAAACACCATAAGAAAACTCTTTCAAGAACATATCAAAATAACCACCCAACAATATAAGTATATTCATAAAAGATAGCTATATTTGAATTCTCGTTTCGTTTCCTTAAGATTTCTATACGTATATCTAGGGTATATGTACCCGTATCATACCCAGCTTCTATACGTATTTACTATTGGTATATACACATCAAATCAACATCCTAATCAACATTATTACTGCCCTAGATATGAGGTAACTAGTATTTGTCAAGTAGTATGAATTATTAGTAAGAAAACAAAATTAGGAATCCTTTTCTTTCTTTATAAACTAAAAACGTTTTTATAAATGAACACCATTTCTTCACTCCATTTTCTCATACCTACACCCTCATTTCTCTCTCAAAATACTCCTAACTTCATACTTAATCATCTCCAAGCATTTTCCGCATCATTTAGCTTCAATTATAAGCCTTAAACACCATAAGAAAACTCTTTCAAGAACATATCAAAATAACCACCCATTTGAAGAAGTTTACTTCCAACCTTTTGATCTAACTACACCACTCTTTGATTCCAAGATTATTTCTTATCTTTTGCAGTAACTTTGTCCAAGTAACTTGAGGTAGTAACCTTGTTCATAATCTTATTCAATTCATATTCATATAGCTATCTTATTTTGTGGTATAAAATTTTAACAACAAGAACATAGTTTGAATGATTTCAAACGTGTTCGCAAACTAAATAGATCCTTCTAACTTGACTTTTAAAACACTTCAAGACCTGTAATATATCATAATGATATGCTAACCTAACAAGATATAACTTGGTTTTACAAAGAACATCTTAAAAACCGAATCTACGTCGTCGGAGTGCAACCGGGGGCTGTTTTGGGTTGGATAATTAAAAACCATCTTGATCTTTGAATTGGAAGATCATGTTCTGTAAAAATGATATTTCTTATGAATATGTTAACAAATAAAAATTTCATGGTTTAACTCAAAGTGTAAGTATTTTTAGAAAAATGATCATTAAATGTTGTTTTTATGATGGAAAATGATCACTTTCATAAGTTTCACCAAAGTTTGACCTATAACCTATGATTCGAATAAAAACTAAGGAATTTTCAGTTCATATTCTTAAAATATGACTCGATCCAAGGAAGTGGCAAGTTGAACCAACAAAAACGGAGTTGTAATGAAGAAACTACGACTAAAACAAGATTGGGTATCCGAAGCTAGTTTAGCTACGAAAATATTTGGAGAAAAAGTAAATTAATTATATCTTTTCTAATTAATATGATATTTTATATATAATTACTTATGATTTGATTTTATATATTTCAGGACCACCCGTAAACAATACGAGAAGATTAATCATAAGACCTCATGATTGTACGCAACACGTCATTTGACAACATGGTACCATGGGTCGAGATTAATTCTGATCAATACGAATACGATGGGGTCTTTATTTATTTTATTTTAAGCAACTAATTGTGGACCACTAACATCGGACTGCTAACTACGGACTAAGAAAATATTAAAAGTATATATATATATATATATATATATATATATATATATATATATATATATATATATATATATATATATATATATATATATATATAACGATTACTTAAAAAGAAAATATGTTGATATATTATATATATGGTTAGGTTAGTGATATCTATCGGAGACCAAGTCGAATTAAATACCTTCAAGGCAAAAGTGAGTTTCATTTGCTCCCTTTTTAATTGCTTTTGCAATATATATTTTTGGGCTGAGAATACATGCCCTGCTTTTATAAATGTTTACAAAATAGACACAAGTACTTAAAAATATATTCTACGTCGAGTTGTACCACAGGCATATTTCCCTGTAGCTTGGTAACTACTATTTACATGGGTATTGTAAACGCGAATCCTGTTGATAGATCTATCGGGCCTGACAACCTCAACCGGACTGGACGACCAATATTCAACGGTTGCACACTACTTCGTTTTGGTGACTACACTTGGTACGGTGTAGTGAGATTTCATAATAAAGGGAATATGCGACGTTGATTAAATGTTAAGTATTGTTACCAAGTGCTCAACTACTTAGAATGCTTTACATACACTTGCGAGTGTATTATGTTTATGATTATGAAATCTTGTGATCTATTAATATATTGAAATGATTGTTATGATAAACCTATGAACTCACCAACCTTTTGGTTGACACTTTAAAGCATGTTTATAATCATGAATCATGACCATAATCATAAATCATAATCATATTCCATAATTATCATCATCATCTTCATAATCATGTATTATTATCATTATCATCATCATAATAACTCGATCATCCAGCATCATTAATAAAATCATTAGTCGGCCCAAAAAAAATAAGCCTCGGTCACCGTTAAAACCTATTTTTATATACTAGCTTACTTAGAATTTTTAATGACCCAATCTACATATATTCAATCCAAATGATTTTCCAGTCAACGTGCCAGGAACCTAACTCCAAACACACATCATTTTCCTTGACCCCAATTCTTTATTAATCACTAGGTGGGTGTCGGTGTATACTGAAATAAAGAAACCAAAAGTTGCAAGTGGAAGCACAGAAAACTATTTTTAATATACTCCATATCCTTCCTTTGATTCATAACAGAAGCGTAATTATTTAGCAGTCACAGTAACACTTCATTAAATTATGTTCGTCATCTCCTTTAGTCATCACCTTCGTCATCATCTTTATTATTGAGTCGAGCAAGAAGGGTGGTGATTTTTCCATGGGTTGTTGTGGTGTTTGAAACGAAACAGAAAAAAAAATATGATGGCGAAGGTGGTTTGCTCGTGGGCTGTTTAGTTGATGAAGGTGGTCGAACATGGTGGTTGATGGTTGCTCGCCCAACACAGGAAACAACTAATTCGAGTAGTAGCAGAGGTGGTTCGAGGTGGTGGTTTGAGATAGTATTTGGGTGGTGGAACCATGATGGAGTTCTAATGGGTGTCACAATGGTGGTTGCTTGGTTGTCGTCGAAGAATAACACAAGAAGGTTATCGATAATAAACACAATTGATAGGGTGGTTGTAGGTTGTTCTTGGTTCGTTTGTAGTGGTGTTCCAATTTGAAGGTTTTCGGTTTAAAGGAATAGAGAGAGAAGAAAATTAGAGAAAGAAGAGAGAGAGATGATGCAAGGTTCTTGGTTCATCGATACAAGAAACAAAAACTTATGTGGTGATTTGGATTGGTGTTGCAGGTGGTGATTTGTGGTGTTAAAATGGGTGGTCGATGGTGGTCTCGGCTTAAATTAAGAGAGAGAATGGGAGAGATGATGATGAAGGAGATGGCGGTTGAAGGATGGTAATGGTGGCCATGAGATGATAATCTTATTTGTGGGGTTTGGTTATGATGGAAGCTCGATAATATTCGATGGTGTCTGATCAATAAACAGAAAACCGTAGTAGAAGAGGTGGTGTTAGTGATGATTTTAATTGATGGTTGTTATAATTTCAGGTGGAATAGGACTGATATATATATATATATATATATATATGAATGATATAGGTTCGTGAATCCGAGGCCAACCTTACACTTGTTCAATGAAGTTATATGTATTTTTACTACAAAATACGAAACGTTTCATTTGCTCCCTTTTTAATTGCTTTTGCAATATATATTTTTGGGCTGAGAATACATGCGCTGTTTTTATAAATGTTTACGAAATAGACACAAGTACTTAAAAATATATTCTACGTTGAGTTGTACCACTGGCATACTTCCCTGTAGCTTGGTAACTACTATTTACATGTGGTAAGTGCTCAACCACTTAGAATGCTTTGCATACACTTGCGTGTGTATTATGTTTATGATTATGAAATCTTGTAGTCTATTAATATATTGAAATAATTGTTATGATAAACCTATGAACTCACCAACCTTTTGGTTGACACTTTAAAACATGTTTATTCTCAGGTATTAATTAAGTCTTCCGCTGTGCATTTGCTCAATTTAAGGACATTACTTGGGGTCGATCATCGCAATGGGACCAAATGTTGATGACAAGAACATAGTTTGAATGATTTCAAACTAGTTTGCAAACTAAATAGATCCTTCTAACTTATACTGTATTAATATATTCATTATAATGGAGTTTTACTAATATTCATGTTTATGTAAATTTGACTATTCGATTATTGGCGGTTAGTGTTAGTATTATTATTATTTTCAATAGATAAATATGGAAGTTGATACATATAATTTATTATGATTTTTGCCATTATCATTAAAATCATTATTATAAAAAAACATAATAAATAAATAAATAATACAATTTATTATTTGTATCATTAAGAATAATATTATTATCATTCTTATAGATTATTATTAACAAACTTATTAAAAGTTTCAAGTTGGTTATTATTAATATCCTCATATTATCATCATTATTATTTTTCTTGTTTATTATTATAGGTATTTCATTAGTAATAATTAATATAATTATTATTAAGTAGTATTAGTATTATTATTATATTATTACTTTTATAATTTACGATATTGAGAATAATGTTAATACAATTATATAAAAGAAAAGATTAATTAAATTACTGATTTATGGTTATACTTATATATATTCAGATTATATATAGGAACAAATAGATATATATATATATATATATATATATATATATATATATATATATACCAATATTATACAGTTACAACTATGTATTATATACAAATATATAATAAATACGGTTAATTGTATAAAAATAGAAAAAGAATACGTATCATAACTTTAACTTATAAAAATCCAATTCAGTTCTACATAGTTATCATACCTATGTAATTTGTCTACGTGATTGGTAAATCTGTCCATATCAAGAATCGCAGAGTACAAATCAATATCGATTTTTTTTATCTTTTTCTTATTGTTTTTTTTCTTCTGATAGAATAAATCTTGACGATCTCATCTGCTATAAAATTCGATGCTTTCTAGTTGTGATAAAATATCAATCAACTCCACATTATCAAATATCAATCACAATTACACTTAACAGTTTTTATATAATTAAATTCAAACATGAAACAGGAAGAACACATTCTATCGCTGTTCGTGGCATCCTCAAATACAAATCTCAAATTTTGTATCAGTTTTAAAAATTTAAAAATGTAGAAGTGTTAGTAATCTTTATTTTGATCTTCCTGCAAAGTTTCAACAACTAATTTGTAAAATTAACAACGAATTTTGAGGTCAAAGCTTTTAAATAAAAAGTCAACCGATGGTTCTTTATTAAAATTCGAATTCTCTGTTACGAATTAAGTTAAATGGACGATTCCTAAAGTTTCTAGGAATCATTTAAAACCCAATTCATGTAGGAATCTAAAGCTAAAACTCTCTTAAATTCAATATCACGAGATGAGTTATTCATCGTGATTATTTTTACAGCTCGAATCTAATTTTTTTTTTTAATTTAAGCAATCAATCTCTGGGGAACTTTTCTATTTATATCTCATTATATAAAGTAACTGTTAAGATTCCCATTTGGGTTTTGATCGACTGAATTATCGAAGATGAAGAAGATGATGAAAGATTGAATAATAATAAAAACGGGTTATAAAGATTTCGAAGGGTATAAAATCAGAAAAACAAAACTAGCTGGATGGTCATGGGTGTTATGTGTGAGCGGGAGGTCACGGGTTCGAGCTCGGCTTTGAGCTTTTCTTTTTAAAAAGGATTTTCAAAGGTAGTTTTATTTTAAAAATTATTATTATTATTATTATTATTATTATTATTATTATTATTATTATTATTATTATTATTATTATTATTATTATTATTATTATTATTATTATTATTATTATTATTATTATTACTATTATTAATATCATGAACATTATTATCACAAATATTATTATTATCATTAACATATAATAATCTAATTATTTTATTATTAATATTATCATTATTATTATTTTTATTATTATTAATATTAGTTTTAACAAAAATATTATCATTATTATTGTTAATATTATAAAAATTACCATTATTATTACTATTATTACTATTTTTAAAATGATTACTAGTTATTGTTGATATAAAAATATTACAACTTTTCATTTATCAATATTTTTTTATAAAAATATATTTAAATACATATAACATAACTATATGAATATATTTATAATAAATACTAATTATGTATCTAAAGTATATAGAATAAAAATAGTTAATTAAATTATTAATGAATCATATAATTACTGAAATAACAGTTAATAATATTATATAAGTTTGTTCGATTACTATTATGTGTTTTAATATATACAAAACTAATATAGGTTCGTGAATCCGAGGCCAACTCTACATTGTTCACATATTCAATGATGTTATATGTATTTTTACTACAAAATACATTAGCTGAGTTTCATTTGCTCCCTTTTTAATTGATTTTGCAATATATATTTTTGGGCTGAGAATACATGCGCTGCTTTTATAAATGTTTATGAAATAGACACAAGTACTTAAAACATATTCTACGTTGAGTTGTACCACTGACATACTTCCCTGTAGCTTGGTAACTACTATTTACATGGGTATTGTAAACGCGAATCCTGTTGATAGATCTATCGGGCCTGACAACCCCAACCGGACTGGACGACCAGTATTCAACTGTTGCACAGTACTTCGTTTTGGTGACTACACTTGGTACGATGTAGTGAGATTTCATAATAAAGGGAATATGCGACGTTGATTAAATGTTAAGTATGGTTACCAAGTGCTCAACCACTTAGAATGCTTTACATACACTTGCGAGTGTATTATGTTTATAATTATGAAATCATGTGGTCTATTAACATATTGAAATGATTGTTATGATAAACCTATGAACTCACCAACCTTTTGGTTGACACTTTAAAGCATGTTTATTCTCAGGTACGAATTAAGTCTTCCACCGTGCATTTGCTCAATTTAAGGACATTACTTGGAGCCGATCATCGCAATGGGACCAAATGTTGATGACTTCGTCCAGGTGGATTAGGACGGGTCCTTTCAGGTGGTATCAGAGCGGTGGTCATAGCGAACTAGGTCTTGCATTAGTGTGTCTAACTAGGAGTTGTTAGGATACATTAATGAGTCTGAACTTCGACCTAGTAGTTGTTAGGTTATATTAATGAAATTTCTTTAACGGGTAGGTACTGTAATGACCCGGAATTTTTCGACCAAATTATACTTATGAAATTAATATTTACATAAATTAAACCATACCAACATGATAAGCAATCCAAATTGTTGAGACTTGTGTTTTTGAAAAGAGTTTTACACAATGTTTGACCGTCCAATATGATCGATGATATCATGAACTATATAACATACGATAATTATACGTTTGTGTATATATATGTATTTATATATATTTAACATGATCTAAGGATGGTTTAACATCTCATTGTGTACTAATGACAATGAGTTATAAGTATATTTTGAAACTACTAACTTAAGTTTTCAAAACGATAACTATACGTAACATTCTTTGATATATAAACTTATAATCTATAATGCTTATACATGTATCATATATATAATTTATTTAATCACTTTTTAAGGATTTAAATACATAAAACAATATAAGTATATTCACAAAAGATAGCTATATTTGAATTTTCGTTCCGTTTCCTCAAGATTTCTATACATATATCTAGGGTATATGTTGTTTACGGGTGGTCCTGAAATATATAAAATCAAATCATATGTAATTATATATAAAATATCATATTAATTAGAAAAGATATGATTAATTTACTTTATCTTCAAATATTTTCGTAGCTAAACTAGCTTCGGATACCCAATCTTGTTTTAGTCGTAGTTTCTTCATTACAACTCCGTTTTTGTTGGTTCAACTTGCCACTTCCTTGGATCGAGTCAAATTTTAAGAATATGAACTGAAAATACCTTAGTTTGTATTCGAAATCACAGGTTATAGGTCAAACTTTGGTGAAACTTATGAAAGTGATCATTTTCCATCATAAAAACCACATTTAATGATCATTTTTCTAAAAATATTTACACTTTCAGTTAAACCATGAAATTTTTATGTGTTAACATATTCATAAGAAATATCATTTTTCCAGAACATGAACTTCCAATTCAAAGTTCAAGATGGTTTTTAATTATCCAACCCAAAACTGCCCCCGGTTGCACTCCGACGACGTAGATTCAGTTTTTAAGGTGTTCTTTGTAAAACCAAGTTATATCTTGTTAAGTTAGTAACTTGAAGCAATTAAAAAGGGAGCAAATGAAACTCACTTTTGCCTTGAAGGTATTTAATTCGACTTGGTCTTCGATAGATATCACGAACCTAACCATATATATAATATATCAACATATTTTCTTTTTAAGTAATCGTTACATATATATATACTTTTAATACTTTTAATATTTTCTTAGTCCGTAGTTAGCAGTCCGATGTTAGTGGTCCACAATTAGTTGCTTAAATAAAATAAATAAAGACCTCATCGTATTCGTATTGATCAGAATTAATCTCGACCCATGGTACCATGTTGTCAAATGACGTGTTGCGTACAACCATGAGGTCTTATGATTAATCTTCTCGTGTTGTTTACGGGTGGTCCTGAAATATATAAAATCAAATCATAAGTAATTATATATAAAATATCATATTAATTAGAAAAGATATGATTAATTTACTTTTTCTCCAAATATTTTCAGAGCTAAACTAGCTTCGGATACCCAATCTTGTTTTAGTCGTAGTTTCTTCATTACAACTCCGTTTTTGTTGGTTCAACTTGCCACTTCCTTGGATCGAGTCAAATTTTAAGAATATGAACTAAAAATACCTTAGTTTATATTCAAAATCATAGGTTATAGTTAAAACTTTGGTGAAACTTATGAAAGTGATCATTTTCCATCATAAAAACAACATTTAATGATCATTTTTCTAAAAATACTTACACTTTGAGTTAAACCTTGAAATTTTTATGTGTTAACATATTTATAAGAAATATCATTTTTCTAGAACATGAACTTCCAATTCAAAGTTCAAGATGGTTTTTAATTATCCAACCCAAAACAGCCCCCGGTTGCACTCCGACGACGTAGATTCAGTTTTTAAGATGTTCTTTGTAAAACCAAGTTATATCTTGTTAGGTTAGCATATCATTATGATATATTACAGGTCTTGAAGTATTTTAAAAGTCAAGTTAGAAGGATCTATTTAGTTTGCGAACAAGTTTGAAATCATTCAAACTATGTTCTTGTTGATAAAATTTTATACCACAAAATAAGATAGCTATATGAATATGAATTAAATAAGATTATGAACAAGGTTACTACCTCAAGTTACTTGGACAAAGTTACTGCAAAAGATAAGAAATAATTTTGGAATCAAAGAGTGGTGGAGTTAGATCAAAAGGTTGGAAGTAAACTTCTTCAAATGGGTGGTTATTTTGATATGTTCTTGAAAGAGTTTTCTTATGGTGTTTAAGGCTTATAATTGAAGCTAAATGATGGGGAAAATGCTTGGAGATGATCAAGTATGAAGTTAGGAGTATTTTGAGAGAGAAATGAGGGTGTAGGTATGAGAAAATGGAGTGAAGAAATGGTGTTCATTTATAAAAATGTTTTTAGTTTATAATGAAAGAAAAGGATTCCTAATTTTGTTTTCTTACTAATAATTCATACTACTTGACAAATCCTAGTTACCTCATATCTAGGGCAGTAATAATGTTGATTAGGATGTTGATTTGATGTGTATATACCAATAGTAAATACATATAGAAGCTGGGTATGATACGGGTACATATACCCTAGATATACGTATAGAAATCTTGAGGAAACGGAACGAGAATTCAAATATAGCTATCTTTTGTGAATATACTTATATTGTTTTATGTATTTAAGTCCTTAAAAAGTGATTAAATACATTATATATGCGATACATGTATAAGCATTATAGTTTATAAGTATATATATCAAAGAATGTAACGTATAGTTATCGTTTTGAAAACTTAAGTTAGTAGTTTCAAAATATACTTATAACTCATTGTTATTAGTACACAATGAGATGTTAAACCATCCTTAGATCATATTAAATATATATAAATACATATATATACACAAACGTATAATTATCGTATGTTATATAGTTCGTGATATCATCGGTCATATTGGACGGTCAAACGTTGTGTAAAACTCTTTACAAAAACACAAGTCTCAACAATTTGGATTGCTTATCATGTTGGTATGGTTTAATTTATGTAAATATTAATCTCATAAGTATAATTTGGTCAGAAAATTCCGGGTCATTACAGTACCTACCCGTTAAAGAAATTTCGTCCCCGAAATTTGATAGAGGTTGTTATGGATAACAATAAGAAGGTTTTCATGACAAATATAAGGTGATAATGGAATTTTATCATCATTGAATAATGTAGATAAAACGATTCGATTATGCGAAGAATATAAATGAGACTATCGTAAAAGAGTGAGATGAGTAAAATATATTCGTCTTAATCTATGACGTAGTTATGACTGATTTCCGGGATTTAAGGGATTTAAAGAGAATCTTACGTAATAAGATTTGGTTCTTTGGTGATTAAGGAAATCAGGATCTTCTTTGATTATATGCAATAATCTGTTTCGATTGCTTTGTCGGATATTTCACTATAAATTCACCCCTTCGTTTCCTTATTTTCCACGACTCACACCTTCTATTCTTTCTCCCTTGATTCTTACTTTAAAGCATTCATCAATATGCTCCACCCAGTCCTGATTCTTGATACACTCCTAACTTTTATATCTGTCATTCTTCTTTTTCATCTAGCACCAGAAGAATCTATTTACTTCTACTATACTCTTGTGTTTATAGTGTTTCTAATTCTCCCGTGTCTCCATATTGCTATCTGCATCGATATACACGGTTTGTAATTTCGGGGTTATTATTGGAGTTTATATTCTTCATTATTTTTCGGAGCTTCATGCTTTCGTTTTCTCTTCCCGACTTCGAGTCAAGTGAGTAATGGTCCGGAATTCGTAGATATGAAATTCAGAATGAACATAGCTAATGCTCTAAGAAGAAAATGGTAATAAAATGATTTTGATTTGTTAAATTACCAGAATACCCTGGAGAAGACCGAGTCATCCAGAAAAATATTCTCTTGATATGTTTAGAGATTAGATAGAATGTAAGAGTCGTGTAAATGGCACATGATGACGGTACTGTGAATCATCATGCTTCATTAGAAACTCAGCATGACTTACTGTAATATAATGACGTTGATCAAGTGTCATTATATTATACTAATCCATGCTTCAGTTCCCAACACTACTTCAAAACATTCATATTTTAAACTCGAAGTTTTCAGAATTTAGAAACTAACACAGTTTCTTTTATGTTGCAGATATTACGGAGAGATAAATGATCTCAGATAAGAATAGTTGTGAAAATATCGCCAGAAATATGGAGGATATTTATAATAGAACATACGAGAATATCTTAGAATTTCTAATATCAATGGATGATGAAGAAGATTTGGATTCTTTGAAGGCAAACTTATTCTTTGTGATTTGTCCACGGCTTTTTTCATAGTTTCGCATAATCCGCTTTTCTGTACTAAATTTTCTATCGAGCGTTCCTAACACTCCTTTCTTTATCATCAAACTTTTGGCCATTAAGATCATAACATGCTGCTTCGTCAGCATTTTCAAAGTTAACTGATCTGGGTCATCGGTTATCAAACCGAGGTAGTTTCAGGAGAATTGTGTTTTTTAGAATGATTAATCGCTGATGGTAATATTGTGGAATATAAAAGGTTCCCCAGTAACAATAAAGAGTACGCATATATATCGCGGTTATAATAAAGTTGTTTCGAATGAAAAGTCGGAGTTGACTTGCTGGAGCTGTGACAAAATTAGCTACTTTGGAAAGGGATTGCAAAATGATCTTCGGTAATAACAATGTCAAAGGAACTAGAACAGATACGTGTCAAACGTTTACTCAGTTTCTGAGGGTTTTTCAGGTGCATAACTATATGCATCAATCTTTTCTTCCGTAGATGAAGTGCGGTTGGTTTATCCTCTCGATTGAGGTGTTTTTAAGAATCATAATACATTTGAACGCTGATTGTAATCGTCGAGATACAATGAGGTTTAAGATGAAATCACGTGGCAATCTTGAAGAAATGTTTAGTTTCATATGTTATAATCAATATTTTAATTCATTTTAATTGTCCAATGTCATTAGTCCACAGTCGATAGTCCACAGTAACAGTCCAATAATTCATATATAGTTTAATATATAATATACAAATTAATTAATACGTGTCGTGACCCGTATACGTCTCAGACTCGATCACAACTCAAACTATATATATTATTGTAGAATCAACCTCAACCCTGTATAGAGAACTCAATCATTACTGCATATAGAGTGTCTATGGTGATTCCAAATAATATATATAGATGCGTCGATATGATATGTCAAAACATTGTATACGTGTCCCGATATTTAAAGTGCGTAAAATAATTACAGAAATTAAATGACGATAAATAAAAGTGCGATAATTAAATTGCGATAAATAAACTGCGATAAATAAAATGTAATCAGTTAGCTAGGAACAGTTAGCTGGAACAGTTAGCGTGGATTCTAAACAAAATTTTTCATAGTTAATTTGTTTGTTTCTAACAGATTTTATTTTGTCATATGTTTTCTTCATATGCCGTTTGTTGGATTCTGGGAAGTCAAAATCCAAATATGAAATTGAATGAAAATGGTTATTCTGCGGTGAATGGATACGTATATCGGTGGTTGTAAGTAGGATAGTAAATGACTGTTGAATCAGCTTCGACGAATGTACAATGTAACTTATTAAGATGAAATCTAATTATTCCTCGGGTATTACCTACCCGTTAAAAAAAAAATTTCACCATTAATATTTTGTACAAAAAAACTTTTAATTACAATCTTTACGAAAACATATATACATATATATTTTCTTCAGATGAAATCATGAATTTAATGAGTTAATATGATATTAATCTCATATGCTTTTCGGTTTGAGATAGAATAAGAAATCTCTAAAATTTTTTGAAACCACATATTCTTCGCAGAATATCAATGAAGTTATGGATCAATACTTCATCGTTCATTATTGTTGGTACTCCTTGGTATCTATGGTGCGTATGATGTTGATGTTTGTGGGACAGATTATGATGTCGAGACGTGTGATGCGGATGTTGTTTGTTAGTGGTGATGATGGTATTATTGATGTTGTTGATGGTGGTACTGATTAGGCTGCCGGTGCTGCTGCTGGTGTTTGTAACCTTCGCACCAGGTTCTCTAAAGCCACTACCCGAGCGCGAAGCTAGTTGACCTCTTCTATTACACCGGGGTGACTGTCGGTTCGGACAAGTGGATAAATAAGATCTAGAATTTGGTATAGTATATGATCGTGACGAGATACTCGGGAAATGAGAGAAAAAATGGTGTTTCGAACAGGTTCGCCGGTAAGTGCTTCAGGTTCTTCACCCAGAGGTGAATTCGGTTGGTGGAAGGGATCACCTTCTTCTTGCCTCCAATGATTAAGTAGGCTACGAACCCATCAGATGAATTGGGGATGGATGATTGGTTGATTCATTCTGGTGACGCTGCTTTCGGAGCTGGAGTGGGACTCCATATCGGAATCTGAGAGGCTTGAACTAGTGGTGAGTTCCATTTTGCTCGGTTAGATAAAGAGTTTTTGGTATGAAATGAATTTCGGATATCGGATGATATTCTAATTACATAGAATATCTATACATAGTACAGGAGATCCCGTAAATTTCGGAGGGAATTAAGGAAACGTGTCAGATAAAGCCTACAGTAACAGATACGCTAAGATATGAATTTATCTGTACACTATCTATCAAATTAGTGCAGGAAGTCGTGTCTAGACTTAGGAATGATAAGCAGGTAATTTTTCACTAGGAATGATATACAATACTTATAATATGCAGCTAAGGTCGAAGTCCAGACTTGCTAATGCATCCTAACAACTATCAGTTAGACTCACTAATGCAAGACCTGGTTCGCTAAGACCACCGCTCTGATACCAACTGTGATAACAGTGGGGACGCATCCCACTCAGTACCTTCCCAACTAACCGCCCGGTGACCACTGAGCGTACCTCAGACACTGATTTTATGGCCCGCCTCTCGGCAACGTACAGCCAACCCTAATAGGGACCACGGGGAGTAAGAGCCAATGCTTCGTCACAGGTAACACTGTGAGAACCCCTTCTACGATTAACCCGCTAATAAACGGCATTAAACCAGCTCTGATACCATCTGAAAGGACCCGTCCTAATCCACCTGGACGAAGTCATCAACATTTGGTCCCATTGCGATGATCGGCTCCAAGTAATGTCCTTATAATGAGGAAATGCACAGTGGAAAACTTAATTCGTACCTGAGAATAAACATGCTTTAAAGTGTCAACCAAAAGGTTGGGAGTTCATAGGTTTATCATAACAATCATTTCAATATGTTAATAGACCACAAGATTTCATAATCATAAACATAATACACTCGCAAGTGTATGTAAAGCATTCTAAGTGGTTGAGCACTTGGTAACCATACTTAACATTTAATCAACGTCGCATATTTCCTTTATTATGAAATCTCACTACACCGTACCAAGTGTAGTCACCAAAACGAAGTACTGTGCAACCGTTGAATACTGGTCGTCCAGTCCGGTTGGGGTTGTCAGGCCCGATAGATCTATCAACAGGATTCGCGTTTACAATACCACATGTAAATAGTAGTTACCAAGCTACAGGGAAGTATGCCAGTGGTACAACTCAACGTAGAATATATTTTTAAGTACTTGTGTCTATTTCGTAAAAATTTATAAAAGCAGCACATGTATTCTCAGCCCAAAAATATATATTGCAAAAGCAATTAAAAAGGGAGCAAATGAAACTCACCTAATGTATTTTGTAGTAAAAATACATATGACGATGTTGAACAAATGTAAGGTTGGCCTCAGATTCACGAACCTATATCAAGTATATATATTAACATTTATACTTGTAATCGAACAACTAAATTTACATATAATTAGTGATATAATTATTGTTTTAGTAAGTTATATATATTTTATCAATAAGTAATTTAAATATTTCTATTTTGTGTACTTTAACTAAATAATTAGTATTTATTTAAAAATGTTAATATAGATTTGTTATATGTATTAACTTTAGTGTTATATAACTAAAAATAATTTGATAACATAATATAAATGATAATAAATAAAAAGTTATATTATTTTATAATAATATTATTAGTAAATATACTTAATAATGATAATAATAATAAGTATGCTAATAATACTTATAATGATAATAATTTTAGTAGAAATTATCATTAGTACTAATAATAATAATTTTAATGATAGTAATACTTATAATAGTAATAAAAACGGTAATTTTAAGTAAAATAATTTTGTTAAAATATATAATTTAAAAATGATAATACTAGTACTAATGCTAATAATAACAATAACAATGATATTAATTTATTAATAATACTTTATATTATGATAGTAAAACTAATTAAATTCTTAACAATAATAATACAATCCAATAATAATAATAATAATAATAATAATAATAATAATAATAATAATAATAATAATAATAATAATAATAATAATAATAGTAATTTTTAATATGTAAACTACCTCAAAAGAAGCCTTAAAAAGAAAACTGTCGCGGACGGGACTCGAACCCAAGACCTTTCGCTTACCCTCAAAACACCTTAACCATTTTACCATAACAGTTTTTCTGTATTAAATTGCAACCCATGTATACATATCCCGTTATCTCTGTGTCGGCCCACTACTACAACAGATTACGGCCCAATAATTTAAATCAAGTTCTCGGCCCAACATCAAAATTCAAAGTTTACGGCCCATCATAGATTAGGTTATTATTTTTTTTTCTTTTTGTTCCTGCTACGTATCTGTTTCTATATAAAAAAAAATCCAACCTAATCTATAATGGGCCGTAAACTTTGAATTTTGATGTTGGGCCGAGAACTTGATTTAAATTATTGGGCCGTAATCTGTTGTAGTAGTGGGCCGACACAGAGATAACGGGATATGTATACATGGGTTGCAATTTAATACAGAAAAACTGTTATGGTAAAATGGTTAAGGTGTTTTGAGGGTAAGCGAGAGGTCTTGGGTTCGAGTCCCGTCCGCGACAGTTTTCTTTTTAAGGCTTCTTTTGAGGTAGTTTACATATTAAAAATTATTATTATTATTATTATTATTATTATTATTATTATTATTATTATTATTATTATTATTATTATTATTATTATTATTATTATTATTATTATTATTGGATTGTATTATTATTGTTAAGAATTTCATTAGTTTTACTATCATAATATAAAGTATTATTAATAAATTAATATCATTGTTATTGTTATTATTAGCATTAGTACTAGTATTATCATTTTTAAATTATATATTTTAACAAAAGTATTTTAATTAAAATTACCATTTTTATTACTATTATAAGTATTACTATCATTAAAATTATTATTATTAGTACTAATGATAATTTCTACTAAAATTATTATCATTATAAGTATTATTAGCATACTTATTATTATTATTATTATCATTATTAAGTATATTTACTAATAATATTATTATAAAATAATATAACTTTTTATTTATTATCATTTATATTATGTTTTCAAATGATTTTTAGTTATATAACACTAAAGTTAATACATATAACAAATCTATATTAACATTTTTAAATAAATACTAATTATTTAGTTAAAGTACACAAAATAGAAATATTTAAATTACTTATTGATAAAATATATATAACTTACTAAAACAATAATTATATCACTAATTATATGTAAATTTAGTTGTTCGATTACAAGTATAAATGTTAATATATATACTTGATATTGGTTCGTGAATCTGAGGCCAACCCTACATTTGTTCAATACCGTCATATGTATTTTTACTACAAAATACATTAGGTGAGTTTCATTTGCTCCCTTTTTAATTGCTTTTGCAATATATATTTTGGGCTGAGAATACATGCGCTGCTTTTATAAATGTTTACGAAATAGACACAAGTACTTAAAAATATATTCTACGTTGAGTTGTACCACTGGCATACTTCCCTGTAGCTTGGTAACTACTATTTACATGTGGTATTGTAAATGCAAATCCTGTTGATAGATCTATCGGGCCTGACAACCCCAACCGGACTGGACGACCAGTATTCAACAGTTGCACAGTACTTTATTTTGGTGACTACACTTGGTACGGTGTAGTGAGATTTCATAATAAAGGGAATATGCGACGTTGATTAATAGTTAAGTATGGTTACCAAGTGCTCAACCACTTAGAATGCTTTACATACACTTGCGAGTGTATTATGTTTATGATTATGAAATCATGTGGACTATTAATATATTGAAATAATTGATACGATAAACCTATGAACTCACCAACCTTTTGGTTGACACTTTTAAGCATATTTATTCTCAGGTACGAATTAAGTCTTCCACTGTGCATTTCCTCATTTTAAGGACATTACTTGGAGCCGATCATCGCAATGGGACCAGATGTTGATGACTTCGTCCAGGTGGATTAGGACGGGTCGTCACAGGTGGTATCAGAGTGGTGGTCGTAGCGAACCAGGTCTTGCATTAGTATGTCTAACTGATAGTTGTTAGGATGCATTAGCAAGTCTGGACTTCGACCATAGTTGCATATTATACGTATTGTTTATCATTCCTAGTGGAAAATTACCTGCTTATCATTCCTAAGTCTAGACATGACTTCCTACACTTATTGCATAGATAGTTAACAGATAAAAATATATCTTAGCATATCTGCTAATTCATATCTTAGCGTATATGTTACTATAGACTTTATCTGACACGTTTCCTTAAATCCCTTCGTAATCTACGGGATCTTCTGTACTATATTTAGGTATTCTTTACAATTAGAATATCATCCAATATCCGAAAATCTTTTCATATCGAAAAATCCTTCATTAAATCGTACGTAATGGAACTCACCACTAGTTCAAGTCCCTCAGATTCCGATATGGAGTTTCACCTAAGCTCCGAAAGCAGCGTCACCAGAATAAACCACCCAGCTGCAGCTACTGTTGTAATTAATTTTGTTCGAAAACCCGTCACAAACCACCCTCACATACCACCACCCAATCACCATACCTGCTGCATATTATTTTTCTCCTTCTGTTTTGGATCGACAATCACAACCTTCAACTATAAACCCACCATCGTGCACCCACCATTAGAACTCATCGCCACACTCTCTATCTAATAACTCTCTTATTTTTCGGTTTTCCATCAAACATCAAGAACCACCATCGCGAAACTTAATTATCAACACCACTATTAACCACCATCGCCAACCTCTCTCTCTCCTGTTTCATGATTGTGAATAACCACAACCCATCGTGAAATACTAATGATCACTCTATTAAACTACTGCAGCTTCGGTTGTTATTTCTGCTGTAAAACCATCATCAAACACCTCTGTTGCTAAATCTATTATTTTTGTTTCTTCTATTCCAAAACTGAACACCCAACTTAAACTACAATCGATCATTATCATCATTCCATTACTTGTTTTGAAGTACCTGTGGAAACGAAACTTTTGATTATGATGGTGAGGATAGAGACGTGAACTGGGATTAAAAATAATGATTAGCGTTATATTAGACGTTAGCTTCAATAGCTGTAAAGCTAAATCTGTCGACTTTTATGATTAAAAATAAATCTCGGCTGTATACCACTAACAGATACATATAAACTTATTGAAATCATTTCTGTTACTATAATTGGGCCGAAAACTTTTGGGCTGGGATCCTTTGTGTGCTTGGGTCGAATTGTATTTGTGTTAGCAGTGGGCCGTGACCCAACTCCAATTCCTCTTGAGTTCCTGTCAATTATTTGGAGAAGAAAGTGAGGAGAAACAGTAGTAGGTTATATAAGACTAGGTTGGTATTTAAAACAAAACAACGAAGATAGATGAATGGTTAGGGGTGTGTCGAGTTAACGAGAGGTCATGGGTTCAAGCCCGGGCTGTGACATTAAATTTTTAGGAAGCAATTTCTTTAAGGTAATATTTTTACTTCTATTTATTATTATTAATAATATTATTATTAATATTATTATTATTAATTATTGTTAATATTGTTGAGTTAGTTATTATTATTACAATCATTAATACAATTTATTATTATTATCATTAATATTAGTATTATTATCATTTTATAATTATTATTATTATTATTAATATTAAAATAAGTATTATTATTAGCAATAATATTAAGTATCATTATTTTTAAATTTATCATTTTTGTTAAAATTAGTATTTTATTGAAATTAACATTTTTATTAAAAATAATATTTTTTTTTAAAAATTATTATTATTATTATTATTATTATTATTATTATTAGAATTATCAAGATTTTTATCATAACTAGTATTATTTTTATTATTATTAGTATTATCAATATATCAAATAAAGATTTTCTATAAAAATATATTTATGACATAAAACATAACTACATTAATATCAATATTACATATTATATAAAATAAATGAGTAAATACTATATTAAAATTTAATATGATAAGTATTAGTTATATAAAATATATAGATTAAATATAAATTTATCTATATAACATATAATATAACAAGTATATTATTAATAACAATATATATAAACTTGTTCGATTACTATTTGGTATTAATATATATATTTGATATAGGTTCGTGAATCCGAGGCCAACCTTACATTTGTTCAATGATGTTATATGTATTTTTACTACAAAATACATTAGGTGAGTTTCATTTGCTCCTTTTTTAATTGCTTTTGCAATATATATTTTTGGGCTGAGAATACATGCGCTGCTTTTATAAATGTTTACGAGATAGACACAAGTACTTAAAAATACATTCTACGTTGAGTTGTACCACTTGCATACTTCCCTGTAGCTTGGTAACTACTATTTACATGGGTATTGTAAACGCGAATCCTGTTGATAGATCTATCGGGCCTGACAACCCCAACCGGACTGGACGACCAGTATTCAACGGTTGCACAGTACTTCGTTTTGTAGGCAACACTTGGTACAGTGTAGTGAGATTTCATAATAAAGGGAATATGCGACGTTGATTAATAGTTAAGTATGGTTACCAAGTGCTCAACCACTTAGAATGCTTTACATACACTTGCGAGTGTATTATGTTTATGATTATGAAATCTTGTGGACTATTAATATATTGAAATAATTGATACGATAAACCTATGAACTCACCAACCTTTTGGTTGACACTTTTAAGCATGTTTATTCTCAGGTACGAATTAAGTCTTCAACTGTGCATTTGCTCATTTTAAGGACATTACTTGGAGTCGATCATCGCAATGGGACCAGATGTTGATGACTTCGTCCAGGGGGATAAGGACGGGTCGTCACAGAGCAACTGAAAGGACCCGTATACCTCTCAGACTCGATCACAACTCAAACTATATATATTATTGTAGAATCAACCTCAACCCTGTATAGAGAACTCGATCATTACTGCATATAGAGTGTCTATGGTGTTTCTAAATAATATATATAGATGCGTCGATATGATATGTCAAAACATTGTATACATGTCCCGATATTTAAAGTGCATAAAATAATTACAGAAATTAAATGACGATAAATAAAAGTGCGATAATTAAATTGCGATAAGTAAACTGCGATAAATAAAATGTAATCAGTTAGCTAGGAACAGTTAGCTGGAACAGTTAGCGTGGATTCTTAACAAAATTTTTCATAGTTAATTTGTTTGTTTCTAATAGATTTTATTTCTAACATCAATTGATGTTTTTATACATCAAACAACTAGACTTAAGCTAATTTCTATCAAAAACCCATTTAATCAAGAAATCAAACAATGATTCAATCTTATAAACCTGGATAGATGATCACTAAGAAGTAACAATTCATTCCTTAAAGCTTCTTGATCCAATTCCACACTTGAGTTAGATTAGAGTTTGAGAGTGATAAATGTTAGGTACGGAGTACTTGATTTATTTTAGGGAAAATGGAAGAATAGTCTGGAAACAGGCTTATATATGGGTTAAAAAACCCATACCCCATAACACACAGGTATTTATAAGTTATCTGATATCTTTTGTACTTCGTTATGAGGCCCTAACGGAGTTCAAATTCAACAAACGAACCTGTTCTGTGACCCTTGTCACAAACTGGTCTCAACTAAACAACCAAATAATTATAAACATATAATTATAAAAATCACTAATTACGCCATACCCCAGGGTACAATGGTCATTTCATCTAGGCCCAAAACGCGGGTGTTACAAATCTACCCTCCTTAAAAGAGATTCCGTCCTCGAAATCGGGTCAACTATGGTCAACAAACCCAAAAATTGTTACTCACACCGCCAAATCACACGGTTAACTTTATCGATCTTATCCCCGATACCGACAATATCCACCACAATTGCATAGGGAAATGAGATTCCTGACGTCAATACACTCCCGATACCAAATAACTTATCACAATCTTCGTCGATCAACGTCCGTTAATCCACTTAAGCCCACAAATTACACGATCAAGTCAAATAATCAGAGTCAAATTCGTGTTTCTTCGCCATTCCGTATCATAAATTTCACGATCTGTCATCCAATTCAACTCTTTATACAATCCACTTTTCCCAATTATCCAAAGCCTAGGCAATAGAATTAGTCATCATGCTAAAATCTATACCTAGGTCTACGAAATTGTCTCGTAAGTCAACAGAACTTCACAGGTTATTCGTCTCATATCCAGTCACATCACAATCCAATATAGCACAGGCCGCCTAATTTTCCTTCAGCTTCCTAGAAATTCCGTATGATTTATCACAATATACTTCTGTTGGCTAAACACAAGCATATTATCCTAAATCATACCTTCATTCTGAGTTGATCGTAACGGAAATATAAAAAAAAATGATGAATCAGGGTGTTACATATATTCGTGTTTCTTCGTATAATAAGGACTGGATGGAGCATATTAATGAATGCTTTAAAGTAAGAATCAAGGGAGAAAGAATAGAAGGTGTGACTCGTGGAAAATAAGGAAACGAAGAGATGAATTTATAGTGAAATATCCGACAGAGCAATCGAAACAGATTATTGCATATAATCAAAGAAGATCCTAATTTCCTTAATCACCAAAGAACGAAATCTTATTACTTAAGATTCTCTTTAAATCCCTTAAATCCCGGAAATCAATCATAACTACGTCATCGATTAAGACAAATATATTTTACTCATCTCACTCTTTTACGATAGTCTCATTTATATTCTTCGCATAATCGAATCGTTTTATCTACATTACTCAATGATGATAAAACTCCATTATCACCTTATATTTGTCATGAAAACCTTCTTATTGTTATCCATAACAACCTCTATCAAATTTCGGGGATGAAATTTCTTTAACGGGTAGGTATTGTAATGACCCAGAATTTTCTGACCAAATTATACTTATGAGATTAATATTTACATAAATTAAACCATACCAACATGATAAGCAATCCAAATTGTTGAGACTTGTGTTTTTGAAAAGAGTTTTACACAACGTTTGACCGTCCAATATGACCGATGATATCACGAACTATATAACATACGATAATTATACGTTTTTGTATATATATGTATTTATATATATATTTAACATGATATAAGGATGGTTTAACATCTCATTGTGTACTAATGACAATGAGTTATAAGTATATTTTGAAACTACTAACTTAAGTTTTCAAAACGATAACTAAACGTAACATTCTTTGATATATATACTTATAATCTATAATGCTTATACATGTATCGTATATATAATGTATTTAATCACTTTTTAAGGACTTAAATACATAAAACAATATAAGTATATTCAAAAAAGATACCTATATTTGAATTCTCGTTCCGTTTCCTCAAGATTTCTATACGTATATCTAGGGTATATGTACCCGTATCATACCCAGCTTCTATACGTATTTACTATTGGTATATACACATCAAATCAACATTATAATCAACATTATTACTGCCCTAGATATGAGGTAACTAGAATTTGTCAAGTAGTATGAATTATTAGTAAGAAAACAAAATTAGGAATCCTTTTCTTTCTTTATAAACTAAAAACGTTTATATAAATGAACACCATTTCTTCACTCCATTTTCTCATACCTACACCCTCATTTCTCTCTCAAAATACTCCTAACTTCATACTTGATCATCTCCAAGCATTTTCCCCATCATTTAGCTTCAATTACAAGCCTTAAACACCATAAGAAAACTCTTTCAAGAACATATCAAAATAACCACCCATTTGAAGAAGTTGACTTCCAACCTTTTGATCTAACTCCACCACTCTTTGATTCCAAGATTATTTCTTATCTTTTGCAGTAACTTTGTCCAAGTAACTTGAGGTAGTAACCTTGTTCATTATCTTATTCAATTCATATTCATATAGCTATCTTATTTTGTGGTATAAAATTTTAACAACAAGAACATAGTTTGAATGATTTCAAACTTGTTCGCAAACTAAATAGATCCTTCTAACTTGACTTTTAAAACACTTCAAGACCTGTAATATATCATAATGATATTCTAACCTAACAAGATATAACTTGGTTTTACAAAGAACATCTTAAAAACTGAATCTACGTCGTCAGAGTGCAACCGGGGGATGTTTTGGGTTGGATAATTAAAAACCATCTTGAACTTTGAATTGGAAGTTCATGTTCTGGAAAAATGATATTTCTTATGAATATGTTAACACATAAAAATTTCATGGTTTAACTCAAAGTGTAAGTATTTTTAGAAAAATGATCATTAAATGTTGTTTTTATGATGGAAAATGATCACTTTCATAAGTTTCACCAATGTTTGACCTATAACCTATGATTTCGAATACAAACTAAGGTATTTTCAGTTCATATTCTTAAAATTTGACTCGATCCAAGGAAGTGGCAAGTTGAACCAACCAAAACAGAGTTGTAATGAAGAAACTACGACTAAAACAAGATTGGGTATCCGAAGCTAGTTTAGCTACGAAAATATTTGGAGAAAAAGTAAATTAATCATATCTTTTCTAATTAATATGATATTTTATATATAATTACTTATGATTTGATTTTATATATTTCAGGACCACCCGTAAACAACACGAGAAGATTAATCATAGGACCTCATGATTGTACGCAACACGTCATTTGACAACACGGTACTTTATGTACGCAACACGTCATTTGACAACATGGTACCATGGGTCGAGATTAATTCTGATCAATACGAATACGATGGGGTCTTTATTTATTTTATTTAAGCAACTAATTGTGGACCACTAACATCGGACTGCTAACTACGGACTAAGAAAAATATTAAAAGTAATAAAAGTATATATATATATGTAATGATTACTTAAAAAGAAAATATGTTGATATATTATATATATGGTTAGGTTCGTGATATCTATCGGAGACCAAGTCGAATTAAATACCATCAAGGCAAAAGTGAGTTTCATTTGCTCCCTTTTTAATTGCTTTTTCAATATATATTTTTGGGCTGAGAATACATGCGCTGCTTTTATAAATGTTTACAAAATAGACACAAGTACTTAAAAATATATTCTACGTTATATTTCCCTGTAGCTTGGTAACTACTATTTACATGGGTATTGTAAACGCGAATCCTGTTGATAGATCTATCGGGCCTGACAACCCCAACCGGACTGGACGACCAGTATTCAACGGTTGCACAGTACTTCGTTTTGGTGACTACACTTGGTACGGTGTAGTGAGATTTCATAATAAAGGGAATATGCGACGTTGATTAAATGTTAAGTATGGTTACCAAGTGCTCAACCACTTAGAATGCTTTACATACACTTGCGAGTGTATTATGTTTATGATTATGAAATCTTGTGGTCTATTAACATATTGAAATGATTGTTATGATAAACCTATGAACTCACCAACCTTTTGGTTGACACTTTAAAGCATGTTTATTCTCAGGTACGAATTAAGTCTTCCGCTGTGCATTTGCTCAATATAAGGACATTACTTGGAGCCGATCATCGCAATGGGACCAAATGTTGATGACTCCGTCCAGGTGGATTAGGTAATGACCCGGAATTTTCCGACCAAATTATACTTATGAGATTAATATTTACATAAATTAAACCATACCAACATGATAAGCAATCCAAATTGTTGAGACTTGTGTTTTTGAAAAGAGTTTTACACAACGTTTGACCGTCCAATATAACCGATGATATCACGAACTATATAACATATGATAATTATACGTTTGTGTATATATATGTATTTATATATATTTAACGTGATCTGAGGATGGTTTAACATCTCATTGTGTACTAATGACAATGAGTTATAAATATATTTTGAAACTACTAACTTTAGTTTTCAAAACGATAACTATACGTAACATTCTTTGATATATATACTTATAATATATAATGCTTATACACGTATCGTATATATAAAGTATTTAATCACTTTTTAAGGACTTAAATACATAAAACAATATAAGTATATTCACAAAAGATAGCTATATTTGAATTCTCGTTCCGTTTCCTCAAGATTTCTATACGTATATCTAGGGTATATGTACCCGTATCATACCCAGCTTCTATACGTATTTACTATTAGTATATACACATCAAATCAACATCCTAATCAACATTATTACTACCCTAGATATGAGGTAACTAGGATTTGTCAAGTAGTATGAATTATTAGTAAGAAAACAAAATTAGGAATTCTTTTCTTTCTTTATAAAGTAAAAACGTTTTTATAAATGAACACCATTTCTTCACTCCATTTTCTCATACCTACACCCTCATTTCTCTCTCAAAATACTCCTAACTTCATACTTGATCATATCCAAGCATTTTCCCCATCATTTAGCTTCAATTACAAGCCTTAAACACCATAAGAAAACTCTTTCAAGAACATATCAAAATAACCACCCATTTGAAGAAGTTTACTTCCAACCTTTTGATCTAACTCCACCACTCTTTGATTCCAAGATTATTTCTTATTTTTTTCAGTAACTTTGTCCAAGTAACTTGAGGTAGTAACCTTGTTCATAATCTTATTCAATTCATATTCATATAGCTATCTTATTTTATGGTATAAAATTTTAACAACAAGAACATAGTTTGAATGATTTCAAACTTGTTCGCAAACTAAATAGATCCTTCTAACTTGACTTTTAAAATACTTCAAGACCTGTAATATATCATAATGATATGCTAACCTAACAAGATATAACTTGGTTTTACAAAGAACATATTAAAAACTGAATCTACGTCGTCGGAGTGCAACCGGGGGCTGTTTTGGGTTGGATAATTAAAAACCATCTTGAACTTTGAATTGGAAGTTCATGTTCTGGAAAAATGATATTTCTTTTTAATATGTTAACACATAAAAATTTCATGGTTTAACTCAAAGTGTAAGTATTTTTAGAAAAATGATCATTAAATGTTGTTTTTATGATGGAAAATGATCACTTTCATAAGTTTCACCAAAGTTTGACCTATAACCTATGATTTCGAATACAAACTAAGGTATTTTTAGTTTATATTCTTAAAATTTGACTCGATCCAAGGAAGTGGCAAGTTGAACCAACAAAAACGGAGTTGTAATGAAGAAACTACGACTAAAACAAGATTGGGTATCCGAAGCTAGTTTAGCTACGAAAATATTTGGAGAAAAAGTAAATTAATCATATCTTTTCTAATTAATATGATATTTTATATATAATTACTTATGATTTGATTTTATATATTTCAGGACCACCCGTAAATAACACGAGAAGATTAATCATAAGACCTCATGATTGTACGCAACACGTCATTTGACAACACGGTACTTTATGTACGCAACACCTCATTTGACAACATGGTACCATGGGTCGAGATTAATTCTGATCAATACGAATACGATGGGGACTTTATTTATTTTATTTAAGCAACTAATTGTGGACCACTAACATCGGACTGCTAACTACGAACATAGAAAATATTAAAAGTATTAATGGTATATATATATGTTACGATTACTTAAAAAAGAAAATATGTTGATATATTATATATATGGTTAGGTTCGTGATATCTATCGGAGACCAAGTCGAATTAAATACCTTCAAGGCAAAAGTGAGTTTCATTTGCTCCCTTATATATATATATATTTGGGACTGAGAATACATGCGCTGTTTTTATAAATGCTTTACGAAATAGGCACAAGTACTAAAACTAATTCTACGTGGATTTAAACCAGAAATATACCCTTAGCTTTGTAACATTAAACTACTTGTCTATGTACGGTAGGCGCGAATCCTAAAGATAGATCTATTGAGCCTGACAAACCCCATCCTGACTATGGGATGCTTTAGTACTTCGAGGTTATTTTAAACACACCTGATCTGGTGTACTTCAGAGGGTAAAACATGAACGTTAAGGCTTGTTACCGGGTGCCTACAACTTATAGAATACTTTTATACACTTGTGAGTGTACATATATTTATAAACGGAAATCTTGTAGTCTATTAATATATTGAAATGATTGTTATGATAAACCTATGAACTCACCAACCTTTTGGTTGACACTTTAAAGCATGTTTATTCTCAGGTATTAAAGAAATCTTCCGCTGTGCATTAGCTCATTTTAAGGATATTACTTGGAGTCATTCATGGCATATTTTGAAAGACGTTGCATTCGAGTCATTGAGTTCATCAAGATTATTATTAAGTCAATTATAGTTGGATATATTATGAAATGGTGTGCATACCGTCAATTTTCGTTGTAAATAAAGTTTGTCTTTTAAAAACGAATGCAATATTTGTAAAATGTATCATATAGAGGTCAAATACCTCGCGATGTAATCAACTATTGTGAATCGTTTATAATGTATATGAACGGGTCCTTTCAGTTGGTATCACAGCGGTGGTCGTAGCGAACCAGGTCTTGCATTAGTGTGTCTAACTAGTACTTGTTAGGATGCATTAATGAGTCTGGACTTCGACCGTGTCTACATGTCAAAAGTTTTGCTTATCATTTCTAGTCGAAAATCATCTGCTTATCATCCTTAGGAAATTACCTGCTTATCATTCATAAGTCTATACACGCTTTACTGCATTTACTGTATTGATAGTGTATAGACTAATTCTTATCTTAGCATATCTGTTATTGCGAACTTTGACTGATATCTTTTCAAAGATTCTCCGTAATTTACGGGATTTTGGTATTATATATACATATGTAAATTATGTATTGAAGAGTACCAAATCTAACTCCTATAATCTATTCCATACAAAAATTCATTTTCCCCATTATACAAGATGGATTCCGCATCTAGTTCGAATTCTTCAGATTCCGACAGTTATGCCAATATGGATTTCCATTCGGGCTCCGAAAGTAGCGTCACCGGAATGGATCAACCAATTTCCCATCATCTATTCTGGATGAATTAGGGATGGGTTCGTAATATACTAAATCACTGGAGACAAGAAGAAGGTGATCCATTCCATCTACCAAATTGCCCTCTTGGCGATGAACCTGAAGCACTTACCTGCGAACCTATTCGAAACACCATTTTCTCTCTCATTTCTAGAGTATCTCATCACGATTATATACTATCCCATATTACAAATCTTGTTCATTAGCTCACTCCAACCGCCAATCATCCCGGTGTACTAGCAGAAGTTAACGAACTTCGCTCTCACGTGACGGCTTTGGAGAACATGGTGCGAAGGTTGCAAACACCAGCAGCATCACCAGCAGCATAATCAGCACCACCATCAATAACATCAACAATACCATCATCACCACTAACAAACAACATCCACATCACACGTCTCGACATCATAATCTGTCCCACAAACATCAACATCATACGCACCATAGATACCAAGGAGTACCAACAATAATGAACGATGAAGTATTGATCCATAACTTCATTGATGTTCTGCGAAGAATATGTGGTTTCAAAAAGTTTTAGAGATTTCTTATTCTAGCTCAAACCGAAAAGCAAATGAGATTAATATAATATTAACTCATTAAATTCATGATTTCATCTGAAGAAAATATATATGTATATATGTTTTCATAAAGTTTGTAATTAAAAGTTCTTTTGTACAAAATATTAGTGGTGAATTTTTTTTTTAACTGGTAGGTAATACCCGAGGAATAATTAGATTTCATCTTAATAAGTTACATTGTACATTCGTCGAAGCTGATTCAACAATCATTTACTATCCTACTTACAACCACCGATATACGTATCCGTTCACCGCAGAATAACCATTTTCATTCAATTTCATATTTGGATTTTTGACTTCCCAGAATCCAACAAGTGGCATATGAAGAAAACATATGACAAAATAAAATCTGTTAGAAACAAACAAATTAACTATGAAAATTTTTGTTAAGAATCAACGCTAACTGTTCTTAGCTAACTGATTACATTTTATTTATCGCAGTTTATTTATCGCAATTTAATTATCGCACTTTTATTTATCGTCATTTAATTTCTGTAATTATTTTATGCACTTTAAATATCGGGACACGTATACAATGTTTTGACATATCATATCGACGCATCTATATATATTATTTGGAATCACCATAGACACTCTATATGCAGTAATGATCGAGTTCTCTATACAGGGTTGAGGTTGATTCTACAATAATATATATAGTTTGAGTTGTGATCGAGTCTGAGACGTATACGGGTCATGACACGTATTAATTAATTCGTATATTATATATTAAACTATATATGAATTATTAGACTGTTACTGTGGACTATCGACTGTGGACTAATGACATTGGACAATTAAAATTAATTAAAATATTGATTATAACATATGAAACTAAACATTTCTTCAAGATTGCCACTTGATTTCATCTTAAACCTCATTGTATCTCGACGATTACAATCAGCGTTCAAATCTATCATGATTCTTAAAAACACCTCAATCGAGAGGATAAACCAACCGCACTTTATCTACGGAAGAAAAGATTGATGCATATAGTTATGCACCTGAAAAATCCTCGGAAACTGAGTAAACGTTTGACACGTATCTGTTCTAGTTCCTTTGACATTGTTATTACCGAAGATCGTTTTGCAATCCCTTTCCAAAGCAGCTAATTTTGTCACAGCTCCAGCAAGTCAACTCCGACTTTTCATCTGAAACAACTTTATTATAACCGCGATATATATGCGTACTCTTTATTGTTACTGGGGAACCTTTTATATTCCACAATATTACCATCAGCGATTAATCATTCTAAAAACACAGTTCTCCTTAAACTACCTCGGTTTGATAACCGATGACCCAGATCAGTTAACTTTGAAAATGCTGACGAAGCAGCATGTTGTAGATGATCTTAATGGCCAAAAGTTTGATGATAAAGAAAGGAGTGTTAGGAACGCTCGATAGAAAATTTAGTACCGAAAAGCGGATTATGCGAAACTATGAAGAAAGCCGTGGACAAATCACAAAGAATAAGTTTGCCTTCAAAGAATCCAAATGATTCTGTGCCTGCTGAAATCGTTAGCAAACATCTTATTTCTCATTCTAAACCTTCACAGACAAATCTTCTTCATCATCCATTGATATTAGAAATTCTAAGATATTCTCGTATGTTCTATTATAAATATCCTCCATATTTCTGGCGATATTTTCACAACTATTCTTATCTGAGATCATTTATCTCTCCGTAATATCTGCAACATAAAAGAAACTGTGTTAGTTTCTAAATTCTGAAACCTTCGAGTTTAAAATATGAATGTTTTGAAGTAGTGTTGGGAACTGAAGCATGGATTAGTATAATATAATGACACTTGATCAATGTCATTATATTACAGTAAGTCATGCTGAGTTTCTAATGAAGCATGATGATTCACAGTACCGTCATCATGTGCCATTTACACGACTCTTACATTCTATCTAATCTCTAAACATATCAAGAGAATATTTTTCTGGATGACTCGGTCTTCTCCAGGGTATTCTGGTAATTTAACAAATCAAAATCGTTCTATTACCATTTTCTTCTTAGAGTATTAGCTATGTTCATTCTGAATTTCATATCTACGAATTCCGGACCATTAATCGATTGACTCGAAGTCGGGAAGAGAAAACGAAAGCATGAAGCTCTGAAAAATAATGAAGAATATAAACTCCGAAAATAACCCCGAAATTACAAACCGTGTATATCGATGCAGATAGCAATATAGAGACACGGGAGAATTAGAAACACTATAAACACAAGAGTATAGTAGAAGTAAATAGATTCTTCTGGTGGTAGATGAAAAAGAAGAATGACAGATATAAAAGTTAGTAGTATATCAAAAATCAGGACTGGATAGAGCATATTGATGAATGCTTTAAAGTAAGAATCAAGGGAGAAAGAATAGAAGGTGTGTGTCGTGGAAAATAAGGAAACGAAGGGGTGAATTTATAGTGAAATATCCGACAGAGCAATCGAAAGAGATTATTGCATATAATCAAAGAAGATCCTGATTTCCTTAATCACCAAAGAACCAAATCTTGTTACGTAAGATTCTCTTAAAATCCCTTAAATCCCGAAAATCAATCATAACTACGTCATCGGTTAAGACGAATATATTTTACTCATCTCACTCTTTTACGATAGTCTCATTTATATTCTTTGCATAATCGAATCGTTTTATCTACATTACTCAATGATGATAAAACTCCATTATCAACTTATATTTGTCATGAAAACCTTCTTATTGTTATCCATAACAACCTCTATCAAATTTCGGGGACGAAATTTCTTTAACGGGTAGGTACTGTAATGACCCGGAATTTTCTGACCAAATTATACTTATGAGATTAATATTTACATAAATTAAACCATACCAACATGATAAGCAATCCAAATTGTTGAGACTTGTGTTTTTGAAAAGAGTTTTACACAACGTTTGACCGTCCAATATGACCGATGATATCACGAACTATATAACATACGATAATTATATGTTTGTGTATATATATGTATTTATATATATTTAACATGATCTAAGGATGGTTTAACATCTCATTGTGTACTAATGACAATGAGTTATAAGTATATTTTGAAACTACTAACTTCAGTTTTCAAAACGATAACTATACGTAACATTCTTTGATATATATACTTATAATATATAATGCTTATACACGTATCGTATATATAAAGTATTTAATCACTTTTTTAAGGACTTAAATATATAAAACAATATAAGTATATTCACAAAAGATAGCTATACTTGAATTCTCGTTCCGTTTCCTCAAGATTTCTATACGTATATCTAGGGTATATGTACCCGTATCATACCCAGCTTCTATACGTATTTACTATTGGTATATACACATAAAATCAACATCCTAATCAAAATTATTACTGCTCTAGATATGAGGTAACTAGTATTTGTCAAGTAGTATGAATTATTAGTAAGAAAACAAAAGTAGGAATCCTTTTCTTTCTTTATAAACTAAAAACGTTTTTATAAATGAACACCATTTCTTCACTCCATTTTCTCATACCTACACCTTCATTTCTCTCTCAAAATACTCCTAACTTCATACTTGATCATCTCGAAGCATTTTCCCCATCATTTAGCTTCAATCACAAGCCTTAAACACCATAAGAAAACTTTTTCAAGAACATATCAAAATAACCACCCATTTGAAGAAGTTTACTTCCAACCTTTTGATCTAACTCCACCACTCTTTGATTCCAAGATTATTTCTTATCTTTTGCAGTAACTTTGTCCAAGTAACTTGAGGTAGTAACCTTGTTCATAATCTTATTCAATTCATATTCATATAGCTATCTTATTTTGTGGTATAAAATTTTAACAACAAGAACATAGTTTGAATGATTTCAAACTTGTTCGCAAACTAAATAGATCCTTCTAACTAGACTTTTAAAACACTTCAAGACCTTTAATATATCATAGTGATATGCTAACCTAACAAGATATAACTTGGTTTTACAAAGAACATCTTAAAAACTGAATCTGCGTCGTCGGAGTGCAACCGGGGGCTGTTTTGGGTTGGATAATTAAAAACCATCTTGAACTTTGAATTGGAAGTTCATGTTCTGGAAAAATGATGTTAACACATAAAAATTTCATGGTTTAACTCAAAGTGTAAGTATTTTTAGAAAAATGATCATTAAATGTTGTTCTTATGATGGAAAATGATCACTTTCATAAGTTTCACCAAAGTTTGACCTATAACCTATGATTTTGAATACAAACTAAGGTATTTTCAGTTCATATTCTTAAAATTTGACTCGATCCAAGGAATTGGCAAGTTGAACCAACAAAAACGGAGTTGTAATGAAGAAACTACGACTAAAACAAGATTGGGTATCCGAAGCTAGTTTAGCTACGAAAATATTTGGAGAAAAAGTAAATTAATCATATCTTTTCTAATTAATATGATATTTTATATATAATTACTTATGATTTGATTTTATATATTTCAGGACCACCCGTAAACAACACGAGAAGATTAATCATAAGACCTCATGATTGTACGCAACACGTCATTTGACAACACGGTACTTTATGTACGCAACACGTCATTTGACAACATGGTACCATGGGTCGAGATTAATTCTGATCAATACGAATACGATGGGGTCTTTATTTATTTTATTTAAGCAACTAATTATGGGCCACTAACATCAGACAGCTAACTACGGACTAAGAAAATATTAAAAGTATTAATAGTATATATATATATATATGTAACGATTACTTAAAAAAGAAAATATGTTGATATATTATATATATGGTTAGGTTCGTGCTATCTATCGGAGACCAAGTCGAATTAAATACCTTCAAGGCAAAAGTGAGTTTCATTTGCTCCCTTTTATATATATTTTTGGGACTGAGAATACATGCGCTGTTTTTATAAATGCTTTACGAAATAGGCACAAGTACTAAAACTAATTCTACGTGGGTTTAAACCAAAAATATACCCTTAGCTTGGTAACATTAAACTACTTGTCTATGTACAGTAGGCGCGACTCCTAAAGATAGATCTATTGGGCCTGACAAACCCCATCCTGACTATGGGATGCTTTAGTACTTCGAGGTTATTTTAAACACACCTGATCTGGTGTACTTCAGAGGGTAAAACATGAACGTTAAGGCTTGTTACCGGGTTCCTACAACTTATAGAATACTTTTATACACTTGCGAGTGTACATATATTTATAAACGGAAATCTTGTGGTCTATTAATATATTGAAATGATTGTTATGATAAACCTATGAACTCACCAACCTTTTGGTTGACACTTTAAAGCATGTTTATTCTCAGGTATTAAAGAAATCTTCCACTGTGCATTAGCTCATTTTAAGGATATTACTTGGAGTCATTCATCCTAATCCACCTGGACGAAGTCATCAACATTTGGTCCCATTGTGATGATCGGCTCCAAGTAATGTCCTTAAATTGAGCAAATGCACAGCGGAAGACTTAATTCGTACCTGAGAATAAACATGCTTTAAAGTGTCAACCAAAAGGTTGGTGAGTTCATAGGTTTATCATAACAATCATTTCAATATGTTAATAGACCACAAGATTTCATAATCATAAACATAATACACTCGCAAGTGTATGTAAAGCATTCTAAGTGGTTGAGCACTTGGTAACCATATTTAACATTTAATCAACGTCACATATTCCCTTTATTATGAAATCTCACTACACCGTACTAAGTGTAGTCACCAAAACGAAGTACTATGCAACCGTTGAATACTGGTCATCCTGTCCGGTTGGGGTTGTCTGGCCCGATAGATCTATCAACAGGATTCTCGTTTACAATACCCATGTAAATAGTAGTTACCAAGCTACAGAGAAGTATGCCTGTGGTACAACTCAACGTAGAATATATTTTAAGTACTTGTGTCTATTTCGTAAACATTTATAAAAGCAGCGCATGTATTCTCAGCCCAAAAATATATATTGCAAAAGCAATTAAAAAGGGAGTAAATGAAACTCACCTAATGTATTTTGTAGTAAAAATACATATAACATCATTGAATAAGTGAACAATGTAAAGTTGGCATCGAATTCACGAACCTATATTAGTTTTGTATATATTAAAACACATAATAGTAATCGAACAAACTTATATAATATTATTAACTGTTATTTCAGTAATTATATGTTTCATTAATAATTTAATTAACTATTTTTATTCTATATAATTTAGATACATAATTAGTATTTATTATAAATATATTCATATAGTTATGTTATATGTATTTAAATATTTTTTTATAAAACAATATTGATAAATGAAAAGTTGTAATATTTTTATATCAACAATAACTAGTAATCATTTTAAAAATAGTAATAATAGTAATAATAATGGTAATTTTTATAATATTAACAATAATAATGATAATATTTTTGTTAAAACTAAAATTAATAATAATAATAATAATAATAATAATGATAATATTAATAATAAAATAATTAGAATATTATATGTTAATGATAATAATAATATTTGTGATAATAATGTTCATGATATTAATAATAGTAATAATAATAATAATAATAATAATAATAATAATAATAATAATAATAATAATAATTATAATTATAATAATTATAATTATAATAATAATAATTATAATAATAATAATTTTTTAAAATAAAACTACCTTTGAAAATCCTTTTTAAAAAGAAAAGCTCAAAGCCGGGCTCGAACCCGTGACCTCCCGCTCACACATAACACCCATGACCATCCAGCTAGTTTTGTTTTTCTGATTTTATACCCTTCAAAATCTTTATAACCCGTTTTTATTATTATTCAATCTTTCATCATCTTCTTCATCTTTGATAATTCAGTCGATCAAAACCCAAATGGAAATCTTAACAGTTACTTTATATAATGAGATTTAAATAGAAAAGTTCCCCAGAGATTTATTGCTTAAATTAAAAAAAAATAAGATTCGAGCTGTAAAAATAATCACGATGAATAACTCATCTCGTGATTTTGAATTTAAGAGAGTTTTAGCTTTAGATTCCTACATGAATTAGGTTTTAAATGACTCCTAGAAACTTTAGGAATCGTCCATTTAACTTAATTCATAACAGAGAATTCGAATTTTAATAAAGAACCATCGGTTGACTTTTTATTTAAAAGCTTTGACCTCAAAATTCGTTGTTAATTTTACAAATTAGTTGTTGAAGCTTTGCAGGAAGATCGAAATAAAGATTACTAACAGTTCTACATTTTTAAATTTTTAAAACTGATACAAAATTTGAGATTTGTATTTGAGGATGCCACGAACAGAGATAGAATGTGTTCTTCCTGTTTCATGTTTGAATTTAATTATATAAAAACTGTTAAGTGTAATTGTGATTGATATTTGATAATTTGGAGTTGATTGATATTTTATCACAACTAGAAAGCATCGAATTTTATAGCAGATGAGATCGTCAAGATTTATTCTATCAGAAGAAAAAAAAAAGATAAAAAAAATCGATATTGATTTGTACTCTGCGATTCTTGATATGGACAGATTTACCAATCACGTAGACAAATTACATAGGTATGATAACGATGTAGAACTGAATTGGATTTTTATAAGTTAAAGTTATGATACGTATTCTTTTTCTATTTTTATACAATTAACCGTATTTATTATATATTTGTATATAATACATAGTTGTAACTGTATAATATTGGTATATATATATATATATATATATATATATATATATATATATATATATATATATATATATATATATATATATATATATATATCTATTAATCTGAATATATATAAGTATAACCGTAAATCAGTAATTTAATTAATCTTTTCTTTTATATAATTGTATTAACATTATTCTCAATATCATAAATTATAAAAGTAATAATATAATAATAATACTAATACTACTTAATAATAATTATATTAATTATTACTAATGAAATACCTATAATAATAAACAAGAAAAATAATAATGATGATAATATGAGGATATTAATAATAACCAACATGAAACTTTTAGTAAGTTTGTTAATAATAATCTATAAGAATGATAATAATATTATTCTTAATGATACAAATAATAAATTGTAATATTTATTTATTTATTATGTTTTTTTATAATAATGATTTTAATGATAATGGTAAAAATCATAATAATTTTTATGTATCAACTTCCATATTTATCTATTGAAAATAATAATAATACTAACACTAAATTTTAATATTAATATTAGTATTGATATTAATATTAGTATAACAATCATATTTGTACTTACATTCATCATATTAATATTATATATTTTAATTATACCATATACATTATATAATAACATATATTTATTATTTATACATTTTAATATAAATACATTATATAATATGTGTTTGCGTATTAAATATAATTGTCTCGAATATATTTATCTACTTACAACAAATGTTCGTGAATCGTCGAGACCAGTCATGGGTAATTTGAATATATGAACATAGATTTCAAAGCTTTCGAGACTCAACATTACAGATTTTGCTTATCGTGTTGGGAACATATAAAGATTAAAGTTTAAATTTGATCGGAAATTTCCGGGTCATTACAGTACCTACCCGTTAAAGAAATTTCGTCCCCGAAATTTGATAGAGGTCGTCATGGAAAACAATAAAAATGTTTTCATGACGAATATGAGGTGATAATGGAGTTTTATCATCATTGAGTAATATAGATAAAACAATTTGATTATACAAGGAGTATAAGTGAGGCTATCGCAAGAGATTGAAATAGGTAAATGTAAAATCGTTTTAACCGATGGCGTAATTATGATTGATTTCCGGAATTCATGGGATTTAAAGAAAATTTTCGTAATAAAATTTGGTTCTTCGGTGATTAAGGAAATTAGGATCTTCTTTGATTATATGCAATAATCTGTTCTGATTTCTCTGTCGGATATATTACTATAAATCCACCCCCTTCACTTCCTTATTTCCATATCTCACATCTTCTATTCTTTCTCCTTCAATTCATACCTTAAAGTATTCTTCAAAATGCTCCATCCCGTTCTAATTCTTGTTATACTTCTATCTTTCATATCTTTCATTCTTCTCTTTCATCTGTCACCAGAAGAATCTATTCACTTTTATTATTTCCTTGGAATTATAATGTTTTTAATTCTCCCGTGTCTTTACGTTGCACTACGTATTGATATACACGGTTTGTAATTTCTGGGTGGTTGTTGGGTTTTATATCTTCCCTTATACTTCGATGTCCCTGCTTCTATATTCTACAATCATTGTCATCTACAGTTAATGCTCTCTCCTATTTGCTGTGATTTATACTCCAATTTCTATTTCGGAGCTTTGTCCCTTCGTTTCTTCTTCTTGCAATTGGCATCTCTTGTAATGATCCAAAATTCGTAGATATAAGTTTCAGAATGAACATTGTTAATGTTCTAAGAAAGAAAAGGTAATAGCACAATTTGACTTGTCAAATTACCAGAATATCCGGAAAAAGACCAAATAATCAAGAAAAATATTTTCTTGGAATGTTTAGAGGTTAAATAGAATACAAGAGTCGTGTAATATGGCACATGATGACGATACTGTGAATCATCACGTTCCATTAGAAGCTCAGCATGACTTACTGTAATATAATCACGTTGATCAAGTGTCATTATATTATACTAACTCATGCTTCAGTTCCCAACACTACTTCAAAAGCATTCATATTTTAAATTCGAAGGTTCGCAGAATATAGAAACTAATAGTTTCTCATATGATGTAATACTGATAGCTCAAGAGATAAATGATTTCAGATAAGATTAATTATGAAAATATATTCAGATATATCGAGGATATTTATAATGAAAGATACGATAATATCTTTGAATATCTAAGATCAGAGGATGATGGAGACTATTGTCCGCAAGGGTTTTGAGTAAGGAGTAAGATATTCGCTAAAGACTTCAGCAGGCATTGAATTATTTGGATTCTTTGAAGTTAAACTTATTCTTTGTGATTTGTCCACGGCTTTCTTCATAGTTTCGCATAATTCGCTTTTCGGTACTAAATTTTCTATCGAGCGTTTCTAACACTCCTTTCTTTATCATCAAACTTTTGGCCATTTAGATCATCTACAACATGCTGCTTCGTCAGCATTTTCAAAGTTAACTGATCTGGGGGGTAGTTTCAGGAGAATTGTGCTTTTAGATGATTAATCGCTGATGGTAATATTGTGGAATATAAAAGGTTCCCCAGTAACAATACAGAGTACGCATATATATCGCGGTTATAATAAGGTTGTTTCGGATGAAAAGTCAGAGTTGATTTGCTGGAGCTGTGACAAAATTAGCTACTTTGGAAAGGGATTGCAAAATGATCTTCGGTATAACAATGTCAAAGGAACTAGAACAGATACGTGTCAAATGTTTACTCAGTTTCCGAGGGTTTTTCAGGTGCATAACTATATGCATCAATCTTTTCTTCCGTAGATGAAGTGTGGTTGGTTTATCCTCTTGATTGAGGTGTTTTTAAGAATCATGATAGATTTGAATGCTGATTGTAATCGTCGAGATACAAATGAGGTTTAAGATGAAATCAAGTGGCAATCTTGAAGAAATGTTTAGTTTCATATGTTATAATCAATATTTTAATTCATTTTAATTGTCCAATGACATTAGTCCACAGTCGATAGTCCACAGTAACAGTCCAATATTTCATATATAGTTTATTATATAATATATAATTAATTAATATGTGCCGTGACCCGTATACGTCTCAGGCTCGATCACAACTCAAACTATATATATTATTGTAGAATCAACCTCAACCCTGTATAGAGAACTCGATCATTACTGCATATAGAGTGTCTATGGTGATTCCAAATAATATATATAGATGCGTCGATATGATATGTCAAAACATTGTATACGTGTCCCGATATTTAAATTGCATAAAATAAATAACAGAAATTAAATGACGATAAATAAAAGTGCGATAATTAAATTGCAATAAATAAACTGCGATAAATAAAATGTAATCAGTTAGCTAGGAACAGTTAGCTGGAACAGTTAGCGTGGATTCTTAACAAAATTTTTCATAGTTAATTTGTTTGTTTCTAACAGATTTTATTTTTTCATATGTTTTCTTCATTATGCAACTTGTTGGATTCTGGAAAGTCAAAATCCAAATATGAAATTGAATGAAAATGGTTATTCTGCGGTGAACGGATACGTATATCGGTGGTTGTAAGTAGGATAGTAAATGACTGTTGAATCAGCTTCGACGAATGTACAATGTAACTTATTAAGATGAAATCTAATTATTCCTCGGGTATTACCTACCCGTTAAAAAAAACATTTCACCATTAATATTTTGTACAAAAGAACTTTTAATTATAATCTTTATGAAAACATATATACATATATATTTTCTTCAGATGAAATCATGAATTTAATGAGTCTTTTCGGTTTGAGCTAGAATAAGAAATCTCTAAAACTATTAGGAACCACATATTCTTCGCATAATATTAATGAAGTTATGGTTCAATTCTTCATTGTTCATTGTTGTTGGTACTCCTTGGTATATATGGTGCGTATGATGTTGATGTTCGTGGTAAAGATTTTTAATGATGAGGTGTGGGATGAGGATGTTGATGTTGTTGATGGTACTGTTGCTACCGGTGATGCTGCTGGTGCTTATGGTATTGAGGCTTGCGATGTGGACGTTACTGGTGGTACTGGTGTTGCTGATGGTGCTTGTAATCTTTGCACCATACGTTCCAAAGCCACTACTTGAGTGCGAAGCTCGTTGACTTCTTCTATTACACCGGGGTGATTGTCGGTTCGGACGAGTGGATAAATAAAATCTAGAATTTGATGTAGTGTATAATTGTGGCGAGATACTCTAGAAATAAGAGAGAAAATGGTGTTTCGAACAGGTTCGCCGGTAAGTGCTTCAGGATCTTCACCCAGAGGTGAATTCGGTTGGTGGAAGGGATCACCTTCTTCTTGTCTCCAATGATTAAGTCGACTACGAACCCATCAGATAAATTGGGGATCGCTGATTGGTTGATTAATTCTAGTGACGTTGTCTTCAGAGCTCGAGTGAAAATCCATATCGGAATCCGAGGGACTTGAACTAGTAGTGAGTTCCATTTTGCTCGGTTAGATAAAGAGTTTTTGGTATGAAATGAATTTCGAATATCGAATGATATTCTAATTACATAGAATATCTATACATAGTACAGGAGATCCCATAGATTACGGAGGGAATTAAGGAAACGTGTCAGACAAGACTTAATGTGATGGGATGTGAATTTGTCTGTACACCGTCTATACAATAATTGCAATAAGACGCGTCGAGACTAAAAATGACAAGTAGATATTTTTCAACAAATGGTGGTAAGCAAACACTTTTAAAATGCAGACCAGGTTCAAGTCTAGACTCATTAATATAACCTAAACACTACTAGGTCGAAGTCCAGACTCATTAATGTATCCTAACAACTCCTAGTTAGACACACTAATGCAAGACCTGGTTCGCTACGACCACCGCTCTGATACCACCTGAAAGGACCCATCCTAATCCACCTGGATGAAGTCATCAACATTTGGTCCCATTGCAATGATCAGCTCCAAGTAATGTCCTTAAATTGAGCAAATGCACAGCGGAAGACTTAATTCGTACCTGAGAATAAACATGCTTTAAAGTGTCAACCAAAAGTTTGGTGAGTTCATAGGTTTATCATAACAATCATTTCAATATGTTAATAGACCACAAGATTTCATAATCATAAACATAATACACTCGCAAGTGTATGTAAAGCATTCTAAGTGGTTGAGCACTTGGTAACCATACTTAACATTTAATCAACGTCGCATATTCCCTTTATTATGAAATCTCACTACACTGTACCAAGTGTAGTAACTGAAAACGAAGTACTGTGCAACCATTGAATATTGGTCGTCCAGTCCGGTTGGGGACGAAGTCATCAACATTTGGTCCCATTGCGATGATCGGCTCCAAGTAATGTCCTTATATTGAGCAAATGCACAGCGGAAGACTTAATTCGTACCTGAGAATGAACATGCTTTAAAGTGTCAACCAAAAGGTTGGTGAGTTCATAGGTTTATCATAACAATCATTTCAATATGTTAATAGACCACAAGATTTCATAATTATAAACATAATACACTCGCAAGTGTATGTAAAGCATTCTAAGTGGTTGAGCACTTGGTAACCATACTTAACATTTAATCAACGTCGCATATTCCCTTTATTATGAAATCTCACTACACCGTACCAAGTGTAGTCACCAAAACAAAGTACTGTGCAACCGTTGAATACTGGTCGTCCAGTCCGGTTAGGGTTGTCAGGCCCGATAGATCTATCAACAGGATTCGCATTTACAATACCCATGTAAATAGTAGTTACCAAGCTACAGGGAAATATGCCAGTGGTACAACTCAACGTAGAATATATTTTTAAGTACTTGTGTCTATTTTGTAAACATTTATAAAAACAGCGCATGTATTCTCAGCCCAAAAATATATATTGCAAAAGCAATTAAAAAGGGAGCAAATGAAACTCACTTTTGCCTTGAAGGTATTTAATTCGACTTGGTCTCCGATAGATATCACGAACCTAACCATATATATAATATATCAACATATTTTCTTTTTAAGTAATCGTTACATATATATATATATATATATATATATATATATATATATATATATATATATATATATATATATATATATATATATATATATACTTTTAATACTTTTAATATTTTTCTTAGTCCGTAGTTAGCAGTCCGATGTTAGTGGTCCACAATTAGTTGCTTAAATAAAATAAATAAAGACCCCATCATATTCGTATTGATCAGAATTAATCTCGACCCATGGTACCATGTTGTCAAATGACGTGTTGCGTACATAAAGTACCGTGTTGTCAAATGACGTGTTGCGTACAATCATGAGGTCTTATGATTAATCTTCTCGTGTTGTTTACGGGGGGTCCTGAAATATATAAAATCAAATCATAAGTAATTATATATAAAATATCATATTAATTAGAAAAGATATGATTAATTTACTTTTTCTCCGAATATTTTCGTAGCTAAACTAGCTTCGGATACCCAATCTTGTTTTAGTCGTAGTTTCTTCATTACAACTCTGTTTTTGTTGGTTCAACTTGTCACTTCCTTGGATCAAGTCAAATTTTAAGAATATGAACTGAAAATACCTTAGTTGGTATTTGAAATCATAGGTTATAGGTCAAACTTTGGTGAAACTTATGAAAGTGATCATTTTCCATCATAAAAACAACATTTAATGATCATTTTTCTAAAAATACTTACACTTTGAGTTAAACCATGAAATTTTTATGTGTTAACATATTCATAAGAAATATCATTTTTCCAGAACATGAACTTCCAATTCAAAGTTCAAGATGGTTTTTAATTATCCAACCCAAAACAGCCCCCGGTTGCACTCCAACGACGTAGATTCAGTTTTTAAGATGTTCTTTGTAAAACCAAGTTATATCTTGTTAGGTTAGCATATCATTATGATATATTACAGGTCTTGAAATGTTTTAAAAGTCAAGTTAGAAGGATCTATTTAGTTTGTGAACAAGTTTGAAATCATTCAAACTATGTTCTTGTTGTTAAAATTATATACCACAAAATAAGATAGCTATATGAATATGAATTGAATAAGATTATGAACAAGGTTACTACCTCAAGTTACTTGGACAAAGTTACTGCAAAAGATAAGAAATAATCTTGGAATCAAAGAGTGGTGGAGTTAGATCAAAAGGTTGGAAGTAAACTTCTTCAAATGGTTGGTTATTTTGATATGTTCTTGAAAGAGTTTTCTTATGGTGTTTAAGGCTTGTAATTGAAGCTAAATGATGGGAAAAATACTTGGAGATGATCAAGTATGAAGTTAGGAGTATTTTGAGAGAGAAATGAGGGTGTAGGTATGAGAAAATGGAGTGAAGAAATGGTGTTCATTTATAAAAACGTTTTTAGTTTATAAAGAAAGAAAATGATTCCTAATTTTGTTTTCTTACTAATAATTCATACTACTTGACAAATTCTAGTTACCTCATATCTAGGGCAGTAATAATGTTGATTAGGATGTTGATTTGATGTGTATATACCAATAGTAAATACATATAGAAGCTGGGTATGATACGGGTACATATACCCTAGATATACATATAGAAATCTTGAGGAAACGGAACGAGAATTCAAATATAGCTATCTTTTGTAAATATACTTATATTGTTTTATGTATTTAAGTCCTTAAAAAGTGATTAAATACATTATATATACGATTTATGTATAAGCATTATAGATTATAAGTATATATATAAAAGAATGTTACGTATAGTTATCGTTTTGAAAACTTAAGTTAGTAGTTTCAAAATATACTTATAACTCATTGTCATTAGTACACAATGAGATATTAAACCATCCTTAGATCATGTTAAATATATATAAATACATATATATACACAAACGTATAATTATCGTATGTTATATAGTTCGTGATATCATCGGTCATATTGGATTGTCAAACGTTGTGTAAAACTCTTTTCAAAAACACAAGTCTCAACAATTTGGATTGCTTATCATGTTGGTATGGTTTAATTTATGTAAATATTAATCTCATAAGTATAATTTGGTCAGAAAATTCCGGGTCATTACAGTACCTACCCGTTAAAGAAATTTCGTCCCCGAAATTTGATAGAGGTTGTTATGGATAACAATAAGAAGGTTTTCATGACAAATATAAGGTGATAATGGAGTTTTATCATCATTGAGTAATGTAGATAAAACGATTCGATTATGCGAAGAATATAAATGAGACTATCGTAAAAGAGTGAGATGAGTAAAATATATTCGTCTTAACCGATGACGTATTTATGATTGATTTCCGGGATTTAAGGGATTTAAAGAGAATCTTACGTAATAAGATTTGGTTCTTTGGTGATTAAGGAAATCAGTATCTTCTTTGATTATATGCAATAATCTGTTTTGATTGCTCTGTCGGATATTTCACTATAAATTCACCCCTTCGTTTCCTTATTTTCCACGACTCACACCTTCTATTCTTTCTCCCTTGATTCTTACTTTAAAGCATTCATCAATATGCTCCATCCAGTCCTAATTCTTGATATACTCCTAACTTTTATATCTGTCATTCTTCTGTTTCATCTACCACCAGAAGAATCTATTTACTTCTACTATACTCTTGTGTTTATAGTGTTTCTAATTCTCCCGTGTCTCTATATTGCTATCTGCATCGATATACACGGTTTGTAATTTCGGGGTTATTATCGAAGTTTATATTCTTCATTATTTTTCGGAGCTTCATGCTTTCGTTTTCTCTTCCCGACTTCGAGTCAAGCGAGTAATGGTCCGGAATTCGTAGATATGAAATTCAGAATGAACATAGCTAATGCTCTAAGAAGAAAATGGTAATAGAACGATTTTGATTTGTTAAATTACCAGAATACCCTGGAGAAGACCGAGTCATCCAGAAAAATATTCTCTTGATATGTTTAGAGATTAGATAGAATGTAAGAGTCGTGTAAATGGCACATGATGACTTTACTGTGAATCATCATGCTTCATTAGAAACTCAGCATGACGTACTGTAATATAATGATGTTGATCAAGTGTCATTATATTATACTAATCCATGCTTCAGTTCCCAAAACTACTTCAAAACATTCATATTTTAAACTCGAAGGTTTCAGAATTTAGAAACTAACACAGTTTCTTTTATGTTGCAGATATTACGGAGAGATAAATGATCTCAGATAAGAATAGTTGTGAAAATATCGCCAGAAATATGGAGGATATTTATAATAGAACATACGAGAATATCTTAGAATTTCTAATATCAATGGATGATGAAGAAGATTTGTCTGTGAAGGTTTAGAATGAGAAATAAGATGTTTGCTAACGATTTCAGCAGGCACAGAATCATTTGGATTCATTGAAGGCAAACTTATTCTTTGTGATTTGTCCACGGCTTTCTTAATAGTTTCACATAATCCACTTTTCGGTACTAAATTTTCTATCGAGCGTTCCTAACACTCCTTTCTTTATCATCAAACTTTTGGCCATTAAGATCATCTACAACATGCTGCTTCGTCAGTATTTTCAAAGTTAACTGATCTGGGTCATCGGTTATCAAACCGAGGTAGTTTCAGGAGAATTGTGTTTTTAGAATGATTAATCGCTGATGGTAATATTGTGGAATATAAAAGGTTCCCCAGTAACAATAAAGAGTACGCATATATATCGCGGTTATAATAAAGTTGTTTCAGATGAAAAGTCGGAGTTGACTTGCTGGAGCTGTGACAAAATTAGCTACTTTGGAAAGGGATTGCAAAACGATCTTCGGTAATAACAATGTCAAAGGAACTAGAACGGATACGTGTCAAACGTTTACTCAGTTTCCGAGGGTTTTTTAGGTGCATAACTATATGCATCAATCTTTTCTTCCATAGATGAAGTGCGGTTGGTTTATCCTCTCGATTGAGGTGTTTTTAAGATTCATGATAGATTTGAACGCTGATTGTAATCGTCGAGATACAATGAGGTTTAAGATGAAATCAAGTGGCAATCTTGAAGAAATGTTTAGTTTCATATGTTATAATCAATATTTTAATTCATTTTAATTGTCCAATGTCATTAGTCCACAGTCGATAGTCCACAGTAACAGTCCAATAATTCATATATAGTTTAATATATAATATACGAATTAATTAATACGTGTCGTGACCCGTATACCTCTCAGACCCGTATACCTCTCAGACTCGATCACAACTCAAACTATATATATTATTGTTGAATCAACCTCAACCCTGTATAGAGAACTCGATCATTACTGCATATAGAGTGTCTATGGTGATTCCAAATAATATATATAGATGCGTCGATATGATATGTCAAAACACTGTATACGTGTCCCGATATTTAAAGTGCGTAAAATAATTACAGAAATTAAATGACGATAAATAAAAGTGCGATAATTAAATTGCGATAAATAAACTGCGATAAATAAAATGTAATCAGTTAGCTAGGAACAGTTAGCATGGATTCTTAACAAAATTTTTTATAGTTAATTTGTTTGTTTCTAATAGATTTTATTTTATCATATGTTTTCTTCATATGCCACTTATTGGATTCTAGGAAGTCAAAATCCAAATATGAAATTGAATGAAAATGGTTATTCTGCGGTGAACGAATACGTATATCGGTGGTTGTAAGTAAGATAGTAAATGACTGTTGAATCAGCTTCGACGAATGTACAATGTAACTTATTAAGATGAAATCTAATTATTCCTCGGGTATTGCCTACCCGTTAAAAAAAAAAATTCACCATTAATATTTTGTACAAAAGAACTTTTAATTACAATCTTTATGAAAACATATATACATATATATTTTCTTCAGATGAAATCATGAATTTAATGAGTTAATATGATATTAATCTCATTTGCTTTTCGGTTTGAGCTAGAATAAGAAATCTCTAAAACTTTTTGAAACCACATATTCTTTGCAGAATATCAGTGAAGTTATGGATCAATACTTCATCGTTCATTATTATTGGTACTCCATGGTATCTATGGTGCGTATGATGTTGATGTTTGTGGGACAGATTATGATGTCGAGACGTGTGATGCGGATGTTGTTTGTTAGTGGTGATGATGGTATTGTTGATGTTATTGATGGTGGTGCTGATTATGCTGCTGGTGTTGCTGCTGGTGTTTGCAATCTTCGCACCATGTTCTCCAAAGCCGTCACGCGAGCGCGAAGTTCGTTAACTTCTGCTAGTACACCGGGATGATTGGCGGTTGGAGCGAGCGAATGAACAAGATTTGTAATATGGGATAGTATATAATCGTGACGAGATACTCTAGAAATGAGAGAGAAAATGGTATTTCGAATAGATTCGCCGGTAAGTGCTTCAGGTTCATCGCCAAGAGGGTAATTTGGTGGATGGAATGGATCACCTTCTTCTTGTCTCCAGTGATTTAGTATATTACGAACCCATCCCCAATTCATCCAGAATAGATGATGGGAAATTGGTTGATCCATTCCGGTGACGCTGCTTTCGGAGCCCGAATGGAAATCCATATCGGCATAACTGTCGGAATCTGAAGAATTCGAACTAGATGCGGAATCCATCTTGTATAATGGGGAAAATGAATTTTTGGTATGGAATAGATTATAGGAGTTAGATTTGGTACTCTTCAATACATAATTTACATATGTATATATAATACCAAAATCCCGTAAATTACGGAGAATCTTTGAAAAGATATCAGTCAAAGTTCGCAATAACAGATATGCTAAGATAAGAATTCGTCTATACACTATCAATGCAGTAAATGCAGTAAAACGTGTCTAGACTTATGAATGATAAGCAGGTAATTTCCTAAGGATGATAAGCAGATGATTTTCGACTAGAAATGATAAGCAAAACTTTTGACATGTAGACACGGTCGAAGTCCAGACTCATTAATGCATCCTAACAACTACTAGTTAGACACACTAATGCAAGACCTGGTTCGCTACGACCACCGCTCGGATACCAACTGAAAGCACCCGTCCTAATCCACCTGGACGAAGTCATCAACATTTGGTCCCATTGCGATGATCGGCTCCAAGTAATGTCCTTATATTGAGCAAATGCACAGCGGAAGACTTAATTCGTACCTGAGAATAAACATGCTTTAAAGTGTCAACCAAAAGGTTGGTGAGTTCATAGGTTTATCATAACAATCATTTCAATATGTTAATAGACCACAAGATTTCATAATCATAAACATAATACACTCGCAAGTGTATGTAAAGCATTCTAAGTGGTTGAGCACTTGGTAACCATACTTAACATTTAATCGACATCGAATATTCCCTTTATTATGAAATCTCACTACACCGTACCAAGTGTAGTCACCAAAATGAAGTACTGTGCAACCGTTGAATACTGGTCGTCCAGTCCGGTTGGGGTTGTCAGGCCCGATAGATCTATCAACAGGATTCGCGTTTACAATACCCATGTAAATAGTAGTTACCAAGCTACAGGGAAATATGCCAGTGGTACAACTCAACGTAGAATATATTTTTAAGTACTTGTGTCTATTTTGTAAACATTTATAAATGCGGCGCATGTATTCTCAGCCCAAAAATATATATTGCAAAAGAAATTAAAAAGGGAGCAAATGAAACTCACTTTTGCCTTGAAGGTATTTAATTCGACTTGGTCTCCGATAGATATCACGAACCTAACCATATATATAATATATCAACATATTTTCTTTTTAAGTAATCGTTACATATATATATACTTTTAATACTTTTAATATTTTTCTTAGTCCATAGTTAGTAGTCCGATGTTAGTGGTCCACAATTAGTTGCTTAAATAAAATAAATAAAGATCCCATCGTATTCGTATTGATCAGAATTAATCTCGACCTATGGTACCATGTTGTCAAATGACGTGTTGCGTACATAAAGTACCGTGTTGTCAAATGACGTGTTGCGTACAATCATGAGGTCTTATGATTAATCTTCTCGTGTTGTTTAAGGGTGGTCCTGAAATATATAAAATCAAATCATAAGTAATTATATATAAAATATCATATTAATTATAAAAGATATGATTAATTTACTTTTTCTCCAAATATTTTCGTAGCTAAACTAGCTTCGGATACCCAATCTTGTTTTAGTCGTAGTTTCTTCATTACAACTCTGTTTTTGTTGGTTCAACTTGTCACTTCCTTGGATCGAGTCAAATTTTAAGAATATGAACTGAAAATACCTTAGTTTGTATTCAAAATCATAGGTTATAGGTCAAACTTTGGTGAAACTTATGAAAGTGATCATTTTCCATCATAAAAACAACATTTAATGATCATTTTTCTAAAAATACTTACACTTTGAGTTAAACCATGAAATTTTTATGTGTTAACATATTCATAAGAAATATAATTTTTCCAGAACATGAACTTCTAATTCAAAGTTCAAGATGGTTTTTAATTATCCAACCCAAAACAGCCCCCGGTTGCACTCCGACGACGTAGATTCAGTTTTTAAGATGTTCTTTGTAAAATCAAGTTATATCTTGTTTGGTTAGCATATCATTATGATATATTATAGGTCTTGAAGTGTTTTAAAAGTCAAGTTAGAAGGATCTATTTAGTTTGCGAACAAGTTTGAAATCATTCAAACAATGTTCTTGTTGTTAAAATTTTATACCACAAAATAAGATAGCTATATGAATATGAATTGAATAAGATTATGAACAAGGTTACTACCTCAAGTTACTTGGACAAAGTTATTGCAAAAGATAAGAAATAATCTTGGAATCAAAGAGTGGTGGAGTTAGATCAAATGGTTGGAAGTAAACTTCTTCAAATGGATGGTTATTTTGATATGTTCTTGAAAGAGTTTTCTTATGGTGTTTAAGGCTTGTAATTGAAGCTAAATGATGGGGAAAATGCTTGGAGATGATCAAGTATGAAGTTAGGAGTATTTTGAGAGAGAAATTAGGGTGTAGGTATGAGAAAACGGAGTGAAGAAATGGTGTTCATTTATAAAAACGTTTTTAGTTTATAAAGATAGAAAAGGATTCCTAATTTTGTTTTCTTACTAATAATTCATACTACTTGACAAATTCTAGTTACCTCATATCTAGGGCAGTAATAATGTTGATTAGGATGTTGATTTGATGTGTATATACCAATAGTAAATACGTATAGAAGCTGGGTATGATACGGGTACATATACCCTAGATATACGTATAGAAATCTTGAGGAAACGGAACGAGAATTCAAATATAGCTATCTTTTGTGAATATACTTATATTGTTTTATGTATTTAAGTCCTTAAAAAGTGATTAAATACATTATATATACGATACATGTATAAGCATTATAGATTATAAGTATATATATCAAAGAATGTCACGTATAGTTATCGTTTTGAAAACTTAAGTTAGTAGTTTCAAAATATACTTATAACTCATTGTCATTAGTACACAATGAGATGTTAATCCATCCTTAGATCATGTTAAATATATATAAATACATATATACACACAAACGTATAATTATCATATGTTATATAGTTCGTGATATCATCGGTCATATTGGACGGTCAAACGTTGTGTAAAACTCTTTTCAAAAACACAAGTCTCAACAATTTGGATTGCTTATCATGTTGGTATGGTTTAATTTATGTAAATATTAATCTCATAAGTATAATTTGGTCAGAAAATTCCGGGTCATTACAGTGCCCGCTGGCGCACGGCTTTTTCTTGGCGACCACACACGAGAAGCACTTTCCCAGGAGGTCACCCATCCTGGTAGTGCTATCACCCGAGCACGCTTAACTGCAGCGTACTCACACATCTGCTCTGCATGTGGTCCCAAAACGCATTGTGTCATTTTAAGCGTGGGTATTACCTTATAATCCCATTATCACTCATGTCCGTGGGCGATGTGGGATTTGCCTAGGGTGTTACATTCAACCCCCCCCCCCCCTTAGGGACTCATCGTCCTCGATGAGGTTTGCCCCACCACCCCCAACATCACATGAGTGGCTCTGATACCATTCTGTAACACCCCAGCTTAACATGACCACAATATTGTCCGCTTTGCCCGCAGGCGCACGGCTCTTTCTTGGCGACCACACACGAGAAGCACTTTCCCAGGAGGTCACCCATCCTGGTAGTGCTCTCGCCCGAGCCCGCTTAACTGCAGCGTACTCACACATCTGCACTGCCTGTGGTCCCAAAATGCGTTGTGTCATTTTAAGCGTGGGTATTACCTTATAATCCCATGATCACTCATGTCCGTGGGCGATGTGGGATTTGCCTAGGGTTGCGATGATCGGCTCCAAATAATGTCCTTATATTGAGCAAATGCACAACGGAAGACTTAATTCGTACCTGAGAATAAACATGCTTTAAAGTGTCAACCAAAAGGTTGGTGAGTTCATAGGTTTATCATAACAATCATTTCAATATGTTAATAGACCACAAGATTTCATAATCATAAACATAATACACTCGCAAGTGTATGTAAAGCATTCTAAGTGGTTGAGCACTTGGTAACCACACTTAACATTTAATCAACGTCGCATATTTCCTTTATTATGAAATCTCACTACACCGTACCAAGTGTAGTCACCAAAACGAAGTACTGTGCAACCGTTGAATACTGGTCTTCCAGTCCGGTTGGGGTTGTCAGGCCCGATATATCTATCAACAGGATTCGCGTTTACAATACTCATGTAAATAGTAGTTACCAAGCTACAGGGAAATATGCCAGTGGTACAACTCGACGTAGAATATATTTTTAAGTACTTGTGTCTATTTTGTAAACATTTATAAAAGCAGCGCATGTATTCTCAGCCCAAAAATATATATTGCAAAAGCAATTAAAAAGGGAGCAAATGAAACTCACTTTTGCCTTCAAGGTATTTAATTCGACTTGGTCTCCGATAGATATCACGAACCTAACCATATATATAATATATCAACATATTTTCTTTTTAAGTAATCGTTATATATATATATATATATATATATATATATATATATATATATATATATATATATATATATATATATATATATATATATATATACTTTTAATATTTTCTTAGTCCGTGGTTAGCAGTCCGATGTTAGTGGTCCACAATTAGTTGCTTAAATAAAATAAAGAAAGACCCCATCGTATTCGTATTGATCAGAATTAATCTCGACCCATGGTACCATGTTGTCAAATGACGTGTTGCGTACATAAAGTACCGTGTTGTCAAATGACGTGTTGCGTACAATCATGAGGTCTTATGATTAATCTTCTCGTGTTGTTTACGGGTGGTCCTGAAATATATAAAATCAAATCATAAGTAATTATATATAAAATATCATATTAATTAGAAAAGATATGATTAATTTACTTTTTCTCCAAATATTTTCGTAGCTAAACTAGCTTCGGATACCCAATCTTGTTTTAGTCGTAGTTTCTTTATTACAACTCTGTTTTTGTTGGTTCAACTTGCCACTTCCTTGGATCGAGTCAAATTTTAAAAATATGAACTAAAAAACCTTAGTTTGTATTCAAAATCATAGGTTATAGGTCAAACTTTGGTGAAACTTATGAAAGTGATCATTTTCCATCATAAAAACAACATTTAATGATCATTTTTCTAAAAATACTTTCACTTTGAGCTAAACCATGAAATTTTTATGTGTGAACATATTCATAAGAAATATCATTTTTCCAGAACATGAACTTCCAATTCAAAGTTCAAGATGGTTTTAAATTATCCAACCCAAAACAGCCCCCGGTTGCACTCCGACGACGTAGATTCAATTTTTAAGATGTTCTTCATAAAACCAAGTTATATCTTGTTAGGTTAGCATATCATTATGATATATTACAGGTCTTGAGGTGTTTTAAAAGTCAAGTTAGAAGGATCTACTTAGTTTGCGAACAAGTTTGAAATTATTCAAACTATGTTCTTGTTGTTAAAATTTTATACCACAAAATAAGATAGCTATATGTATATGAATTGAATAAGATTATGAACAAGGTTACTACCTCAAGTTACTTGGACAAAGTTACTGCAAAATATAAGAAATAATCTTGGAATCAAAGAGTGGTGGAGTTAGATCAAAAGGTTGGAAGTAAACTTCTTCAAATGGGTGGTTATTTTGATATGTTCTTGAAAGAGTTTTATTATGGTGTTTAAGGCTTGTAATTGAAGCTAAATGATGGGGAAAACGCTTGGAGATGATCAAGTATGAAGTTAGGAGTATTTTGAGAGAGAAATGAGGGTGTAGGTATGAGAAAATGGAGTGAAGAAATGGTGTTCATTTATAAAAACATTTTTAGTTTACAAAGAAAGAAAAGGATTCCTAATTTTGTTTTCTTACTAATAATTCATACTACTTGACAAATCCTAGTTACCTCATATCTTGGGCAGTAATAATGTTGATTAGGATGTTGATTTGATGTGTATATACCAATAGTAAATACGTATAAAAGCTGGGTATGATACGGGTACATATACCCTAGATATACGTATAGAAATCTTGAGGAAACGGAATGAGAATTCAAATATAGCTATATTTTGTAAATATACTTATATTGTTTTATGTATTTAAGTCCTTAAAAAATGATTAAATACATTATATATACGATACATGTATAAGCATTATAGATTATAAGTATATATATCAAAGAATGTTACGTATAGTTATCGTTTTGAAAACTTAAGTTAGTAGTTTCAAAATATACTTATAACTCATTGTCATTAGTACACAATGAGATGTTAAACCATCCTTAGATCATGATAAATATATATATATACATATATATATACACAAACGTATAATTATCGTATGTTATATAGTTCGTGATATCATCGGTCATATTCGACGGTCAAACGTTGTGTAAAACTCTTTTCAAAAACACAAGTCTCAACAATTTGGATTGCTTATCATGTTGGTATGGTTTAATTTATGTAAATATTAATCTCATAAGTATAATTTGGTTAGAAAATTTTGGGTCATTACAGTACCTACCACATGTCATAACCCGTCCTAAACCATAAGGACAAATATAATAACATATGATTTCATCGCGAGGTATTGACCTCTATATGCGACATTTTTCAAAGAAAACTGCATTCGTTTTTACAATACAAACCATAACCTTTATTAAAAATACAAAGTTTAAACAACATAATAATGATTATCGTTTAGCGATAATCTTAGCCTTACAAACTTTACATGTGATGATAACAACACGATTTCCAACGTATTTTACATTACAACTTCTCCGATATGCAGTTTTATTTTTGACACAAATATGCATACTCAAGATCTTGCTTAAATTCAACATGTTGCAGCGGAAGCTTTTAGTTATCACCTGAGAATAAACATACTTAAAATGTCAACATAAAGTTGGTGAGATATAGGTTTAATGCCGGCAGCGTTATAAATATAGACCACAAGATTTCATATATAAACGTTTTAATAAAGATATTCTAAGTTGTTGAGCACTTGATAACCATACTTAACATTTAATCAACGTCGCATATTCCCTTTATTATGAAATCTTACTGCACCGTACCAAGTGTAGTCACCGAAACGAAGCACTGTGCAACCGTTGAATACTGGTCGTCCAGTCCGGTTGGGGTTGTCAGGCCCGATAGATCTATCAACAGGATTCGCGTTTACAATACCTCATGTAAATAGTAGTTACCAAGTTACAGGGAAGTATGCCAGTGGTACAACTCAACGTAGAATATATATTTTTAATCACTTGTGTCCATAACGTAAATCATAAAATGCATGTATTCTCATCCCGAAATATTTAGAGTTTAAAAGTGGGACTATATACTCACTTTTGCCTTGAAGGTATTTAACTCGACTTGGTCTCCGATAGATATCACGAACCTAACCATATATATATAATATCAACATATTTTCTTTTCAAGTAATCATTACATATATATATATATATATATATATATATATATATATATATATATATATATATACTTATAATACTTTTAATATTTTCTTAGTCCATAGTTAGTAGTCCGATGTTAGTGGCCCATAATTAGTTGCTCAATAAAATAAATAAAGACCCCATCGTATTCGTATTGATCAGAATTAATCTCGACCCATGGTACCATGTTATCAAATGACGTGTTGCGTACATAAAGTACCATGTTGTCAAATGACGTGTTGCGTACAATCATGAGGTCTTATGATTAATCTTCTCGTGTTGTTTACGGGAGGTCCTGAAATATATAAAATCAAATCATAAGTAATTATATATAAAATATCATATTAATTAGAAAAGATATGATTAATTTACTTTATCTCCAAATATTTTCGTAGCTAAACTAGCTTCGGATACCCAATCTTGTTTTAGTCGTAGTTTCTTCATTACAACTCCGTTTTTATTGGTTCAACTTGCCACTTCCTTGGATCGAGTCAAATTTTAAGAATATGAACTGAAAATACCTTAGTTTGTATTCGAAATCACAGGTTATAGGTCAAACTTTGGTGAAACTTATGAAAGTGATCATTTTCCATCATAAAAACAACATCTAATGATCATTTTTATAAAAATACTTATACTTTGAATTAAACCATGAAATTTTTATGTGTTAACATATTCATAAGAAATATCATTTTTCCAGAACATGAACTTCCAATTCAAAGTTCAAGATGGTTTTTATTTATCCAACCCAAAACAGCCCCCGGTTGCACTCCGACGACGTAGATTCAGTTTTTAAGGTGTTCTTTGTAAAATCAAGTTATATCTTGTTAAGTTAGCATATCATTATGATATATTACAGGTCTTGAAGTGTTTTAAAAGTTAAGTTAGAAGGATCTATTTAGTTTGCAAACAAGTTTGAAATCATTCAAACTATGTTCTTGTTGTTAAAATTTTACAACATAAAATAAGATAGCTATATAATTATGAATCGAACAAGATTATGAACAAGGTTACTACCTCAAGTTACTTGGACAAAGTTACTGTAAGAGATAAGAAAAGATTATGGAATCAAAGAGTGGTGGAGTTAAATCAAAAGGTTGGAAGTATACTTCTTCAAATGGGTGGTTATTTTGATATGTTCTTGAAAGAGTTTTCTTATGGTGTTTAAGGCTTGTAATTGAAGCTAAATGATGGGGGAATTGCTCGGAGATGATCAAGTATGAAGTTAGGAGTATTTTGAGAGAGAAATGAGGGTGTAGGTATGAGAAAATGGAGTGAAGAAATGGTGTTCATTCATAAAAATGTTTTTAGTTTATAAAGAAAGAAAAGGATTCCTAATTTTGTTTTCTTACTAATAATTCATGCTACTTGACAAATCCTAGTTATCTCATATCTAGGGCAGTAATAATGTTGATTTGGATGTTGATTTGATGTGTATATACCAATAATAAATACATATAGAAGCTGGGTATGATACGGGTACATATACCCTAGATATACGTATAGAAATCTTGAGGAAACAGAATGAGAATTCAAATATAGCTATCTTTTGTGAATATACTTATATTGTTTTATGTATTTAAGTCCTTAAAAAGTGATTAAATACATTATATATACGATACATGTATAAGCATTATAGGTTATAACTATATATATCAAAGAATGTTATGTATAGTTATCGTTTTGAAAACTTAAGTTAGTAGTTTCAAAATATACTTATAACTCATTGTCATTAGTACACAATGAGATGTTAAACCATCCTTAGATCATGTTAAATATATATAAATACATATATATACACAAACGTATAATTATCGTATGTTATATAGTTCGTGATATTATCGGTCAAATTGGACGGTCAAACGTTGTGTAAAACTCTTTTCAAAAACACGTCTCAACAATTTGGATTGATTATCATGTTGGTAAGGTTTAATTTATGTAAATATTAATCTCATAAGTATAAAATGATCGGAAAAATCCGGGTCGTTACAGTACCTACCCGTTAAATAAATTTCGTCCCGAAATTTTAAAGTTGTACCTATTTTGCGTTCTCGGAAAACAAATGTGGGTACTTTTGTTTCATCTGATTCTCTCGTTCCCAAGTAAACTCGGCACCCCTTTGAGCATTCCAACGAACCTTAATGATTGGTATGTTGCTCTGCTTGAGTTGTTTAACTTCACGGTCCATGATTTCGACTAGTTCTTCTATGAATTGTAGTTTCTCGTCAACTTGGATTTCTTCAAGAGGAATGGTGAGATCTTCTTTTGTAAGACATTTCTTGAGATTTGAGATGTGAAATGAATTATGTACTCTAGTGAGTTGTTGTGGTAACTCGAGTCGATAAGCTACCGGTGAGTTATATCATTTGTTTCCCGAGAACGCAAAATAGGTACAACTTTAAAATTTCGGGACGAAATTTATTTAACCGGTAGGTACTGTACTGACCCGGATTTTTTCGATTATTTTATACTTATAAGATTAATATTTACATAAATTAAACCTTACCAATATGATAAGCAATCTAAATTATTGAGACTTATATTTTTGAAAAGAGTTTTACACAACGTTTGACCATCCAATTTGACCGATGATATCACGAACTATATAACATACGATAATTATATATTTGTGTATATATATGTATTTATATATATTTAACATGATCTAAGGATGGTTTAACATCTCATTGTGTACTAATAACAATGAGGTATAAGTATATTTTTAAACTACAAACTTAAGTTTTCAAAATGATAACTATACGTAACGTTCTTTGAAATAAATACTTAAAACTTATAATGCTTATACATGTATCGTATAGATATGTATTTAATCACTTTTAAAGGGCTTTTATACATAAAACAATATAAGTATATTTACAAAAGATAGTTATATTTGAATTCTAGTTCCGTTTTCTCAAGATTTCTACAAGTATATCTAGAGTATATGTACCCGTATCATACCCAGCTTCTATACGTATTTATTATTAGTATATACATATCAAATCAACATCCTAATCACCTTTAATACTGCCCTAGATAAGAGGTAATTAGAATTTGGAAGTTAGTTGACTAATTACACAAGATTACAACACAAAATTTTGTTCTTGTTCCCCATTAAATCACGCCATCACCACCATATATACACCATCCATCTTCAATTTTTACTACCTATTTCTCTAACCAAAAACACACTCTTAGGAACCTTAAGTGTTCTTCACAATCTCAGCAAATAACCATGAAGATCTAGCTTCAAAAACAATCCTTAATCATCATAATAAATTCTTTACAAGAACACTTCAATAATTCTTCCAAGAATACAAGTTACTTCCAATCTTTCAATCCCACTCTACCACTCTTTTGGTTCTAGGATTTTTCTTATATTTTGCAGTAACTTTGTCCAAGTAACTTGAGGTAGTAACCTTATTCATAACCTTATTCGATTCATATTTATATAGCTATCTTATTTTATGTTGTAAAATTTTAACAACAAGAGCATAGTTTGAATGATTTCAAACTTGTTCGCAAACTAAATAGATCCTTCTAACTTAACTTTTAAAACACTTCAAAACCTCTAATATATCATAATGATATGCTAACTTAACAAGATATAACTTGGTTTTACAAAGAACATCTTAAAAACTGAATCTACGTCGTCGGAGTGCAACCGGGGGCTGTTTTGGGTTGGATAACTAAAAACCATGTTGAACTTTGAATTGGAAGTTCATGTTCTGGAAAAATGATATTTCTTATGAATATGTTAACACATAAAAATTTCATGGTTTAATTCAAAGTATAAGTATTTTTATAAAAATGATCATTAGATGTTGTTTTTATGAGGGAAAATGATTACTTTCATAAGATTCACCTAAAGTTTGAACTATAATGTGATGACCCGAGAATTTCTGACCAAATTTAAACTTAATCTTTATATGGTTTCGACACGATAAGCAAAGTCTGTAATGTTGAGTCTCAAAATTTTGAATTGTTTTCATATATGCAATTACCCTTTGACTGTTTTCGACGATTCACGAACAACTAAATATAAATAGATATATGTAATATTTAAATACATATAATAATTTGAAATATTAATTGAACTAATGTAAGGTTAATATATTATATGTAATTATAAGTTAAAATATAAATATTATATTAATGATATGATTATTACATTCAATACTATTATTAATATAGTTATTAAAATAAATACTTGTATTATCAATATTATGAATTCTAATGTGAAATATAAAGTTATATATATAATCTGATATGTATAGGTTGTTATATTACTATTAATGATATTATCATATTAATACTATTATAACTAATAAGATTATTATTATCGTATTTTTTTATTGACATCATAACTATTAATTATTATATTAATATTATCATATCTGAATCATTGTTTTTAATTATTAATTGATATTGTTATTTAGTATTATTACTAATAATAAAATTATTAGTATTAGTATTTTATTAATAACATTATTAATATTAATGTTTATGAATTATATACATATATAATCAAATACATAAAATAGATATACCTATATACAATACATATTAGGAGTCTGTATTTTAATAGGAAATATATACAGATACGTACAGTATATATTGATATATACATACAAATACTGGTAATTGCATAAATACGTATATATGCATAATAGGATCAAATTCTATTTTACATCTTAATCAAGTACTGTAACTGAATTTTGTTTAAATCTTCTAAATTGATTAAACAACATAATTATTGGTACAAATCAGTGTGAATTGTATTCATTCTTTATATTTTTTTTATTATTTTCTGTACTATGGGAGATTCTCTCTGTCGATTACAATTGCTACAAAACAAACAAATTCCTTATAGATATTAACACGTTCAATCTACTCCAACCTTTATTAATCACCAACAGCTTTCACAGTTTTCAAATTATCAACATTTAGCAGAAATAAATGAAGAAACCTTACGGTACCCCTGTTCTTATTTTTTTTTTTTTAAACTTCAAATTCAAACGAATTAGTAAAATGTAGAAATGTAGTTCTGTTAGGAATCTTCAATTAAAAACAACTGCAAAGTTTCAAAAGCCAATTCCTCATATCGAGCCTTAATTTGCGAGTCAAAGTTTGTATTTTTAAAAGTCAACTAATGTGTTCATCCAAAAATTCGAAGCCATACTGATGTTTCTGATTAAATTGATAATTTGTAAAGTTTCTAATAATGATTTAGCACCTTTTTCATGAAGGGGTCGAAGTCTAAAACGTCCTTAAATTCTCAATTAAGTTTTGAGTTTCATATTTTTTTTCCCTTTTCTTCAAGAACAGCGACGGCTGTATAGTTTGTTTTTTTTATCACGTTTGATTAGTCATGATTAGGAATCGTTTTTACATTATTCTAAGTTCTTAAACTAATTAATTAATTCAATGAGAGTGTTGAGTCGATCCTGGTTTGATTGAAGATGAAGGAGAAGAACTTGCATTTTATACGGGTTATATGAAAATAGAACTGAATAATTATCAGAAAGACAGTCATGGTGCGATGGTTATAAGGGGTGTCGGGTGTGCGAGAGGTCGTGGGTTCGAGTCTGCATGCAACCATTCTTTTTACACATAGATTATAAAGGGTATACTCTATTTTTTTCTATAATTGTTATTGTTTTTTTATTTTTATTATTGATATTATTAATATTATTATTATTATTATTATTATTATATTATTATTATTATTATTATTATTACTATTGTTATTGTTATTATATGTATCATAATCATAATTGTTATTGTTATTAGGTTGTTACTAAGATTAAGAATATAAATATTAGTATCATTAAAAAAAACAATATTATTATCATCAATATTATTATGACTAGTATTATCATTAAACATAATATACTCAAGATTAAACAAAGATCATGACTAATAAGTATTATTATAAACGTTAATTTAAAACTTTGAATTCGAAAATAATATTTTGCTATAAATAATACAAGGTAAAGTGTATAAAACTATGAAGTTGAAAACTATGGATAAAAATTTTGATTTAAGTAAGTTAGTAATTATTATTATCATTATCATTCTTATCAATACTAGTATTATTACAAATAGATATTTATATATAGATAATAATGCATTACAATAAAAATTAATATTACGTATCACTATATTGTTATTATTATATTGAAAATCACCAAACTATATATATATATATATATATATATATATATATATATATATATATATATATATATATATATATATATATATATATATATATATAACCTACTAATATTATTACAAATAATAAATTATCGATTTTTAAATATAACTTTAAACAAGTATGTATATAAATATAGATATATTAATATAACTATATAAATATTAACTACTATAAATATATACACAAATTAAACATACATAATATATAAATTAAAGATATAATAAGTAAATTGTTCAGTTATTATTATATGTTTTAATATAGATATACAAATGATATAGGTTCGTGAATTCAAGACCAACCCTGCATTGTTCAATATAGTCATATGTATTTTTACTACAAAATACAGTATGGTGAGTTTCATTTGCTCCCTTTTACTCTTTACGTTTTTGGGCTGAGAATACATGAAAATGCTTTATTAACTGTTTTACAATATTTATATGCGTGAGTTTCATTAATCCCTTTTTAAATGCTTTTGCAATATATATTTTTGGGACTGAGAATACATGCGCTGTTTTTATAACTGTTTTACGAAATAGACACAAGTACGTGAAACTGCATTATATGGTTGAATTATCGAAATCGAATATGCCCCTTTGTATTAAGTCTGGTAATCTAAGAATTAGGGAACAGACACCCTAATTGACGTGAATCCTAAAGATAGATCTATTGGGCCTAACAAACCCCATCCAAAGTACCGGATGCTTTAGTACTTCGAAATTTATATCATGTCCGAAGGAGGATCCCGGAATGATGGGGATATTCTTATGCATATTGTTAATTTTGATTACCAGGTGTTCAATCCATATGAATGACTATTTTGTCTCTATGTATGGGACGTACGTTTATGATAAATGGAAATATGAAATCTTGTGGTCTATTAAAAGTTATGAAATGATTATTTATGATAAACTAATGAACTCACCAACCTTTTGGTTGACACTTGAAAGCATGTTTATTCTCAGGTATGAAAGAAATCTTCCGCTGTGCATTTGATCATCTTAGAGATATTACTTGGAGTCAGTCATGACATATTTCAAAAGACATTGCATTCAAGTCGTTGAGTTCACCAAGATTATTATTAAGTTAATTATAGATAGATATATTATGAAATGGTATGCATGCCGTCAACTTTTGATGTAATGAAAGATTGTCTTTTCAAAAACGAATGCAATGTTTGTAAAATGTATCATATAGAGGTCAAGTACCTCGCAATGTAATCAACTGTTGTGAATCGTTTATAATCGATATGGACTTCGTCCGGATGGATTAGGATGGGTCTCTACATATAATCTGCGATTCCGAATGTAAACCAAGGTATTTACAGTTCATATTCTTAAAATTTGACTCAATCCAAGGAAGTGGCAAGTTGAACCAACAAAAATGGAGTTGTAATGAAGAAACTACGACTAAAACAAGATTGGGTATCCGAAGCTAGTTTAGCTACGAAAATATTTGGAGAAAAAGTAAATTAATCATATCTTTTCTAATTAATATGATATTTTATATATAATTACTTATGATTTGATTTTATATATTCCAGGACCACCGGTAAACAACACGAGAAGATTAATCATAAGACCTCATGATTGTACGCAACACGTCATTTGACAACACGGTACTTTATGTACGCAACACGTCATTTGACAACATGGTACCATGGGTGGAGATTAATTCTGATCAATACGAATACAATGGGGTCTTTATTTATTTTATTGAGAAACTAATTGTGGACCACTAACATCGGACTGCTAACTACGGACTAAGAAAATATTAAAAGTATTAAAAGTATATATATATATATATATATATATATATATATATATATATATATATATATATATATATATATATATATATATATATATATATATATATATATATATATATATATATATATATGTAACGATTACTTGAAAAGAAAATATGTTGATATATTATATATATGGTTAGGTTCGTGATATCTATCGGAGACCAAGTCGAGTTAAATACCTTCAAGGCAAAAGTAAGTATATAGTCCCACTTTTAAACTCTAAATATTTCGGGATGAGAATACATGCATTTTATGATTTACGTTATGGACACAAGTGATTGAAAATATATATTCTACGTTGAGTTGTACCACTGGCATACTTCCCTGTAACTTGGTAACTACTATTTACATGAGGTATTGTAAACGCGAATCCTGTTGATAGATCTATCGGGCCTGACAACCCCAACCGGACTGGACGACCAGTATTCAACGGTTGCACAGTACTTCGTTTCGGTGACTACACTTGGTACGGTGTAGTAAGATTTCATAATAAAGGGAATATGCGACGTTGATTAAATGTTAAGTATGGTTATCAAGTGCTCAACAACTTAGAATATTTTTATTAAAACATTTATATATGAAATCTTGTGGTCTATATTTATAATGCTGCCGGCATTAAACCTATATCTAACTAACTTTATGTTGACGTTTTAAGCATGTTTATTCTCAGGTGATAACTAAAAGCTTCCGCTGCAACATGTTGAATTTAAGCAAGATCTTGAGTATGCATATTTGTGTCAAAAATAAAACTGCATATCGGAGGATTTGTAATGTAAAATATGTTGGAAGTCGTATTGTTATTATCACATGTAAAGTTTGTAAGTCTAAGATTATTGCTAAACGATAATTATTATTAAGTTGTTTAAACCTTGTATTTGTAATAAAAGCTATGGTTTGTATTGTAAAAACGAATGCAGTTTTTGAAAAATGTCGCATATAGAGGTCAATACCTCGCGATGAAATCATATGTTATTGTATTCGTCCTTATGGTTAAGGTCGGGTTATGAGATGCGTAATTATATATAAAATATCATATTAATTAGAAAAGATATGATTAATTTACTTTATCTCCAAATATTTTCGTAGCTAAACTAGCTTCGGATACCTAATCTTGTTTTAGTCGTAGTTTCTTCATTACAACTCCGTTTTTGTTGGTTCAACTTGCCACTTCCTTGGATCGAGTCAAATTTTAAGAATATGAACTGAAAATACCTTAGTTTGTATTCGAAATCACAAGTTATAGGTCAAACTTTGGTAAAACTTATGAAAGTGATCATTTTCCATCATAAAAACAACATTTAATGATCATTTTTCTAAAAATACTTACACTTTGAGTTAAAAAATGAAATTTTTATGTGTTAACATATTCATAAGAAATATCATTTTTCCAGAACATGAACTTCCAATTCAAAGTTCAAGATGGTTTTTAATTATCCAACCCAAAACAACCCCCGGTTGCACTCCGACGACGTAGATTCAGTTTTTAAGGTGTTCTTTGTAAAACCAAGTTATATCTTGTTAAGTTAGCATATCATTATGATATATTACAGGTCTTGAAGTGTTTTAAAAGTTAAGTTAGAAGGATCTATTTAGTTTTCAAACAAGTTTGAAATCATTCAAACTATGTTCTTGTTGTTAAAATTTTACAACATAAAATAAGATAGTTATATAATTATGAATCGAACAAGATTATGCACAAGATTACTACCTCAAGTGACTTGGACAAAGTTACTGTAAGAGATAAGAAAAAATCTTGGAATCAAAGAGTGGTGGAGTTAGATCAAAAGGTTGGATGTATACTTTTTCAAATGGGTGGTTATTTTGATATGTTCTTGAAAGAGTTTTCTTATGGTGTTTAAGGCTTGTAATTGAAGCTAAATGATGGGAAAAATGCTTGGAGATGATCAAGTATGAAGTTAAGAGTATTTTGAGAGAGAAATGAGGGTGTAGGTATAAGAAAATGGAGTGAAGAAATGGTGTTCATTCGTAAAAACGTTTTTAGTTTATAAAGAAAGAAAAGGATTCCTAATTTTGTTTTCTTACTAATAATTCATGCTACTTGACAAATCCTAGTTACCTCATATCTAGGGCAGTAATAATATTGATTAGGATGTTGATTTGATGTGTATATACCAATAGTAAATACATATAGAAGCTGAGTATGATACGGGTACATATACCCTAGATATACGTATAGAAATCTTGAGGAAACGGAATGAGAATTCAAATATAGCTATCTTTTGTGAATATACTTATATTGTTTTATGTATTTAAGCCCTTAAAAAGTGATTAGATACATTATATATACGATACATGTATAAGCATTATAGGTTATAAGTATATATATAGGATCAAGATGGAAGTAACCAATCGGGGGAAGCGGGGGAAGCAAAAACTTTTTTTTTCGTTTTTTGAAAAAATTTTATTCACGAACATTATAGATTGGATGAAAATATGAACATTTAATAAAGACACTTTGTGATAAATGTTTTTATTTTGACTGAAAAACGCTCGAAGAACTAATATATAACAATTATCGTATTTTTCGAGCGTATGTTGAGGTTTTAGATATTAGGTTTTAGATATTAGGCTTTAGATATTATGGTTTATAGGGTTTAGATATTAGGGTTTAGAAATTTAGGATTTAGGGTTTAGATTTAGGATTTGTATTGAGTTTTTAACACGAACGGTTTAGAATGTAGGGTTTAGGGTTGGTGTTTTGGGTTTATTCCATAAACCCAAAACACCAAACTCTAAACCCTAAACCCTAAACCCTAAACCCTAAACCCTAAACCCTAAATCGTGCTAAATTTTACTTCACAAAACATGAAGAAAAAAAACGTTAACATTCTTCACGAACAATATTATCTTGAATGTTATTTTTGTCGATCGTTTTTCCGCCTAAATAATAACATTCATCACGAAGTGTCTTTTCTAAATGTTCATATTTTCGTGTGACCTTGATGCCTAAAAAAATTCCAAAAAAATGAATTTTTTTTTTTTTTGCTTCCCACCACTTCCCCCCGATTGGTTACTTCTTCATTGATCCTGCTCATATATATATATGTATATATATATATATATATATATATATATATATATATATATATATATATATATATATATATATATATATATATATATATATATATATATATTGTGTAATGTGTTGTGTGATACCGGTAGGGGCACTAGAAATATATTCTATTATACATATATCTATCTATACGTTATATAAAGCTCATGTCAATAATTCTACGTGTTAACTCTTGATTAATTTATGTCACGTGTCAACTACTTCTTTATTCATGCCACGTGTCATTCAATCAATTATTTCAATCTATTAATTGAATTATTTTTCATAGTCTAATTTAATACGGAGTATACAAATTTTATTATCTAAAATATTATATTATATTACTATATAATATTATATTGAAAAATAAATATTTTTTATATTTAACATTATAATATATATATATATATATATATATATATATATATATATATATATATATATATATATATATATATATATATATATATATATATATAAATGATATTTTATACAAAATAAAATTAATTTACAGTTTGCGCACAAATTTATAAATTACGTTAATATAATATTTATAAAATATTATACAAATATTATATAAACGCATGGGTTTATGTTTGTCAATTGAAGTTAAAATGATTATTTGATAATCCTTATAGATATATAGATGTATGTTTGCTTTGCTTCGCAGTGACGAATCTATGATGAAAGTTTAATGGTTCCCAAAAAAATTTTCAAGACTAATTATATTTGAAAGGTACTTTAGTGATTATTTACTTTCAAAAAGGTATAAATTTTAAAAATATATAGGGTCCTATAGTCAAATTTAGCGGTGTCATGTACAATTTGAAATATACATTGTATAAAAAAAATTTCCACTAGTGGAGTCATAGGACCCCCCACTCCCTAAGGTGTAGAGTCGCCCCTGCTGCTTCGTTTGAAATTTTGACATAATATAATTAGTTTGTATTAAAAACATATATAACATCACAAGGGGGTTTGCCGTTTTACTAAATTGTCGTTTAAATACCTTGGTCAAAAAAGCTAGGCAGCAAAATTCTAAATTTGGGCCTTGGCCCAATCTCCACTATACTAGTTGCATACTATTGAATGCGGTTTAAGTATATATGAAGGTTTTAGGTACGACACTATCAAATCAACTCTCGCATTTATTTGAATCTAACGGTTGGTACATTCTCATCCACCTTCACATTGATTAACTAAAGTGATACCTTTTGAAATTGCCATTGTTGTCTTTCTAGGTTGTTTCGTATGAGTTGGATATTATATTGTTTTGAATTTTGTTAAAGTATATGTATATGGTTATGGGAGATGATTAATATAAGTTCACTATAGTGAAGATTTTAAGTTAAGTCGAGTTACTCGTCGAGCTATTCAAGTTTGACTAGTTAAAAAGTTTGAAAAGTGCTCAAGTTCAAAATTGAAAATATCTGGAGTTCGAGCTTCTTACATCGAGCTTTATCAAGCCATTTGAATTTTAAACGAATCAAGCTCAATTATAGACGAGTTTGAGCTTGACTCGGCTCGTTTAAACCACTAAACTCGGTTGAACTAGTTACAAGGTATACATATTTTAGTTTAATGCTGGCTATCATAATTTTTTTTTTTACAATCTTTATATAAATTTAAATATAAATGTTTATTTATGTAATGATATGCGTACTTTCGCATTAAGCGCTCGTGCGTATCACATGTTTGCACACGCTTATTCATTAAGTCGAGCGCTAATTAACATTAGCTATCAATGGAGCGCATAACGCAACTTTGCTTTGCGCATTAGTTATAATCTTATCCCTATTTAGTTTCAATCATTTTCTATTTAAAACTCCGTCTATCATGGAAAGTAGTTAAGAAGAATTGAGATTTATTAGGATATCTAGGTCTAGAGTTTTACTAAAAGTTCAAACTCTAATCCCCTTCATTCGACATCACGTTTTGGATACTCAACTGCCGACTAATCTAAAACCATAATCGTAAATCTACAGTAACATGTATGTTCTTTGAACATAAACCCGACGAAATTCATTGGCCATCGTTACAGTCAATCCAACGATGGTGGAGTTATTTAACAACCATTTCTAAATCATCATCTAGAGTAGGGTTATTCACGATAACCGGAACGGTGAATTAAAACAATTAAGTCCTTAAACATTCATCCATTGCAATCAATGTGTATTCAATCCCTCGGGAAAATGTTCGATCAAATGGCGCCATCCGTAAGACCAAAATAGAACTGCATGTGGGTTTATAAATTATTAGGTTCTAACGACCAAACCTCATTTGCTCGTTTTCTTTGGTTTGGTGTGTAACAGGTTTATGATTAATAACAGCGCAGGAGGTCACAAGTCTGAATGTCTGATGCACAATAAAATAAATAGTAAAAAAAATAAAAAATTATCTGTTTGCATTCAATACAATAACATGCTACTGATTATAAGAATACAACCATAATCTTTATCAAGAAAACACAAAATTTATGACCTAAGAAAGAATTCGTAACAGCAAGTAACAAAATCAGCATAAGCATAACATAACAGTGATTCCCTGTGTTCTTCTTACTATCTCCCCGCCAGGAATAAATACATAAGTAATATATGAATATAACAGCAACAAGAACAAATACATAACTAACATATGAACATAAAAGCAACAAATGCGAACACTGATTTTTCTGATGCTATGATTCCCATTTTAGTCAAGCTTGACATTAGAATACAAAAGAGTGTCCCTTGTGATTGGCATATACAAAAGAAACCATACATGTAAACGGAAAAGAACTATATGAATATATGATTATGTCTAGTTATATATATAGTTACAAGACTTAGGGTGCGTTTGATAAAACTGAATGATTTAGTGATGAATGATTCAGAATCTGAATGGTCCAGAGACTCTGAATAAGCTTTGCTCTGAATGCAAATAAGTTGTTTGATAATCATTTAGAATGAACGATATGAACTGACTAAAACTACATTATTAACATGTGACATGAATAAAAAATTCAGTATACTTGTTAGTTCAGTGATCGGGATATGATTTGAGGAGAATATTATAGATAATTTAGGCTCTTAATGGTTAAGAGAGTGTTTGGTCTTTGAATGGTTCAGTGCTGAATTCTAAACTCATTCAGCACCATATGTCATTCATAGGTGAGAAACAAACGCACTGAATGTTGAATGGTTCAGCATTCAGTGCTGAACCATTCAATTAAGAAGTAAACAAACGCACCCTTAGATTTTGGTCATTAGAGAAAAAATTATTTGAAAATGAGTGAATGAATAAATACTGTAAAAAAATAATAATTTACCCCAATGAGAGTGGAAATTAGAAGAATTATGCCAGTAACCCATGCAAGGGTTCGTCTGGCGAGAAGCACTTCTGCAATCAAAATTACATCACGAGATCCCCCCTTCTCCGGTAACCGGTAACCAGCGACCAGATGGTCTTGTAGTGTACTTTACGTTTAGCATCATATCGGACTCTTTAGCAGGTGAACCATTAAAGACAACAACTCCAGTAATTTGACCTGAAAGATTAAAAAATTACTGCAACAAGATCTTGTGCGCCAGAATGGAAGGAATTCATATTTTTATTTTAATTATTAACATCTAACTTATATATAGAATTATTATAACAAACTTATATACTACAAAATGAGATTGCAAACTAAATTACCTAATTTGATTCAACAAGCTATTATCTAACAATATTACTACAACAAGCTTATATGCTAGAATAGTCTCTACAAACCAACTTAAACTACCTAATTTAATCAAACACAAACTACATAATTTGATTCAACATGCTTATATGCTAGAACAGTCTACTAAAAAATGAGGTATGTACAAACAGGGATGGAGCTTGAAGATTAACACGAGGGTGGCCGACTTAAATCAAGCAAAACATGTAGTGTCATAAATATGTACTAACTGTTGGTGCATGAATCCCAAAACGCTATTCAACGGAACCACGTTGCTCATAAATATGTACTAACTGTTGGTGCATGAATCCCCAGCCGTAGATTAACTTGTCGTTTAATACATTCGGTTATGTAATAACATTTACGTGTGACTATTGATTACGTTTGTGTTTGTGTGTGCTTTATTAATTAAACAATCAATATGTTAAATTGCATACACAGTCGATCGAGTGTATACACACACTCGACCGACTGTGTAGCACAGTCGACCTACTGAGGGACACACTCGACCGAGTGTGTCTGATATGTTATATATATATATGGGTTTCAACCTCCTGTGAGAGGTTACACATCCCAATTACCCTATTCGACAGGTTTTCGTCCCTACCGAACCCTAACACCATCTACCACCGAAATCATTCGTTTAGACGTCGATCTAATCTAGGTTTTGTCCTAGGTTTGACCAAATCGATCTCGACATGACCTGTATCTCCGTTTTACTCGATTCTAGTGTATTCCGCCTCTAGGATTGATAGCAAGCGACCTAAGTTCCGTCAATATTCGTCTACAAAGTGGTATCAGAGCTGGAGTCTCTGGTTTGCTTCATCAAAATCGTTTTTGGGTCAAAAAGTTTAGGTTTTTGGTGTTATTATGTCTTGATCGATTAATCCTCTTTTCTATGTTATAGTTTGTGTTTTCTTTATCAAAAGGTGTTTATGGAGTCATTGCAATTGTGTTCTATGTTTTTGTTTTGTGTTTTCCATTGAAAATCGATCGAAAAATTGATTTTTGTCTAGAAAACCCTAAAAGTCGGCCTGTATCTGTCAAGAACACACTCGGTCGTGTATGTCTTGACTATCGACCGTGTGTGTCTCTCAATCAATCGAGTGAGATAGTTGATCGACCGTGTGTGTTTTGATAAGTTGTGTTAGTTTCTCAAAGTTAATCGGCCGTGTGAGTATTGTCACTCGACCGTGTGAGTAAGACAATCGACGGTGTGAGTAAGATAATCGACCGTGTGAGTAAGACAATCGACCGTAGGAGTGAGACAGTCGGCCGTGTGAGTAGTAATACCAAAGTTTAAGTTTGTAACAAAGTGTTGCCCAATTTTTGTCAGACAATCGACCGTGTGACTTATACAATCGATCGTGTGTCTCAGACAATCGACCAAGTGTCTTTTAAATCAGAAACTTAATTTATCTTTAATTCTAACATAATCAATTAAAATGTCGGACACTAATGAACAAGTGGCTAATGAACTCAGTGCTTTAGTGATTTCACCAGGACTTCATAAATTAATACTTTCCGAGAATGAGTCTGGAACTTCCAATAAGGTTCCCAAGCTTGATAACCTAAAAGACTTTTTGGACTGGAAGGCGCGTTTTATGATATATTTGAATGGTATAGACTCTAGACTATGGGAGTTTATTGAAACTGAATTCGCGTGGCCAAATAGGGCGGACGGTGAACCTAAAGAGACCGCTCAGTTTAATCCTGCTGAGCGTAAACAGTATAATCTGGAATGTAAGTGTTATGCTCAACTTACTCAGGCACTGTCAAAGGAGATTTTCTCACAGTTCAGGAACAGAAATAAGACCTCTCATACCCTTTGGATTGCTCTTCAATCATCCACAGAGGGTACAGCTACTTACCGTGCCACTAAAGGTAAGGTTCTCAAAGAAGAATGGAGAGTGTTTGCTGCTCTTCCTTCCGAGACTCTTGGACAAACTTTGGAGAGATATCGTCTACTGGTTGCTGAAATGACAGATTATGGAATAGATTTATCTGATGATAAAGCTGTCAAAGTTTTGAAAGATGGTCTTCCTTAGAAGTGGGACAATGAAATTGAAAAGATTCAGAACAGGTACATTGCATCAGGTCGCACGTTAACCTTGACGACCTTTACATCCAAGTTGATGGAAAAGGATATTCAAGTTGAAGCAAAGAGGAAGAGACTTGGTACAGTAGCTGGTTCATCCATTATTGGGTCATCTTCGGGAGGTCATGCGCCTTTGCAAACAGCTTACATTTCCACCAATGCATCACAGACCTCGGCTCTAGTATCACATTCTGGTTATTTCAATGCCAAATCTCAAGCACATAAGTTAACTGCTAAACTGTTTGATTTCGACATTCTACAACAGACTCAATCACCTGTGATCAAGACAGAAATATCAAGAAAAGGCCTCTAGAACTGATTCAGGAGGATATAGCCTTAGCAGCTATCGTGGTTAACTCTTACAATGATATGATCAGTGGGCAGATAATTAACGGTCATCTGGAGAATGAAGACTATGATCAGATCGATGAGGATGAGATTGAGAGAAAGGACATCATGTATGCTATGGGCAGTGTGGTGAGACGTGCTAGAAAGTATTTGAAAAGAACAGGTCAGAGTACTTTGAGTTTGAACCGCAATACTAAGTTTGATTTTGATATGTCTAAAGTGAGATGCCATAACTGTGATGAGATGGGTCATTTCAAGAGGACATGTACATGACCACCTAAGCATGGTTTTCATAATCCTTTTCATAATACTTCAATTGAAGTGACTCCTGGACATGCTGGTCCAACAGTGAATAAGGAAGCAACTTCTAGTGGTCAATCCAAAGCTTTGACTACTACTTATGCTGATGAAGTGTGTGATTGGTCGATCTCAGTTGATACTGAGAAAGCTAACGTGGTTTTTGTTGGTAAGAGTGAAGCTAAGATAGAAGAAGAGAGGGTTATCAGAAGAAATGCTGGTTGTATAGGTAAAGATGATCCTGCTTTCACATGCTTCGTATGCAAATGTGACGCATGAATGAAAAGGGTAGAAGCGGTAATGAAGATGTGTCTTAGGAAGAGAACTAGCGATAAGTTGTATGATAAGTTTCGCAAAGCCAAGGACTTGTCTGATCTTGAATTCACTACCGACTCCTCAGATGATGATGAATCCTCAGGAATGAGTTGTCATACAGGTACCTGGTTTAGAAAAGAACTTTCACACTTGATCAAGGGTGATTTTGAAGGTACTGATGAAAAGGTAATCACGGTGACAAGTTCGGATAGTCCTGCAAAAGTTGAGTGCAAAGGAGGCTATGATGCTGATTATTCGGACAGTACAAGTTCAGAGTCAGAGTCAGAATCAGATGCAGATTCACAAGTTGATAGAAAAGATTACGCGTTCATGGCTAACACATCCAGCAATGAGAAGGTATATAACGATTCAGATTCTTTTTGTTTAAAATGCACTGACCTTGAACATAAAATAGCTAGACTTAAATGTGTGATCTCTAAACTTAATGAGATACCTGCTACTTGTGAAACTTGTCCGAAACTTAGACTTGAACTTAAGAATTTGGATATAGAAAATCAGACAAATAGAAAGAACTATGATGATGGTCTCTACTACCTTAATAAGAAGAAAGAGTATGTTGATGTTATTAAGTCCTTAGAGAATCAGGTAGGTCATTTGAAATCAACTATTAAAGATGATGAGAAAGTGATTCACCTGTATTTGAGCCAGATAGAAGCACTTACGGCAGAAAAAGATTCATACAAGTTAAAATATGAGTCAGAAAAGGCTAGGATTGATAATTGGCAAAGAATGTCATACATGACACAAACTTTGAAACATCCAAAAAATCAAGGGATAGGCTATAATCAGGTTGCACCACCGCTTTTGGGAGATTTTGTCAATAAGCCTGTTGAGAAGAGTAAGGATCTAATTGTAGAACCGAAGTACGGTAAGCATGAGAAAAATCCTTTTGAGCATAAAAATGAGACTGGTGAGAGTAAGAAGCCTTTAGATGTAATTTATGAGACGGAGTCCGACACTGATGTCGACACTGAAAAGGATGGGAAACCTTTTGTAGCTGTAACTAAGCCCATTACTATTTTGAAGAATCCAAAGAATGAGGCAAATAGGGGTGAGGGTTAGAAGACTGAGAAAAGGAGTGTTAGAATACTGAAACAATCTAGGAAGAAAAACACTCAGCTCACCCCTGTTAAGTTTGTTAAAGATAGTAGTACTTTGAATTCTCAGGTCGTTGATCCCAAAGCTGAACTTCCACCAAAAGGTGAGAGTTCAAATTCAGGAAGCGTGATGAAATATGTTCTGCCTAATCATCGACAGACTTTTAAACAGCAAGTCACGTCACCCCCTCCAGCTAGGCAACAGAATACACCCCCGAGGAGACAGTTTTCACCTTCTAGGCATCAATTGTTTAATGCTAATAATTTTGATAAGGTTAATTGTTTTAATTGTGGGATGTTGGGATACAGGGCTGTGAATTGTACACCCATTAGATAGACACCACATAAGAAAATTGATCTTAATCCTAATTCTAAACGTGTTTTTAACAGAAGGTCATTTTCACCTGTGTCTAATTCCTCTTCTGTTCCATCAAATGGAACCAAAGTTTTTCAAACAAATGATTATTACCGTAGACCATTATCGAAAAATGCTGTTTGGAAATGTAAAAGTGAAGTTAAAGGTGTCCAAAATTCTGAAGGTCCTTCCGGATCTAAGGGACAATGGGTGGAATTGCCAGTGGTTGGCGTTGATGGGAAACCCACTACCATTCGGGCATGGGTGGCCCTTTCTAACTAATCTCCTTATTTTAATGTGCATGTCGCCTACAATCCTCGCTGCAGTACATGGATTGTTGATAGTGGGGCGTCCAGGCACATGACAGGGAACTTGTCCTTACTTTCTAATGTGAAAATAGTGGATGGAGGACCAGTTTCTTTTGCAGGTATTGAAGGAGGTTTTATTACTGCGCAAGGGGTGATTGCCAATGAGAACATCAGCTTTGATAAAGTCAATTTTGTGGAGCAAATGTCAAACAATTTGCTTTCAGTTTCACAGGGTGCTGCAAAAAGTATACGATTGCTTTTGATGACAAATTGTGTTATATCTTGAGAAAAGAATTTGTAATTCCGGAAGACATGATTTTGATGACTGCTCCAAGGTGTAAGGATCTCTATATCCTTGATATGCGAAGGTCTCATGTTAAAGCAGCTACATGCCATCAGGCTTTTGTTTCCAATGCTACTGAACATGAGTCTATTACTTGGCACAAGCATATGGGTCATCTGAGTCTAAGGAAGATGAATAATCTAGTTCATAATGGACTAGTTGATGGTGTTAATCTTAAGAGTTTTCATATTCCTGAAGGGTGTCTTTCATGTAAGAAAGGGAAACAGACAAAGAAGTCTCATGCTACCAAGAAGCATCATTCTTTAATATTCCTTTAGAGTTGTTGCATATGAATCTCTCTAGTCCAGTTAATTGCAAGACTATCACTGGAGAGTCATATTGCTTGGTGCTTACGGATGAGTATTGTGACGACCCGGGAATTTCCGACTAAATTTAAACTTAATCTTTAAATGATTACGATACGATAAGCAAAATATGTAATGTTGAGTCTAGAAAAGTTTGAAACGATGTTTCATATATTCAATTGACCTTTGACTGCTCTCGACGATTCACGAATAAATAATTGTAAATAGATATGTGTGTATGTATATATAAATAATAATTTGAAATATAATTTGAAGTATTATATATTGTTGTTATTAAAAATTAATAAAATAAAAATAGGATATTATAATAATTATTATTTAAAATATATCTCTATATATAAATAAAATATATTAAAAATAAATATTAAATGATTGTAATACTCGTTTGATGTTTCGATTGATATTAAGCAAGTTAAAATCAAACTTATGTAATTTTAAAATAAAAGGTGATACGAAAATGAGTTATATAAGTTATAGGCTTATTAAAAGTATATTTAGGATCTAATTATTTAATTTTAACACTTTTTATATTTCACCCATAAATGAGAGGGACAGTTGATGTAATTTTTATTTAATAAATTAATGATCGAATTTTATACCATAATGACCAGAATAAATAATTATAGTTAATTTAAAAATTTAGAATTTTTCTGAACACTTTTATCCGTCACTAATTTATCAACGGACCACGATATAATACTCCGCGAATCGATAATAATTCGATTACCCGATGGCTTTACTATTATGACCATACTATTATTGATTGATGAAGTGTAGCGTTTTTCAATTCACACATGTAGTTATTAATTATTATTATAATATTATAATTATATTAGAATTTTATGATATACATATGGATTGCATTTGAGAAAGAATAACAAGACACCCACTTGTATTATTACTACTTTTATATTTGAGAAACAAACATAACACAAATCAAATTACTTCATGTATCACTTACTGCCATTGTGGTGTTTCTACTTATATTTTTTTTTATTCCCACATCATCATCATCAAACAACGAACACATTAAACCACCACCTTTGAACAACACTTTCATTAGACTATCACCTCACACCTCCGGTTCATCACCATCGATGGTTATTGTTGCTATAGACCGATCACCACCGACCACTCTTAACCTCCATCACCACAATCAACAATCACCATTGGTCATCATTTCCACCATCCCCATGAACACACAACACCACCTTTCACCACCCATTCGATTAACAACCGAAACCACCTACGTTCTCGTTCGAACCACCACCATAAAGAAATAATAAAGTGAAACCCATTTGTGTTGCAAGTTTATATTTGCTAAGTCTGTATTATGTCAAAACCGTTAACCTCCATCACAATCTCTCTCTCTCTCACCTCACACACACTCTCTCTCTCTCTCTCTCTCTCTCTCTCTCTCTCTCTCTCTCCTATTTCTGTATTCATTTCAAACCACCACCATCGCTATATGCTGCTGGTTTGCAGCTCACAAACATCCCAGGAAGCTACTAAAAGCTATCGTTTTATGGAAACCCATTGTTGAAGAAGATGAACAGTGACAAACGAAAAGGATGATAAAACGGTGAACCTGTTTCCTTTATTTTTTGTTGTTTTGTTCGAATTCCGATCGAAAGGGGGTTGCTAGGATTGTGTTTTGAGCTACGGTCTCCATTAAAATGATGATAATGAAACAACGATGAGAACAATGGTGTTGATGATACAAAATAAAGATGATGACACGGATGTTAAGAGAATGAAGAGGATGACTGTGGTGTTAATAAAGATGATAATATCCGCTGTAGAATGGTAAATGTTGAATTCATGTAATCACGATTATGTATGGTGATCATCGTGATGTATGATGTTGGGAGACATGGTGATGATAGATCTTATGATGATAAAGATACCGTCGTTTTTTTATTTCCTGTTGTGGGCCGATGCATAACACTCATCCACTTGAGTTTATTTAAGGTATATTTATATTATTATTATTATTATTATTATTATTATTATTATTATTATTATTATTATTATTATTATTATTATTATTATTATTATTATTATCATCATCATTATGAAAATGGTTATAACCTTAAGTGATAGGAACTATAGATATATGTTACAAATTTAACAAGAAGTTTATGCTAAAACTTGTTATTACTAACACTGTTATTATTATTATTCTTATATAATTAAAGTAAAGTATCATTATATTTAAAAATTATCAAAGTTATTAATTTTTATCAAAACTATCATTTGTTTATCAAAAATTAGTAAAGTCATTATCTTAATTATTATTAAAATTTACACTATTATTGTTATTATCATTACTGTCATTAGTATTATCATTCTTATCACGTTAGTATTATTACGAATAGATATTTTTATAAAAAAATACATTACAATAATATTAATATTACATATATCTATTTTTTTATTTAAAATGATATTAACTAAGCTATATATAAAATACATCAATTAATATATAAATATATAAATATATATATATATATATATATATATATATATATATATATATATATATATTGTTATTTATACATAAACCTTGATATAAATTAGAATTATCAATATGTTATAATGAATATTAGTGAAATAAAATATATAAAGTAAATATATTAAATGTATTTATATAACACATAATATAACAAGTATAATTATTAATAATAATATATATATACTTATTTGACTACGGTTATGTGTGTTAATATATAAGTAAATGATATAGGTTCGTGAATCCGAAGCCAACCCTATACTTGTTCAATGTCGTCCTATGTATTTTTACTACAAAATACTGTATGGTGAGTTCATTTGAATCCCTTTTACTCTTTACATTTTTGGGCTGAGAATACATGCAAATGCTTTATTAACTGTTTTACAATATTTATATGCGTGAGTTCATTTGATTCCATTTTACTCTTTACATTTTTGGGACTGAGAATACATGCGCTGTTTTTACAACTGCTTTATTAAATGCTTTTGAAATATATTTTGAACTGCGAATACATGAAATGCTTTTATAAATGTTTGACGAGATAGACACAAGCAAAATATTCCTCGAATGAATTACTTTGCAGACAGAAGTTCTGTGGATTATTATTAAATTATGTGGACTTGATAATGAAATGTCCCGTTCTTATTGATTAAAAACGTTCCATATTAATTGATTTCGTTGCTAGGTTTTTAACCTCTATATGAGACATTTTTCCAAAGACTGCATTCATTTTTAAAACAAACCATAACCTTTATTTCGTCAATAAAGGTTTAAAAGCTTTACGTAGATTATCAAATAATGATAATCTAAAATAATCCGTTTACACACGACCATTACATAATGGTTTACAATACAAATATGTTACATCAAAATATGTTTCTTGAATGGAGTTTTTATACAATATCAAACAAGCATGGACTCCAAATCTTGTCCTTATTTTAGTATGCAACAGCGGAAGCTCTTAGTATTCACCTGAGAATAAACATGCTTTAAACGTCAACAAAAATGTTGGTGAGTTATAGGTTTAACCTATATATATCAAATCGTAACAATAGACCACAAGATTTCATATTTCAATACACATCCCATACATAGAGATAAAAATCATTTATATGGTGAACACCTGGTAACCGACATTAACAAGATGTATATATAAGAATATCCCCATCATTCCGGGACACCCTTCGGATATGATATAAATTTCGAAGTACTAAAGCATCCGGTACTTTGGATGGGGTTTGTTAGGCCCAATAGATCTATCTTTAGGATTCGCGTCAATTAGGGTGTCTGTTCCCTAATTCTTAGATTACCAGACTTAATAAAAAGGGGCATATTCGATTTCGATAATTCAACCATAGAATGTAGTTTCACGTACTTGTGTCTATTTTGTAAATCATTTATAAAACCTGCATGTATTCTCATCCCAAAAATATTAGATTTTAAAAGTGGGACTATAACTCACTTTCACAGATTTTTTACTTCTTCGGGAAGTAAGACTTGGCCACTGGTTGATTCACGAACCTATAACAATATATACATATATATCAAAGTATGTTCAAAATATATTTACAACACTTTTAATATATTTTGATGTTTTAAGTTTATTAAGTCAGATGTCCTCGTTAGTAACCTACAACTAGTTGTCCACAGTTAGATGTACAGAAATAAATCGATAAATATTATCTTGAATCAATCCACGACCCAGTGTATACGTATCTCAGTATTGATCACAACTCAAACTATATATATTTTGGAATCAACCTCAACCCTGTATAGCTAACTCCAACATTCACATATAGAGTGTCTATGGTTGTTCCAAAATATATATAGATGTGTCGACATGATAGGTCGAAACATTGTATATGTGTCTATGGTATCTCAAGATTACATAATATACAATACAAGTTGATTAAGTTATGGTTGGAATAGATTTGTTACCAATTTTCACGTAGCTAAAATGAGAAAAATTATCCAATCTTCTTTTACCCATAACTTCTTCATTTTAAATCTGTTTTGAGTGAATCAAATTGCTATGGTTTCATATTGAACTCTATTTTATGAATCTAAATAGAAACAGTATAGGTTTATAGTCAAAAAATAAGTTACAAGTCATTTTTGTAAAGGTAGTCATTTCAGTCGAAAGAACGACGTCTAGATGACCATTTTAGAAAACATACTTCCACTTTGAGTTTAACCATAATTTTTGGATATAGTTTCATGTTCATAATAAAAATCATTTTCCCAGAATAACAACTTTTAAATCAAATTTTATCATAGTTTTTAATTAACTAACCCAAAACAGCCCGCGGTGTTACTACGACGGCGTAAATCCGGTTTTACGGTGTTTTTCGTGTTTCCAGGTTTTAAATCATTAAGTTAGTATATCATATAGATATAGAAAATGTGTTTAGTTGATTTTAAAAGTCAAGTTAGACGGATTAACTTTTATTTGCGAACAAGTTTAGAATTAACTAAACTATGTTCTAGTGATTACAAGTTTAAACCTTCGAATAATATAGCTTTATATGTATGAATCGAATGATGTTATGAACATCATTACTACCTCAATTTCCTTGGATAAACCTAATGGAAATGAGAAAAATAGATCTAGCTTCAAAGGATCCTTGGATGGCTTGAAAGTTCTTGAAGCAGAATCATGACACGAAAACAATTTCAAGTAAGATTTCCACTCGAAATAAGATTGTTATAGTTATAGAAATTGAATTAAAGTTTGAATATGATTATTACCTTGTATTAGAAAGATAACCTACTGTAAGTAATAAAGTTTTCTTGATCTTGGATGATACTTGGAATGGATTTAGAAAACTTGGAAGTAAACTTGCATTCTTGGAAGTATTCTTGATTTTATGAAACTAGAACTTTTAGAATTTATGAAGAACACTTAGAACTTGAAGATAGAACTTGAGAGAGATCAATTAGATGAAGAAAATTGAAGAATGAAAGTTTTTGTAGGTGTTTTTAGTCGTTGGTGTATGGATTAGATATAAAGGATATGTAATTTTGTTTTCATGTAAATAAGTCATGAATGATTACTCATATTTTTGTAATTTTATGGGATATTTCATGCTAGTTGCCAAATGATGGTTCCCAAATGTGTTAGGTGACTCAATGGGCTGCTAAGAGCTGATCATTGGAGTGTATATACCAATAGTACATACATCTAAAAGCTGTGTATTGTACGAGTACGAATACGGGTGCATACGAGTAGAATTGTTGATGAAACTGAACGAGGATGTAATTGTAAGCATTTTTGTTAAGTAGAAGTATTTTTATAAGTGTCTTGAAGTCTTTCAAAAGTGTATGAATACATATTAAAACACTACATGTTGTTTTGAAACGTTTAGGTTAACGATCTTGTTGAATGTTGTTAACCTATTGTTTATTATAACAAATGAGATGTTAAATTATTATATTATCATGATATTATGATATATAATATATCTTAGTATGATATATATACAGTTAAATATCGTTACAACGATAATCGTTACATATATGTCTCGTTTCGAAATCATTAAGTTAGTAGTCTTATTTTTACATATGTATTTCATTGTTAATACACTTAATAATATATTTACTTATCATTTAACATAATTAACCAAGTGTATCAATATCTTAATATGATTCATATGTACCTAGTAAGACTTTGTTATAACGATAATCGTTATATATATCGTTTTCGAGTTTCTTCAATTAATAGTCTCATTTTTTATGTATATAACTCATTGTTAAAATACCTAATGAGATACATACTTATAATAAAATCATGTTAACTATATATATAACCATATATATGTCATCGTATAGTTTTTACAAGTTTTAACGTTCGTGAATCACCGGTCAACTTGGGTGGTCAATTGTCTATATGAAACCTATTTCAATTAATCAAGTCTTAACAAGTTTGATTGTTTAACATGTTGGAAACACTTAATAATGTAAATAACAATTTCATTTAATATATATATAAACATGGAAAAGTTTGGGTCACTACAGTACCTACCCGTTAAATAAATTTCGTCCCGAAATTTTAAGCAGTTGGAGGTGTTGACGTATCTTCTGGAAATAAATGCGGGTATTTCTTCTTCATCTGATCTTCTCGTTCCCAGGTGAACTCGGGTCCTCTACGAGCATTCCAACGAACCTTAACAATTGGTATCTTGTTTTGCTTAAGTCTTTTAACCTCACGATCCATTATTTCGACGGGTTCTTCGATAAATTGAAGTTTTTCGTTGATTTGGATTTCATCTAACGGAATAGTGAGATCTTCTTTAGCAAAACATTTCTTCAAATTCGAGACGTGGAAAGTGTTATGTACAGCCGCGAGTTGTTGACGTAACTCAAGTCGGTAAGCTACTGGTCCGACATGATCAATAATCTTGAATGACCCAATATACCTTGGATTTAATTTCCCTCGTTTACCAAATCGAACAACGCCTTTCCAAGGTGCAGCTTTAAGCATGACCATCTCTCCAATTTCAAATTCTATATCTTTTCTTTTAATGTCAGCGTAGCTCTTTTGTCGACTTTGGGCGGTTTTCAACCGTTGTTGAATTTGGATGATCTTCTCGGTAGTTTCTTGTATTATCTCCGGACCCGTAATCTGTCTATCCCCCACTTCACTCCAACAAATCGGAGACCTGAACTTTCTACCATAAAGTGCTTCAAACATCTCAATGCTTGAATGGTAGCTGTTGTTGTAGGAAAATTCTTCTAACGGTAGATGTCGATCCCAACTGTTTCCGAAATCAATAACACATGCTCGTAGCATGTCTTCCAGCGTTTGTATCATCCTTTCGCTCTGCCCATCAGTTTGTGAATGATAGGCAGTACTCATGTCTAGACGAGTTCCTAATGCTTGCTGTAATGTCTGCCAGAATCTTGAAATAAATCTGCCATCCCTATTAGAGATAATAGAGATTGGTATTCCATGTCTGGAGACGACTTCCTTCAAATACAGTCGTGCTAACTTCTCCATCTTGTCATCTTCTCTTATTGGCAGGAAGTGTGCTGATTTGGTGAGACGATCAACTATTACCCAAATAGTATCAAAACCACTTGCAGTCCTTGGCAATTTAGTGATGAAATCCATGGTAATGTTTTCCCATTTCCATTCCGGGATTTCGGGTTGTTGCAGTAGACCTGATGGTTTCTGATGCTCCGCTTTGACCTTCGAACACGTCAAACATTCCCCTACGTATTTAGCAACATCGGCTTTCATACCTGGCCACCAAAAATGTTTCTTGAGATCCTTGTACATCTTCCCCGTTCCAGGATGTATTGAGTATCTAGTTTTAAGAGCTTCTCTAAGTACCATTTCTCTCATATCTCCAAATTTTGGTACCCAAATTCTTTCAGCCCTATACTGGGTTCCGTCTTCCCGAATATTAAGATGCTTCTCCGATCCTTTGGGTATTTCATCCTTTAAATTTCCCTTTTTTAAAACTCCTTGTTGCGCCTCCTTTATTTGAGTAGTAAGGTTATTGTGAATCATTATATTCATAGATTTTAGTCGAATGGGTTCTCTGTCCTTTCTGCTCAAGGCGTCGGCTACCACATTTGCCTTCCCCGGGTGGTAACGAATCTCAAAGTCGTAATCATTCAACAATTCAATCCACCTACGCTGCCTAATATTCAGTTGTTTCTGATTAAATATGTGTTGAAGACTTTTGTGGTCGGTATATATAATAATTTTGACCCCATATAAGTAGTGCCTCCAAGTCTTTAATGCAAAAACAACCGCGCCTAATTCTAAATCATGCGTCGTATAATTTTGCTCGTGAATCTTCAATTATCTAGACGCATAAGCAATCACCTTCGTCCGTTGCATTAATACACAACCGAGACCTTGCTTTGATGCGTCGCAATAAATCACAAAATCATCATTCCCTTCAGGCAATGACAATATAGGTGCCGTAATTAGCTTTTTCTTCAATAATTGAAACGCCTTCTCTTGTTCATTCTTCCATTCAAATTTCTTCCCTTTATGCGTTAATGCAGTCAAGGGTTTTGCTATTTTGGAGAAATCTTGGATGAATCTTCTGTAGTAACCAGCCAATCCTAAAAATTGACGTATATGCTTCAGAGTTTTTGGGGTTTTCCACTTTTCAACGGTTTCGATCTTTGTCAGGTCCACCTGGATACCTTCTTTGTTCACTATGTGACCGAGGAATTGAACTTCTTCCAACCAAAATGCACACTTTGAAAACTTAGCGTACAGTTTTTCTTTCCTCAATACTTCTAGCACTTTTCTCAAATGTTCTTCGTGCTCTTGATCATTCTTTGAGTAAATAAGTATGTCATCGGTGAAAATAATGACAAACTTGTCAAGATATGGCCTACACACTCGGTTCATAAGGTCCATGAACACAGCTGGTGCGTTAGTCAATCCAAACGGCATAACCATAAACTCGTAATGACCATAACGCGTCCTAAAAGCAGTTTTTGGAATATCATCCTCCTTTACTCGCATTTGATGATATCCAGAACGTAAATCGATCTTCGAATAAATCGACGAGCCTTATAGTTGATCAAATAAGTCGTCAATTCTCGGCAGTGGATAACGGTTTTTGATGGTAAGTTTGTTCAACGCTCTGTAGTCAATACACAACCTAAATGTACCATCCTTCTTCTTGACAAACAAAACAGGAGCTCCCCATGGTGATGTGCTTGGTCGAATGAAACCACGTTCTAATAGTTCTTGCAGTTGGCTTTGCAGTTCTTTCATCTTGCTGGGTGCGAGTCTATAAGGAGCACGAGCTATTGGTGCAGCTCCTGGTACAAGATCTATTTGAAATTCAACAGATCGATGTGGAGGTAGTCCCGGTAATTCTTTCGGAAATACATCGGGAAATTCTTTTGCGACGGGAACATCATTGATGCTCTTTTCTTCAGTTTGTACTTTCTCGACGTGTGTTAGAACAGCATAGAAACCTTTTCTTATTAGTTTTTGTGCCTTCAAATTACTAATAAGATGTAGCTTCATGTTGCCCTTTTCTCTGTACACCATTAAGGGTTCTCCTTCTTCTCGTACAATGCGAATTGCATTTTTATAACATACGATCTCTGCTTTCACCTTCTTCAGCCAGTCCATGCCAACAATTACATCAAAACTCCCTAACTCTACTGGTATCAAATCAATCTTAAATATTTCGCTACCCAGTTTAATTTCTCGATTCCGGCATATATTATCTGCTGAAATTAATTTACCGTTTGCTAATTCGAGTAAAAATTTACTATCCAATGGCGTCAATGGACAACTTAATTTAGCACAAAAATCTCTACTCATATAGCTTCTATCCGCACCCGAATCAAATAAAACGTAAGCAGATTTATTGTCAATAAGAAATGTACCCGTAACAAGCTCCGGGTCTTCCTGTGCCTCTGCCGCATTAATATTGAAAACTCTTCTGCGGCCTTGTCCATTCGTGTTCTCCTGGTTTGGGAAATTTCTAATAATGTGGCCCGGTTTTCCACATTTATAACAAAATACATTGGCATAACTTGCTCCGACACTACTTGCTCCGCCATTACTCGTTTCGACACCATTTGTTCCTTTCGTTCTGTTAACCCCTGGTCCGTAGACCTCACACTTCGCCGCGCTATGACCATTTCTTTTACACTTGTTGCAAAATTTGGTGCAGAACCCCGAGTGATACTTTTCACACCTTTGGCATAGCTGCTTCTGATTGTTGTTGTTACGGTTATTATTGTTGTTGGGATGATTGTTGTAGTTGCTGTTGTTGTTGTTGTTGTTGTTGTTGTTGGGCCGTTTATTGTAGTTGTGATTGATGTTGCGATTGTTGGGATAATTGTTGCGATTATTGTTGTAATTGCTGTTGTTGTTGTATTGGTGATTCTTATCACCGTTTTCCTCCCACTTTCTTTTGACTTGCTTCACATTGGCCACTTCAGCCATCTGTTCTTTAATTCTTTCCTCAATCTGGTTCACTAGTTTATGAGCCATTCTACATGCCTGTTGTATGGAGGCGGGCTCGTGTGAACTTATATCTTCTTGGATTCTTTCCGGTAATCCTTTCACAAACGCGTCGATCTTCTTTTCCTCATCTTCGAACGCTCCCGGACACAATAGGCATAATTCTGTGAATCGTCTTTCATACGTGGTAATATCAAATCCTTGGGTTCGTAACCCTCTAAGTTCTGTCTTGAGCTTATTGACCTCGGTTCTGGGACGGTACTTCTCGTTCATCAAGTGCTTGAATGCTGACCACGGTAGTGCGTACGCATCATCTTATCGCACTTGCTCTAGATAGGTATTCCACCATGTTAACGCAGAACCTGTGAAGGTATACGTAGCGTACTTTACTTTGTCCTCTTCAGTACACTTACTTATGGCAAACACCGATTCGACCTTCTCGGTCCACCGTTTCAATCCGATCGGTCCTTCGGTTCCATCAAATTCCAAAGGTTTGCAGGCAGTGAATTCTTTGTAGGTACATCCTACACGATTTCCTGTACTGCTAGATCCAAGGTTATTGTTGGTATGTAGCGCAGCCTGTACTGCAGCTATGTTCGAAGCTAGAAAAGTACGGAATTCCTCCTCATTCATATTCACGGTGTGTCGAGTAGTCGGTGCCATTTCCTTCAAAATAGTCATATGGAACAAGTTAATCATACAGAATATTAAGAGTAGTTAATAGTATTTCGTAGCATAATATGAACTCATTTATAAAAGCTTTTTCTTCATATTAGCGTTTTATAGTTTTCATTCGGGTAGTACCTACCCGTTAAGTTCATACTTAGTAGCTATTATACAATTCAACTACTATAATTCTATATGAAAAACTGATTATAATAATATTTCGCGTTCAAACTTTGACACAATATTTTACAAACTTACAATACTGCTTATTTTACATATAGCATAAAATATAGCACACAATAACTTTGATACAAGATAGTTGTGAAGATAATTCTAGCTAGTACGCAAGTCGTTCAGCAAAGGCAATAAAGACACGTAATTCATACGTCCAGAAACAAGTCATGCATTCTGGTTTTACTAGGACTACTTCCCATCCTTGGTCTTGTGGAACATAACCATTATGGCCATTGATAAGACAGCGTGTTGTAACGTCGTCAAAGGGACGAGGGTTACGTAATGACCAACAGTCTCGTAATAACCTAAAAACCTCATTTCTTACCCCAATTACCGACTCCGTCACTTGTGGGAACGTTTTGTTTAATAGTTGTAGCCCGATGTTCTTTTTCTCACTTTGGTGAGAAGCGAACATTACTAACCCGTAAGCATAGCATGCTTCTTTATGTTGCATGTTAGCTGCTTTTTCTAAATCATGAAGTCCTATGTTCGGATACATTGAGTCAAAATAATTTCTTAACCAGTTGCGTAAAATAGCACTTGGGTTCCCCGCAATATATGCGTCAAAGTAAACACATCGTAACTTATGGGTTTCCCAATGTGATATCCCCCATCTTTCAAATGAAAGTCTCTTATAAACCAAGGCATTCTTGGAACGTTCTTCGAATGTCTTACAAACTGATTTTGCCGTAAATAGTTGTGCCGAAGAATTCTGACCGACTCTAGACAAGATTTCATCAATCATGTCTCCGGGTAGGTCTTCTAAAATATTGGGTTGTCTATCCATTTTGTGTTTTTATACTGTAAAATAGATAAGAGTTAGATTCATAAAAGATACATATTAATACAAGCAGTTTTTACATGTATCATAAAGCATAAGCACACTATATTACATATATTACACCGCACGAATACAATTATCTTATTCCGACTCACTCGTTTCTTCTTCTTCGAACTTGGTTCTTTTTGCCAAGTTTCTAGGGATATATGATGTTCCCCTAATACGAGCCATCGTTTTCCACATTGGTTTAGAAAAACCTGGTGGTTTAGAGGTTCCCGGGTCAATGTTACAACTTAAGGACTTCGGGGGTTGACGATACATATAAAGTTCATCGGGGTTGGAATTAGATTTCTCTATTTTTATGCCCTTTCCCTTATTATTTTCTTTTGCCTTTTTAAATTCAGTTGGGGGTAATTTCTATAACATCATCGGAATTCTCGTCGAAATCCGATTCATCGGAGAATTGGTAATCCTCCCAATATTTTGCTTCCTTGGCGGAAACACCATTGACCATAATTAACCTTGGTCGGTTGGTTGAGGATTTTCTTTTACTTAACCGTTTTATTATTTCCCCCACCGGTTCTATTTCCTCCTCCGGTTCCTCCTCTTCCGGTTCTGATTCTTCTTCCGGTTCTGATTCTTCTTCCGGTTCTTCTTCGGGAACTTGTGAATCAGTCCAATATATATTCGACTCTTCATTATTATTAGGTGAGTCAATGGGACTTGTTCTAGAGGTAGACATCTATCACACAATATCAAACATGTTAAGAGATTAATATATCACATAATATATACATGTTAAAAATATATAGTTTCCAACAAAAATGTTAAGCAATCATTTTTAAAGAAAATACGGTCGAAGTCCAGACTCACTAATGCATCCTAACAAACTCGATAAGACACACTAATGCAAATTTTCTGGTTCTCTAAGACCAACGCTCGGATACCAACTGAAATGTCCCGTTCTTATTGATTAAAAATGTTCCATATTAATTGATTTCGTTGCGAGGTTTTTGACCTCTATATGAGACGTTTTTCCAAAGACTGCATTCATTTTTAAAACAAACATAACCTTTATTTCGTCAATAAAGGTTTGAAAGCTTTACGTAGATTATCAAATAATGATAATCTAAAATATCCTGTTTACACACGACCATTACATAATGGTTTACAATACAAATATGTTACATCAAAATACGTTTCTTGAATGCAGTTTTTATACAATATCAAACAAGCATGGACTCCAAATCTTGTCCTTATTTTAGTATGCAATAGCGGAAGCTCTTAGTATTCACTTGAGAATAAACATGCTTTAAACGTCAACAAAAATGTTGGTGAGTTATAGGTTTAACCTATATATATCAAATCGTAACAATAGACCACAAGATTTCATATTTCAATACACATCCCATACATAGAGATAAAAATCATTCATATGGTGAACACCTGGTAACCGACATTAACAAGATGCATATATAAGAATATCCCCATCATTCCGGGACACCCTTCGGATATGATATAAATTTCGAAGTACTAAAGCATCCGGTACTTTGGATGGGGTTTGTTAGGCCCAATAGATCTATCTTTAGGATTCACGTCAATTAGGGTGTCTGTTCCCTAATTCTTAGATTACCAGACTTAATAAAAAGGGGCATATTCGATTTCGATAATTCAACCATAGAATGTAGTTTCACGTACTTGTGTTTATTTTGTAAATCATTTATAAAACCTGCATGTATTCTCATCCCAAAAATATTAGATTTTAAAAGTGGGACTATAACTCACTTTCACAGATTTTTTACTTCTTCGGGAAGTAAGACTTGGCCACTGGTTGATTCACGAACCTATAACAATATATACATATATATCAAAGTATGTTCAAAATATATTTACAACACTTTTAATATATTTTGATGTTTTAAGTTTATTAAGTCAGCTGTCCTCGTTAGTAACCTACAACTAGTTGTCCACAGTTAAATGTACAGAAATAAATCGATAAATATTATCTTGAATCAATCCATGACCCAGTGTATACGGATCTCAGTATTGATCACAACTCAAACTATATATATTTTGGAATCAACCTCAACCCTGTATAGCTAACTCCAACATTCACATATAGAGTGTCTATGGTTGTTCCGAAATATATATAGTTGTGTCGACATGATAGGTCGAAACATTGTATATGTGTCTATGGTATCTCAAGATTACATAATATACAATACAAGTTGATTAAGTTATGGTTGGAATAGATTTGTTACCAATTTTCACGTAGCTAAAATGAGAAAAATTATCCAATCTTGTTTTACCCATACCTTCTTCATTTTAAATCCGTTTTAAGTGAATCAAATTGCTATGGTTTCATATTGAACTCTATTTTATGAATCTAAACAGAAACAGTATAGGTTTATATTCAGAAAAATAAGTTACAAGTCATTTTTGGAAAGGTAGTCATTTCAGTCGAAAGAACGACGTCTAGATGACCATTTTAGAAAACATACTTCCAATTTGAGTTTAACCATAATTTTTGGACATAGTTTCATGTTCATAATAAAAATCATTTTCTCAGAATAACAACTTTTAAATCAAAGTTTATCATAGTTTTTAATTAACTAACCCAAAACAGCCCGCGGTGTTACTACGACGGCGTAAATCCGGTTTTACGGTGTTTTTCGTGTTTCCAGGTTTTAAATCATTAAGTTAGCATATAATATAGATATAGAACATGTGTTTAGTTGATTTTAAAAGTCAAGTTAGAAGGATTAACTTTTATTTGCGAACAAGTTTAGAATTAACTAAACTATGTTCTAGTGATTACAAGTTTAAACCTTCGAATAAGATAGCTTTATATGTATGAATCGAATGATGTTATGAACATCATTACTACCTAAAGTTCCTTGGATAAACCTACTGGAAATGAGAAAAATAGATCTAGCTTCAAAGGATCCTTGGATGGCTTGAAAGTTCTTGAAGCAGAATCATGACACGAAAACAATTTCAAGTAAGATTTCCACTCGAAATAAGATTGTTATAGTTATAGAAATTCAATTAAAGTTTGAATATGATTATTACCTTGTATTAGAAAGATAACCTACTGTAAGTAACAAAGGTTTCTTGATCTTGGATGATTACTTGGAATGGATTTAGAAAACTTGGAAGTAAACTTGCAATCTTGGAAGTATTCTTGATTTTATGAAACTAGAACTTTTGGAATTTATGAAGAACACTTAGAAATTGAAGATAGAACTTGAGAGAGATCAATTAGATGAAGAAAATTGAAGAATGAAAGTGTTTGTAGGTGTTTTTGGTCGTTGGTGTATGGATTAGATATAAAGGATATGTAATTTTGTTTTCATGTAAATAAGTCATGAATGATTACTCATATTTTTGTAATTTTATGAGATATTTCATGCTAGTTTCCAAATGATGGTTCCCACATGTGTTAGGTGACTCAAATGGGATGCTAAGAGCTGATCATTAGAGTGTATATACCAATAGTACATACATCTAAAAGCTGTGTATTGTACGAGTACGAATACGGGTGCATACGAGTAGAATTGTTGATGAAACTGAACGAGGATGTAATTGTAAGCATTTTTGTTAAGTAGAAGTATTTTTATAAGTGTCTTGAAGTCTTTCAAAAGTGTATGAATACATATTAAAACACTACATGTATATACATTTTAACTGAGTCGTTAAGTCATCGTTAGTCGTTACATGTAAATGTTGTTTTGAAACCTTTAGGTTAACGATCTTGTTGAATGTTGTTAACCCGTTGTTTATTATAACAAATGAGATGTTAAATTATTATATTATCATGATATTATGATATATAATATATCTTAGTATGATATATATACAGTTAAATATCGTTACAATGATAATCGTTACATATATGTCTCGTTTCGAAATCATTAAGTTAGTAGTCTTATTTTTACATATGTATTTCATTGTTAATACACTTAATAATATATTTACTTATCATTTAACATAATTAACCAAGTGTATCAATATCTTAATATGATTCATATGTACCTAGTAAGACGTTGTTATAACGATAATCGTTATATATATCGTTTTCGAGTTTCTTCAATTAATAGTCTCATTTTTTATTTATATAACTCATTATTAAAATACCTAATGAGATACATACTTATAATAAAATCATGTAAACTATATATATAACCATATATATGTCATCGTATAGTTTTTACAAGTTTTAACGTTCGTGAATCACCGGTCAACTTGGGTGGTCAATTGTCTATATGAAACCTATTTCAATTAATCAAGTCTTAACAAGTTTGATTGCTTAACATGTTGGAAAAACTTAATCATGTAAATAACAATTTCATTTAATATATATATATAAACATGGAAAAGTTCGGGTCACAACAGATAATTGCCACTAATTGTTGTGAATATTATTCCCCTGATTATTATTGCTTGGTAACCAAAGAATTAGAATCGGGTATGGCCCTAATTCACGCGAATCCTAAAGGTAACTACCGGGTTTAACACCCCCACCCAGAATGTTCACTAGACGAAAGGGCTAGTGGGCGTGGTGTTTAGTACTTCGAAGTTTATATGATTATTATACAGACGAGATGTTCTATTTTGGGGATATTATTTATGCGCATTATATGTTAAGGTAGGTTACCAAGCCAAGCTATGAAAGCAATGAAAAGTGAATGTTATGTATCGAGAGAATAATTTTATACACAGGTTATGTGTATGTTATTTTTGTGCACAAGATATGTGTACGGTTACTAAGATTATGAAAGACGATTTCGTACACGAGAATGGTGTACTGTATTTAAAAGATATCACATGTACATTACAGGTGGGTATAGAATTCGGGCCCATTTGTACCATGTAGGATTTAAACCTTGTGGTGTATCAAAATGATGAATTTTATTGTTTTATGATAAACCTATGAACTCACCAACCTTTTGGTTGACACTTGAAAGCATGTTTATTCTCAGGTATGAAAGAAATCTTTGGCTGTGCATTTGCTCATATTAGAGATATTACTTGGAGTCATTCATGACATATTTCAAAAGACGTTGCATTCGAGTCATCGAGTTCATCAAGATTATTATTAAGTCAATTATAGTTGGAGGTATTATGAAATAGTATGCTTGCCGTCAACTTTTGATGTAAAGAAAGTTTGTCTTTTAAAAACGAATGCAATGTTTGTAAAATGTATCATATAGAGGTCAAGTACCTCGCGATGTAATCAACTATTGTGAATCGTTTATATTGTATATGAACGGGGCATTTCAGTTGGTATCAGAGTGGTGGTCTTAGTGAACCAGGTCTTGCATTAGTGTGTCTAACTGATAGTTGTTAGGATGCATTAGTGAGTCTGGACTTCGACCGTGTCTGCATGTCAAAAGTTTTGCTTATCATTTAGTGTCGAAAATCACTTGCTTATCATTCTTAGTCTAGACACGTCTTACTGCATTTAGTGCATCGATAGTGTATAGACAAAAATTCATATCTTAGCGTATATGATAATTCATATCTTAGCGTATCTGTTACTGTAGACTTTGCCTGACAGCTTCCGTAGATTCCTCCGTAACTTATGGGATTTTAGTATTATATATGCATATGTAAATTATGTATTGCAGGATACTAATCTACATCCTATAATTTAATTCATATAGAAAATCCTCCATCTGATTGTACGAGATGGATCCCTCAACCAGTTCGAATTCCTCGAATTCCGACAGCTATTCCGATATGGAATTTCACCTAAGCTCCGAAAGCAGTGTCACCAGAATGAATCAACCAATCATCCATCCCCAATTCATCTGATGGGTTTGTAGTCGACTTAATCAATGGAGACGCGCAGAAGGCGATCCCTTCCACTAAACGAATTCACCTCTTGATGAAGAACCTGAAGCACTTACCGGCGAACCTGTTCGTAACACCATTTTCACCCTCATTTCCTCAATATCTCGCCATGACTATATCATAACTCAGATTCTAAACCTTATTCGTTCACCTGTTCTTACAGACAATCATCCCGGAGTAATAAGTCAACGAACTATGTGCCCGAGTTGTAGCCTTGAAAAATATGGTGCAAAACGTACCAGCTTCAGCAACATCAACGGCACCAACAGTACCATCAACATCAATACCAGTACCACCAACAACCCAAGTTCAACATCTCACACCTCAACATCTCATTATGTACCTCGAGCATAATCATCAATCTGTGAATCGTTCTACATCATTTATATTCGTTCTTCATGGCGATTATGTAATCTTTAATGTTTTAGAGATTATGTATTCTTGTTCTAATGGTAAAGCAAATGAGATTAATATCATATTAACTCATTAAATCCATGATTACATCTGAAGAAAATATATATGTATATATGTTTTCATAAAGATTGTAATTAAAATTCTTTTGTACAAACCGTTAATGGTGAAAATATTTTAACGGGTAGGTATACCCGAGGAATATTTAGATTTCACATTAATAAGTTATATTGTACATTCTTCGAATCTGATTCAACAGTCGTTTACTATCCTAATTACATTCACCGATGTACGAATCCGTTCACCACAGAACAACCATTTTCATTCAATTTCATATTTGGATTTTGATTTATCAGAATCCAACAAGTGGCATAATAAATAAAACATTGGACAAAATAAAATTTGTTAGAAACAAACAAATTAACTATGAGAAATTTTGTTAAGAATCCACGCTAACTGTTCCTAGCTAACTGTTAATTCCGTATTACCTTTTATTTATAGCAATTTATTTATCGCAATTTATTTATCGCATTTTATTTATCGCAATTTTAATTCTCGCAATTTTATTTATCGTCATTTAATTTTTGTTATTTATTTTACTCACTTTAAATATCGGGACACGTATACAAGGTTTTGACATATCATATCGACGCATCTATATATATTATTTGGAATAACCATAGATACTCTATATGCAGTAATGCTGGAGTTAGCTATACAGGGTTGAGGTTGATTCTACAATAATATATATAGTTTGAGTTGTGATCGAGTATGAGACATGTACACGGGTCACGATACGTATTAATTAATTCGAATATTATATATGAATTATTGAATTGTTAACTGTGGACTATCGACTGTGGACTAATGACATTGGACAATTAAAATGAATTAAAATATAGATTATAACATATGAAACTAAACATCTCTTCAAGTTTGCCACTTGATTTCATCTTAAACCTCACTTGTATCTTGACGATTACAATCTGCGTTCACACCTTTCATAATTCTTGAAAACACCTTAATCGAAAGGATGAACAAACTGTACTTCATCTACGAAAGAAAAGATTGATATATATAGTTATGCACTTGAAAACACTCGGAACCTGAGTAAACGTTTAACACATATATGTGCTAATTCCTTTAGTGTTATTATTACCCAAAATAACTTGGTGATTCCTTTCAAAGTAGCAAATTTTGTCACAGCTCCAGCAAGACAACTTTGACTTTTCGTTCGAAACAACCTTATTATAACCTTGATATATATGTGTGCTCTTTTATAGTTACCAGGAAATCTTTTATATTCCACCATATTACCATCAGCGTTTAATCATCTAAAAACACGATTCTCCTGAAACCACCTCGGATTGATAACCGATGATTCAGATATCGTAGCGTTAAATGCAGAGGAAACAGAAAAATTGTAGATGGTCTAAACGGCCAAAAGTTTGATGATAAAGAAAGGAGTGTTAGGAACGTTCGATAGAAAATTTGGTACTGAAAAACAGATTGAGCAAACCATGAAGGAGACCAAGACCAAATACAAGGGCCATACCATATATTAAAAGAAACCAGGTAATTCTGGATCCGATGAAACCTTCAACGAATATCTTGCTCCGTACTCATGTTAAAATCTTGCGGACAATTTTTCTTCATCAACCATCGAACTTAGAAATTCCAAAATATCATCATAAATATCTTCGATATTTCTGAAGATATTTTCATAAATATTCTCATCCGAAATTATTTATCTCTTCGTGCTATCTATATTACATCATAAAGGAAACTACTTTAGTTTCTAAATTTCTTCAAAATTTGAGTTTGAATTATGAATGTTTTTGAAGTAGTGTTGGGAATTGAAGCATAAGTTAGTATAATATAATGACACTTGATCAACGTGATTATATTACAGTAAGTCATGCTAAGTTTCTAATGGGATATGATGATTCACAGATCATAACGTTATCATGTGCCATGATACATAACTCTTGCATTCTGCTTAACTACTGAACATATCAAGAAAGTATATTCTTGATAGTTCTATTCTCAGTGATTCTGATAATTTGACAAATCAAATCGTGCTAATATGTTCTTTCTTGTTTAGAACATTAAGTTCATTCGAAACTCCATACTTACAAATTCTGGACCATTACTCGCTTTACTAGAGGTCGAGAAGAGAATAAAAAGACAAAAAGCTCCAAAATATAAGAGAAAATATAAAGCCCAAAAACAACACCGAGGTTACAAACCGTGGATATTAATACGGATAGCAATATAAAGACACGGTAGAATTAAGAATAGTATCATCCCAAGGTAATAGTAGAAGTAAACAGATTTTTCTGGTGGAAGATTGAAAAGAAGGATGACAGAAATGATAATTAGGAAAAATATCAAGGATTAGAATGGGATTAAGCATTTTCACAATCTTTTGGATGTATGAAACTAAGAAAAAAGGTATAGGAATGGTGAGAATAATGGAATGGAAGAGTTTAATTTATAATGGAAATCTCAGACAGAGTAATCGAGGCAGATTAGCGTATTTAATTATAGAGATCTTAATTTTCTTAATCGGCGAAGAATCAAATCTTTTAGATTTCGAAGATTTTCTTTAAAACCCTTGAATTCCAGAATTCAACCATGACTACGTCAAAAGTTATGACGAATCTCTATTTAATCATTTCATTCTTTGGTGATAGCTTCATATGTACTCTACACATAATCGAATTGTTTTATTCATATTACTCAACGATGATAAAACCCTATTTATTAACTCATATTCGTCATGAAAACATTCTTAGTGTTAGCCATGATGACCTCACTCAAATTTCGGGACGAAATTTCTTTAACGGGTAGGTACTGTGACGACCCGGGAATTTCCGACTAAATTTAAACTTAATCTTTAAATGATTATGATACGATAAGCAAAATATGTAATGTTAAGTCTAGAAAAGTTTGAAACGATGTTTCATATATTCAATTGACCTTTGACTGCTCTCGACGATTCACGAACAAATAATTGTAAATAGATATGTGTGTATGTATATATAAATAATAATTCGAAATATAATTTGAAGTATTATATATTGTTGTTATTAAAAATTAATAAAATAAAAATAGGATATTATAATAATTATTATTTAAAATATATCTCTATATATAAATAAAATATATTAAAAATAAATATTAAATGATTGTAATACTCGTTTGATGTTTCAATTGATATTAAGCAAGTTAAAATCAAACTTATGTAATTTTAAAATAAAAGGTGATACGAAAATGAGTTATATAAGTTATAGGCTTATTAAAAGTATATTTAGGATCTAATTATTTAATTTTAACACTTTTTATATTTCACCCATAAATGAGAGGGACAGTTGATGTAATTTTTATTTAATAAATTAATGATCGAATTTTATACCATAATGACCAGAATAAATAATTATAGTTAATTTAAAAATTTAGAATTTTTCTGAATACTTTTATCCGTCACTAATTTATCAACGGACCACGATATAATACTCCTCGAATCGATAATAATTCAATTACCCGATGGCTTTACTATTATGACCATACTATTATTGATTGATGAAGTGTAGCGTTTTTCAATTCACATATGTAGTTATTATTTATTATTATAATATTATAATTATATTAGAATTTTATGATATAGATATGGATTGCATTTGAGAAAGAATAACAAGATACCCACTTGTATTATTACTACTTTTATATTTGAGAAACAAACATAACACAAATCAAATTACTTCATGTATCAGTTACTGCCATTGTGGTGTTTCTACTTATATTTTTTTTTATTCCCACATCATCATCATCAAACAACGAACACATTAAACCACCACCTTTGAATAACACTTTCATTAGACTATCACCTCACACCTCCGGTTCATCACCATCGATGGTTATTGTTGCTATAGACCGATCACCACTGACCACTCTTAACCACCATCACCACAATCAACAATCACCATTGGTTATCACTTCCACCGTCCCCATGAACACACAACACCACCTTTCACCACCCATTCGATTAACAACCGAAACCACCTGCGTTCTCGTTCGAACCACCACCATGAAGAAATAATAAAGTGAAACCCATTTGTGTTGCAAGTTTATATTTGCTAAGTCTGTATTCTGTCAAAACCGTTAACCTCCATCACAATCTCTCTCTCTCTCTCACCTCCTCTCTCTCTCTCTCTCTCCCTCTCCTATTTCTGTTATTATTATTATTCTTATATAATTAAAGTAAAGTATCATTATATTTAAAAATTATCAAAGTTATTAATTTTTATCAAAACTATCATTTTTTTTATTTTATCAAAAATTAGTAAAGTCATTATCTTAATTATTATTAAAATTTACACTATTATTGTTATTATCATTACTGTCATTAGTATTATCATTCTTATCACGTTAGTATTATTACGAATAGATATTTTTATAAAAAAAATACATTACAATAATATTAATATTACATATATCTATATTTTTTTTATTTAAAATGATATTAACTAAGCTATATATAAAATACATCAATTAATATATAAATATATATATATATATATAGATTGTTATTTATACATAAACCTTGAGATAAATTAGAATTATCAATATGTTATAATGAATATTAGTGAAATAAAATATATAAAGTAAATATATTAAATGTATTTATATAACAAATAATATAACAAGTATAATTGTTAATAATATATATATATATACTTATTTGACTACGATTATGTGTGTTAATATATAAGTAAATGATATAGGTTAGTGAATCCGAAGCCAACCCTATACTTGTTCAATGTCGTCCTATGTATTTTTACTACAAAATACAGTATGGTGAGTTCATTTGAGTCCCTTTTACTCTTTACATTTTTGGGCTGAGAATACATGCAAATGCTTTATTAACTGTTTTACAATATTTATATGCGTGAGTTCATTTGATTCCCTTTTACTCTTTACATTTTTGGGACTGAGAATACATGCGTTGTTTTTACAACTGCTTTATTAAATGCTTTTGAAATATATTTTGAACTGCGAATACATGAAATGCTTTTATAAATGTTTGACGAGATAGACACAAGCAAAACATTCCTCGAATGAATTACTTTGCAGACAGAAGTTCTGTGGATTATTATTGAATTATGTGGACTTGATAATTGCCACTAATTGTTGTGAATATTTTTCCCCTGATTATTATTGCTTGGTAACCTAAGAATTAGAATCGGGTATGGCCCTAATTCACGCGAATCCTAAAGGTAGCTACCGGGTTTAACACCCCTACCCAGAATGTTCACTAGATGAAAGGGCTAGTGGGCGTGGTGTTTAGTACTTCGAAGTTTATATGATTATTATACAGACGAGATGTTCTATTTTGGGGATATTATTTATGTGCATTATATGTTAAGGTCGGTTACCAAGCCAAGCTATGAAAGCAATGAAAAGTGAATGTTATGTATTGAGAGAATGATTTTATACACAGGTTATGTGTATGTTATTTTTGTGCACAAGATATGTGTACGGTTACTAAGATTATGAAAGACGATTTTGTACACGAGAAAGGTGTACTGTATTTAAAAGATATCTAATGTACATTACAGGTGGGTATAGAATTCGGGCCCATTTGTACCATGCAGGATTTAAACCTTGTGGTCTATCAAAATGATGAATTTTATTGTTTTATGATAAACCTATGAACTCACCAACCTTTTGGTTGACACTTGAAAGCATGTTTATTCTCAGGTATGAAAGAAATCTTCCGCTGTGCATTTGCTCATATTAGAGATATTACTTGGAGTCATTCATGACATATTTCAAAAGACGTTGCATTCGAGTCGTTGAGTTTATCAAGATTATTATTAAGTTAATTATAGTTGGAGGTATTATGAAATAGTATGCTTGCCGTCAACTTTCGATGTAAAGAAAGTTTGTCTTTTAAAAACGAATGCAATGTTTGTAAAATGTATCATATAGAGGTCAAGTACATCGCGATGTAATCAACTATTGTGAATCGTTTATATTGTATATGAACGGGGCATTTCAAGTATTCACGTTTCTCTTGGGTCGTGTTGCTGAAGCATAAATCAGATACTTTCGAGCACATTAAAGTTTTGATTCTGAAGCTTGAAAGTTTATATAAGTTGAAGGTTAGAAAGATTTGTACCGACAATGTTACGAAGTTCAAGAATAATAAGATGCTGCTGTTTTGTAATGAAAAGGGGATACAGCAACAGTTCAGTCCTGCTTATATGAAAGGACCCGTTCATATATATTATAAACGATTCACAATAGTTGATTACATCGCGAGGTATTTAACCTCTATATGATACATTTTTCAAACATTGCATTCATTTTTAAAAGATAAACTTTCTTTACATCGAAAATTGACAGGCATGCATACCATTTCATAATGTCTAACTATAAATGATCTAATCTATCATTTACTTAATAATAATCTCTATTGAACTCAATGACTTGAATGCAACGTCTTTTGAAATATGCCATGATTGACTCCAAGTAATATCTTTAAAATGAGAAAATGTACAGCGGAAGATTTCTTTAATACCTGAGAATAAACATGCTTTAAAGTGTCAACCAAAAGGTTGGTGAGTTCATTAGTTTATCATAATCATTCATTTCCATCATTTTAATAGACCACAAGAATTTCATTTCCAGTTCTCATAAATATACGTCCCATGCGTAGAGACAAAAATCATTCATATGTATTGAACACCTGGTAACCGACATTAACAAGATGCATATAAGAATATCCCCTATCATTCCAGAAAATCCTTCGGACATGATAAAACCAATTCGAAGTATTAAAGCATCCGGTACTTTAGATGGGGTTCGTTAGGCCCAATAGATCTATCTTTAGGATTCGCGTCAATTAGTAGATCGGTTTACTAATTCTTAGGCTACCAAGCAAAAGGGGCATATTCGGCTTCGATCATTCAACCATATAATGTGGTTTCGATTACTTGTGTCTATTTCATAAAACATTTATAAAAGCACATGTATTTTCAGTCCCAAAAATATATATTACAAAAGCATTTAAAAAGGGAGTAATGAAACTCACCATACTGTATTTCGTAGTAAAAATACATATAACGTCATTGAACAAGTGCAAGGTTGGCCTCGGATTCACGAACATATATTAATTATATATATTTATATGTTGGTCAATATTTGTCTAACAATTTAGGTTAAACCGTAGTGTATCACAATCCTAATGCTCGAGACTAATATGCAGAAGTTAACAAAAGTCAACTTAATCTTAAATGATTTCAAAAAAATCTATGCATGATTATTATATAACTTAAATATAGTCGTTTAATATATTTAAATATTTTTTAATAGATTTTAATAGAGTAAATAATATAATTCATTCATTAATAAATAAAATTTTATATTAAAATTTATGTAATAAAAATATACTTTTATACATCTTAAATAATAAAATTTATAAAATTCAATTAATATCATAAAAATAATATGATAGGTATTATTAATGTAGTTATATTACACGTAGTAAAATATCTTTGTATCACATATTTATTTGATAAAATATTATCGATAATAACAATAGTAAGTAAACGTTGTATTATTTTGTAATAATAATTATTATTATTCTATTAACAAAAATTTCAATATTTATATTTACTAAAAGTGATATTATGATAAAATGATAATTCTAATTATGAGAACTTTAATATTTACGATACTTTTTATTATTAACTTTAAAATAATAATTTTATTTAAAATGATAATAAAAATGATATTTTATATTAATAATGACATTCCTATTAATAATAATTTTTGTAAAAATGATAGTTTTAATATTAATAACACTTTTGATAATAGTAATGATAAAAATTATGAAAACGATATTTTTATCTAAATCAATACCTTTCAATATTTTAATTTCATCATGATACTTATACTCATTATTTTCTAATCAATTTGTTAATAGCTTTTAATCGTCTTTTATATTGCATTCATATTAATGATAATAATAGTAATCATAATAATTAGGTGTTACTAGTATTAGTTTTAATTATAATAATACTAATGATAATAAATATTATGATAATATTAATGATAATACTAATTATAACTTTAACGATAATAACGATAGTAATAATAATAAAAATAACAATTTTTAATGATAATACCTTTTATTGATAATGATAATAATAATAATAACAATAATAATAATAATAATAATAATAATAATAATAATAATAATAATAATAATAATAATAATAATAATTAGATAAAAACTATAACGACGATAATAATAATCATTTTTAATAATAATACAAAAATTCGGTTGACTATAACTTATAATCCGTTCATCTAAACCATTCGATATCTAAATGAAAAGTTCTTAATTTTTCGCTAGCTTTCCAACGACATGCATATCTTATACCTTATCTCAACCGCATATATAACTAATTCAGGATTCGACATAACCTATCTAAGGGCAATATCAAAAGTACAAGCATGCATAATCCTATATACTCGAGCACTAGTCAGGGATAAACTATTAATATATAAAAGTTAAATTATATGTACTCACGTATCAATATTAAGATTCAATATTGCAGGAAAGGTACGTAAACACAACGGAGATGATAAACACTAGATTGACCTCACGAGCATACCCAAGAATCATACCCATCACTTCTATAGCCATAACCCATAATTTCCTTAGTTCTATCCCGCTCATAAAACCCGCTTTGAAATAATTCGCTCCTAACTTGTCGTAATATTTTATGTATAATACTACTAATAATAATCCTAATACTAAAAATAATAATAATAATAATAATAATAATAATATGATTAATAATAATAATAATATAAATATATATATATATATATATATATATATATATATATATATATATATATATATATATATATATATATATATATATATATATATATATATATATATATACGAGAGATTGAGAGATAGGATATATGAAATGAATCAAACACATTCGAGGTTTTATACATCCGTTCCTGACCCCATTAACTCTGCGGTCGTGATGATTTCAAGGTATATGGATCTGCGATCGCGACCACACTAGTATCAGCTCATTCCCATTTATCTCGTGGGCTGCCGACAATTTTTATTATATTTTATATCTAAAATATTTAATTTATATAATTAATTATATATTATATTATATTTACATGCATAGTTAATTTATAATTTTAGTTCTAATGACTCGTACGTTGTCACTCGAATTATGTCCTAGTTCCGGTTTTTCGAACGCATATTCGTATGCTTAGAAAACTAACACTTTACGTTACGCGACGTGTACCTATTATAAATAATTAGACTTAATCATCTATAATTTATATTACCCAAAGTATAACTTCTTTATTTGAGTGTTGTGGTCATTTGCTTCTATAAATCAATGTCTCGTTGTTTATTAAAATACGTTTAATAATACCGAAACGTTTTATGTTTAAATTAAAGCATTTGTAAAAAATATATATATATACATATATATATATATATATATTCTTATTTAAAAATATAATTTTGTATATCTTATATATAATTGAAATATCTATTTAATAATATAATGTTTAGTTTTTCAAAACTAATTATTTTTCAAAGTTCATTTCAAAATCGTTTAAGTAATAGAAAGTATTATGCCGTAACACGTTTATGTTATCAAAATATATATATATATATATATATATATATATATATATATATATATATATATATATATATATATATATATATATATATATATATATATATATATATAAAATTTATAATACAAAGCCTTAATTAAGTTCTTTAAAACTTATGAACAAATTATCTTATAAAACGTTTTAATGATAAAGTTCTTTCTAAACCAAACTGTTTTTGTACGTTGAAACAATATTAAATAAATATGAAAACTTTGTTTTTCCAAAATTAAAAATATTTAAGAATCATTTTACTAAAGAGGTTATAATTGTTATATCGTAAAACGTTTTAGAAAAGTAAGATTAAATATACTCTTAATAGGTTTCAAGCTTTTGAATTAACGTTTGCTGGTGACACGTGCTATAAAGTCCAAAGGTTAGATGAACGTATGAAATCATCTTATTGTAAAATGTCGATATCTAATTGTCTAAGTTATTTATATTCCATGTTCCAACTTTAAGATGAAAGTTAAAATAGTTATCCTATTAAAAATCACGAGGAAAATGTTGTTAAGTAGAAATTGAAATTCAAATAGGAATCTCCACTAATTCTTGTCTAATTCCCGTTAATTGACACTTTTGTTCTTACCTGTAAATGACTTTACCATTTATTCTGAATACCGTTCAAATGGGAAGATTTCTCAAATCGATGTGGACCTCTCAACAGAGACTCGTAATCACAATTCAATGTATCTGACAATTCAATCATTCGATATTATCTTCTAATTCCGATGATAACTATTTTTGAAATAATTACGTTCGTTTAAAGTATTATATGTTTAAATACTTTGTTGACATTTTCAAGTTATAATATATATACACATATACATATAATATCATATACGTTCATTTAATGGTTCATGAATCATTGGAATTTGGTCGAGGTTTAAATGAATGTACAAACATAGTTTAAAACTCTTGAGATTCAACTTAACAACCTTTGCTTATCGCGTCGGAATAATATAAAGATAAAGTTTAAATTTGTTCGGAAATTTCCTGGTCATCACAGTACCTACCCGTTAAAGAAATTTCGTCCTGAAATTTGATTGGGCTGGTCATGGCTGACAATAAGTATGTTTTCATGACGCATATAAGCTAAAGATTAGGGTTTTATCATCATTGAGTAATAAGGATAAAACCATTTGAATTTGTGAAGAGTACGAGTGAAGCTATCACCAAAAGAGTGAAATGAGTAGTTATAGATTCGTCATATCTTTTGACATGGATATGATTGATTTCCAAGTTCAAGAGATTTGGAGAAAATCTTCGTAATAAGATTTGATTCTTCGGTAATCAAGGGAATTAGGATCCGCTTTAAATGCGATCATCTGCTTTGATTTCTATATCGGATATTTTACTATAAATTTACCTCCTTTGTTTCCTTACAACTCACACCTTCTATTCCTTTTCCCTCAACTCATACTTTAAAAAATTCATTAATATGCTTCATCCAGTTCTGATTCTTGATATACTCCTAACCTTCATATATGTCATTCTCCTTTTTCATCTACCACCGGAGGATTTTGTTTACTTTTACTATTACCTTGGGGTTATAGTAATTTTAATTCTCTCGTGCCTTTACGTTGCAATACGTATTGATATGCACGGTTTGTAATTTACGTGTTGTTGTCGAGATTTATATTTTCTTTTATATTCAAGAGTTCCATACTTTTGTCTCCTCTTCCCGACTTCAAGTCCAGTGAATAGCGGTCCAGAATTCGTAGGTATGGATTTCGAAATGAATATAGTTAATGTTCTAGGAAGTAAATTGTAATGGCACGATCTTGACTTGTCAAATTACCAGAATACCTCGGAAAAGGCCGAATCATCAAGAAATATTTTCTTGATATTTTAGAGGTTAAATAGAATACAAGAGTCGTATAACATGGCACATGATGATGTTATGATCTGTGAATCATCACGTTCCATTTAGAAACTCAGCATGACTTACTGTAATATAATTACGTTGATCAAGTGTCATTATATTATACTAACTCATGCTTCAGCTCTCAACACTACTTCAAAAATATTCCTATTTTAAACTCGAATGTTTCCGAATTTAGAAACTAAAATAGTTTCTTTTATAATGTAATACAGATAGCACGAAGAGGTAAATGATTTCAGATAAGAATAATTATGAAAATATCTTCAGGAATATGGAGGATATTTATAATGAAAGATATGATGATATCTTAGGATTCCTAATATCAGAGGATGATGATGAATATTGTCCGCATGGGTTTATGATCAGGAGCAAGATATTTGTAATGACTTCAGCAGATACTGAATCATTTGGGTTCTTTGAATGTGAGTTTCGTCCTTGTGATTTGTCTACAGCCTCTTTCATACTTTGTTCAATCCGTTTTCCAGTTTCAAAACTTCTCTTTTTCTGAGCTTTGCCAATAGACTATTCTTTATCATCAAACTTTTTACTGTTAAGATCGTTTACAGTTGTTGCTGCTTCGTTCGCATTTCAAGAACTAGTTCGCAGTTCAAGGTGTTTTTTAGAAACTTCACATTCAAAGTATGTAAGTCCAGGAGATAGTCGTTGTACAAACACATATAACTGTTAGCGTAAACATGCTGCGAGATTTCAAAATAATGATTGCTAATTCCCGATGATTTGTATGGCAATTCTCGTTACAAGATGCGAATGAGTAAATGATGGGGTTTCGATAAAAATAATTATTCTTCGGAAGGTCAAAGATCAGTGAAGTTGTGAATAATTTTATTGCTAATGTGGTGGAACATGAAAGGTTCTCCGGTAACAAAAGGGTAATCATATATGTCAAGATTATGATAAGGCTACTCCGAATGAAAAATCAAAGTTGTCTTGCTGGAGCTGTGATAGAATTTGCAAATTTGAAAAGGAATTGCAAAGTTATTTTTGCTAATAAATGCCAAAGGATCTGACACGGATATGTGTTGAATTATGAATTTGGTTTCAAGAGCTTTTCAGGTACATAACTGTGGGTAACATGTGGTTGGATCATCATCTCGATTGTTCATTATTTGAAGTGTCTTCAGAAATTTTAGAGGGTTTGAACACAGGTTGTAATCGTTGATATACATATGATGTTCTAACACAGTTTTGAAGTCAAAGTATATTTTTGAAAGATATAAGAATCTAAGAGTGATGATACTGGTTATATTTTGAATTAAATTCTGCGATTTCAAAATCAGAATAAGTTATTGGATTTGAATAAGTATGGTTATTTTGATTTCTATGACAGAATGTATATTGATATGAAAATAGTGAATATAGGGGATGATTACTGAATCAGATTCGAAGAATTGTAACATATTAATTGTGAATTTATATCTCTCTCGGGTATTACCTACCCATTAAAAAAAATTCACAGTTAATATTTTATACAAAAGAATTTTTATTACTGTCTTTATATATATATATATATATATATATATATATATATATATATATATATATATATATATATATATATATATATTTTCTTCAGATGTAACATAGATTTAATGAGTTAATATTAAATTAAACTCATTTGATTTTCGGTTGAAACTAGAATTGAATAATCCCTAAAACTTTAGAAATTACATAACTTTTAAGCAGTATTTCTTCAATGAAATTGAAATTATGAATCAATATTTAGTTATTTATTGATGAATGCTGTTGGTGTTCTTGGAATTCTTGTGAACTTCGTAAGGCACGAATGATGTTATTTGGAAAGTTTCGAGTACCTCGATGATGAAAGTGTAAAATCAAGTATATATTTGCATAATACTCTTGATTTATTATGAAATGGAATTCATTGAATTGAAACAGAGATTGTAGTTAATGATGATTAAGTTGCTGACGAAAGATGTACACCATAGCATATTAGTAATATGAATTAACCGAGTAGTTAAGATTCACACCTAGTAGTTTAGTACGGAAAGATTTATGATGGTTTCAAAATTTATATATATAAGATATACATATAATTTCTTCAGAGGAATTGAGTTAATACTTCATAATTTGTTGATTCTATATAATCGTTGTTGATTCGTAATGATGTCCACGGTGATTCTTGAACTGACGGAGTTTGTGATGTTACAGGTGTTGCTGATTCTGACGATGATGACGGCACTGACTGTGATGGTGATGCTAACGGTATTGTTGATGCTGTTGGTAAAACAAATCTAGTTTATAAATCGTGCACCATTCTGGTCAGGGTTTCTTTTATCATTTCGGTCCACTCATCTGATTTATGGTTAGGTCTAGAATAAGTAATCTCTAAAATTTTAGAGATTACATAATCACCATAGAATATTTCTTCGATGAAGTTATGAATTAAAACTTCATTATTTGTTGTTGTTGGTCTTCCTTGTTATCTATAGGGCGTATGACGTTGATGTTCGTGAGACAGATTGTGAAGTTGAGGTTTACGATGTGGTTGTGGTTGGAGGTGGTAATGGTACTGTTGGCGTTGATGATGGTGGTACTGGTTATGCTGCTGGTGCTGCTGCTGGTGTTTGTAACCTTTGCACCATATCCTCTAAATCCACTACCTGAATGCGAAGCTCGTTGACTTCTTCTATTACACCGGGGTGATTGTGGGTTCGGATGAGCAGATAAATAAAATCTAAAATTTGATGTAGTATGTAATCGTGACGAGATACTCTGGAAATAAGAGAGAAAATGGTGTCTCGAACAGGTTCGCCGGTAAGTGCTTCAAGTTCTTCATCAAGAGGGCAATGTGGTGAATGAAAGGGATTACCTTCTTCTTGTCTCCAATGATTGAGGAGGCTACGAACCCATCCCCAATTCATCCAGAATAGATGATGACTGATTGGTTGATCCATTCCAGTCACACTGCTTTCGGAGCTTGAGTGGGATTCCATTTCAGAATTCGAGGGACTTGAACTGATGACGAATTCCATTTCGTACGATTGGATAGAGGATTTTTCAATATAAAATAATTTTCCGGCTATCGGGTGGTATTCTATTTACATAGGATATCTATATATATAGATCAAAAAATTTCGTAGATTACGGAGAAATTTACGGGATACGTTAGGCAAAATTTACAGTAACGCATCCTAAGCAGGTACGTTAAGATATGAGTTTTGTCTATACACTATTCATGTAATTAATGCAGTAATACGTGTCTAGAATGATAAGCAGGTAATTTTCCGACAAGAAATGATAAGTAAAAGCTTTTGACATGCAGACACGGTCGAAGTCCAGACTCACTAATGCATCCTAACGACTTATCAGTTAGACACACTAATGCTGAAATGTCCCGTTCATATTGATTATAAACGTTCCATATTAATTGATTTCGTCGCGAGGTTTTGACCTCTATATAAGACGTTTTTCAAAGACTGCATTCATTTTTAAAACAACCATAACCTTTATTTTATCGATAAAGGTTTAAAAAGCATTACGTAGATTATCAAATAATGATAATCTAAAATATACCGTTTACACACGACCATTACATAATGGTTTACAATAAGAACATATTACATCAAAAATAAGTTTCTTGAATGCAGTTTTTACATAATATCATAAAAGCATGGACTCGAAATCTTGTCCTTATTTTAGTATGCAACAGCGGAAGATCTTAATAATCACCTGAGAATAAACATGCTTAAAACGTCAACAAAAATGTTGGTGAGTTATAGGTTTATCCTATATATTATCAAATCATAATAATAGACCACAAGATTTCATATTTCAATATACATCCTATACATAGAGATAAAATTCATTCATATGGTGAACACCTGGTAACCGACATTAACAAGATGCATATAAGAATATCCCCTATCATTCCAGGAAATCCTTCGGACATGATAAAAACGAATTCGAAGTACTAAAGCATCCGGTACTTTGGATGGGGTTCGTTAGGCCCAATAGATCTATCTTTAGGATTCGCGTCAATTAGTAGATCGGTTTACTAATTCTTAGGCTACCAAGCAAAAGGAGCATATTCGGCTTCGATCATTCACCTATATAATGTAGTTTCATTTACTTGTATCTATTTCGTAAAACATTTAAAAAAACTGCATGTATTCTCATCCCAAAATATTAGATTTTAAAAGTGGAACTATAACTCACTTTCACAGATTTTTACTTCGTCGGGAAGTAAGACTTGGCCGCTGGTCGATTCACGAACCTATAACAAATATGTACATGTATATCAAAGTATGTTCAAAAAATATATTTACAATACTTTTAATACATTTTGATGTTTTAAGTTTATTAAGTCAGCTGTCCTCGTTAGTAACCTACAACTAGTTGTCCACAGTTAGATGTACAGAAATAAATCGATATATATTATCTTAAATCAATCCACGACCCAGTGTATACACATCTCAGGCTAGTTCACAACTCAAAGTATATATATTTTTAGAATCAACCTCAACCCTGTATAGCTAACTCCAACATTACTGCATATAGAGTGTCTATGGTTGTTCCAAATAATATATATACATGGGTCGATATGATATGTCAAAACATTTGCATACGTGTATATGGTATCCCAAGATTACATAATATATTAGAATACATGTATAATACAATATAAGTTAGCTAGGATATGATTTGTATAGAATTGTTAATATTTCCAGTAGCTACAAAAAATCAAAAAATATCCAATCTTATTTTACCCATAACTTCTTCATTTTAAATCCGTTTTGAGTGAATCAAATTGCTATGGTTTCAAATTGAACTCTATTTTATGAATCTAAATAGAAAAGTATAGGTTTATAGTCGGAAATATAAGTTACAAGTCGTTTTTGTAAGAGGTAATCATTTAGTCGAAAGAACGACGTCTTGATGACCATTTTGAAAAACATACTTCCACTTTGAGTTTAACCATGATTTTTGGATATAGTTTCATGTTCATTAGAAAAATCATTTTTCCAGAAGAACAACTTTTAAATCAAAGTTTATCGTAGTTTTTAATTATCAAACCCAAAACAGCCCGCGGTGTTACTACGACGGCGTATGTCCGGTTTTACGGTGTTTTTCGTGTTTCCAGGTTTTAAATCATTAAGTTAGCATATCATATAGATATAGAAAATGTGTTTAGTTGATTTTAAAAGTCAAGTTAGAAGGATTAACTTTTATTTGCGAACAAGTTTAGAATTAACTAAACTATGTTCTAGTGATTTCAAGTTTAAACCTTCGAATAAGATAGCTTTATATGTATGAATCGAATGATGTTATGAACATCATTACTACTTCAAGTTTTGTGGATAAACCTACTGGAAAAGAGACAAATGGATCTAGCTTCAAAGAATCTTGGATGGCTTGAAAGTTCTTGAAGTAGAATCATGACACGAAAACAAGTTCAAGTAAGATTTCCACTCGAAATAAGATTGTTATAGTTATAGAAATTGAATCAAAGTTTGAATATGAGTATTACCTTGTATTAGAAAGATATCTTAATGTAAATAAGAAATATTTCTTGAGGTTAGATGATCACTCTATAAGATTGGAAGTAAGCTAGCAAACTTGGAAGTATTCTTGATTTTATGAAACTAGAACTTGTAGAATTTATGAAGAACACTTAGAACTTGAAGATAGAACTTGAGAGAGATCAATTAGATGAAGAAAATTGAAGAATGAAAGTGTTTGTAGGTGTTTTTGGTCGTTGGTATATGGATTAGATATAAAGGATGTGTAATTTTGTTTACATGTAAATAAGTCATGAATGATTACTCATATTTTTGTAATTTTATGAGATATTTCATGCTAGTTGCCAAATGATGGTTCCCACATGTGTTAGGTGACTCACATGGGATGCTAAGAGCTGATTATTAGAGTGTATATATCAATAGTACATACATCTAAAAGCTGTGTATTGTACGAGTACGAATACGGGTGCATACGAGTAGAATTGTTGATGAAACTGAATGAGGATGTAATTGTAAGCATTTTTATTAAGTAGAAGTATTTTGATAAGTGTATTGAAGTCTTTCAAAAGTGTATGAATACATATTAAAACACTACATGTATATACATTTTAACTGAGTCGTTAAGTCATCGTTACTCGTTACATGTAAGTGTTGATTTGAAACCTTTAAGTTAACGATCTTGTTAAATGTTGTTAATCCAATGTTGATTATATCTAATGAGATGTTAAATTATTATATTATCATGATATTATGATATATTAATATATCTTAATATGATACATATACATTTAAATGTCGATACAACAATAATCGTTACATATATGTCTCGTTTCGAAATCATTAAGTTAGTAGTCTTGTTTTTACATATGTAGTTCATTGTTAATACACTTAATGACATGTTTACTTATCATTTATCATGATTAAACATAGTGTATCAATATCTTAATATGATTCATATGTATTTAGTAAGAAGTTGTTATAACGATAATCGTTATATATATCGTTTCGAGTTTCTTAATTCAATAAACTCAATTTTATGTATATAACTCATTGTTAAAATACCTAATGAGATACTTAATTATCATAATATCATGTTAACTATATATATAATCATATATATGTCATCATATAGTTTTTACAAGTTTTAACGTTCGTGAATCACCGGTCAACTTGGGTGGTCAAATGTCTATATGAAACCTATTTCAATTAATCAAGTGTTAACAAGTTTGATTGCTTAACATGTTGGAAACACTTAATCATGTAAATAACAATTTCATTTAATATATATATAAACATGGAAAAGTTCGGGTCACTACAAATGCAGACCTGGTTCGCTAAGACCACCGCTCTGATACCAACTGAAAGGACCCATTCATATACATTATAAACGATTCACAATAGTTGATTACATCGCGAGGTATTTGACCTCTATATGATATATTTTCAAACATTGCATTCATTTTTAAAAGATAAACTTTCTTTACATCGAAAATTGACAGGCATGCATACCATTTCATAATGTCCAACTATAAATGATCTAATCTGTCTACTTAATAATAATCTCTATTGAACTCAATGATTTGAATGTAACGTCTTTTGAAATATGCCATGATTGACTCCAAGTAATATCTTTAAAATGAGCAAATGTACAGCGGAAGACTTCTTTAATACCTGAGAATAAACATGCTTTAAAGTGTCAACCAAAAGGTTGGTGAGTTCATTAGTTTATCATAATCATTCATTTCCATCATTTTAATAGACCACAAGAATTTCATTTCCAGTTCTCATAAATATACGTCCCATGCGTAGAGACAAAAATCATTCATATGGATTGAACACCTGGTAACCTACCAAGATGCATATAAGAATATCCCCTATCATTCCAGAAAATCCTTCGGACATGATAAAACCAATTCGAAGTATTAAAGCATCCGGTACTTTAGATGGGGTTCGTTAGGCCCAATAGATCTATCTTTAGGATTCGCGTCAATTAGTAGATCGGTTTACTAATTCTTAGGCTACCAAGCAAAAGGGGCATATTCGGCTTCGATCATTCAACCATATAATGTGGTTTCGATTTCTTGTGTCTATTTCATAAAACATTTATAAAAGCACATGTATTTTCAGTCCCAAAAATATATATTACAAAAGCATTTAAAAGGGGAGTAATGAAACTCACCATACTGTATTTCGTAGTAAAAATACATATAACGTCATTGAACAAGTGCAAGGTTGGCCTCGGATTCACGAACCTATATTAATTATATATATTTATATGTTGGTCAATATTTGTCTAACAATTTAGCTTAAACCGTAGTGTATCACAATCCTAATGCTCGAGACTAATATGCAGAAGTTAACAAAAGTCAACTTAATCTTAAATGATTTCAAAAAAATCTATGCATGATTATTATATAACTTAAATATAGTCGTTTATATATTTAAATATTTTTAACAGATTTTAATAGAGTAAATAATATAATTCATTCATTAATAAATAAAATTTTATATTAAAATTTATGTAATAAAAATATACTTTTATACATCTTAAATAATAAAATTTATAAAATTCAATTAATATCATAAAAATAATATGATAGGTATTATTAATGTAGTTATATTACACGTAGTAAAATATCTTTGTATCACATATTTATTTGATAAAATATTATCGATAATAACAATAGTAAGTAAAAGTTGTATTATTTTGTAATAATAATTATTATTATTGTATTAATAAAAATTTCAATATTTATATTTACTAAAAGTGATATTATGATAAAATGATAATTCTAATTATGATAACTTTAATATTTACGATACTTTTTATTATTAACTTTAAAATAATAATTTTATTTAAAATGATAAAAAATGATATTTTATATTAACAATGATATTCCTATTAATAATAATTTTTGTGAAAATGATAGTTTTAATATTAATAACACTTTTGATAATAGTAATGATAAAAATTATGAAAACGATATTTTTATCTAAATCAATACCTTTCAATATTTTAAATTCATCATGATACTTATACTCATTATTTCCTAATCAATTTGTTAATAGATTTTAATCGTCTTTTATATCGCGTTCATATTAATGATAATAATAGTAATCATAATAATTAGGTGTTACTAGTATTAGTTTTAATTATAATAATACTAATGATAATAAATATTATGATAATATTAATGATAATACTAATTATAACTTTAACGATAATAACGATAGTAATAATAATAAAAATAACAATTTTTAATGATAATACCTTTTATTGATAATGATAATAATAACAATAATAATAACAATAATAATAATAATAATAATAATAATAATAATAATAATAATAATAATAATAATAATAATAATAATTAGATAAAAACTATAACAACGATAATAATAATCATTTTTAATAATAATACAAAAATTTGGTTGACTATAACTTCTAATCCGTTCATCGAAACCATTCGATATCTAAATGAAAAGTTCTTAATATTTCGCTAGCTTTCCAACGACATGCATATCTTATACCTTATATCAACCGCATATGTAACTAATTCAGGATTTGACATAACCTATCTAAGGGCAATATCAAAAGTACAAGCATGCATAATCCTATATACTCGAGCACTAGTCAGGGATAAACTATTAATATATAAAAGTTAAATTATGAGTACTCACGTATCAATATTGAGATTCAATATTGCAGGAAAGGTACGTAAACACAACGGAGATGATAAACACTAGATTGACCTCATGAGCATACCCATGAACCATACCCATCACTTCCATAGCCATAACCCATAATTTCCTTAGTTCTATCACACTCATAAAACCCGCTTTGAAATAATTCGCTCCTGACTTGTCGTAATATTTTATGTATAATACTACTAATAATAATCCTAATACTACTACTACTAATAATAATATGATTAATAATATATATATATATATATATATATATATATATATATATATATATATATATATATATATATATACACGAAAGATTGAGAGATAGGATATATGAAATGAATCAAACACATTCGAGGTTTTATACATCCGTTCCTGACCCCATTAACTCCGTGACCGCGATGATTTCAAGGTATATGGATCCGGGATCGCGGCCACACTGGTATTAGCTCATTCCCATTTATCTCGTGGGCTGCCGACTATTTTTATTATATTTTATATATAATATATTTAATTTATATAATTAATTATATATTATATTATATTTACATGCATAGTTAATTTATAATTTTAGTTCTAATGAATCGTACGTTGTCACTCGACTTTTGTCCTAGTTCCGGTTTTTCGAACGCATATTCGTATGCTTAGAAAACTAACACTTTACGTTACGCGACGTGTACCTATTATAAATAATTAGACTTAATCATCTATAATTTATATTACCCAAAGTATAACTTCTTTATTTGAGTGTTGTGGCCATTTGCTTCTATAAATCAATGTCTCGTTGTTTATTAAAATACGTTTAATAATACCGATACGTTTTATGTTTAAATTAAAGCATTTGTAAAAAAAATATATATAAATAAAGATGAGGAATATTCATTTGAGTCCATAAATTAAGTTGAGATTCAAGGGACCAATGAGAGCGCGACATGTATCGCGAAAATCACATGTGATTGAAAAAAAATTCAAAAAATTTTTTCCGAAAAAAAAAATTTTAAATTTTTTTTTCGAAATTTAAAAAAAAAAAAATTTTTAAATTTTTTTTTTTTTTACAATCACATGTGATTTACCTGCACAATCACATGTGATTGAATTGTACAATCACATGTGATTGAATTGTACAATCACATGTGATTGGATTTGCCATGCATAATCACATGTGATTGGGTTTACAATCACATGTGATTAACATGCATAATCACATATGATTTTAAAAAAAAAATCGAAAAAACAAAATTTCTGAAAAAATTCGATAAAAAAATTTCAAAAAAAATTTCAAAAAAAAAAAAAAAATTTCGAATTTTTTTTTTCAATCACATGTGATTTTCGCGCCACATGTCGCGTTCTCATTGGTCCCTTTGTTTTCAAGCAAATTTATGGATGCAAGTGATTACAACTCATATAAAGATATATTCTTATTTAAAAATATAATTTTGTATATCTTATGTATAATTGAAATATCTATTTAATAATATAACGTTTAGTTTTTCAAAACTAATTATTTTTCAAAGTTCATTTCAAAATCGTTTAAGTAATAGAAAGTATTATGCCGTAACACGTTTACGTTATCAAAAAAAAAAAAAGAAAAAAAAAAAAATATATATATATATATATATATATATATATATATATATATATATATATATATATATATATATATATATATATATATATATATATATATATATATATATAATTTATAATACAAAGCCTTAATTAAGTTCTTTAAAACTTATGAACAAATTATCTTATAAAATGTTTTAATGATAAAGTTCTTTTTAAACCAAACTGTTTTTGTACGTTGAAACAATATTAAATAAATATGAAAACTTTGTTTTTCCAAAATTAAATATATTTAAGAATCATTTTACTAAAGAGGTTATAATTGTTATATCGTAAAACGTTTTAGAAAAGTAAGATTAAATATACTCTTAATAGGTTTCAAGCTTTTGAATTAACGTTTGCTGGTGACACGTGCTATAAAGTCCAAAGGTTAGATGAACGTATGAAATCATCTTAATGTAAAATGTCGATATCAATTTGTCTAAGTTATTTATATTCCACGTTCCAACTTTAAGATGAAAGTTAAAATAGTTATCCTATTAAAAATCACGAGGAAAATGTTGTAAAGTAGAAATTGAAATTCAAATAGGAATCTCCACTAAATCTTGTCTAATTCTCGTTAATTGACACTTTTGTTCTTACCAGTAAATGACTTTACCATTTATTCCAAATACCGTTAAAATGGGAAGATTTCTCAAATCGATGTGGACCTCTCAACAGAGACTCGTAATCACAATTCAATGTATCTGACAATTCAATCATTCGATATTATCTTCTAATTCCGATGATAACTATTTTTGAAATAATTACGTTTGTTTAAAGTATTATATGTTTAAATACTTTGTTGACATTTTCAAGTTATAATATATATATACACATATACATATAATATCATATACGTTCATTTAATGGTTCGTGAATCATTGGAATTTGGTCGAGGTTTAAATGAATGTACAAACATAGTTTAAAACTCTTGAGATTCAACTTAACAACCTTTGCTTATCGTGTCCGAATAATATAAAGATAAAGTTTAAATTTGTTCGGGAATTTTCGGGTCATCACATTATACACCTCAGTCCAATGGTGTAGCTGAAAGAAAGAATAGGATTTTAATTGAGACCGCAAGTACTATACTAGCTGATGCTTGTTTACATATTGTTTTCTGGGGAGAAGCCGTGAGCACAGCGTGTTATGTGATGAACAGAGTTCTAGTGGTGAAGAGACACGGTAAGACGTGTTATGAATTGCTGCACAAGAGAAAGCCTAACATTAAACATCTTAAACCCTTTGGTGCTCCTTGTACTATTCTGGTATGAGACACGGGAGGAAAATTCAATTCAAAGGTTGTCTCTGGTATCTTCTTGGGTTATGGGAATCCAAACAAGTGAGTATACAATATTGAATCTAAGTGTGTTGAAAAAGGGTTCGAGGTTGATATTCAGCGTAATGCTCCAGCTCGTGTTAGTAAAGGATTCGCATGGCAGTTTGAATATGATAAACTTTTTGACTCCTTTAACTTTCCACCGGATGCTACAGACGATGAGGTACTTACTCAGATGTTGTATGATGCTCAGAATTCCACAGAGAATGTCATCTCTATTCCTAGCCAGACTCAGGTCCAGATTCAAAGTACTCATCAGAGTCCGATTCAGAGTCCGAGGCAATGTACCCAGAGTGACCATTCTAATGACGATCCTAATGTGGAGATATTGTATGAGACAGGTGAAGATAGTGATTCAGAAGAAGATGATTCTAATGTAGATGTTAATAGAGCACGGTTAACCGAAGAACATTTAAATCCTCTTTACAATCAACCTCCAACTATAACAGGGACTGAACAACCAACTAAAGTAGGAGGAGTACGTAGGTCAAACCATGTGATTATGCCTCCAAAACGTTTAGATGATTATTACGTAGATACGAGGGGCATTCCTCATATTGGCATTCCTCATGCCACATCTAATGAAGCATCTACGTCTGAAGTTCCTACTATATCTGATGTTCCTGTGTTAACGGAGAGTCAATCGGCAGCAGAAGATGTTGACTCAGAAAGTGCAAATGTGGTAACAGCTTTCTATTCCTCGTTGAACAAGATAGGGAGAGTATTTGTGCATACTTACTCATGCTATGTGTGTCAAATTGAACCTAAAGATGCCTATGAGGCACTGCAGTTTGATGAGTGGGTAAGTGCAATGCAGGAAGAACTGTTACAGTTTAAGCATTTAAATGTTTGGAGACTAGTCAATCCACCACATGGTTGTGAACCCTATGGTCTTCGATGGGTTTTGAAGAATAAGAAGGATGAACAGGGTATTGTTATCAGAGATTGACTATGATGAGGTTTTTGCTCCGGTAGCTAGACTGGAAGCTATTAGAATTTTCCTGGCTTTTGCGTCCTTCATGGGTTTTAAGGTCTATCAGATGGATGTTAAAAATAAATTTTTGTATGGAGAAATTAATGAAAAGGTTTATGTTGAACAACCACCTGGTTTCGAAGATCCGCATTTCTCAGAAAAGGTTTATCGACTTGAAAAGGCACTTTATGGTCTTCACCAAGCTCCTAGAGCATGGTATGCCACGTTGTCCAACTATATGCTTAAAACGGTTTTAGGAGAGGTGTCATTAATCAGACACTTTTCATCAAGAAAAAGGGACAACATCTTATGTTAGTGCAGGTTTATGTTGATGATATTATCTTCGGGTTAACGGATCAGTGAATGTGAAAGGACCTGTTCATATACGTTATAAATGATTCACAATAGTTGATTACATCGCGAGGTATTTGACCTCTATATGATACGTTTTACAAACATTGCATTCGTTTTTAAAAGACAAAGTTTCTTTACATCTAAAATTGACGGCATGCATACCATTTCATATTACATCCAACTATAATTGACTTAATATTAATCTTGATGAACTCAACGACTCGAATGCAACGTCTTTCAAAGTATGTCATGAATGACTCCAAGTAATATCCTTAAAATGAGCTAATGCACAGCGGAAGATTTCTTTAATACCTGAGAATAAACATGCTTTAAAGTGTCAACCAAAAGGTTGGTGAGTTCATTAGTTTATCATAATCAACCATTTCCGTAATAGTAATAGACCACAAGATTTCATATACATAAACGTTTTAATAAAAATATTCTAAGTGGTTGAGTACTTGGTAACCATACTTAACATTTAATCAACGTCGCATATTCCCTTTATTATGAAATCTCACTACACTGTACCAAGTGTAGTCACTGAAACGAAGTACTGTGCAACCGTTGAATACTGGTCGTCCAGTCCGGTTGGGGTTGTCAGGCCCGATAGATCTATCAACAGGATTCACGTTTACAATACCGCATGTAAATGGTAGTTACCAAGCTATTAGGGAAAAATATGCAAAGTGGTACAACTCAACATAGAATATGTTTTTAGTACTTGTGTCCATTTCGTAAAATAGTTATAAAACAGTGCATGTATTCTCAGCGCAAAAATATATATAAAAAGGGAGTAATGAAACTCACAATACTGTATTTCGTAGCAATTATGTATATGACAGCACTGAACAAGTGCAGGGTTTGTCTCGGATTCACGAACCTATATTAAGTATATATATTTATATGTTGGTCAATATCTGTCTAACAATTTAGGTCAAGTCGTAGTGTATCACAATCCTAATGCTCGAGACCGACCTGCAAAAGTCAACAAAAGTCAACTTGACCCAAAATGACTTCTAAAATCTATGCATGTTTATTATATAACTTATATATAGTCGTTTTATATATTTAAATATATTTATCAGATCTTATTATACTAAATAATACAAGTCATTTATTAATAAATAAAAATTTATATTTAAATTCATATATGATAAAAATATACTTTTATATATATCTCAAGTAATAAAATTTATAAAATTCACTTAATATCATAAAAATATAGTGGTATGTATTATTAATGTAATTATATTACGTGGGGTAAAAATATCTTTGTACGCATATTTATTTGATAAAATAATATTGATAATAATAATAATGATAAAAATAATAAAATGACAGTTTCAATAAAAATATTAGTTTTTAGTAATAAAGATAATTTTAGTAATAACATCAACTGATAACAATTATAATAATCGTTTTAATAATAATATTAAAATTAATAATAATTCAGTTGACCATATCTTTTAATCCGTTCATCGAACCCACACGATTTCTAAATGAAAAGTTATTAATTTTTCTTTAGCTTTTCAACAACATGCATATCATATACCTTATCTCAGTAGCATATGTATCAAATTCGTGATTTATCATAAACTATTTAACGACGAAACTAAGCATACAAATATGCATAATCATATATACTCGAGCACTAGTTAGGGATACACTATTAATATATAAAAGATAAGATATGAATGCTCATGTATCAATATTGTGATTCAATATTGCAGGAAAGTACGTAGAGGCAACGAAAATGATAAACGTTAGGTTGACCTCACGAGCAATACCCTCGAACAATACCCATAACCTCCATAGCTATAACCCATAATTTCCTTAGCTCTATCCCGTTTGAAAACTTATTTTGAAATTGTCTGAATATAACTCCGTCGTAGTATTTTATGTATACTAATAATATCTTGAAATAATACTAAGTAAATATATATATGTAATTCGATTGAGAGAGTTTAGAGAAATATATATTTTCAAGTTTCTATGAAATAATAAAATCTATTGAATTCTATTTATAATAGATTTTTGAATTATTAAAGTGAATTATTAAAGTATGAATTATTAAAGTGAATTATTAAAGTATGAATTATTAAAGTGAATTATTAAAGTATGAATTATTAAAGTGAATTATTAAAGTGAATTATTAAAGTTAAAGTAAAGTAAAAGTAAAATAAAAGTAAAGTAAAGGTAAAGTTAAAGTTAAATTATAGTAAAATTATAAAACTATGTACGTATAATACGAGTATAAATATATTTAATATTAATTTAAATCGTTATATCATAAAACATTTTAGAAAAGTAGAATTATATATATTCATAATAGGTTTCAAGTTTTTAAATTACAGTTTGTTGGTGAAGCATGGGATAAAGTCCAAAGGTTTAATAAACGTATGAAATCATCTTAATGAAAAATGTCGAGTTACTTAACTTGTCGATATCCAACATCTAAGTTATTTACACTCCACGTTCTTACTTATAGATCACGTTACCATTTTCTGAATATTGTCAAAAAGAATAGATTTCTTAAATCACAGTGGACCTCATAACATTGGCCCGTAATCATATCATAATGTATCTGATAATTTAATCATTTGATATTATCTCTTAATTCCGTCGATAAATATATCGAAACAAATACGTTCACGTAAAGTATCATATATCTAATACTTTGTTAATGTTTTTAGTTAATATTATATATTATATATACATATCTATATACACATAATTGTTCGTGAATCGTCGAACACGCTCAAAGGGTAATTGATTACATGAATGTAGTTCCAAACTTTTTGAGATTCAACATTACAAATTCTGCTTATCGTGTCAGAAACATATAAAGGTTAGGTTTAAATTTGGTCGGAAATTTCCGGGTCGTCACAGAATGGTTGATGAATTTGAAAAGGTCATGCAGCAGAAGTTTAAAATGAGTTCCATGGGAACTATAAAGTTTTTCTTAGGTTTGCAGGTAGCTCAGACGAATAAAGGCATATTCTTGCATCAGACTAAGTATGTTGCTGATATCCTGAAGCAATTTCAAGTGGAAGCAGAAAGACCAGCTAAGACTCCGTTGTCAGTGAATCATGGGATCTCACCTGACTGTGAGGATGCACCAGTGGATCCTACGTTATACATGGCGATCATAGGTTCTCTAATGTATCTAACAGCTTCTCGACCATATATTATGTTTGCGGTTTGCTTGTGTGCTCGTTATCAGGCAAATCCTAATGTTCATCATGTGTTTGTGGTTAAGAAGATTTTGAGGTATTTGAAAGATACACCAAGTTTAGGGTTATGGTATCCGTGTGAGGATGGTTTTGATCTCACAGCGTATAGTGATTCGGACTATGGCGGTTGCAAAAAGGATTTCATGTCAACATAAGGAGGTTGTCAGTTCCTTGGTAGCAAGCTAGTTACTTGGCAGTGTAAGAAGCAGACAGCAGTGGCTCAGTCCACTTGTGAAGCAGAATATATTACCGCGGCCAGCTGTACATCACAGGTCATCTGGATTCAACAGCAGCTACGTGACTACAGTTTGCATATTTCTAACACTCCTATTTATGTTGATAATACTGCTGCTATAGCTGTCACTAAAAATCCTGTAAATCATTCTAAAATGAAACATATAGGGATTAAATACCATTTCATTAGAGATTGCTATGAGAAAAAGTTGATAGATGTAGTGCAGATAGACACTACAACCCAAAAGGCTGATCTTTTCACTAAAGCTTTTGATATACCACGCTTTGAGTTCTTGTTAAAAGAAATTGGTATTAAGTTGTTGACTTACGTGGTTCCTGAAACTGAGGCTCCTGACACAGAGGATCCTCCCAAAGAGACAGAGTTGTGAATGCCTTAAAATTGCCTGTATAGTATGTGTATTTTTTGCATATTAGTTAGTAGGTCATTTGCATGTTTAATTTTCATTTGCATGATAGATATTTGTTTTCTGACAGTACTGCATGCTAGTTTGTGTTTTTATTTTGTTTTTGTATTTTTGTACAGATAAAATCAAAAAGCTATAAAAATTATAAAACCAGAAAATCAAATAAAAAGTTGATTACTTGAAAAACCCATAAAAATTAAAATTTCAGAAAATGAGTTGCTTGTTCTATTTGTGGGGAAGTGATTGCAATACTGAACTGACATGTATAGAGGATGATTGATAGTATATTGGTAAACTTTATTGATATAATTCTGGATAGAGATGATCACAACAACAACGCGTAAATATCATGATGAGGAAATCATGGAAAGGTTTACAGCGGTTGAGGGTAGTCACCTACTTATCACTGAATATGTACAGAGAAATGGTTGTTCAGAAACTCAATAGACGGTTGAGGTCTCCCCTACTACGACTTATACTTGGTAGAAAAGGATAATTTTGTGAGTCCCCAAGGTGAACATACTTTGCCTAGGATGCATACTTGTTTCTATTTACCTTTACTGCTTGGACCGAAAGTCAACATCATACATGTCGAGTATCCAAAGGGAGGCGTTCTCTCTAGCTGGGTTGAGAAGTGCAATTCTGTATCACAGACATAGAATGATTTGAACAACGCAACGTAATCGGGTTATAGACTTTAACATCAGAAGATTGATTTTCTGTGCAGAGACTACAAACGTCAAAAGACAATGGTGCATCATCATGAATGTCTGTATTTATTTTTATTTGTTTTGTTTATGTTTTGTAATCTATCATGGAGAAAATTGCAACATTAAAAAAAATGGCTTATGTTTTGTTACTCAAGTTGTAAATCAATCGATGCACCATATTATTATTGCAAGAGAATCATGGATCAAGAATTGAACAAGTTTGAAGGATTCAAATAGATATTTCAATGCGAGAACGGTTTGGATGATTTACTTATCTACATCCGAGGGGGAGATATATATCAGATCTTCAGATATAGAGAACTTAAATCATTATGTGATATGGGATTGTACCTATTAACCTAGATAGGAGGGAATATCTTCTGAAAGGTATCTTAGCGTTACATCACTCAAATATATATATCACTACCATCCAACCAACATCATACATCATACGATTTCCATTCAAGTATGGGGTTTATAGCGACCGGTATGCGTCTTTTCAAAGTATGCAATAAATTTGAGATAAACAATGTTCTCTGAAATGAAAAGTGTAAGTTTAAGGTAGAAGCTCATGGCTGACAGTGTTGCTAGAAACATTGTGAGATGGTTCTGTTCAATCAAATTAAAAGTACATTGATGTGATAAGAGGACAACGTCAATATATTTGTTCTCAATTGTTCTACCTGAAACATCGGGCGATCTCAAATGAGGACTGAATTTGTGATCAAAATCTAACATTGAAAGATGTTAAAGTAATTAATCTAACGTGATCATTAAAGTCTAGGGTGAAAGTTGGTAAATGTTTATTGATATACTTAAAAGTTATTCTGTTTATGCTATAAAATGAATGAATCATGTCAACATAGTTCAGGTCTGATCCCCGAAATCAAAAGATTAAATCAATTTGGTATGTCAACTCACAAAAATATGTATTAGGCTCTTCTTAGTGTTGTTCATGAAAAACGATATATCATTTATTGATCGATGAAACTGATGTTAACAGCTGAATGATCACAGACATGTAAGGTTTCATATTTTCTTAATATGCTTGATATAATATTGTTTAATATGACACACTGGATTGTGTACAAGTTTTCTTGCTTTGTAACTTTGCTTGCATGTGCTTATATATCTGAAAAACCTAAAAATATTTGAATCTTTAGTTAGTTGCATGTGCATTTAAGTGATTATGTATTAAGCTTGATAACTCATTTCTTTAAAGGGTTCACGGTGAAAGGAATCCTGAGTTTCTCTTTAAACTTGAAAATAATATGTTTTGAGGTTAATGGAACAAAGTGTGTTTAATTTTTGTACTGTTGAGATCAGTCCTAGGGGGAGTGGACTAGGAAGGGTTTGTGGAATTGAGATCAAAATTTTCTAAGTTTTAAACTCTAAAGACAGTCGGTCGAGTGAGGGTACACACACGACCGAGTGAGTGTGCACACACGATCGCGTGAGTCACTGACACGACCGACTAACGTTGAGAAATAATGAGATGTGTTTAGAACACACTCGGCCGAGTGAGTCACACTCACGGTCGAGTGAGTGACTCACTTGACCGAGTGTGTCTAAGAGTATAAAAAGGCTTGACCGACGAATGGCTCAAAACACTTGGTGATTTTTTAGAGCGAATTTTACCTAGATTTTTCGAAGTTAAAGAAGGTGATTTTGAGTCGGTGTTTTAGATACAACTTTTTATTGTGATTACAGCACCACCATCGAGGTATTCTAAATCACTTTCATTTGTATTTAATCAATGATTTTAGGTTCGAAGTGCAAAACTTAAATCGAATGCTTTTAGGACTTGATTTGTTAAAGTTGATGTTATGCATATGTTAATCGGCCTAGTTAGAGGCTTGTGTGACCAAGACTTGAACCAAAACAACAGATTTGATTGATTTGTGAGATTAGGAGAAAATAGATCTGGATGAACACGCTCGACCGAGTGTGTGACACACTCGACCGAGTGAGTTCACACACTCGACTGGTTGACTACACACACGACCGTATGAGTATACACTCGATCGAGTGTGATGAAACCCTAATTTTTGATTTTTGCTGTTTTTGGTTGTTCTGTTGAATTTATGCCATATTGTACTGAATGTTTTGTATAGTCTTGCATTAAGTATGTCAGGTGGTAGTTTGGTTGGAAACTGGAGATTTGATCTTGATCGTAGGAGATTTTTGGCCAAACACATGCCTATCCAAGTGGAATCCAAAGTTGTTGCCACCCAGACCACTCACGAACAATGGAAGGGTCTAGATTGCTTAACATTCCTTGAGATAGGAGACTATTACTGTGCCAAGCTTATTCAAGAATTCTATACTTGTGTGGCTTTAGAAGAGGGTAAAAATAAGTATGTTCATGCTAATTTCTTTGGGAAAACTTATAGGTGGACCCTAGATGAGTTTGCTGATCACTTACTATTACCATACTGGGGAGCTAAGATTTATTGTCCTAGCAAAGATCTTAGGAAGATTTCTAGCAAGTTTGATGCTGGGGGAGTGGCTTCTCACATTACTAAGCCAGGTTATGTAATGGGTGACAATAGAATCGAGGTTAGAGACAGTGATGTTAGGAATGAATTGATACCTAACATGAAGATTATCAAAAGAAACGTTGTGTTTAGAGATCCAAATGATGATTTGCTTTTTGGTACTGAAGCTGTTCTATTGTATTGACTTACGGAACGAATTAAAGTGAATTTAGGTCAGATTTTCATTAATATCATGAAGGATATCATGGATAATGAGGAAAAACCATTTCCCTATGCACTTCTCTTGAATCATTTGTTTGATGAGCTAGACCTGTTTGAGAACAAGAATTACAATATGAAGCCAGTCCCAGAGAATGTTATTGTGGGACAATCCTAATGTTTGTGCTTTAGTGTGTTTGTGTTTAGTTTTGTTTAATGTGTAATTTGATAAGGCTAGTCTGTTAGCCTTGAATCTATGGCTTGTAATAAACAGTAACCTCTGAACGATGTAATTTTGTGTTTATCAGTTAATATGCTTATCATGTTTGCTTATTAACTGATTCACATAATTAACTTGATACCCCATGTCTCATGGTGGTAAATGCTTAACAGTTGTGGTGTTTTGAGTTTTATACAGATTTTACGAGATGTCTCAAGAACAACCACATACATCAGAGGAGACAGTCAATGAGGAGCAACACATTTCGTTATCTTCAGAACTACCCGGTCTAATTGGACGCGAAGATACTAATGTGTTAGCTTGTGTTGATGAAACTGGAACTGAAGCTCAAAGAGGAGGTTTTGGTCTGATTATCAAATTTCTGAAGAGCTCTAGAATATTCAAGGTGATTACAATTGAGGGTAATCTATATTTTTCTCATCAAAGAAAGTTCTGGGAGGTTTCTAGCATTGTTATTGAAGATAACAAGAAGGTGATACTAAGTTCGGTCAACAATACTATTGTTCGAATCTCTGCTCAGACTATAAGGGAAGACTTGGGGTTCCCTGATGATGATACAATGCCAACTTCTTTACCAGTTCTGAAGGTAAGAAGGTGTTTGAAGAGATGTGGTTATGCTGGAGATATAACTAAGGCTGTAAAGCGTACAAAATTCAGCAGACAGTACATATACCTTATGTATGTTCTTTTAAGGTGCTTGAGCCCGATGCAGGGTGGTTTCGATGAAATGACTTAGAAATATAGTTCGATGTTTGTTGCATTAGTGTTGAATGCTGACTTCAATTTTTCTCAACTTATTTTTGATGGGATGTTGTTGAATGTGAAAAGGAAAATTCATCTGGTGTTTTCGAGATTTCTTTAGATAATGCTAGAGAAGCAAGTTCAAGAGTTAGTGAAAATTCCCCAGGATATGCTGAAACAGAATCATTTGAATGATCAGTCCTTCAATCGGTTTTTGCAGAACAGGGTTGGTTCTATTGAGATTCCGGAGAAGAGGTTGATTGGTCATCTGGCCAATGAAAAGTACATGTTTCCAGAAGGTTTGAGCTGTAGACATGAAAACAACACTTCAGGTGATGAGACATATATAACTATTGCTGGTGATGAAGAAGTAAATCAGCCTCCACCGAAGCAAACGGGTCCTCGGTTGGTAGATGAGGATGATGTAACTGTACTTGATGACAATAAAGTTAATTTGATCAAAAGGAAGTTAGCTGAAGCTCCAAGTGTGTCTACAAGACCGAGACCGAGACAGAAGCGTTTAAAGATTCTGGTTAAGGACAACAGCTCATCTTCCACAATAAAATCTCAACCAAAGGTTGCTCCGACTGCTCAAGCTACTAGTGATGCTGGTGGTTCTACTCAACTTCCACCCACTCAACAACAGCAAACTCCATCTACTCAACTAGTCCAAACTTCTCTGTATCCTGAAGGTGTTATAGGTGATTTGATTGGAATAGTTAATCAACGATTGATTCAGTTGACTGCTGATTTTGCTAAGTTCTAAAAGGCAGCTGAGGAGGAAAAGCAAAAGAGAGAAACAGAAATGTCTGCAATGTGGGAGTTAGTTGATAGATAGCAGTTGAGGATTGATGAACTTGAGAAAGAATGTAGGAAGTCAGGCTGGTGAAATCCTGGCTCTTCAGACTCAAAATCAAGATTTGACTGAGAGGTTAAATGAATGGGAGAAGAAGATTGTGAATGAAGAGGAGGACGGAGAACCGGATCCTTTTGGTACTATAGGTGATGAGGAGGAGGACAGGGCTCTGGAAGTTGCTAAGGGATATACGGAGGATAACCCACTGTATGTAACTCCACTTCAAGTTATAATTGTATCTGACTTTTTAGCTATGCAGGATCAACTTAATCACTCTACTGTTTACAATGATTTAGAAGAAGGGGAGATCCCTCCGGATCTAACCGAGACTGAACATGAATTGATTGAGCATCTAGAGCGAGAAGCTAACGAATCTGCTGACGCGACATCAAAAGCCTTGACTTCAGGGGCTCATAAGTTTGATGAGGATTTGAGTGATTCTGATGCTATTGATGAGAGTGATAATAGTTTTGATGAGGTAATAATTGTGGATGAGCCGACAGAGCCATATCCACGTTATGAAGGATTTGCTGATAATGATCTTCCAACTTTTGCTGATTATTTTAAGATGAATGATGAGCTTTTGAATAAAAATGCCAGGAGAAAGAGCAGAAAGAGGAAGAGAGTGTTTTGCCAGAAAGGTTTTTGCCGGTAAAGATTAATAAAGAAAAGGTAGAGGTTTTGGAAGAAGATTGGAAGATATCGATGAGAATTCGTAAATATGTGATGAAACCTGAGGTGGAGCCTCAATTTTTGAAGTTTATCGAGCACTGCGAGAGTTTCCGTGCTAAAGGGAAGATTATCGCTTGGGCCTACATCAAAGAGTTTGATATTTACGCGATCAAGAAAGAATACGGAGTGGATTATATCAGATATTCATACGAGTTCACTTCGTTACCATATTTTGAATTTATGCAGATTGCAAGGCTCAAGATGTTATATCAGGATTATGTTGGTATTCCTGATCTTTTGGTTCGTAAGATAAGAAGATCTTTTAAGTCACCTAATTTTTTAGGTTTTCGACCTCAATTTCCGAAGATCTCTTACAGGACGAACAAGAAAACAGGCATCAGAAAGAAGATAGTTAAATATCAACCTATGAAGTATATGCAAAAGGTTCCATTGAGGAAAATGCCGCAACACTTCAGCCCTCGTTTTCATTGGTGGTATTATGATGAACAATTAGAGGAAGCGGTTATAGTGTTAGACAAGGATGGAGGAGATGAAAATGATAGTACAAGGGTTCTAGATTCAGTTTGGTTAAGGAACTGCTGTGAGGAAGATATGTTCACCCTATACTACAACAGGATGCTGTATCGTCCAGAAAATTATGTGCAGGCTGAACAATATTGTAGAGTTGTGATACTTTGCTATTTAAAGAACTGGGTGACAGATCCATTTACTGATTAATAACTGAATTTGTTTGTTCTACGGCTAGGTCTTAGGGGGAGTTTGTTAGTGCATGAATCCTCAGCCGAAGATTATCTTGTCGTTTAATACATTTGGTTATGTAATAACATTTACGTGTGACTATTGATTACGTTTGTGTTTATGTGTGCTTTATTAATTAAACAATCAATATGTTAAACTGCATACACAGTCGACCGAGTGTATACACACACTCTACCGACTGTGTAGCACAGTCGACCGACTGAGGGACACACTCGATCGAGTGTGTCTGATATGTTATATATATACGGGTTTCAACCTCCTGTGAGAGGTTACACATCCCAATTACCCTAGTCGACAGGTTTCCGTCTCTACCGAACCCTAACACCATCTACCACCGAAATCATTCGTTTAGATGTCGATCTAATCTAGGTTTTGTCCTAGGTTTGACCAAATCGATTTCGACATGACCCGTATCTCGGTTTTACTCGATTCTAGTGTATTCTGTGGCAACCCGGAAAATTCCGACCAAATTTAAACTTTATTTTTATATTATTCCGACACGATAAGCAAAGTTTGTTAAGATAAATCTCAAGAATTTTAAACTGTGTTCATACATTCATTTAACCTCGACCAAATTCCGACGATTCACGAACCATTTTATAAAATGATATGATTATATATATGTATATATATTATAACTTGAGAATATTAACAAAGTATTAAACGTAAAATACTTTACATGAACGTATTTGTTTCAATATGTTTATCGATGGAATTAGAAGATAATATCAAATGATTGATTTATCAGATACATTTTATGATTACGAGTCTCTGTTGAGAGGTCCACTTTGATTTAGGAAACCTTTCCTTTTTAACGGTATTCGGAATAATTGGTAAAGTGATTTACATGTAAGAACAAAAGTGTCAATTAACAGGAACTAGACAAGGGTTAGTGGAAATTCCTGTTTGATTTCCAATTCTTGCTTTACAATATTTTTCCTCGTGACTTTGATAAGATAACTTAGATGTTGGGTACCGACAAGTTAAGTAAATAGACATTTTACATTAAGATGATTTCATACGTTTATTTAACCTTTGGACCTTATCCCACGCTTCACCAACAAACTATAAATTCAAACACTTGAAACCTATTATGAATATACATAACTTTACTTTTCTAAAACATTTTATGATATAACGATTTCCATTATGATTCTTAAATTTATTTAGTTTTGAAAAACAAAATTTTCATATTTATTTGATTGAATTTCAAACGTACAAAAACATTTTCAGTTTAAAAAGAACTTTATTATTAAAACGTTTTATAAGATAATTTGTATATGAATTTTGAAGGATTTAATTAAAGTCTATATTATAAATTACAAGTATTTCAAAAACGTGAACGTGATACGACATAATATTTTTCTATTATTTAAATGATTATAAATGAACGTTGAAATATAATTACTTTTGAAAAACTAAAAGAATATTCAGAATTTATATTTCGAAATGAATATATATTTTACAAAGTAATAAGATTTAGAAATAACATAAGTTATAAAACGTTTTGTCTTAAAATAATATACTTTGGTAAACAACGAAACATTGATTTATAGAAGCAAATGACCACAACACTTAAATGAAGAGATTATACTTTGGGTAATATAGTCTATCGATGATTAAGTCGAATTATTGTTAAAGGTACACGTCGCGTAACGTAAAGGGCAAGTTTTCTTAGCGTACGAGAATGCGTTCGAGAAACCGGAACCATGACATAAGCCGAGCGTAAACGTACAAGTCATCGGAACTAAGTTTACAAGTTAACTATGCTCGTGAATATAATATAATATATATATATATATATATATATATATATATATATATATATATATATATAATTATATAAATTAAATAAATATATTAATTAATAATAAAACTGTCGACAGCCCCAAATAATTGAAGAAGTGAGCTGGAACAAGGGGCAATACGATCGCATGGTTTCCCCTCACATTTCCATGTGATCGCATGGTGAGGTGGGAGTGGCCAAGTGCTATAAAGCTCGACGTTTTTCCGGCCAAATTCATCCTTCTGTTTTCTCTCAATCTCTGTACACTATATATATATATATATATATATATATATATATATATATATATATATATATATATATATATATATATAATATTATTATTAATATTATTATTATTAATCGTATTAGTATTATTATTATTATTATTTTGTATTATACATAAAATACTACGAAGAGGTTTTGCTCGCATGATTTCAAAACTGCTTTTCGAGTGGGATAGAACTAAGGAAATTATGGGTTATAGCTATGGAGGTTATGGGTATTATTCGGGGGTATTCTCGTGAGTCAAATCTTGTGTTTATCATCTCCGTTGCGTCTATTTACTTTCCTCCAATATTGAATCTCAATATTGATACGTGAGCACTTAAATCTTATCTTTTATATATTAATAGTGTATCCCTTACTAGTGTTCGAGTATATTTGATTATGCATGCTTGTATATTAAATTTTGTCGTTATATAGTGTATGTTGAATCACGAATTTAATACATATATTACTGATATAAGGTATATGATATGCATGTTATTGGAAAGCTGTCGAAAAATTAATAACTTTTCATTTAGAAGTCGTGTGATTTCGATGGACGGATTAAAAGATATAGCCAACTGAATTATTATTAATTCTATTATTATTATTATTATTATTATTATTATTATTATTATTATTATTATTATTATTATTATTATTATTATTATTATCGTCGTTATTATTATCATCGTTATTATTATTATATAATAGTTATTATTGTTATTATCATTATCGTTATCAATATAAGTATTATCATTAAAATTGTTATTGTTATTATTAATACTATCGTTATTATCACTAAAGGTTATTATTAAAGTTAATTATTAACATTGATTTTATGACTGAAATTATCGTTATTATTAAAAATTAACATTTTATAAAAACTATTATTTTATTATTTTTATCATTATTGTTATTATTAAAAGTATCATTAATATTAAAATTATCACTTTTATTAAAATTAGCATTTATAATAGAAATATTATTTTTTATTATAAAATATTATCATTATTATCATATTAGAATTATTATTATTAAGGATTATCATTTTTGATAGAATTATTTTTATAAAATATTGATATTACTATTCTTATTATGATAGTTATTATATATGGTAAATATTATAATTAAGATAAATTATATTTTTTCACTAATATTAAAGTATCGATACTATCAATTATCATTTAAAATTTATCATTGTTATTAAAACTATCATTCTATTAAAATTATTATTATTATTTAAAATTATCGTTACTACCAATTTTATTAGTATTATTAATGTCATAATTATTATTACCATTATTATTTATATTAAAATACTTTTAATAACATTATCGTTATTATTATTATCATTATTATTATTACAAAATAATACAACTTTTACTCATTATTATTGATAGTGCTCTAAATGAACATATATTTAGTATTAATATCCTTCCAATATGTAAAGCTTTTAGTTCCAATTGTTCTATTTTTATGTAATATTCGTTTAAATAAATAAGTGCAAAGACAAAAGAAGAAAACGACGATTTAAAGACGCAAATGACCAAAAAGCTCAAAAGTACAAAGTACAATCCAAGTGGTTCAATTTATTGATAAGAAACGTCCAAAAATGATAAGAGTACAAGCCGCAAAACGCAAAGTACAAGATATTAAATAGTACGCAAGGACGTTCGAAAATCCGGAACCGGGACCTGAGCCAACTATCAACGCACGACGCATCGGACTAAAAATTACAAGTCTACTATGCACAAGAATATAATATAATATTTAAATAATTATATAAATTATTTATATATTATATATATTTAAATAAAACGTCGACAAGCTAGAAACAAAAGAGATTGACCTGGATCCAGCTGGCCATGCGATCGCATGGCCTGGAAGAAGCATTTCCATGCGATCGCATGGATTCAATTATGAGGCCACATCTATAAAAGCCAACAAATTCGATGTATTATATATATCTTGTCCTCTTCTCTTCATCTGTAACATAAATATATATATATATATATATATATATATATATATATATATATATATATATATATATATATATATATATATATATATATATATATATATATATATATATATATATATATATTTATAATTTTAATTGTAATTTAAGTTTAATAATAATTGGGTTATTGTAAGAAATGTTTTGCGGGTTTTAAGTCGGAACTCTGTCCGGATAACACTACGCGATAAATAATCATTGTAAGCTATGTTCTTCCTTTTTAAATTAATGTCTTGTAACTAAGTTATTATTATGCTTATTTAAGCCGAAGTAATCGTGATGTTGGACTAAAAATTAAGACGGGGTTATTAGATTTTGTACCATAATTAAGGTTTGGACAAAAGACCGACGCTTGTGGACATTGGACTATTGACTATTAATAGATAGGGGGTATTGTCTAATCGAATGACAACTCATTAGAATCTGTCGAACCTATCTTCAAATTAGTTAATCTCATAATTATTAAAATGATTATGTATGTTCTATTTAGTGACATTTATACGACATCTTTTACGATCATTTAATTAATTATTCGGGTTGGGTAATTGATTATTCATTCTGATCAAGTGGGTAAATTAATATTCATATCTCATTAAAACAGGGATGGATTACATACAAGGATAATTGGTGTAATTGTTAACAAAGTAATAAAACCTTGGATTACACGCAGTCGATAACCTGGTGTAATTATTAACAAAGTATTAAAACCTTGTTATAGTTCGAATCCCTAATTAGTTGGAATATTTAACTTCGGGAATAAGGTTAATTTGACGATCATTTTATAATTATGACCGATGGACTATTATGGACAAAAACCAGATAGGTATCAAATAAACCAGGACAAAGGACAATTAACCCGGGTAACAATTAATTAAAATCAAAACGTCAAATATTATGATTACGGAATTTTAAATAAGCATAATACTTTTATTTCATATTTCATCGTACCTTTATTTACTGTCATTTTAATTACTGCAATTTACTTTATCGCAATTTAATTTCTGTCATTTATATTATCGTCATTTATTTTTACGCTTTATTTAAAATCGACAAACCGGTCATTAAACGGTAAAAACCCCCTTTTATAATAATAATAATACTACCTATATATATATATTTATATAAAAATATAGTTTTTAAAATATAGCGTTAAACTTAGCTAGCTCCCTGTAGAACGAACCGGACTTACTAAAAACTACACTACTGTACGATTAGGTACACTGCCTATAAGTGTTGTAGCAAGGTTTAGGTATTTTCACTCTATAAATAAATAAATAACTTGTGTAAAATTGTATCGTATTTAATAGTATTTCGCAATAAAATATAACTATTTCGTATACACCCCTACGCACATCAAGTATTTTTGGCGCCGCTGCCGGGGACTTCTTAAACGCCGGAAGCGAAACGCTATAAAAGAAAAAGATTTTTATTAAGTTTTAATACGTTTTAAATTTTTAAAAAAATAACAAAAATATAAAAAGAAAAACAAAATATATATATTTTTAAGAATTGTTCAAAATATATAAATTATAAAATATTTCTATTTCTATTTTTAGTTTGTAAAAATATAAGTTTCTATTTAATTTATATAAATATTTTATATAAATATTAAAACAGAAAATTTAAAACAGAAAAAAAATAAAAAAATAAAAGTATACGGGCCACTACACTGTAGCCGCCCAACTTCTGGCCTGGTTTCCTAATTCATTCGACCACATGAATATCCTACACACAATCCATGCGATCGTATGGACTGATTTGACAGCCCCGGTACCTTAGTCAACGAATTAGGGTTACGTTTTTATTATTATTATTATTATTATTATTATTATTATTAATTATAATTAGGGTTAATTATTATATTATTTAGTATTAGTTTTAATTAATTTGTATTTTTAAGTTTAATTAGTTTTATTAATATATAAAAATTAATACTTTTATAAAATAAATATAAAAATAATATTTTTATAAAAATAAATAATTTTATCACTTTTTATATCTTTTTATATTTCATATCTTTTTAATCGTTAATTCATAATTTATATGTTTTTCGCTCGTAATTAGTTTTAATATAGTTTTTGCCGTAGTATTTTATATTTCTAGATTTTTTAGGCTTTGCCGTAAAATCCCTTAAGTGCTTTTTTTTTAGACTAAGACTTAGATGCTTTAGAATTTCGCGACGCCGTTTTAAGATTTTAGTACTTTTTAAGTTATTGCCGTTTTGGATATAGAATTCCTTTTAAGCTTTAATACCTTTAGACGTAAGTTTTAATTTTTAGTTTTTAGAATTCTAAGTTTCGACGCTTACTTTCTTTTTATTATTTTTCGACCTTTTATTTTTCGACATTTTTCGACGCGCTCTTTTTCTTTCTTATTTCTCGACGCTCTAGTTTTTAGGACATAGAATTTTCTATTTCTTCTCTATAATTTCAAAACGAAAAATTATTTTAAGTGGTTAAATTGATAGACATCCAAAATTTTCTGGTTCGTAGTAATAGTTGGATTTGTTAGTGGCGAGTTGTGGGCTTCCGATTTAGAGGGTCCTGGCTACCTGCTGCATCTATTGGCTATTCGAAACGTGGGCAAAATCAGAAAAGTCTATTAATTTGATAACTTATATAATTTTTATCTTTATAACTAATAGGATATTCAGTGAATGTACCGAGTGAAATGTCCCGTTCTTATTGATTAAAAACGTTCCATATTAATTGATTTCGTTGCGAGGTTTTGACCTCTATATGAGACGTTTTTCAAAGACTGCATTCATTTTTAAAACAAACCATAACCTTTATTTCATAAATAAAGGTTTAAAAAGCTTTACGTAGATTATCAAATAATGATAATCTAAAATATCCTGTTTACACACGACCATTACATAATGGTTTAAAATACAAATATGTTACATCGAAATCAGTTTCTTGAATGCAGTTTTTACACAATATCATACAAACATGGACTCCAAATCTTGTCCTTATTTTAGTATGCAACAGCGGAAGCTCTTAATATTCACCTGAGAATAAACATGCTTTAAACGTCAACAAAAATGTTGGTGAGTTATAGGTTTAACCTATATATATCAAATCGTAACAATAGACCACAAGATTTCATATTTCAATACACATCCCATACATAGAGATAAAAATCATTCATATGGTGAACACCTGGTAACCGACATTAACAAGATGCATATATAAGAATATCCCCATCATTCCGGGACACCCTTCGGATATGATATAAATTTCGAAGTACTAAAGCATCCGGTACTTTGGATGGGGTTTGTTAGGCCCAATAGATCTATCTTTAGAGTTCGCGTCAATTAGGGTGTCTGTTCCCTAATTCTTAGATTACCAGACTTAATAAAAAGGGGCATATTCGATTTCGATAATTCAACCATAGAATGTAGTTTCACGTACTTGTGTCTATTTTGTAAATCATTTATAAAACCTGCATGTATTCTCATCCCAAAAATATTAGATTTTAAAAGTGGGACTATAACTCACTTTCACAGATTTTTACTTCGTCGGGAAGTAAGACTTGGCCACTGGTTGATTCACGAACCTATAATAATATATACATATATATCAAAGTATGTTCAAAATATATTTACAATACTTTTAATATATTTTGATGTTTTAAGTTTATTAAGTCAGCTGTCCTCGTTAGTAACCTACAACTAGTTGTCCACAGTTAGATGTACAGAAATAAATCGATAAATATTATCTTGAATCAATCCACGACCCAGTGTATACGTATCTCAGTATTGATCACAACTCAAACTATATATATTTTGGAATCAACCTCAACCCTGTATAGCTAACTCCAACATTCACATATAGAGTGTCTATGGTTGTTCCGAAATATATATAGATGTGTCGACATGATAGGTCAAAACATTGTATACGTGTCTATGGTATCTCAAGATTACATAATATACAATACAAGTTGATTAAGTTATGGTTGGAATAGATTTGTTACCAATTTTCACGTAGCTAAAATGAGAAAAATTATCCAATCTTGTTTTACCCATAACTTCTTCATTTTAAATCCGTTTTGAGTGAATCAAATTGCTATGGTTTCATATTGAACTCTATTTTATGAATCTAAACAGAAAAGTATAGGTTTATAGTCGGAAAAATAAGTTACAAGTCGTTTTTGTAAAGGTAGTCATTTCAGTCGAAAGAACGACGTCTAGATGACCATTTTAGAAAACATACTTCCACTTTGAGTTTAATCATAATTTTTGGATATAGTTTCATGTTCATAATAAAAATCATTTTCTCAGAATAACAACTTTAAAATCAAAGTTTATCATAGTTTTTAATTAACTAACCCAAAACAGCCCGCGGTGTTACTACGACGGCGTAAATCCGGTTTTACGGTGTTTTTCGTGTTTCCAGGTTTTAAATCATTAAGTTAGCATATCATATAGATATAGAACATGTGTTTAGTTGATTTTAAAAGTCAAGTTAGAAGGATTAACTTTTGTTTGCGAACAAGTTTAGAATTAACTAAACTATGTTCTAGTGATTACAAGTTTAAACCTTCGAATAAGATAGCTTTATATGTATGAATCGAATGATGTTATGAACAACATTACTACCTTAAGTTCCTTGGATAAACCTACTGGAAAAGAGAAAAATGGATCTAGCTTCAATGGATCCTTGGATGGCTCGAAGTTCTTGAAGCAGAATCATGACACGAAAACAAGTTCAAGTAAGATCATCACTTGAAATAAGATTGTTATAGTTATAGAAATTGAACCAAAGTTTGAATATGATTATTACCTTATATTAGAATGATAACCTACTGTAAGAAACAAAGATTTCTTGAGGTTGGATGATCACCTTACAAGATTGGAAGTGGGCTAGCAAACTTGAAAGTATTCTTGATTTTATGAAACTAGAACTTTTGGAATTTATGAAGAACACTTAGAACTTGAAGATAGAACTTGAGAGAGATCAATTAGATGAAGAAAATTGAAGAATGAAAGTGTTTGTAGGTGTTTTTGGTCGTTGGTGTATGGATTAGATATAAAGGATATGTAATTTTGTTTTCATGTAAATAAGTCATGAATGATTACTCATATTTTTGTAATTTTATGAGATATTTCATGCTAGTTGCCAAATGATGGTTCCCACATGTGTTAGGTGACTCACATGGGCTGCTAAGAGCTGATCATTGGAGTGTATATACCAATAGTACATACATCTAAAAGCTGTGTATTGTACGAGTACGAATACGGGTGCATACGAGTAGAATTGTTGATGAAACTGAACGAGGATGTAATTGTAAGCATTTTTATTAAGTAGAAGTATTTTGATAAGTGTATTGAAGTCTTTAAAAAGTGTATAAATACATATTAAAACACTACATGTATATACATTTTAACTGAGTCGTTAAGTCATCGTTAGTCGTTACATGTAAGTGTTGTTTTGAAACCTTTAGGTTAACGATCTTGTTAAATGTTGTTAACCCAATGTTTATAATATCAAATGAGATTTTAAATTATTATATTATCATGATATTATCATGTATGAATATCTCTTAATATGATATATATACAATAAATATCTTTACAACGATAATCGTTACATATATGTCTCGTTTAAAAATCATTAAGTTAGTAGTCTTGTTTTTACGTATGTAGTTCATTGTTAATATACTTAATGATATGTTTACTTATCATAGTATCATGTTAACTATATATATATCCATATATATGTCATCATATAGTTTTTACAAGTTTTAACGTTCGTGAATCACCGGTCAACTTGGGTGGTCAATTGTCTATATGAAACATATTTCAATTAATCAAGTCTTAACAAGTTTGATTGCTTAACATGTTGGAAACATTTAATCAAGTAAATATCAATCTCAATTAATATATATAAACATGGAAAAGTTCGGGTCACTACAGTACCTACCCGTTAAATAAATTTCGTCCCGAAATTTTAAGCTGTTGAAGGTGTTGACGAATCTTCTGGAAATAGATGCGGGTATTTCTTCTTCATCTGATCTTCACGCTCCCAGGTGAACTCGGGTCCTCTACGAGCATTCCATCGAACCTTAACAATTGGTATCTTGTTTTGCTTAAGTCTTTTAACCTCACGATCCATTATTTCGACGGGTTCTTCGATGAATTGAAGTTTTTCGTTGATTTGGATTTCATCTAACGAAATAGTGAGATATTCTTTAGCAAAACATTTCTTTAAATTCGAGACGTGGAAAGTGTTATGTACAGCCGCGAGTTGTTGAGGTAACTCTAGTCGGTAAGCTACTGGTCCGACACGATCAATAATCTTGAATGGTCCAATGTACCTTGGATTTAATTTCCCTCGTTTACCAAATCGAACAACGCCTTTCCAAGGTGCAACTTTAAGCATGACCATCTCTCCAATTTCAAATTCTATATCTTTTCTTTTAATGTCAGCGTAGCTCTTTTGTCGACTTTGGGCGGTTTTCAACCGTTGTTGAATTTGGATGATCTTCACGGTAGTTTCTTGTATAATCTCCGGACCCGTAATTTGTCTATCCCCCACTTCACTCCAACAAATCGGAGACCTGCACTTTCTACCATAAAGTGCTTCAAACGGCGCCATCTCAATGCTTGAATGGTAGCTGTTGTTGTAGGAAAATTCTGCTAACGGTAGATGTCGATCCCAACTGTTTCCGAAATCAATAACACATGCTCGTAGCATGTCTTCAAGCGTTTGTATCGTCCTTTCGCTCTGCCCATCAGTTTGTGGATGATAGGCAGTACTCGTGTCTAGACGAGTTCCTAATGCTTGCTGTAATGTCTGCCAGAATCTTGAAATAAATCTGCCATCCCTATCAGAGATAATAGAGATTGGTATTCCATGTCTGGAGATGACTTCCTTCAAATACAGTCGTGCTAACTTCTCCATCTTGTCATCTTCTCTTATTGGCAAGAAGTGTGCTGATTTGGTGAGACGATCAACTATTACCCAAATAGTATCAAAACCACTTGCAGTCCTTGGCAATTTAGTGATGAAATCCATGGTAATGTTTTCCCATTTCCATTTCGGGATTTCGGGTTGTTGAAGTAGACCTGATGGTTTCTGATGCTCAGCTTTGACCTTAGAACACGTCAAACATTCTCCTACGTATTTAGCAACATCGGCTTTCATACCCGGCCACCAAAAATGTTTCTTGAGATCCTTGTACATCTTCCCCGTTCCAGGATGTATTGAGTATCTGGTTTTATGAGCTTCTCTAAGTACCATTTCTCTCATATCTCCAAATTTTGGTACCCAAATCCTTTCAGCCCTATACCGGGTTCCGTCTTCCCGAATATTAAGATGCTTCTCCGATCCTTTGGGTATTTCATCCTTTAAATTTCCCTCTTTTAAAACTCCTTGTTGCGCCTCCTTTATTTGAGTAGTAATGTTATTATGAATCATTATATTCATAGATTTTACTCGAATGGGTTCTCTGTCCTTCCTGCTCAAGGCATCGGCTACCACATTTGCCTTCCCCGGGTGGTAACGAATCTCAAAGTCGTAATCATTCAATAATTCAATCCACCTACGCTGCCTCATATTCAGTTGTTTCTGATTAAATATGTGTTGAAGACTTTTGTGGTCGGTATATATAATACTTTTAACCCCATATAAGTAGTGCCTCCAAGTCTTTAATGCAAAAACAACCGCGCCTAATTCCAAATCATGCGTCGTATAATTTTGTTCGTGAATCTTCAATTGTCTAGACGCATAAGCAATCACCTTCGTTCGTTGCATTAATACACAACCGAGACCTTGCTTTGATGCATCACAATAAATCACAAAATCATCATTCCCTTCTGAAGGTATTTCGTATGCCCGAGAGACATACTAAATTAATGTGGCTGACGTGTTATGATCCAAGTCGGGTCATACCCAATAACAAACTTACCGACACCTTATTTGTATTTGATTTTAACGATTGGTTCATTGATCAAATACGCGACACTTGAACTTTAAGAAAAATGGTTTTCTTAAATATTACTTGATGTGTATTATATAAATTATGGAATAATTTATATATTATGGATTTAATTATTTATAGGTTAAATAATTAATTTATTTATGTTACATTTTATATATAAATTGGTTTTATATAATAAAATGTGTATATAAATTAAAATGGAAGTTTTATAGAATAGTTTTATAAAATTTATATTTTATAAAACTTATTTTAAAAACAACTAGTTAGTGGCCTTGGAGTCTTGAATAACACATGCTAAAGATGGTTAAGCTTTTCCTTTAATCTATATACTTGTTCATTGACTCCTTGGGAGACTACTACATAAAAATACACATCAAATACTTAATAAACAAAAACTGAAAACTGCTCCATTCAGCTGCTGCTGGCCGTGGCATTTGAAGGGTGAAAAGGGTTTCAAAATTTGGTTTTGCAAGCAAGTTTCAAGTGTCACATAAATCCTAACCAATAGCAAGGGTGTTGGGCTAATAGTTTGGGGTATTTCTCCTTGAGGTTTCATCCATTTGAAGCTCCATTCAACATCATCATCTTCATCTCTTTCAACTAGCTTGGAATAGGTATAACATCTTATTCTTGCTTGTAGTTTGTAAGTATATATCACAACTTGATCCTAATTGGGATTTAACTTTAATTGGCTTAAAGTTCAACAAGTAAAATTTGATAATTACACGCTTCCGTTTATTAAGATTCTTAAAAGGTTTTAAGACTTATGAAACTTGTTAAATCCCAACAATGGTATCTAGAGCCGAAGTTGTTGAAATATGCTTCGAGATGGTTATTAAACCCACTATAATTTTGCATTCTATGAACATGCATGAAGTAGAATGTAAAATTTTCGATTTTGGGTGGTTGTCATTTTGGCCAAAATCACTTGTGATTCTGCATTCTGTACTGCAAATCACTTGTGATTCTGTATTGCCAATCACTTGTGATTCTGTGTTGCAGATCACTTGTGATTCTGTGTTGCCAATCACTTGTGATTCTGTGTTGCAGATCACTTGTGATTCTGTGTTGCCGATCACTTGTGATTCTGTATTGCCAATCACTTGTGATTCTGTGTTTCCAATCACTTGTGATTCTGTATTGCCTATCACTTATGTTGATGATGTTCACAATCTAAGCCTTGACCTTGTGTTTGGTTGCATGCATGGTTGATTGATATTTATTCAATTGGTTTGTAATAATATTTATTCATTTGGCATGTAATAATTCATTTGGTTATGTAATTTATTTTATATTTGGTATGTAAAATAGATTAGGTTGTATTTTCATTTTTTAGAGAAAAATGTATTAGGATATATTTTTTTTTGTAAAAGATGAAGATGCAAGATGAAGAACACAAGAAGAAGCATTTGGATGCAAGATTGAGTGGGAGATTTTGAAATCTCTAACTTTGAGTTATAACCCCTTAACCGGTGGCATTTGTTTTCGGCTAAACAAATGCCTACCAAAATGGCTAGATTGTGAACATCTTTGTTTTGCATGCGTGGTTGTTTTAATTTCTTGTATGATTGTGGATTGTATGTTTGTATGCCACAAGTTAATCACACAAGTTAACAACAAACAAAACTAAAATTTAATTGGTTAAATTAGACGTTATTAATCACATGCAAAACGACAATTTAAAATGGTTAAATTGAAATGGCTAAAAGGACATTAATAAACGGTTATTAAGATCATGATTAGGATCATATATATAAAATGGTTTATAGACATGAAATTGGCTTTTCATAATGAACTATACACCAAATGCATGTTGGTGTATGGCAAATGTTTTCTTAAACTAGAATTTATGAAAACTTAAAATCCCTTAACTAAAACAAGGTAAACAAGTTAAACGCCATCCTTTTGTGGAAACACTTAGACATATTAGGAATCTCTTGATGGGATAAAGGTCACCTAACCGTCATGAGTGAACTAATATGAATAAGGTACACTTCGCATACATGTGGGATAAAGGTCACCTAACCACTTGTATGTTAAGTCTACATGTTTACACAAGTAGGACGACTTGATTTAGGAATCATGAACTTAGGGTCACCGAAGCATGAGGAACAAATAGGCGTTGATGGGATAAATATGCCATGCAAAAGGATTGCATGATCCCATAACTTAGAAGTTGCAAAAGGATTGCAATTGTCACATAAATGACTACCTAGCTAAATCAAATGACGGGATAAAGGTCACCTAACCGAAATTTGATTTACCCTTGGATTCTAAGATTTAATAAAACAATTAAAAATAAGAGGGTATTGTTTATTAAATTTAAAATCGATACTTAAAAGAACTTTGTTGAATTTTGTAGATGGCCGCCAATAACAACAACAACATGCAAAACGCACCACTTAACCTAAACCACCTATCATTAAGGTCTCTCTTAGAGAAAGACAAACTCAACCATACCAACTTTATGGATTGGTTCCGCAATCTTCGGATTGTCCTCAAACAAGAGGATAAAGCGTATGTACTTGAGGACCCCATTCCCGATCAACCGGATGAGAATGATGTGGAGGCAATGGCCTCTTACGATAAGTATTGCCACGACTCCCTTCAAGTCTCATGCTTAATGCTTGGGACTATGATACCCGAACTCCAAAAGGATTTCGAACATCATAGTGCATACGACATGATAACACAATTGAAGGAGATGTTCCTTCAACAAGCGCGTGTCGAACGCTTCGAAACGGTTCGAGCGCTACATGCTTGTCGTATGGACGATACCCAATCGGTTTCATCTTATGTACTTAAGATGAAAAGCCTTATCGATCGTGCTAACCGTCTTAACCTAAACATATCTAATGAGTTAGCCACCGATCTTATCCTTAACTCCCTATCAAAAAGGTTTGATCAATTTGTAATTAATTACAATATGAATGGGATGGATAAGAGCATAGGTGAGCTTCACGGTATGCTTAGAATGGCGGAAACTAGCATGGGTAAAAGGGCTTTACCCGTGTTAGCAATCGATCAAGGTGGGTCCAAAGGTAAGACCTCTAAGCCAAAGGTGGCTAAGAGAAAAGGACCCGCTTACCAAGGCAAAGGGAAAGGGAAGATGGTTACCCCAACCATCAACAAGGCTAAGAAGCAAAAGGTAGCCGAGAAGGCAAACCCCAAGGAAGACCCATGTTTCGGTTGCGGTGAAATGGGTCATTGGAAACGAAACTGTCCGATCTATCTTAAGGAGTTGAAGGATAAGAGGGATGCAGGGCAAACCTCAGGTAATATATATATGGTATATATAGAGCTAAGTATTACTTCTTCTAATACATGGGTATTAGACACTGGATGTGGAACTCATATTTGCAATTCTTTGCAGGGGTTCAAAAGAAGTGATCATGAGGCGGGAACATCAAGTCTCTATATGGGCAATGGTGCAAAGGTGCATGTTAAAGCTCAAGGAGATTTTATTTTGAAGCTTCCAAGCGGATTGGAACTTATTTTAGAAAATGTTTTGTATGCTCCGGATTTGTGTAGAAACATTATTTCTATTTCTCGCTTAAAACAATGTGGTTACGTTGTTAATTTTATTGATGATGATATTCATGTTTCTAAAGATAATGTATTCTATTTCAAGGCTTCGCCTTCAAATGGAATTTATGAATTGGTTCATGATGACACATCATCTAGTAGCTCAATGTACCATACAAGCACCAAGAAACTCAAAAGGGATTTGAGTGATTCCTACTTATGGCATTGTCGCCTTGGTCACATAAACAAGAACCGAATACATACACTTCAAAAGAATGGACTTTTGAAATCAAATGAAATGGATTCGTTTGAAGTATGTGAATCTTGTTTACAAGGCAAGATGACTAAAGCACCTTTCAAAGGGACCTATGAAAGGGCTAAAGATTTATTGGGATTAATACATTCGGATGTATGTGGACCCTTTAAACCCATGACTAGGAAAGGTGAAAGATACTTTGTTACTTTCATTGATGACTTTAGTCGTTTCGGATATGTCTACTTATTAAGACACAAGGACGAAACGTTTGAAGCATTCAAAGAATATCAAAACGAAGTACAAAATCAACTCAATAAGACAATTAAGGTACTACGTACCGATAGAGGAGGTGAATACCTAAGCGATGCCTTCCAAGATCATCTTAGGAGTTGTGGGATTATCTCACAACTTACTCCACCCGGAACACCCCAACTTAATGGAGTTTCCGAAAGGAGGAACCGAACCCTAATGGATATGGTTCGATCTATGATGGCAAGAAGCTCGTTGCCTCTATCATTTTGGGGTTATTGTCTAAGCTCCGCGGCTCGTATTTTAAATATGGCCCCAACCAAGAAAGTGGAACGAACTCCTCACGAGATGTGGTTTGGTAAACCTCCATCTCTATCATACTTAAAGGTATGGGGATGTGAAGCTTATCCTAAGCGTTACGTCCCTAATAAGTTGAATGCTCGATCCACAAAGTGTATCTTCATAGGATATCCCAAAGATGACATGGGATATTACTTCTATGATCCATCCGAGCAAACCGTATTTATTGCTCGGAAGGCGGAATTCCTTGAAACTAAGTTCCTAATGGAAGGAAATAGTGAAAGGAAGATAGATCTTGAAGAGGTTCAAGATCAAGTAGATGATACACAATTGGTTGACACTAGCACTCAACATGAAAATGTTGATAGTGATCAAATGGATGATCAAAATACACAAGACATTCGTAGATCTGGTAGGATTAGCAATTCTCCTGAGAGATATGGGTTTCTCATAGATGGTTGCTATACGGTTGATTTGGATGAACCAACAAACTACCAAGATGCTTTATCAAGGATTGATAAAGATAAATGGCAGGAAGCCATGAACGCCGAGATGCAATCCATGTATGAAAACCAAGTGTGGGAACTTGTTGAGCAACCTCCTAGCTCTAAGCTAGTTGATTGCAAATGGCTTTTCAAAATGAAAACCGACATACATGGAAACTTGGATACATATAAAGCTAGACTTGTTGCAAAAGGTTTCACTCAAACTCAAGGGGTTGATTATGATGAAACTTTCTCGCCTGTGGCAATGCTAAAGTCTATTAGGATATTATTTGCCATTGCTGCTCACTACGACTATGAAATATGGCAAATGGATGTCAAAACCGCCTTCCTAAATGGATATCTTATGGAAGATGTCTATATGGTCCAGCCTGAAGGTTTTGTTGATCCAAAATATCCTAAAAGTGTATGCAAGTTAAAGAAGTCAATCTACGGATTGAAACAAGCATCTAGAATGTGGAATCATCGTTTTAATAAGGAAGCCGAGAAATTTGGCTTCATTAAAAATGGTGATGAAGCTTGTGTATATAAGAAAGCTAGTGGGAGCACTATCATGTTCCTTGTACTATATGTGGATGATATATTATTATTTGGGAATGATATTACCACAATGCAAGGAGTCAAAACTTGGCTAAAGAGTTGCTTCTCCATTAAGGATCTTGGAGACGCACAATACATATTGGGGATAGGGATCTATAGGAATAGATCCAAGAGATTGATAGGTTTAAGTCAAAGTACATACATTGATAAAATCTTGAAAAGGTTCAAGATGGAAAACTCTAAGAAAGGTTTGGTACCTATTCAAAGAGGAACCGTTCTCAATTCATCTCAGTATCCTACCACTAAAGATGAACAAGAAAGAATGAAGAAAGTCCCATACGCATCTGCTATTGGGTCTATCATGTATGCGATGATATGTACTAGACCGGATGTGTCATGCGCTCTAAGCTTGACAAGTAGATACCAGAATAACCCAGGAAACAGTCATTGGATTGCTGTTAAAAGTATATTGAAATACCTTAGGAGAACTAAGGATATGTTTCTAATATATGGGTCTGGTGAGGAGGAACTCGCCGTAAAAGGTTACATGGACGCGAGTTTCCAAACTGATCGAGATGACTCTCGATCACAATCCGGTTATGTCTTCATGTTAAATGGTGGTGCGGTCTCTTGGAAGAGTTCGAAACAGGAGGTTGTTGCGTTATCCACTACAGAGTCGGAGTACATTGCCGCCTCACTGGCAGCTCAGGAAGCTGCATGGATGAAGAAATTCATCGACGACTTAGGAGAGGTCCCTTCCATTCAGGACCCTCTTGAGATCTTTTGTGACAACGAGGGTGCGATTGCTCAAATCAAGGAACCTCGTGCTCATCAAAAGACTCGTCACATTGAGCGGAGATTCAACTACATCAGGGATGAGGTTGAAAAGGGAAAGATATGTATTCACAAAGTTCACACAGATCATAATGCTGCGGATCCACTCACGAAGCTTTTACGTGGGCCAAAACATGAGGGACATGTTTGTGCGTTATGGCTTCGATATTCTAGTGATTGGAATTGATCTACTTTATGTATTGTAACGGAACGAATTAGTTCAAACTCATTAATATAATTATGGTATTAATTTAATTATGAGTCATGTTCCTATTTTGCATATTTCATCCATGAATAAGCAACTATTCTAAATTTCCGTAGTCGATCACATTTGTGGGAACAAGTGTGAGGTTTAGACTATTATGAACTTGGATTGGTATACATTCATAGGTTGAATGTGGGGCAAGGTTGCAACCAAGGTTCATAGATATTTGTGGGAAACAAATATTGGAAGACCCGCTCTCAAGAATTACTGTATAGAGCCTTTGTGGTTGATCACATGTAATCTTGAGTAAAGGCGAATATCATTGTATCCTCTGACCTGAGATACATATTGGGTTCGGATATTCACCAAGTACTGTGCCTTGATGCTTTCCTTCGCTATTCTGAAACATGGTAGTACATAAGGAAGAACTCAGGTATATTACAAAGTGTATATCTAGGACGTATGTAGTCAAGATGGAATTTGTTCCTCTTATTCGTTGAGAGTCAGATGTCTAAGGCCTGAAAAGTTAAATCTATAAGAGAGTGATCACTCTGTATCTCTTGGATTTAACATGACATCTAGGACGAAAGGAAATAATGAAAGATTCACCTAATCATATTCGAGATGGGAACTCGAAAGGGATGATGTTATTGAATGGCACAAAGTCATAACATATTAGGGGTGATGGACGGTGTGTTAGGCTGTATCCATCACTTGCATTAATTTCTTATGTTTCTCGTGCAAGTGGGAGATTGAAGGTATTTCGTATGCCCGAGAGACATACTAAATTAATGTGGCTGACGTGTTATGATCCAAGTCGGGTCATACCCAATAACAAACTTACCGACACCTTATTTGTATTTGATTTTAACGATTGGTTCATTGATCAAATACGCGACACTTGAACTTTAAGAAAAATGGTTTTCTTAAATATTACTTGATGTGTATTATATAAATTATGGAATAATTTATATATTATGGATTTAATTATTTATAGGTTAAATAATTAATTTATTTATGTTACATTTTATATATAAATTGGTTTTATATAATAAAATGTGTATATAAATTAAAATGGAAGTTTTATAGAATAGTTTTATAAAATTTATATTTTATAAAACTTATTTTAAAAACAACTAGTTAGTGGCCTTGGAGTCTTGAATAACACATGCTAAAGATGGTTAAGCTTTTCCTTTAATCTATATACTTGTTCATTGACTCCTTGGGAGACTACTACATAAAAATACACATCAAATACTTAATAAACAAAAACTGAAAACTGCTCCATTCAGCTGCTGCTGGCCGTGGCATTTGAAGGGTGAAAAGGGTTTCAAAATTTGGTTTTGCAAGCAAGTTTCAAGTGTCACATAAATCCTAACCAATAGCAAGGGTGTTGGGCTAATAGTTTGGGGTATTTCTCCTTGAGGTTTCATCCATTTGAAGCTCCATTCAACATCATCATCTTCATCTCTTTCAACTAGCTTGGAATAGGTATAACATCTTATTCTTGCTTGTAGTTTGTAAGTATATATCACAACTTGATCCTAATTGGGATTTAACTTTAATTGGCTTAAAGTTCAACAAGTAAAATTTGATAATTACACGCTTCCGTTTATTAAGATTCTTAAAAGGTTTTAAGACTTATGAAACTTGTTAAATCCCAACACCTTCAGGCAATGACAATATAGGTGCCGTAGTTAGCTTTTTCTTCAATAACTGAAACGCTTTCTCTTGTTCATCATTCCATTCAAATTTCTTCCCTTTATGCGTTAATGCAGTCAAGGGTTTTGCTATTCTGGAAAAGTCTTGGATGAACCTTCTGTAGTAACCAGCTAGTCCTAAAAACTGGCGTATGTGTTTCGGAGTTTTCGGGGTTTCCCACTTTTCAACAGTTTCTATCTTTGTCGGATCCACCTTAATACCTTCTTTGTTCACTATGTGACCGAGGAATTGAACTTCTTCCAACCAAAATGCACACTTTGAAAACTTAGCGTACAATTCTTCCTTCCTCAATACTTCTAACACCTTTCTCAAATGTTCACCGTGTTCTTGGTCATTCTTTGAGTAAATAAGTATGTCATCAATGAAAACAATGACAAACTTGTCAAGGTATGGTCCACACACTCGGTTCATAAGGTCCATGAACACAGCTGGTGCATTAGTTAAACCAAACGGCATGACCATAAACTCGTAATGACCGTAACGTGTTCTGAAAGCAGTCTTTGGAATATCATCTTCTTTCACCCGCATTTGATGATACCCGGAACGTAAGTCAATCTTTGAATAAACAGACGAGCCTTGTAGTTGATCAAATAAGTCATCGATTCTCGGTAGTGGGTAGCGGTTCTTGATGGTAAGTTTGTTCAACTCTCGGTAGTCGATACACAACCTGAATGTACCATCTTTCTTCTTGACAAACAAAACAGGAGCTCCCCACGGTGATGTGCTTGGTCGAATGAAACCACGCTCTAAAAGTTCTTGTAATTGGCTTTGTAGTTCTTTCATCTCGCTGGGTGCGAGTCTGTAAGGAACACGAGCTATTGGTGCAGCTCCTGGTACAAGATCTATTTGAAATTCAACGGATCGATGTGGGGGTAATTCCGGTAATTCTTTCGGAAATACATCGGGAAATTCTTTTGCGACGGGAACATCATTGATGCTCTTTTCTTCAGTTTGTACTTTCTCGATGTGTGCTAGAACAGCATAGCAACCTTTTCTTATTAGTTTTTGTGCCTTCAAATTACTAATAAGATGTAGCTTCGTGTTGCCCTTTTCTCCGTACACCATTAAGGGTTTTCCTTTTTCTCGTATAATGCGAATTGCATTTTTGTAACAAACGATCTCCGCTTTCACTTCTTTCAACCAGTCCATACCGATTATCACATCAAAACTCCCTAACTCTACTGGTATCAAATCAATCTTAAATGTTTCGCTAACCAGTTTAATTTCTCGATTCCGACATATATTATCTGCTGAAATTAATTTACCATTTGCTAATTCAAGTAAAAATTTACTATCCAAAGGCGTCAATGGACAACTTAATTTAGCACAAAAATCTCTACTCATATAGCTTCTATCCGCACCCGAATCAAATAAAACGTAAGCAGATTTATTGTCAATAAGAAACGTACCCGTAACAAGCTCCGGGTCTTCCTGTGCCTCTGCCGCATTAATATTGAAAACTCTTCCACGGCCTTGTCCATTCGTGTTCTCCTGGTTCGGGCAATTTCTAATAATGTGGCCCGGTTTTCCACATTTATAACAAACTACATTGGCATAACTTGCTCCGACACTACTTGCTCCGCCATTACTCGTTCCGACACCATTTGTTCCTTTCGTTCTATTAACCCCTGGTCCGTAGACCTCACACTTCGCCGCGCTATGACCATTTCTTTTACACTTGTTGCAAAATTTGGTGCAGAACCCCGAGTGATTCTTTTCACACCTTTGGCATAGCTGCTTCTGATTGTTGTTGTTGTTGCGGTTATTATTGTTGTTGGGATGATTGTTGTAGTTGCTGTTGTTGTTGTTGTTGTTGTTGGGCCGTTTGTTGTAGTTGCGATTGATGTTGCGATTGTTGGGATAATTGTTGCGATTATTGTTGTAATTGCTATTGTTGTTGTATTGGTGATTCTTATCACCGTTTTCCTCCCACTTTCTTTTGACTTGCTTCACATTGGCCTCTTCAGCAGTCTGTTCTTTAATTCTTTCTTCAATTTGGTTCACGAGTTTGTGAGCCATTCTACATGCCTGTTGTATGGAGGCGGGCTCGTGTGAACTTACATCTTCTTGGATTCTTTCCGGTAATCCTTTCACAAACGCGTCGATCTTCTCTTCCTCATCTTCGAATGCTCCCGGACACAATAGGCACAATTCTGTGAATCGTCTTTCGTACGTGGTAATATCAAATCCTTGGGTTCGTAACCCTCTAAGTTCTGTCTTGAGCTTATTGACCTCGGTTCTGGGACGGTACTTCTCGTTCATCAAGTGCTTGAATGCTGACCACGGTAGTGCGTACGCATCGTCTTGTCCCACTTGCTCTAGATAGGTATTCCACCATGTTAACGCAGAACCTGTGAAGGTATGCGTAGCGTACTTTACTTTGTCCTCTTCAGTACACTTACTTATGGCAAACACCGATTCGACCTTCTCGGTCCACCGTTTCAATCCGATCGGTCCTTCGGTTCCATCAAATTCTAAAGGTTTGCAGGCAGTGAATTCTTTGTACGTGCATCCTACACGATTTCCTGTACTGCTAGATCCAAGGTTATTGTTGGTATGTAGCGCAGCCTGTACTGCGGCTATGTTTGAAGCTAGAAAAGTACGGAATTCCTCTTCATTCATATTCACGGTGTGTCGAGTAGTCGGTGCCATTTCCTTCAAAATAGTTAAATAGAACAAGTTAATCATACAGAATATTAAGAGTAGTTAATAGTATTTCGTAGCATAATATGAACTCATTTATAAAAGCTTTTTCTTCATATTAGCGTTTTATAAGTTTAAATTCGGGTAGTACCTACCCGTTAAGTTCATACTTAGTAGCTAATATACAATTCAACTACTACAATTCTATATGAAAAACTGATTATAATAATATTTCGCGTTCAAACTTTTATACAATATTTTACAAACTTACAATACCGCTTATTTTACATAAAGCATGAAATATAGCACACAATAACTTTGATACAAGATAGTTGTGAAGATAATTCTAGCTAGTACACAAGTCGTTCAGCAAAGGCAATAAAGACACGTAATTCATACGTCCAAAAACAAGTCATGCATTCTGGTTTTACTAGGACTACTTCCCATCCTTGGTCTTGTGCAACATAACCGTTATGGCCGTTGATAAGACAACGTGTTGTAACGTCATCAAAGGGACGAGGGTTACGTAATGTCCAACAGTCCCGTAATAATCTAAAAACCTCATTTCTTACCCCAATTACCGACTCCGTCACTTGTGGAAACGTTTTGTTTAATAGTTGTAGCCCGATGTTCTTGTTCTCACTTTGGTGAGAAGCGAACATTACTAATCCGTAAGCATAACATGCTTCTTTATGTTGCATGTTAGCCGCTTTTTCTAAATCACGAAGTCCAATATTCGGATATGTTGAGTCAAAATAATTTCTTAACCCGTTGCGTAAAATAGCATTTGGGTTCCCCGCAATATATGCGTCAAAGTAAACACATCGTAACTTATGGGTTTCCCAATGTGATATCCCCCATCTTTCAAACGAAAGTCTCTTATAAACCAAGACATTCTTGGAACGTTCTTCGAATGTCTTACAAACTGATCTCGCCTTAAATAGTTGTGCCGAGGAATTCTGGCCGACTCTAGACAAGATTTCATCAATCATGTCTCCGGGTAGGTCTCTTAAAATATTGGGTTGTCTATCCATTTTGTGTTTTTAAACTGTAAAATAGACAAGAGTTAGATTCATAAAAAAATACTTATTAATACAAGCAATTTTTACATATATCATAAAGCATAAGAACACTATATTACATATATTACACCACACGAATACAACTATCTTATTCCGACTCGCTCGTTTCTTCTTCTTCGGTTTTGGTTCGTTTTGCCAAGTTTCTAGGGATATATGATGTTCCCCTAATACGAGCCGTCGTTGTCCACATTGGTTTAGAAAAACCTGGTGGTTTAGAGGTTCCCGGGTCATTGTTACAACTTAAGGACTTCGGGGGTTGACGATACATATAAAGTTCATCGGGGTTGGAATTAGATTTCTCTATTTTTATGCCCTTTCCCTTATTATTTTCTTTTGCCTTTTTAAATTCAGTTGGGGTAATTTCTATAACATCATCGGAATTCTCGTCGGAATCCGATTCATCGGAGAATTGGTAATCCTCCCAATATTTTGCTTCCTTGGCGGAAACACCATTGACCATAATTAACCTTGGTCGGTTGGTTGAGGATTTTCTTTTACTTAACCGTTTTATTATTTCCCCCACCGGTTCTATTTCTTCATCCGGTTCCGATTCTTCTTCCGGTTCCGATTCTTCTTCCGGTTCCGACTCTTCTTCCGGTTCCTCTTCGGGAACTTGTGAATCAGTCCACGAATCATTCCAATTTACATTTGACTCTTCATTATTATTAGGTGAGTCAATGGGACTTGTTCTAGAGGTAGACATCTATCACATAATATCAAACGCGTTAAGAGATTAATATATCACATAATATTCACATATTAAAAATATATAGTTTCCAACAAAATTTGTTAAGCAATCATTTTTCAAGTAAACACGGTCGAAGTCCAGACTCACTAATGCATCCTACCAAACTCGATAAGACACACTAATGCAAAATTCTGGTTCTCTAAGACCAACGCTCGGATACCAACTGAAATGTCCCGTTCTTATTGATTAAAAACGTTCCATATTAATTGATTTCGTTGCGAGGTTTTGACCTCTATATGAGACGTTTTTCAAAGACTGCATTCATTTTTAAAACAAACCATAACCTTTATTTCATAAATAAAGGTTTAAAAAGCTTTACGTAGATTATCAAATAATGATAATCTAAAATATCCTGTTTACACACGACCATTACATAATGGTTTACAATACAAATATGTTACATCGAAATCAGTTTCTTGAATGCAGTTTTTACACAATATCATACAAACATGGACTCCAAATCTTGTCCTTATTTTAGTATGCAACAGCGGAAGCTCTTAATATTTACCTGAGAATAAACATGCTTTAAACGTCAACAAAAATGTTGGTGAGTTATAGGTTTAACCTATATATATCAAATCGTAACAATAGACCACAAGATTTCATATTTCAATACACATCCCATACATTGAGATAAAAATCATTCATATGGTGAACACCTGGTAACCGACATTAACAAGATGCATATATAAGAATATCCCCATCATTCCGGGACACCCTTCGGATATGATATAAATTTCGAAGTACTAAAGCATCCGGTACTTTGGATGGGGTTTGTTAGGCCCAATAGATCTATCTTTAGAGTTCGCGTCAATTAGGGTGTCTGTTCCCTAATTCTTAGATTACCAGACTTAATAAAAAGGGGCATATTCGATTTCGATAATTCAACCATAGAATGTAGTTTCACGTACTTGTGTCTATTTTGTAAATCATTTATAAAACCTGCATGTATTCTCATCCCAAAAATATTAGATTTTAAAAGTGGGACTATAACTCACTTTCACAGATTTTTACTTCGTTGGGAAGTAAGACTTGGCCACTGGTTGATTCACGAACCTATAATAATATATACATATATATCAAAGTATGTTCAAAATATATTTACAATACTTTTAATATATTTTGATGTTTTAAGTTTATTAAGTCAGCTGTCCTCGTTAGTAACCTACAACTAGTTGTCCACAGTTAGATGTACAGAAATAAATCGATAAATATTATCTTGAATCAATCCACGACCCAGTGTATACGTATCTCAGTATTGATCACAACTCAAACTATATATATTTTGGAATCAACCTCAACCCTGTATAGCTAACTCCAACATTCACATATAGAGTGTCTATGGTTGTTCCGAAATATATATAGATGTGTCGACATGATAGGTCGAAACATTGTATACGTGTCTATGGTATCTCAAGATTACATAATATACAATACAAGTTGATTAAGTTATGGTTGGAATAGATTTGTTACCAATTTTCACGTAGCTAAAATGAGAAAAATTATCCAATCTTGTTTTACCCATAACTTCTTCATTTTAAATCCGTTTTGAGTGAATCAAATTGCTATGGTTTCATATTGAACTCTATTTTATGAATCTAAACAGAAAAGTATAGGTTTATAGTCGGAAAAATAAGTTACAAGTCGTTTTTGTAAAGGTAGTCATTTCAGTCGAAAGAACGACGTCTAGATGACCATTTTAGAAAACATACTTCCACTTTGAGTTTAATCATAATTTTTGGATATAGTTTCATGTTCATAATAAAAATCATTTTCTCAGAATAACAACTTTAAAATCAAAGTTTATCATAGTTTTTAATTAACTAACCCAAAACAGCCCGCGGTGTTACTACGACGGCGTAAATCCGGTTTTACGGTGTTTTTCGTGTTTCCAGGTTTTAAATCATTAAGTTAGCATATCATATAGATATAGAACATGTGTTTAGTTGATTTTAAAAGTCAAGTTAGAAGGATTAACTTTTGTTTGCGAACAAGTTTAGAATTAACTAAACTATGTTCTAGTGATTACAAGTTTAAACCTTCGAATAAGATAGCTTTATATGTATGAATCGAATGATGTTATGAACATCATTACTACCTTAAGTTCCTTGGATAAACCTACTGGAAAAGAGAAAAATGGATCTAGCTTCAATGGATCCTTGGATGGCTCGAAGTTCTTGAAGCAGAATCATGACACGAAAACAAGTTCAAGTAAGATCATCACTTGAAATAAGATTGTTATAGTTATAGAAATTGAACCAAAGTTTGAATATGATTATTACCTTGTATTAGAATGATAACCTACTGTAAGAAACAAAGATTTCTTGAGGTTGGATGATCACCTTACAAGATTGGAAGTGAGCTAGCAAACTTGAAAGTATTCTTGATTTTATGAAACTAGAACTTTTGGAATTTATGAAGAACACTTAGAACTTGAAGATAGAACTTGAGAGAGATCAATTAGATGAAGAAAATTGAAGAATGAAAGTGTTTGTAGGTGTTTTTGGTCGTTGGTGTATGGATTAGATATAAAGGATATGTAATTTTGTTTTTATGTAAATAAGTCATGAATGATTACTCATATTTTTGTAATTTTATGAGATATTTCATGCTAGTTGCCAAATGATGGTTCCCACATGTGTTAGGTGACTCACATGGGCTGCTAAGAGCTGATCATTGGAGTGTATATACCAATAGTACATACATCTAAAAGTTGTGTATTGTACGAGTACGAATACGGGTGCATACGAGTAGAATTGTTGATGAAACTGAACGAGGATGTAATTGTAAGCATTTTTATTAAGTAGAAGTATTTTGATAAGTGTATTGAAGTCTTTAAAAAGTGTATAAATACATATTAAAACACTACATGTATATACATTTTAACTGAGTCGTTAAGTCATCGTTAGTCGTTACATGTAAGTGTTGTTTTGAAACCTTTAGGTTAACGATCTTGTTAAATGTTGTTAACCCAATGTTTATAATATCAAATGAGATTTTAAATTATTATATTATCATGATATTATCATGTATGAATATCTCTTAATATGATATATATACATTAAATATCTTTACAACGATAATCGTTACATATATGTCTCGTTTAAAAATCATTAAGTTAGTAGTCTTGTTTTTACGTATGTAGTTCATTGTTAATATACTTAATGATATGTTTACTTATCATAGTATCATGTTAACTATATATATATATCCATATATATGTCATCATATAGTTTTTACAAGTTTTAACGTTCGTGAATCACCGGTCAACTTGGGTGGTCAATTGTCTATATGAAACATATTTCAATTAATCAAGTCTTAACAAGTTTGATTGCTTAACATGTTGGAAACATTTAATCAAGTAAATATCAATCTCAATTAATATATATAAACATGGAAAAGTTCGGGTCACTACACCGAGCAAGATGTTCACCACCTTTCATACGTTCACCACCTGTAACCCGATCAAGACATCTAGCCAATATTGTCGCCGTTGATTTTTCTTTGGAATTATCATCTAGTCGAACAAGTACTCCAGTTTAAATTTCCGATAATCCATTTTTTGAACCCGACTTCACTACCGAGAACCCGGAGGATATTCAGGGACAATTCAGAGATCCTGAACCAATAATCATTCCTCCTGAACCCCAAATCACTCATCCAGAGATTATCAAGGAAGAAACCATTAAATCAGAATCCACTAGTGATTCAGATTCAACAATTTCAATCATGGAAAATCTGGAACCTCTAAGTATGGAAAACTGAATGAGAGCCATACGTACGGGCCAAGGTCACGTCATTATTAAGCCAGATATTAATGCGACAGATTATGAAATCAAAGGACAAATCCTACACATGGTAACTAATCAATGCCAATATAGTGGTACGCCGAAGGAAGATCCAAACGAACATCTTCGAACCTTTAATAGGATCTGTACTCTATTCAAAATCAGAGAAGTTGAGGATGAACAGATCTATCTCATGTTGTTTCCCTGGACTTTAAAGGGAGAAGCCAAAGATTGGTTAGAATCGTTACCTGAAGGGGCGATTGACACATGGGATGTTTTAGTTGAAAAATTTCTTAAACAATTCTTTCCGGCATCTAAAGCTGTGAGACTTAAAGGAGAAATTGTTACGTTCATGCAGAAGCCAAATGAAACTCTATATGAGGCGTGGACAAGATTTGGAAAGTTGTTAAGAGGATGTCCGCAACATGGTTTAGATACTTATCAAATAGTACAAATATTCTACCAAGGTGTCGACGTTCCTATCAAAACATTCTTTACAATCCAAATGGACCCAACAATAACTCGTACAACCAACAAGGTCTGAATAACCAACCAACTCAAAACAACACTTTCAATCAACAAAAACCTAGATTGTATAAACCACCACAACAAATCGAAGAGAAAAAGCCAAATCTAGAAGAAATGATGGCAAAGCTAATGGAATCTCAAACACAATTTATAACATCTCAAACCCAAACGAATGAGAGGTTTGATCAGTCACTAAGAACTCAACAAGCTTCCATTTTGAATCTAGAAAAACATGTAAGTACTCATGCTAGCATGATGAGTGAGAGGGAACAAGGAAAGCTATCGAGTAATACTGAAGTAAATCCTCAGAATGAGAATGTTAATATGGTTTCAACGAATTCTAAAAAACCAGCATCAGAAGATGGGAAGGTTTTAGATGTGAGTAACAATAAAGAAGTTACACCACCACCACCACCCGAGTATGTAAAGCCAGTGGTGGCACCCTACAGACCACCCATCCCGTTTCCAAGAAAAGGAGTTGAGTATGAGCAAGTAATAGGTAATAAAGTTTGTGATACCTCTAGAAAGAAGAAGAAGAATAAGAAAGTACAAGAAACAAAAACAGTAAAGATAAACCCAGTGAAGACAGTTCCACCAAAAGTTCCACTCAGGTTGGGTGATCCGGGTGAATTTATTGTTCCTTGTCTACTTAGTGATTGTGTCATGTATGATGCACTAGCAGATTTAGGTGCAAGTATAAGTGTTATGCCTCTTTCATTATATAAGAGATTAGGAGTAGGTGAGCTAAGTCCAACAGAAATGAGTGTTCTAGGCACCCAGTTGGAATTGCTGACAAACTACCCGTTCAAGTGGGTAATTTAACCTTTCTAGTCGAATTTATTGTCATTGACATAGAAGAGGACCCAAACATTCCTCTAATTTTAGGTCGACCATTCTTAGCGTCCACCGGGGCGTTACTTGATGTAAGAGAGGGTAGAATGACACTTAGTAATGATGAAAAATCGATCACCTTTGTAAGTCGAAAGTCTAAATCTCCACCAACCAAAACCGTTGAACCAACAAAAATGATTGGTAAGAACCATATTGTTTTACCAACTCCAACGGTAGTTCTTAACAATAATAAAACGCCTAAGTGTGGGGAAATGAAGTAACACCTAATGATGACCTGATAACAAAGAACCCGTTGTTGATACGAAATTAAATGACCCCGTTATTAATAGTTCAATGAAGAAACTTATTAAACGGATTCGCGATGCTAGAACCAAGGGGAACTTTAAGTTATGTAACCGGTTAGTATCCAATCTATCGCCTAAAGAAAAGGCGAAACTAGTTGAATTTGTGGATATTACACAGGAATCCGACCAATGGCTTAAAGTAAAATGTAGAGACCCGTCCTAATCCATCCGGATGAAGTCCATATCGATTATAAACGATTCACGACAGTTGATTACATCGCGAGGTACTTGACCTCTATATGATAAATTTTACAAACATTGCATTTGTTTTTGAAAAGACAATCTTTCATTACAACGAAAGTTGACGGCATGCATACCATTTTATAATATATCTAACTATAATTGATTTAATAATAATATTGATGATCTCAACGACTCGAATGCAAAGTCTTTTGAAATATGTCATGAATGACCCCAAGTAATATCTTTAAAATGAGCAATTACACAGCGAAAGATTTCTTTCGTACCTGAGAATAAACATGCTTTCAAGTGTCAACCAAAAGGTTGGTGAGTTCATTAGTTTAACATAAATAATCATTTCCATCATTTTAATAGACCACAAGATTTCATATTCAGTTCTCATAAATAAATGTCCCATACATAGAGACAAAAATAATCATTCATATAGATTGAACACCTGGTAACCGACATTCACAATATGCATATAAGAATATCCCCATCATTCCGGGATCCTCCTTCGGACATGATATAAATTTCGAAGTACTAAAGCATCCGGTACTTTAGATGGGGCTTGTTGGGCCCGATAGATCTATCTTTAGGATTCGCGTCAATTAGGGTGTCTGTTCCCTAATTCTTAGATTACCAGACTTAATAAAAAGGGGCATATTCGATTTTGATAATTCAACCATATAATGTAGTTTCAATTACTTGTGTCTATTTCATAAAACAGTTATAAAAATAGCGCATGTATTCTCAGTCCCAAAAATATATATTGCAAAAGATTTTAAAAAAGGGAGCAAATGAAACTCACGCATATAAATATTGTAAAACAGTTAGTAAAGCATTTGCATGTATTCTCAGCCCAAAAACATAAAGAGTAAAAGGGAGCAAATGAACTCACGCATATAAATATTGTAAAACAGTTAATAAAGCATTTGCATGTATTCTCAGCCCAAAAACATAAAGAGTAAAAGGGAGCAAATGAACTCACGCATATAAATATTGTAAAACAGTTAATAAAGCATTTGCATGTATTCTCAGCCCAAAAACATAAAGAGTAAAAGGGAGCAAATGAACTCACCATGATGTATTTTGTAGTAAAAATACATATAACGGCATTGAACAAAAAAATAGGGTTAGCATCGGATTCACGAACCTATATCGTTTGTATATTTATTAATATACATAATTGAAATTGGACAAATATATATATATATATATATATATATATATATATATATATATATATATATATATATATATATATATATATATATATATATATATATATATATATATAAGTTTATTAGTGATATAATTTTTATATTATTAACTTATATATTGTCCATTATTTAATTAAATATATTCATTTTGTATATAAAAGTATTCATATAGTTAAGTTATGTATGTTAAATATATTTTTATATATATCATTTGTTGGTTGAAACTAGTAATTATAATAATGCTAAAATAATATTTTGTATTGGTAAAAATGATGATATTGATAATACTTAATATTACTAATAAAAATAATAATGTAAATATTTTTAGTGATAAGTATAATGATATTAATAATAACTATAAAAATATTAATTTTACTGTTAATGATAGCTTTAATAATAAATCTTATGATAATAATAGTAGTTTTTAATCAAATGAAAATTTAGTAATGATGGTAGTGAAAATAATCATTTTGATAGTAATACCTAATACCTGATAATGATAATAATTATAACGATCTTATCACTAATGGTAATTTTAATAATAATACTTTTGTTAATAATAATAATAATGATGAAAATTCTAAAATGATACTAATACTAATATTAGTGATAATAATAATAGTTTGTATTATTTCCATAATAATAATCATAATAATCCTAACTATAATATTTCTTACATCAATATTAGCAATTCTAATAATAATAATAATATTAGTAATGATAATACTAATAATAATAATAGCTATAATAATAGTTTTAATAAAAATGGTAGATTTAAAGTAATGATACTTTTAGTAATCATAATAATCTCTAATAATAACAGTACTTATAATAATAACAATAATGATAATAATGATACTAACAATTATAATTATAATAATAATACTAATAATATTTGGTGATATTACTTAATGATAACTAAAATGATAATAATAATAATAATAATCATATCATCAATTTTATCATAATAATAACAATTTATAATAATAATAATAATAATAATAATAATAATAATAATAATAATAATAATAATAATAATAATAATAATAATAATAATAATAATAATAATAATAATAATAATAATAATAATAATAATAATAATAATAATAAAGATAACTACCTTATAAGCCCTGCATAAAAAGAAATGCCCCAAGCTGGGCTCGAACCCGCTACCTCCCGCTCACCCGCTTAACAACTTAACCAACACTCCGTCTACTGTCTTTCTGTTTATCTATTAACTTAAATTTATTTTAAACCAAGTTTCTGTTTCTCCTTCTTCTTCAATTAACTCAAACGTCCAGATTCCAATTAATCATAACATAGGGTTTATTTGTTTGATTTGGAATTTATAAACGAAACAGAATCATCATACTGGTGGTATTTTAACAGACAGGAAGGAAATAAAATAAAAAAATGCTGTTTCAGTATCGAAGAACACCATGAACCCAAAAACGTTGATTTTGATATCTAGACACCTTTAGATTATAACTATAACATGAAAGGTGTTTCAAATCCATCCAGAAAACTAAAGGAATTGTTACTTTCAATTAATCTTTAAAAACAGATTCGAATTTGATTGAAGAACATATTTTGACTTTTTAAAACCAAATCTTTGACTCGAAAATTCGAAGTGGAAATGAGAAATTAATGATTGAAAACTTGCAGATAGATTAAATTAAGGATTCCTAACAACTCTGCAATATTAGTTTTTGAAATTACATTCGAATTTAGACTTTGAACAAAAAGGAAACGAACAGAGGTAGCGACTGCAGTTTCTAAAATTTCTGTCTAATTCTTCACGTAACAGTATTTTAAATTGATAGGTGATAATGTTGATGGAAGAACTGAATGATTTTTCTCTTAATAACACGAGTTAACTAATTACTTTACAACAACTTCTTCGACAGATAGAATCATTTGGGAAAAAAATATAATTAAATAAATAAAGTTAGATTAGGACATTCAACTGAAATTGTTTGTTTTTGCAAAGTGAGATCGACATTTTTGTATTGGATAGACATGAATCAAATTGAGATGGTGATGTAAAACAGACTCCATGTAATTCCTCAGTTTATACATGTTTTTATAAAATTAACCATTATTAATAAATTTAAATAATAATAATACAGTTAATAATATTATAAATAATAAAAATACTAATAACAATAATAGAAATAAAAATAATAATAATAATATTAATTATCAAAGTAAAACTAATAGTAAGAATGATTTAATTTTTAATGATATTTAATAATAATAATAATAATAATAATAATAATATAAATAACATGTATAATAATATCTATTAATAATAAAGTTAATAATAATATTAATAATACTAATAACATTAATGATAGTAATAATAAGTTGTATTTTAATAAAAATAACAGTACTTATAATAACTTTTAATAATTTCAGTACTAATAGTAATAATTCTTAGTGATAATCTTTATTAATAATAATTCTTAATTCAATTGATTAAATTTTATTATTTCTAATTATTATATTTATTTATATTTATATATGTATACACCTGTACATATTTATTTACAAATAATTGTTCGTGAATCGTCGGGATCAGTCAAGGTCAATTGTATGTATGACAACAGTTCAACTTTTTGAGACTTAACATTACAGACATTGATTATCGTGTCGATATCATATAAAGATTAAGTTTAAATTTAGTCGGAAATTCCTGGGTCATCACAGTACCTACCCGTTAAAGAAATTTCATCCCGAAATTTGAGTGAGGTGGTCATGGTTAACAATAAAATGTTTTCATGACGAATATAAGTTGATAAATAGAGTTTTATCATCACTGAGTAACATGGATAAAATGATTCGATTAATCGAAGAGCACGAATGAAGTTATCACAATAGATTGAAATGAGGAAAATAAGATTCGCCTTAGCTTTTGACGTAGTTAGGGTTGAATTTAGAAAATAAGGTGTGTCTTAGCTTTTGACGTTGACTTGGTTGAATTCCGGAATTCAAGGGATTTAAAGAAAATCTTCAAAATCTAAAAGATTTTATTCTTCGGCGATAAAGGAAATTAAGATCTCTATAATTAATTACAGGGATCTGCCTCGATTACTCTGTCTGATATTTCCATTATAAATTAAACTATTCCGTTCCATTATTCTCACCATTCCTATACTTTCTTTCTTAGTTCGTACATCCAAAAGATTGTAAAAATATTTAATTCAGTTCTAATCCTTGATATTTCCCTAATTATCATTTCTGTCATCCTTCTTTTCAATCTTCCACCAGAAAATCTATTGACTTCTACTATTACCTTGGGGTGATACTATTCTTAATTATACTGTGTCTTTATATTACTACTCGTATTAATATCTACGGTTTGTAACCTCCGTGTTGTTATTGGGCTTTATATCTTCTCTTATATTTTGGAGCTCTTTGCCTTTTTATTTTCTTCTCGACCTCTAGTAAAGCGAGTAATGGTCCAGAATTCGTAAGTATATAGTTCCGAATGAACTTAATGTTCTAAGCAAGAAGAACGTAATAGCACGATTTGATTTGTCAAATTACCAGAATCACTGAGAATAGGACTATCAAGAATATATTTTCTTGATATGTTCAGAAGTTAATTTGAATGAAGAGTTATGTAACATGGCACGTGATGACGATATGATCTGTGAATCATCACATTCTATTAGAAACTCAGCATGACTTACTGTAATATAATCACGTTGATCAAGTGTCATTATATTATACTAACTCATGCATCAGTTCCCAACATTATTTCAATAACATTCACATTTTAAGCAAAGTTTACAGAATATAGAAACTAACCATTTCTATATGATGTAACACTGATATCACGAAAAGATTAATGATTTCAGATAAGAATAGTTATGAAAATATCTTCAGAAATATGGAGGACATTTATAATGAAATATACGATGATATATTGGAATTTCTAATATCGAAGGATGGTGAAGAAAATTTGTCCGCAAGAGTTTGGAGTCAAAAGCAAGGTATTCGTTAATGACTTCAGCAGGTACTGAATCATTTAGATTCTTTTAAGTCAAACTTATTCTTTGTGATTTTTCCACGGCTTCCTTCATAGTTTGCTCAATCAGTTTTTCTGTTTCAAACTTTTTCTGAGCTTTGCCAACCTACAATTCTTTATCATCAACTTCCGACGATTAAGGTCATTTACGGTTGTCTACGGTTTCTACTGCTTCATTCAGCTTTTTTGAAATTCAGAGTATTTGATTTGTAGACTGAGTGCTTTTCAGGATTTCAGATGAAAGATCATAATTCTAAGAGATAAATGTTATATGTTTACATATAACTGTTGATGTGGAAACATTGCGAGGCTCACAATACAGATTTGCTGATTCCTGGTAATTGGTATGGCAATTCTTGTTACCAGATGCGGATGAGAATATCATAAGACTTTAATAGATAAATGTAGTGATTTGTCGAAGGGATTTAAGCCCAAAGAGCAATGAGGTTGCTGGTACGTCTGCTGGTAATAAGATGAAATATAAAAGGTTCCCCGGTAACAATAAAAGAGTTCGCATATATATCAAAGTTATAATAAAGTTGTTTCGAATGAAAAGTCGAAGTTGTCTTGCTGGAGCTGTGACAAAATTGGCTATTTTGAAAAAGAACTGCAGAGTTATTTTGGGTAATAATAACACTAAAGGAATTGGCACAACTACGTGTTAAACGTTTACTCTGTTTCTGAGAGTTTTTCAGGTGTATAACTATATGCATAAATCTTTCCTTCTGTAGATGAAGTGTCATTGATTCATCCTCTCGATTGAGGTATTTTCAAGAATCATGAAAGGTTTGAACGCAGAATGTAATCGTGAAGATACAAATGATGTTTAAGACGAAATCAAGTGGCAACTTGAAGAATTGTTTAGTTTCATATGTTATAATCAATATTTTAATTCATTTTAATTGTCCAATGTTATTAGTCCACAGTCGATAGTCCACAGTTGACAGTCCAATAATTCATATATAGTTTAATATATAATATTCGAATTAATTAATACGTGTCGTGACCCGTATACATCTCAGACTTGATCACAACTCAAACTATATATATTATTGTAGAATCATCCTTAACCCTGTATAGAGAACTCGATCATTACTGCATATAGAGTGTCTATGGTGATTCCAAATAATATATATAGATGCGTCGATATGATATGTCAAAACCTTGTTAACCTTGTATTTCAGACTATATATAAAATGAGGGTGAAAATGGTGTTTCAGACTATTACCCACTTGCTAACCTTGTATTTGGAAAGCAACACGTCCAGTTTACTTGTTCCGTATATTACCTTTCGGCAAACTACCGTCCGGTTGTAAAGGAAAGCGTTGAACAAGCAACTGTTAAGGCAATGTCCCCTGACATGCTTTTAATTATGGTCTATAACGTGTCGGACGCAATTACTATCCTTGGAAGGAGCAATAGTAAAGCTCACCCTTATAATTTTTCGGTATGGCACAAGGTCCTGTCTTTGACCACTATGCAACCACCGTTCTTACGGTTGACACCCGATTTAGTTCAGGTGACCTAATGAATTCCAGGTGAATTCCTAGGATTTTACGTTCAATGGTAATGAACGCATTGAAAATAGGGTTTTCAGAAAACAAATCGGTTTATAATTTTGATCAAAATATTTTCTCGTTCAAGCTCGAGTTTAGATATCATTGAATTCCATGAGTTTGTAATTCTCAATCTTTAAGGTCAATCTCTAGGATTGAGTAATATCAGTCTTAAAAGCTGATTTTTAATCTTTAAGGAGATTATCCTTTCTGGGGATCTGATTCATTAGTCTTATCCAGCTAATTTGCATGGTGCCCCCCCATTGTACGAGATAAATCCTTCTCATGGTTAGGATAAATCTGACCACTTGGCGACCCTGTTTAATGCTGAGGTCCGTGGATTTCCTGCTGATTTTAGTGATTACTTTTCTAGATTTTTCGTCAACCTACAGCTGGTCTGGACGACAACTTATTGACCTAGATCAAGAAGCGCGTGTCTTTTTCGGAAGACTTTACTTCCTTTTAATGATGGAATTGATTCATTGTGTAGATCCATCTCTTCTTTTCTTTCATCGGGTAAAACAGTTTAGTTTAGTCCAAAGCAAAAGTATTTTCAGTTATTTGTTACAGATATATGTGACATATGTTAAGATAACTTGGTAATTTTCCCACACTTGGCTTTTATTTTTCTTTTTATCGTCCTCTATTCCATTTTAAATGAATTTTGACATTTTAGTTTGTTTCTTAATTTATGTCCTTTCCGAGGTAACAATAATTTCGGTGTTAAAACCTAGTTTTATCGTTCATAAATATGTATAAACATGATTTTGAATTCATTTAATTGAAAATTTTGAAAAATTTTACTAGAATTGGGTAGTCAGTATATAAGACTAGGGCTGTTCTTTTTTATCAGAGAGCACTAGATTCTAATACAACTACTGCTTTACTAGTATTTTTAATGGTAACCAAGTGTTTAAAAAATTTTAAAATCCGAAAGAATTTAACCCCTTCCCACACTTAAGATCTTGCAATGCCCTCATTTGCAAGAAATCAGTAACAATTTAAATTATTGAGGGTGATTTGTGTGAAAATGATTAAATTTTTACCAAAGTTTCCAAATATATTGGCGTTTGTTTGATGAATGATAAATGGTGCACATCATTTGTTCATTCCGTCTTGTTGTTATTTCACATATATTTTGCATCTTGTCGTCAAAATTAGTTGCTTTTGCTGAACTTAATGCCAGTCTTTGAAAATGCGTTGTTTTACCCTGTTGTGTACATAAGATAAACTGCAAACATATATACATATTTTTGAAGTTTGGTATATTACCCCACATTCAAAAATTATTAAAATCTAAGAATAAAAGTTAGACAATTATAAAAATGATTACAATATTAACAAAAGTATTAAACGTATCAATAATTACAAATTACAAAATAAAAAAAAATAATAAGTAAACTAAGGATGATATTGGTACCAATAGGGGTTCCAGGCATAACCATAGGTGCTATAGAATGCTTCGGCAGGGTCATACGTAGGATATGGTGGCTGCATCTCTATAGACCAAGGAGGGAAGATGGGTTTCGGTGTAGGAATATAGTTTCTACCTATATGTTGGCAATGAGCTATGATTTGGTTCTGATGAACTTGCCAATCTTCAAATGCTCTCTGTCTAGCATTTTCGTATTCCTGAGAAGCTATAAACCTATGCATTTCTTGCATCTCATTTCCCCCTCCTACATTACCTTGCTGCTGGTTTCTCTCCACCTGTGGATGTCTACCATGGTATCGTACTGCGGCGTTATTTCGCCTCTTCAAAACTTTCGCACCATGGTATACATTTAAACCTATAGTATCGCGGGGTTCCGGCTCTTCTAGTAATAATCCCCCCCGACTTATATCCACACCGAGATATTCACCAATCAAAGTAATAAAAATACCACCTCCTATTATGCTATGTGGTCGCATCCCCCGAACCATAGCTGATAAATATTAACCCACACAATATGGTATACTTACAGCGCTCTGTGGGTCTCGAATACACATATGGTAAAACAAATCCTGTTCATTTACTTTTTCCTTGTTCTTACCCCTTTGTGTAATCGAATTACCTAAAAACCTATGTATCACTCTTAATTCGGCTCTATCTATATCCAAATAAGAGTAATTTCCCCCTTTGAAACGGTGATGGCTTGTCATTTGACTCCACACACCGTGTGTATCAAAATTCTCATCTATCTTTCTACCGTTTAGTATCAATCCTCTACAATCGGCAGACGCTAACTCCTCAGGCGTATATATACGTAAAGCCTGAGCCATGTCCAGTAAAGACATGTGGTGCATCGAACCGCCTAACAAAAATCTAATAAAAGAACGATCGGTTAAAGTAGCTACCCGATCATTCAACTCTATACTACATAACAATTCTTCACACCATACTTTATATACAGGTCTACGTATGGTGAATAAACATACACAGTCATTAAAAGAAAATTACCATACCTCTGTACAAGTAATTCCCTAATTGGCCCGGCCAATTCTACAGCTTCTAAGGGTCCCCATTCTATGACCCTCGGTACCTCAACAACCTTAGAATGAAGAGTATGCAAACCCCTTTGATATTTTGGATAATCTATCCAAAGTCTGTCAAATCTCAGGTTCGGGTGCAACTCTTCCAAGTGCATATCGGAAAAGGTCATGACTGGATGAGGTATATCCTGCTTGTAGTAGTTATCCACCTCCTGTTGTTCCAAATTCTCAGCAGGAGCATTGCGGGCTTGGGATGAAGATTCACCCCTTTCATTCTGCAAAACACATCAAACACAATTTTTGTGCATCCAAATATGCATTAGTGTCAGCAAAATCATCAATCAAAATAATTATAATGACATTATCAATTTATATCAAACTTAAGCTCATTTTCATATTTTCATCAAATCTACACTTTTTCAAATAAGCATATACGAAAATGTTCGCCAAGTTCATAAGCATTCAACTCAAATAACATGTCAAAATAATCATTACTAGCAATTAAACAAGTCTCAAATGGCATTATCTTTCAAAAATCAAGTTCATGAATTTTAGACTTGAAAAAGTCCACTTTAATTCTCAAAATCATGTTTAGGCTCAAAGTTTGGATCATTTAACTACCTAGACATGTTACACTACTCAATTTAGCAACAATTCATGACAAAAATCGGCCATAACCTGTTTATATCAAAAAGCCCCAAATTTGCTCAAGAACACAAACCCTAGATTACTCAAAATTTGAAGTTTAAGGCTTCTAATCATGTTAAACAGCATCAATCTAGGTTATACAAGCATAATACATAAACAATTTAAGTCTAATTACACTAAAAAGCATCAAAATCAATTTGGGGAAAAAATAGCTCAAGAACACCAAATTTCGAATTAAATGGTGTTTAGGTGTAGAAATTTACCGTTTTTCTTGAGTAATTCTTAGATAGCATCCTTCTCAACATGATTTTAGCAAAAGATTTGGTGATTAACGGTTAAAAATTGGGATTTTTGGGGGTGGTTTTCGGGTTTTTTCGCAGCTATTTTCGCAGTATGTTTTTGTTTTGGGTTGGGGACTGATCTGTTCTGCGGGTATATTTTTTTTCTGTGAATTGGTCCCTCCGCGAGTCGCGGGGATTAACCCTCCAAACTCCGCGACTCGCGGAGTTTGGTATATTTTTTTTTTTTTTTTTTTATAATCATTAACTTTTGAAAACAATTAAGAAATTAATTTTAAAATTTTGTTTCCCTTATTATTTAGGACGAGGTCGTTTCGGATCGATGTCCTAGTCCGTCCTTCGACAAAATTTTAAAATTTGTCTTTTTGTAGCGATTGTTTTAAAAGCTAAGATTTTTGGGTTTTTTAATGTTTTTGTCATATTTTAAATCAATAAGATTAAAAATAATGATAATAAAAGTTCTCGTCCCTCCCTTGGGTAAAGCAATTTCGGTTCAAAGACCTAGTCTTCAACTTACGACGAATTTTAAAAATCATATTCTTAACTTAATGAGATAAAGTAAGTTTTTGTTTTTAAATTCACACAACTTAAATATGAAATTCAAAATTAATATTAAAAATTCACACCAAACTTAAAATTTGAAATGCATAAAATTAAAAATTCATATTTTAAAAATTAAAAGTTCACACCAAACTTAATTTAAAAAAAACAAATAATTATAATTTTAAAAATATTGTTTTTACAAAGTTTACAATATTAATTTAAGATTTAAATATTAATTTTAAAAATATGGTAAAAATAAATTTAAAAATCTTTTTGTCTTTTTATCCCACTTTAATCAATCAAATATTATCAAAAATATGCGCCCCTCTTTTCGGTAAAGTAATTTCGGTTCCAAGACCTAATTTAACTCATGAAGAATTTTTGAAATATTTTGGGTTGATTGTTTAAAGATATTTATACCTTAAGAATAAACGTTAAATTTCGCAGTGATGTAATAAATTTTTGAATGATATCAATAATTTCGGTCGCCAAACCTAATTTTATTCAATACCAATTTAATACTTTTTAGCGAACAAATTAGCGTTTATTATCAAAAGGTTAAAAATAAAAATAAAAATAAAAACTGTACAGACATACCTGTGAAATAGATTTCTTAGTTATATGATCTATCCCATTCATAAGATAGTCGGTTTAATTGGTTTTCCATGGCTACATAGGCATAACCTCGAGCTTTCAGTGTCTTTTCTTCTAAACATATGAACGGTCCGTCTCTGCATAAAGTAACAAATTCGGTATTTGAATAGGTTTGATTATTGGAACATTTACCTCCATGTGACCATTTTCCGCATTTGTGACATCTTTCTACGTGTCGTGCTCTTCTTTTCGCTGCGGATTTTGATTTTCCTTTACCAAATTGTAACTTATTATCTTCGCATCTGGATTCTTTTCTAACTCCGTCCATTCTTTCTCTGATTACTGATACTATTTCACTCGGTAGTATGTCATTATTACGTTTAGTGATCAAAGCGTGTAGCATTAGACCATGGTTTAGTTCATAGGCAGTCTTCATTTTGTAAAAACCTAAAAAAAATAAAAATTCAGAATGGGGGGAGAAGACTAGTTCTTTAGGGTCTGCTAGGGAAAGACCATTCGGGTTCCATTTTCAAGAACTACACGAAAACAGACAATCTAACTCTAACAGAAATACATATTATCCTTTAAAGACTTGATTCTCCCCACACTTAGTTAGCTGTGGTGTCGAAATTGTGATTAACTTCGTTGTCGACTTCCATCGGACCATGTATGTAATGTTTAACTCTGTGACCATTAACTTTAAATTCAATCCCATTTGAATTTATTAATTCTATCGTTCCGTATGGGAAAACTCTTTTGACTATGAATGGTCCAGACCATCTTGATTTCAATTTTCCATTAAATAGCTTGAATCGTGAATTGAAAAGAAGAACTCTGTCTCCTTCTTTAAATTCTTTTGAACTTCTGATTCTTTTATCATGCCATTTCTTCGTTCTTTCTTTATAGATTAACGAATTTTCGTATGCTTCATGTCTTAATTCTTCTAATTCGTTTAGTTGACTTAATCGTAGACGTCCGGCTTCATGTAAATCAAGATTACATGTCTTCAAAGCCCAAAATGCTTTGTGTTTAATTTCTACTGGAAGATGACATGCTTTTCCATAAACAAGTCTAAAAGGTGTGGTTCCAATTGGAGTTTTGTAGGCTGTTCTAAAAGCCCAGAGTGCATCCTCCAATTTAATGGACCATTCCTTCGGATTTGATCCTACGGTTTTCTCTAGAATACGTTTTAAAGCTCGGTTGGTATTTTCAACTTGTCCACTTGTTTGTGGATGATATGCGGTGGAGATTTTATGAGTTACTCCATATCTTTTAAGAACTTTCTCAAGTTGATTATTACAGAAATGAGTACCCCGATCACTTATTAAAGCTCTCGGTGTTCCAAACCTTGCAAAAAGACGTTTTAAAAAGTTGACTACAACTCGTGCATCGTTAGTTGGGAGAGCTTGTGCTTCCGCCCATTTAGATACATAATCAATGGCTACGAGTATATATAGATTATTATGAGATTTTGGAAATGGACCCATAAAGTCAATACCCCAAATGTCAAATACTTCACATACTTGGATGACATTTTGTGGCATTTCATCACGTTGACTTATTTTTCCGGCCCTTTGACATGCATCACAGGATTTGCAAAGAAAGTGTGCGTCTTTGTAAATTGTAGGCCAATAGAATCCAGCTTCATAAACTTTTCTTGCTGTTAGTTGAGGCCCATAATGCCCTCCTGTTGGTCCTGTGTGACAATAGTTTAAAATTTTACTAGCTTCATCTCCAAATACACATCGGCGTATTATTCCATCGGGACAACTTTTAAACAGATGTGGATCTTCCCAGAAATAGTGTTTTATATCACTGAAGAATTTCTTTCATTTTTGGTACGATAATTCTTTTTCAAGGAATCCACAAACTAAGTAGTTTGCATAGTCTGCAAACCATGGGATTTCTTTATAATCTATCTTCAATAGATATTCATCAGGAAAGTTGTCTTGTATTGCCGATTCATTTAGAACTTCTAATTCGGGATTTTCAAGACAAGAAAGATGATCAGCGGCGAGATTTTCTGCTCCTCTTTTATCTCGGATTTCAATATCAAACTCTTGTAAGAGTAAGATCCAATGGATTAATCTTGGTTTAGCATCTTGTTTTGAAAATAAGTATCTAAGAGCAGAATGGTCGGTATAGACCACCGTTTTTGCTAGAACGAGATATGATCGAAATTTGTCAAAAGCAAAGACAATAGCAAGGAGTTCTTTTTCAGTAGTTGTATAGTTCGTTTGTGCTCCTTGTAATGTCTTACTAGCATAATATATAGGTTGAAATCGTTTTTCAATCCTTTGTCCTAAAACGGCTCCCATTGCAAAATCACTTGCATCGCACATTAGTTCAAATGGTAGATTCCAATTTGGTGTTATCATGATCGGCGCATTAGTGAGTTTCTCTTTAAGAATATTAAAAGATTTGATACACTCATCTGAAAAGATGAATGGCGCATCCTTTTCTAGGAGTTTATTCATAGGAGTGGCAATTTTAGAAAAATCTTTTATGAAACGTCGGTAAAAACCGGCATGCCCTAGAAAACTCCTAACTCCTCTAACATTTGTGGGATGTGGAAGTTTAGAAATTACATTTACTTTAGCTCTATCCACTTCAATTCCTTCTTTTGAAATTTTTTGTCCAAGAACGATGCCTTCTTTAACCATGAAATGGCATTTCTCCCAATTAAGTACTAGATTTGATTTTTCGCATCTAATTAGCATTCGTTCCAGATTAACTAGACATGATTTAAATGTATCACCGAAGACTGAAAAGTCATCCATGAATACTTCCATGCATTCTTCTATCATGTCGTGAAAAATCGCCATCATACACCTTTGAAAGGTTGCAGGGGCGTTGCAAAGTCCAAATGGCATGCGTTTGTAAGCAAAAGTACCATAAGGGCACGTGAATGTGGTTTTCTCTTGGTCCTCGGGTGCTATTGGAATTTGAAAATATCCGGAAAATCCATCTAGAAAACAATAGTAACTATTTCCGGCTAATCTTTCCAACATTTGATCTATGAAAGGTAAGGGAAAGTGATCTTTTCTGGTGGCGTCATTTAATTTTCTATAATCAATACATACACGCCATCCTGTTACAGTCCTAGTAGGAATAAGCTCATTTTTCTCATTTGTAATGACAGTCATGCCACCCTTCTTAGGCACACATTGAACTGGGCTTACCCATGGACTATCAGAAATTGGATAAATTAAACCTGCATCTAGCAGTTTAATAATCTCTTTCTTAACTACATCTTGCATATTAGGATTTAGTCTTCGTTGGCGTTGCACATACGTTTTATGACCTTCTTCCATAAGGATTTTATGTGTGCAATACGAAGGACTTATTCCTTTAATATCATGAATCTTCCATGCAATGGCTGGTTTATGAGCTTTCAACACAGAAATGAGTTGTGATTTCTCATTTTCAGTAAGAGAAGACGATATTATTACAGGTAATTCAGATTCACCATGTAAATAAGCGTATTCCAAATGGTTTGGAAGTGGCTTTAACTCTAATTTCGGAGGTTCTTCTATCGATGATTTATATCGATATCTGTCTTCTTCTTTTAGCATTTGAATTTCTTCTGTTGTTGGTTCATATCCATTAGCTATAAGTGTAGCTAACATTTCAGCTTCATCAATTGGTTCATTACCTTCTCCTAAAGAACATTCTCCTGTTCCTTGTAATTCTGGAAATTCTTCTAATAATTCTGCATGTGCATCTATAGTTTGAATATAATAACATATATCATCTGCAGATTGTGGTTGTTGCATTGCTCTATCAACTGAAAAGGTAACACTCTCATCCTCTATACTTAGGGTCAGTTTCTTACCGAACACGTCTATCATTGCTTTAGCCGTGTTTAAGAATGGTCTTCCTAATATGAGAGGAACTTGAGAATCTTCTTCCATGTCCAAAACAACAAAATCTACTGGAAATACTAAAGTACCAACTTTAACTAGCATGTTCTCCATTATCCCTCTAGGATATTTTATTGATCTATCGGCTAGTTGTATGCTTATTCTGGTTGGTTTCAATTTTCCAAGGTCTAGTTTAGTGTATAGTGAATACGGCATTAGATTTATACTAGCACCTAAGTCTGCCAATGCTTCTATTGAACTAAGACTACCCAGAAAATATGGAATTGTGAAACTTCCTGGATCAGATAATTTTTCTGGTATCTTATTCAACAGCACTGCTGAACAATTAGCATTCATAGTAACAGCCGAGAGTTCTTCCATTTTCTTTCTATTTGAGATTAGATCTTTCAAGAATTTAGCATATCTTGGCATTCCTGAAATCACATCAATGAAAGGAAGATTTACATTTATCTGTTTAAACATATCCAAAAATTTGGATTGCTCGGCTTCAAGTTTCTCTTTCTTCATTTTACTCGGGTAAGGAAGTGGTGGTTGGTATGGTTTAACATAAGGTTTATCCTTAACTGTGTTATTTTCATTAACCTTTTCAACTACCGGTTCTTTTTCCTTATCTTGATCAGGTTGTGGTTCTTGTGGAGTAGGAATGGTTTCATCAGAAGTTACAGGTATTTCAGGTGGTTTAAGTGTTGTACCACTTCTTGTGGTAATAGCTTTAGCTGTTTCATTCCGGGGGTTAGCATTTGTATCGCTCGGTAAACTTCCCGGTTTTCTTTCACCTATTAACCTTGCTAGGTTACTTACTTCTTGTTCCAGATTTTGAATAGAAGCTTGTTGATTTCTAAATGCTTGAGTATTTTGTTCATTTGTTTGTTTTTGAGATGTGAAAAACTGTGTTTGAGTTTCAACTAGCTTCGTCATCATATCTTCTAAATTCGGCTTTTTATCATCGGTTTGTTGTGGTGGTTTGTTTTGAAAATTTGGTCTTTGCTGATTGTAAGTATTATTGGATACTTGTTGATTGCTAGGACCTTGTTGGTTGTTGTATGGAATATTTCGGTTATAATTCTGGTTTTGATTGTAAATCGGTCTTGGCGGTTGATAATTATTCTGATAATTATTTCCACGCCTTTGGTTTATGTATGAAATATTCTCTCTTTGTTCCATTGTTAATTCAATACTGAGACAATCTTTTGTCAAATGTGGTCCTCCACACTGCTCACAACTAATTCGTATTGAGTGAATATCTTTAGTCATCTTTTCCATTCGTCTCTCCACAGCATCTATCTTTGCGGAAATGGAATCTAAGTCATGGCTAGAATCGGCTCTAGCTGCTTTAGATGATCTAATGATATCTTTTTCTTGGTGCCACTCATGTGAGTGGGAAGCAGTGTTATCAATAATTTTGTAAGCATCAGTTTCGGTTTTCTTCATAATAGAACCACCAGCTGCTATATTTATGTCTTTTCTTGTAGTGATGTCGCATCCTTGGTAGAATATTTGTACTATTTGACAGGTGTCTAAACCATGTTGCGGACATCCTCTTAACAACTTTCCATATCTTGTCCACGCCTCATATAGAGTTTCATTTGGTTTCTGTGTAAACGTAACAATTTCTGCTTGAAGTCTTACGGCTTTAGATGCAGGAAAGAATTGTTTAAGAAATTTGTCAACTAAAACATCCCATGTATCAATCGCCCCTTCAGGTATCGATTCCAACCAATCTTTGGCTTCTCCCTTTAAAGTCCAGGGAAATAACATGAGATATATCTGTTCATCCTCCACTTCTCGGATTTTAAATAGTGTGCAGATCCTATTAAAGGTACGTAGATGTTCATTTGGATCTTCCTTTGGCGCACCACTAAATTGGCATTGATTAGTCACCATGTGTAGAATTTGTCCTTTGATTTCATAATCTGGCGCATTAATGTCTGGATGAGTAATTGCGTGACCTTGGCCAGTGCGTTTAGCTCTCATTCGGTCTTCCATACTTAAAGGTTCCAGATTCTCCATAATTGAATTTGTTGAATCGGTATCACTAGATGATTCTGATTTAATGGTTCGTTCCTCAACAATCTCTGTTTGAATGATTGGTGGCTCCGGAGGAAAGTTTAATGGTTCAGGATCTATGAACCGTTCCTGAATATTTTCCGGATTCTCAATTGTGAGGTTGGGTTCAAAAAATGGATTATCGGAAATTTGAACTGAAGTACTTGGTCGACTGGATGACGATTCTAAAGAAAAATCAACGGCGGTTATATTTGCTAAATGTCTTGATCTAGTTACAGGTGGTGAACGTACAAAAGGTGATGAACGTCTTGCTCGGTGCATTCACTGAATATCCTATTAGTTTTTAAAAGGAAAGAAAAATTATAATAAGTTATCCAATCAATAGACTTTTCTGATTTTGCCCACGTTTCGAATAGCCAAAAGATGCAGCAGAGGGGCAGGATTCGTTTGGTCTCAATATAATTGAGGATTGTTTGGCTCCAATAACCCGGTCCACGTACAAATCCAACTATTACTACGAACCAGAAAATTTTGATGTCTATCAATTTAACCACTCAAAATAAATTTTCGTAATTTTAAGAAATTTAGATAAGAAGTAGAAAAAATTCTAAGTCCTAAAACTAGAATGGCGAGAAATAAGAGAGAAAAAGAGTTCGTCGAAAAAGGTCGAAAAAGAAAAAAAAAATGGTTGAAAAATAAAAGGTGACGGAAAAAATAAAAGAAACTTATAAAAACTTAAAAATACTTTACTAACCTAACCTTATTACTACAACTAACTTAAAATTATAATCGCAAATTGAAATTACTAATTGGAATGATAATTGGTACATAGTAAAAGGTGTCTAAAAATATTAAAGCTTATAGGAAAAACTAAATCTCAAATGGAAATAACTTAAAAAGAAACTAAAACTTAAAAAGGCGTCGCAAAATTCTAAAGCACCTAAATCTTAGTCTAAAGAAAAAGCACTTAAGGAATTCTACGGCAAAGCCTAAAAATCTAGGAGTAAAAATAACTATAGCAAAAACTAAGTTTAAAATTAAATATGAGCTAAAAATACAAATATTACGCTAAAACGATTAAAACGGGACAAAATATAAAAATATACAAAAAGTTGTAAAAATTACAATTTTTATAAAAATATTATTTTTATATTATTTTTTTTTATAAAACTAATAATTTTACAATTTAATAAAACTAATTTAAACAAAATAAAACAAATTAAATAAAAAGTAAATCTTAAAATAAAACTAATAATAATAATAATAATTATTAGGGTTAAATAATAATAATAATTAATTAATACCCGTAATTAATGCTGAATTAGGGCTTCTGTCGCCTGTCAGAGAAGCTCCGCGAGTCGCGGTAATTAATGCATCAAACCCCGCGAGTCGCGGGGTTCAGAATTTCAGATCTGGAGCAGTTTGAAATTTTTACGCGTTTTTTTTTTTTTTTTTTCTGTTTTCTGTTTTTTCTATAAATAAAAGATATTTAATAAAATTTATATTATTATAAACTAAAATAAAGATAAAGAAACTTATAAAACTTAAATATTAAAAAAAAAATACTAAAAAATACTTATATTTTTGTTTTTCTTTTTATATTTTCGAATATTTAAAACGTATTTTTACAAAAGCAAATTTTAATAAAAGTAAACAAAAAATTTTTTTTTTTTATATTAGCGTTCCGCTTCCGGCTTTTAAGAGTTCTCCCCGGCAGCGGCGCCAAAAATACTTGATGTTATGCGAGGTGTATACGAAATAGTTTATATTTTACTAGGAAAAACTATTAAATACGATACAATTTTACACAAGATATTTATTTATTTATAGAATGGATATACTTAAACCTTGCTACAACACTTATAGGCAGTGTACCTAATCGTACAGTAGTGTAGTTTTTAGTAAGTCCGGTTCGTTCCACAGGGAAATCTTTAAACAAAGCTCAACGCTATATTAGTTTACTTTTATAAAAATACAAATATATATATAAGTAATATTATTATTATTATAAAGGGGGGTTTTTACCGTTTAATGACAGGTTTGTCGATTTTAAAACTTTAGTCGTAGTTAAAACCTAATGTAAAATATAAAATAAATACAAGACTTAAATTAAATCGTAAAGTAAATAACGATAATGAAATTGCGAATAATAAAAGTGCGATAAAATAAACTTGCGATAATTAAAAAGTACGATAATTAAAAGTGCGATTAAATAACAATAAATAAAAGTGCGATAATTAAAAGTGCAATTAAATATAAAATAAAGGAAATTAAATATGAAATAAAAGAATTATGCTTATTTAAACTTCCGTAATCATGATGTTTGACGTGTTGATTTTAGTTTTATGCCCATGGGTTAATTGTCCTTTGTCATGGATTATTTAATATGTCCGTCTGGTTTTTGTCCATAACAGTCCATCAGTCATAAATATAAAGTGCGAGTGTCCTCGTCAAATTATTATTATACCCGAAGTTAAATATTCCAACTAATTGGGGATTCGAATTGTAACAAGGTTTTAATACTTTGTTTAATGAATACACCAGGTTATCGACTGTGTGTAAACCAAGGTTTTACTACTTTGTTAACAATTACACCAATTACCCTTGAATGTAATTTCACCCCTGTTTTAATTATTCTAGTGGCTATTAATCCATTCCCGTGTTCGGTTAAATGAACGATTATTCGTACATATAAATACCCCGCCCATCGTGTCCGATCGAGTGTATATGGTAATTTATAGGGACGCCCAATTGTAAATCTTTATATTAACATTAACAAACTATCATTTAGTTAAACAAATATAAAGCCCATTAATAGCCCATAGTCTAATTTCCACAAGTGTTGTTCTTTTGTCCAAACCCCAATTATGGTACAAAGCCCAATTACCCAATTTTAGTAATTAGCCCAACATCATGATTACTTCGTTTTAAATAAGCATAATAATAACTTAGCTACGAGACATTAATATAAAAAGGTTGAACATAACTTACAATGATTAAAAATAGCGTAGCGTTACACGGACAGAATTTCGACTTACACCCTTACAATATTAGCTAGCATACCCTTATTATTAGAATTATAATTAAAATTAAAATATAAATTATATATATATATATATATATATATATATATATATCGTATATATGAGAGAAGAGAGAAATAGATTATTATTTTTTGATCAGAATTCGGTTTGCTTTATAGGAATTTTTGATTTTTGGGGCTCCGCGACTCGCGGCCTATTTTGCCTTCAAACTCCGCGAGTCGCGGAGTTTGAAATTCCAGCTCACACTTTGGAGTCTTTCTCTGCCGACGGTTTTTATTTATAAATATAATATATATATAATTAATATAATTAATTATATATTATATTATATTTATATACATAGTTAACTTGTAATTTTTAGTCCGTTGCGTCGAGCGTTGAGAGTTGACTCTAGTCCCGGTTCCGGATTTTCGAACGTCCTTGCGTACAATTTAATATCTTGTACTTTGCGTTTTGAATCTTGTACTCTTGTAATTTCGAGACGTTTCTTATCAATAATTGGAACCTTTTTGATTGTCTTTTGTACTTTTGAGCTTTTTGGTCGTTTGCGTCTTCAATTCGTCGAATCTGTCTTTTGTCTTCACCTTTTATTATTTAAACGAATATCACTTGTAAATAGAACAATTGCAACTAAAAGCTTGTCTTTCTTGAGGAATAATGCTATGAAATATATGTTCGTTTTTAGCATTATCAGAACTTTATAAATTTTATAACTTGAGATATATAAAAATTATATTTTTATCATATATAAACTTTAATATAAATTTTTATTTATTAATAAATGGTTTGTATTATTTACTATAATAAAATCTGATATATATATATATATATATATATATATATATATATATATATATATATATATATATATATATATATATATAAATATAAACGACTATATTTAAGCTATATAATAAACATGTATAGTTTTTGAAAGTTATTTTGGGTCAAACTGACTTTTGTTGACCTTTACATATCGATCTCGAGCATTAGGATTGTGATACACTATGACTTGACCTAAATTGTTAGATAGATATTGACCATTATATATATATATATATATATATATATATATATATATATATATATATATATATATATATATATATATATATATATATATATATATATATACTTAATATAGGTTCGTGAATCCGAGGCCAACCCAGCACTTGTTTAGTGCCGTCAATTGCATTAATGCTACGAAATACAGTATTGTGAGTTTCATTTGCTCCATTTTTAAATGCTTTTGCAATATATATTTTTTTGAGACTGAGAATACATGCGCTGCTTTTATAATTGTTTTACGAAATAAACACAAGTAATCGAAACTACATTCTATGGTTGGATTATCGAATCGAATATGCCCCTTTTTAGTCTGGTAATCTAAGAATTAGGGAACAAACACCCTAATTGACGCGAATCCTAAAGATAGATCTATCGGGCCCAACAAGCCCCATCCAAAGTAACGGATGCTTTAGTACTTCGAATTTATCATGTCCGAAGGGAGTCCCGGAATGATGGGGATATTCTATATGCATCTTGTTAAGGTCGATTACCAGGTTTCACCATATGAATGATTTTTATCTCTATGCAGTTTGCGAAATGCCTGATATGAGATGTTTATTTATGAGAAATGGAAATGAAAATCTTGTGGTCTATTAAAATAATGGAAATGAATGTTTATGATAAACTAATGAACTCACAAACCTTTTGGTTGACACTTGAAAGCATGTTTATTCTCACGTATTAAAGAAATCTTCCGCTGTGCATTTACTCATTTTAAAGATATTACTTGGAGTCATTCATGACATATTTCAAAAGACGTTGCATTTAAGTCGTTGAGTTCAATAAAGATTATTATTAAGTAAATGACATATTAGGTCATTTATAGTGGGGATATTATGAAATGGATGCATGCCTGTCATCTTTCGACGTAATGAAAGTTGTCTTCCAAAAACGAATGCAATGTTTGTAAAATGCATCATATAGTGGTCAAATACCTCGCAATGTATCCATATGTTATTGAATTCGTCCTTATGGATTAGGACGGGTCGTCTCATATTCCGCCTCTAGGATTGATAGCAAAAGACCTAAGATCCGTCAATATTCGTCTACACTAACACATTTGCGTAATTCTAATCCCGCATGTACTCAATCATTACGCAGTGTGACGATCCACTAGCATCAACATGAAACCCCAACCCGTGTTTAATGACAATTAGTTACCTTTCACCAACTCCATTGGATGAATTAAACCTCATTGATCTTTTGTTAGCCATCTTGCAACAATCTTTAGTACCTCGTCTAGTCCGAGTTACACGGTCAGGGTGCTTTAAGGTTCTCGGTGTATAATAGTAGGCATCAATACGCCCGACTTGCACCTTCAATTGGTCAGAGACTTCCTTAACAAGATAATATCCGGTGAAGCATCACATATATCCAAGCACATTGTGGAGTGAGTAAACGTTTATCAATCTCACCCACGAGATCTCCTTAACGTGCGTATCAATGTCTACTATTATACGCCAAGGATCTTCAAGCGCCCCGACCATGGAAGTCTGACTATAAGAGGTATTAAAAATTGCTGGAAGATAGTTCCTAAGAGATGAATGAGGATTATATTATCTCATGGAGTTAAGGCAACTGATTGCCATTAAACACGAGTTGAGGTTTCATCTTGAAGCTAGAGGATAATACATAGGTGATCAAAATGACGCAAATGTGTAATTTCATATGTCTGCACATCCCAACGCGATAAAAAGAAGAAAATGGTAGAGAAATTCGGCATGGTGTATGTGGAAACTGTTCTAGCATATAACCTTGTTATAGTAATGTTGATAATAGCTGCTTGAATCAAATAAGCTTGTTTTAGTAAATATTATGTAAGTTAGATGTTGATAAATGAAAGAAAAATACATAATAAAAAAAAATTGGTATGATGTCCTTCGATTTTGGCACACACGTTCTTGTAACAATGACATCATCTCGTATACTATTGACGTGTACATTTAACAAGATGACTCAAGCTTTTCATGTATAAAGACCATTAAGAGCTTAATACATTAAATAAAGCAACTTGTAGTAATACAGTGCAGATATATAACAGCACATTGTGCTTCTGTTCAAGATAGAGATCAGTTGGGCAAGTGTGCATCATATTTGAAAGTAACTAACTCGAGTGATCCAGGAAATAGAATGACCTTTGTATGTTGTTTGCAAGAAGTCATATATCTTGGATACTAATGTCATTACCAATTCATCACCTTGCTGAACAATATCATTCATTCCATAGTGCTTTTGAAAAGCCTATAATATATCATAGTATTTATGACTAATCAGCAAAACAAACTAAGTTTACTCCAAAACAAAAAATTAGTTATTACCTTGAAACCGTCAAATCTTCCCTTGATTAATTCTGCTTGTGTAGGTGAACGTCCAGGTAAATCTTCGTTCAGTTGTACTGCCCTCTCGACATTGCGGATAAGAGAGACGAGGCTTTTTGAAAATTCCCTATCTGCTTTCTGTAAAGTATAAAGAAACTGCTAATAACCATGATGATACATAAAAGCTTCACACATACCTAAGAATTCGAAATGTAAAAAGGGATCGGACAGATTATCTAACAGGTCAAAGTGAATTCAAAATGTAAAAAGGGATCGGACAGATTATCTAACAGGTCAAAGTGGGTAATATTTGTTCCGCCCAAAATTGGCCAGGCCAGGTTTCAAAACTTTCTTGGAGTGTATACTTTTTGTGTTAAGTATTAAATATAAGTACAAACACATTATTATACTAATAACTTAATCTCTTATAGATACATGATTTTTAGAAGGTTTTATGCACAATAATACACTTTTGTTATCTTTTTCCATTTGACTAACTTCCTTCGCAGCTAGTTGACCCATTAAACATTTGGTCAAACTCGCTTAGCTAAAACTCGGGATTACTCGGAGAATCGGCCAAAACTTGTGATTACTCAGAAAATTGGTCAAAATCGGTCAAAGTCAAACTTGGTCAAAATCGGTCAAAGTCAAAGCCAGTTAGATCTTTATCGCTGACGTCTGTATCGACATATACGGGTTCGATTAAAGAGATCAGAGACAAGTCATCGTCGTCTGCAAGCATACGTGTACAAGTTTAAGTCATTTATATTAATAATTTCTTTTTATCGCACAACAAAAAAGATGTTATACCTGACAGTTGAATATCTGCATCATTAATAGCAACTTCATGTTTAAGAGCTTTACTAAAAACGCCATCAGAACCAACCTCGGGCCTCTTATCTGCATGCACCTAAAAAGTTTTAAAAAATAAATTTTTGTTGGGTTTTTTATTTGGTTTCCAATTATGTGGTTAGCCCAAGCCCAACAAATTAAGCCCAATTGATTGTTTGACTTGGTCAACCATCAAGGGGCATCTTTAATTTGAAGTTGTGCAGCTGTATTCACAAAAGAGTGCAGAGAGATAGATCAAGAAATTGTGTGAAACCCCAATTCCCGTCTACAGTGACAGCAGGCTAGAAAACCTTCGATCCCCGGAGATCCGACCGTTGAATCTTCTTCATTTTTGGGATGTGTCTTCCTGACATCAGTGCTAACATTTTCCACCGTTGAATTCGTCTCAAGTGGTCTGTAGCTCGAGTTATAGCAGGTAGAACAGTAGCAGAATTTTGGGTGATGAAATTCTTCTTTTGTCTTTAATTATTTCATATACTTGTTGATTATTGTTGTTCAAGAGTATGATGATGTTGTATACCTCTAGTTGATCTAGAGAAGGATTATTGTATTTCTCACTTGTTGATGATAGTGGAACATTAAGTGGCTTACGAGTCCCGTGGTTTTTACTCTCGATTTTGAGAGGTTTTTCACGTAAAAAGTCTCGTGTGTATTGTGTGTGCTCAATTATTTTGTATTTGCTAATTTGGGACAGAATTGGGGCTGATTTGTGGTGATTGTGGTATACCTTATTTGTTAGTTTTCTCACATATTCATATGGTTCGGGAAATGCTTGTCATACGGATGTTTGTTTTCGTTTTGTAGATTGCCCGTTGTGACCATTTTCCCATCAAATTGGTATCAGAGCTTAAGGTTTTTTTTATTGACTTGTGTGAAAGATGGAAGCTAATACAAGTAAAATGATTAGTTTAAATGGTTCAAATTATCATGTTTGGAAAGGCAAGATGGAGGATCTTCTTTATGTGAAAGATTATTATTTGCCTGTTTTTACTGAGGATAAACCTGAGGAAAAATCTGATGCTCAATGGAAAATTTTGCATAGACAAGTGTGTGGGTATATTCGGCAGTGGGTTGATGATAATGTTGTGAATCATATTACTGGGGAGACTGATGCTAAAGCCTTATGGAAAAAGCTTGAGCAGTTATATGAACGAAAGACTGGGAATAACAAGTTGTTCTTAATTAAGCAGATGATGGCTTTGAAGTATCATGATGGGACTCCTATTACAGATTACCTAAATGCATATCAGGGTATTATAAATCAGCTTGCAGGTATGGGTATCAAGTTTGAGGATGAGATTCAAGGTCTCTGGTTACTTGGTACATTAGCAGACTCTTGGGAGACTTTTAGGACATCTTTGTCCAACTCTGCACCGAATGGTACTATCACCATGGAATTGGCTAAGGGTAGTATATTGAATGAAGAGATGAGAAGAAAGTCACAAGGTTCCTCTTCACAGTCAGATATCTTGGTCACAGAAACGCGGGGGAGAAGTCATAGTAGAGGTCAGGGTAAAAGAGGCAATCATCGTAGCAGCTCACGCAAAGGCAAATTTGCTAACGTTGAGTGTTATAATTGTCATGAAAAGGGGCACACAAAGTGGTATTGTCCAAAGTTGAAGAATGAGAAGAAAAAGGCATATGACAAGAATAAACAAAAGAAAAGTGATGGTGGTGATGATGATAAGGTTGAAGTTAACGCTATCACAGATGAGTTCTTTGTTTGTATTGATTATGATATGATCAATCTTACTCATGATGACACGAGTTGGATTGTTGATAGTGGTGCTACATGTCATGTTGCAATTTGTAGAGATCACTTCTCATCTTACACTCCAGGTGACTATGGATTTGCTAGGATGGGTAATGCCGGGTTATCAAAGATCGTTGGTATTGGAGATGTTTGTTTGAAATTTGACACGGGAATGGAGTTAGTTTTGCATAATGTAAAACATGTTCCGGATATGAGACTTAATGTTATTTCAACAGGCATTCTTGATGATGATGGTTATTATTACGGTTTTGGTAATGGTATTTGGAAACTAACTCTTGGTTCTATGATAGTGGGAAGAGGCAAGAAAGACTCAAGATTATACATCACGCGTCCGAAGATCATCCAGAACATTGTTAACGCAGTGGACAATGTTGATTCTACTGAGTTGTGGCATAAAAGACTTGGCCACATGAGTGAAAAGGGTATGTCTATCTTGTTCAAGAAGAATGTGTTGTCGGGTGTTAGTGGTATTGATTTGAGTAAGTGTTCTCACTGTTTGGCAGGGAAACAGACCAGAGTTGCGTTTAAGAGTCATTCTCCTTTTCGAATGGAGAACGTACTTGATCTAGTTCATTCGGATGTTTGTGGGCCTATGAAGACTAGGACACTTGGTGGATGTTCCTACTTTGTTACATTCATCGATGATCATTCCAGGAAGGTGTGGGTTTATACCTTAAAGTCAAAGGATCAAGTATTTGAAAAGTTTAAAGAATTTCATACACTAGTTGAAAGGCAAACGGGAAAGAAACTCAAGTGTATTCGGACTGATAATGGCGGTGAATACATTGGCAGATTTGATGCTTACTGTAAGGAGAATGGTATTCGGCATCAAAAGACTCCACCAAAGACACCTCAGTTGAATGGCTTAGCAGAGAGGATGAACAGAACTTTGGTTGAGAGAGTTAGATGTTTGCTTTCACATGCAGGGTTGTCCGATTCCTTTTGGGGTGAGGCTTTAAATACGGCAGTTCATATTATTAATCTAACCCCTTGTGTTCCTTTGCGTTTTGATGTTCCTAACAGGGTTTGGAGCGACAAAGATGTTTCTTACCGTCATTTACGAGTTTTTGGATGTAAAGCTTTTGTTCATGTTCCCAAAGATGAGAGGTCAAAGCTTGATATGAAGACTAAGCCATGTGTATTCCTCGGCTATGGTGAAGATAATTTTGGGTACAGGTTATATGATCCAGTTCAGAAGAAACTTGTACGAAGCCGAGATGTTGTTTTTACAGAAGATCGGATGTTAAAAGATGTTGAGAAGACAGATTCAGTTCCTCAAACTAGTGCTGATCTTGTTGATTTGGATCCAGTTACTCCACAACATGTTGGAGATGATGTTCATAATGATGAACATGGTACTGATGATGATTATGCTCCGGAGCAGGTAGAGATTCCAGTACCAGATGTGCCCCCATTTGTCCCACTTAGGCGGTCTACCCGAGACCGTCATCCTTCTGTTAGATATTCTGCTGATGAGTATGTATTAGTTACTGATGGGGGAGAGCCAGAATGTTATTCAGAAGCAATGAAAGATGATCATAAGAAAGAGTGGGGTGAAGCTATGCAAGATGAGATGAATTCCTTGCATGAGAACAATACTTATGAGCTGGTGAAGTTACCTAAAGGCAAGAGAGCTTTGAGAAACAAATGGGTATTCAAAGTGAAGACAGATGAGCTTACTTCACAACCAAGGTACAAAGCTAGGTTAGTCGTTAAAGGATTCAGCCAGAAAAAGGGTATTGATTTTGATGAGATTTTCTCACCGGTTGTGAAGATGGGATCTATTCGAGTGGTTCTTGGATTAGCTGCTAGTCTTGATCTTGAGGTTGAACAGATGGATGTCAAGACTGCTTTTCTTCACGGTGATTTGGATAAGGAAATCTACATGATGCAACCTGAAGGTTTTCGGGTTAAGGGTAAAGAAAATTATGTTTGTAGACTTCAGAAAAGTTTATATGGGTTGAAGCAAGCACCGAGACAGTGGTATAAGAAGTTTGAGTCGGTTATAGGAAAGCAAGGCTACCGAAAGACAACTTCAGATCATTGTGTTTTCTTTCAGAGGTTTGCTGATGATGATTTCATCATATTGTTGTTATACGTTGATGATATGTTAATTGTTGGTAAAAATATTAAAAGAATTGCGCAGTTGAAGCGAGAATTGAGCAAGTCTTTTGCTATGAAAGACTTGGGCCAGCAAAACAGATTCTTGGCATTCGGATTTCTAGAGATAGAGGTGCTAAGACGTTACATATATCACAAGAGCAATACATTGAAAAGGTGCTAAGTAGATTCAACATGAAGAATGCTAAAGTGGTTAGTTCCCCTCTTACAAACAACTTTAAGCAAACAGAAAGAGATTGTCCTACTTCAAAGGAGGATGTTGAGGAGATGGATATAGTTCCATATGCGTCAGCAGTTGGTAGCTTGATGTAAGCTATGGTGTGTACTAGGCCAGATATAGCTCATGCGGTAAGTGTTGTTAGTCGGTTTATGTCAAATCCGGGTAAGAAGCATTGGGAAGCGGTTAAATGGATTATGAGATACTTACGAGGTACTTCAAAGTTAGGTATCACATTCGGAAATGGAGAGCCGGTGCTTGTTGGTTATACAGACTCAGATATGGCAGGAAACAAAGATAACATGAAATCCACTTCTGGATATTTGATGACTTTCGCAGGGGGAGCAGTTTCATGGCAATCAAGGTTACAAAAGTGTGTTGCATTGTCTACAACCGAGGCTGAGTATATGGCAGCAACAGAAGCGTGCAAAGAACTATTGTGGATGAAAAGGTTTCTACAAGATCTTGGGTTTAAGCAATCACGATATGTGGTTCTTTGTGATAATGAGAGTGCGATTCATTTGGCTAGAAATTCTATGTATCATAAGCGGACAAAACATATAGATGTGCGGTATCATTGGATTAGAGAACGTCTTGAAGATGGTTCGTTTGAACTTGATAAAGTTCATACCGATGATAATGGTTCCGACATGTTCACAAAGGCTTTAGCAAGTGAGAAGCTTAAGGTATGTTGCTCGATCGCCGGGATGGCGATCCCTTCCTCATAATTGGAAAGGGGGAGATTTGTTGGGCTTTTTATTTGATTTCCAATTATGTGGTTAGCCCAAGCTCAACAAATTAAGCCCAATTGATTGTTTGACTTGGTCAACCATCAAGGGGCATCTTTAATTTGAAGTTGTGCAGCAGCTGTATTCACAAAAGAGTGCAGAGAGATAGATCAAGAAATTGTGTGAAACCCCAATTCCCGTCTACAGTGACAGTAGACCAGAAAACCTTCGATCCCCGGAGATCCGACCGTTGAATCTTCTTCATTTTTGGGCTGTGTCTTCCTGACATCAGTGCCAACATTTTCAACCGTTGAATTCGTCTCAAGTGGTCTGTAGCTCGAGTTACAGCAGGTAGAACAGTAGCAGAATTTTGGGTGATGAAATTCTTCTTTTGTCTTTAATTGTTTCATATACTTGTTGATTATTGTTGTTTAAGAGTATGATGATGTTGTATACCTCTAGTTGATCTAGAGAAGGATTATTGTATTGCTCTCTTGTTGATGATAGTGGAACATTAAGTGGCTTACGAGTCCCGTGGTTTTTACTCTCGATTTTGAGAGGTTTTCCACGTAAAAAGTCTCGTGTGTATTGTGTGTGCTCAATTATTTTGTATTTGCTGATTTGGGACAGAATTGAGGCTGATTTGTGGTGATTGTGGTATACCTTATTTGTTAGTTTTCTCACAGGTTCATATGGGTCGGGAAATGCTTGTCAAACGGATGTTTGTTTCCGTTTTGTAGATTGCCCGTTGTGACCATTTTCCCATCAATTTTAATTGAAAGTAATTTATGATATGATGAACATGGATTACCGGTACCTTTAAATCCATTAATCTCTACCAAGAAGACAATATGAGGCCTATTAAAGGGGTTAACCACAAGCACCTCATTCAACTGCAAGATAAAAAAAAAGGATTATATCACATTGAACATATAAATCTAAGAAAAAACAAGAAATTATAAGGAATTTAATAAATTTGTTGCCTTTTCTGAGCTAGTAGAAGACATGATAGAAGGAGGTTCGAAACCAAGCAAGACTGAAATAGCGGCACCAACTTCTGGTAGTGACACAGATTTTGACTGCAAAATGAAAAATAAAAACCACACTTCAAAATGTACCCTTAATGTTTTTTTAATATGTGGTCCAGCGGTTGGTGGCCTGCCTCCTTTAGGAAGGGAGGTCAGGAGTTCGACCCCCGTTGGCTACATATTAAAAACACAATTTCATCCCTGCCATGTATATCCACCCATGACACCTTTCCCATATCGTTTAGGGGGTAAAGGGGAGGGGGTTTTACTTGACCGTGCCCTTGGATCGGTTTCAAGGTTTCCTCCCGGGCAGCGATGGGGGCGGGGTTATTATCGCTGCATCGGCATGGTCGAAACGGGAGATGATCGCAACGGGTGGTTTAGTCCCCCCTCGGGTGATCCCAATCGCTGTCCAAAAAAAAAAAAAAAATATGTGAAATTAATTAATCATAGTGACATTGTTTCTATTAACATAATAATATAGTTCCTTTCGGTGTCATTAAATCCTACCTGCAGTAGTTTAAAATACAGGACAGATCATCATTTTCTACCTAAGTAAAGTGTCAAACTTTACCAGGTGTAACTGTTCAGTAACTGATAGAAACTGAAATATTGCAGCAACAAGTATATAGTAGAATAATAACAGCAGCAAAAATTGGATGGAAGGAAAAGTATGGAAAAAAGATGATATTCTGTTAATCAAACGAAGAGGATAATAATCAGAGAAGATCCAATTAAAAGGAAACTTCACACTTAATTCATGAATCCATGTCACACTAAAACAACCTCTATTTATAACAAACTAATTTGATCTCAGCCATTCATCTATATCTTCTTTTCATCCTTCTAAACGTTGGGCTTGGGCCGTGGAGCTTATCAGTAACATATGAATTAAACAACATCACCATCTAGCTAATTCACTTCACCAGGATTTACGACCTATATCTTGAACAACATTGAGACTATACATGAATACTGGGATCAAGTTACCAACTGACCATTTAAAAACTCATGATACTATTACTATTACAAATTTACAATGATAAATACAACTGAGGCTATTTAGCTTGGAGGCAAAAAATCTTCACTTTGAAAGTCATGTTTAAGTCCAATTGCATTGCTCATTATATTTAAATATGAAATAACTAAGGACACTATTTTGGTCTTAATTTTATTTTACCATTTTCACGGGGTCTCAATTTTATTTTATTTTTTTAAAATTGTTTTTCCTAATTATTGGCCGGAGGTCCACTCGGAAGCAATCATCTATCCGTCGAATAGAGAGAGTGATAATTGTCTCTACTTTTGAGAGTGTTTTCACTATGGGTGGAGAAATGAATTGTCTTTATTCTCGGATAGGGGAAGAATTGTCTACATCTCACCTCCCCATACACCACTTATGTGGTATTGGATTTTGCTGTTGTTGTTGTTGTTGTTGTGTGACAATTTTGGTCTTAAAAACCTAAAAAAATTACTCCTTATTTGAGAACTAATGTGTGACAATTTCTATTTTATTGGACATGATCTTGTTTAGGTCAAACATGTATATTACTAGTACCAAAGGCATTAATAAGAAATGAACTTGAAACCTCAGATGATGGAGATTCAAATAGTGGTGAGTTGAGCTATCAAGGAAATAAGCTGAACTGGTTCCATCAGCCTGGAATACAAAATTAAACAGATATAACTAACCAGATTCATATCAAACTTCAACTATGATTTATAACTAGACATAATACAAACGGTCGTGTAATTATTTATTACAAATTTGTAAGCATAGGATCGACGAAATAAGTAGTAAGATCAAACAAACGGTTGGCGGTTTTTTAGAATCCATCAAGGGCAACAAAGTTTGTGGAGTTTTAGTTTTTAACTTTTATGCTCCTATCAAATAAAAAGACGGGAGTTTAAAGCTTTTGAGGGACGGGAAAAGCTATAAACAACTAGAACTAGCTTTTTTCTCCACCACTCTAAACCACCATTCACCTTCCTTATCAAACACACATCTTTCTATATTTTTACTTCAAAAAAATCCTACAAATTTCTCAAATCATTCCACTGCTTTTTCTTCTTCATCTTCGATCATCTCTTCCATTTTGTAGTCTTCAAGGTACGTTCCCATCCAGGCCACCGGCATCTCGCCGGTGGCTTGGCTTTTTTGTTCTCCTTCTGACCATCTTCATTCTTTTCCGGCGGGTTTTTTGGTGGTCCCAACGACGTGTCACTTTTTACCACCGTTCTCGTGTATGGTAGTGTTGACGTTGGCCTCCGTCTTTGCTGGTTTGTTTCGATTTGGTGACTACCTTCGTCGGTTTATCATCAACGGTGGTCAGCGGTGGTCTACACCATGTTGGTGTCGATCGGCCGCCTCTATTGCTGGTGGAACCGTCATTCTGGTGCCGGATCTGGTGGTGTACCACCCTATTGGTGGTGGCTACTAGTGATGGTGTCGGAGATGGCGGTGGTTTGCGGTGGTTTCTGGTTGCCTGATTGAGTCTTCGACCGTGGTTTTGTATCGTTGGGTTTTTCCTTTCTGGTTGTTCATCCGAGATGCTCCAGGCGACGATCTCCCTGTTAGAGATCTGGGGTTAGCCTTGCAGGTTTGACTAGTTTTTTGCAGGTTAGGTCCCCTTTGCGACGGTTGTGATGTTGATCTGCCGGATTGTTGTGGTGTCAGCGTTCTCCTGATATCCTTGCTTTTGTTTTTTAAACTTTAGTTTGTATAATCGATATAATATTTCCGTTTGTTGTAGCTTTAGTTCAGCTTTATTCTTTAAAGTTAACGTGTCTTTTTACACCATGTTGGTGAGGCCGTTTGCTCTATTTGTTTAGCTTTGCTAGGACTCGTTGTTGGATATGTTGTACCGTTTGATCTTTGGATAAGTTATTAATGTTATTGTTTTTTTGCCAAAAAAAAAAAAAAAAAAAAAACACAAGAACTAGCTTTTCGCTTTTAGATTTTTGTGATTTTACTCTTTATTTTAACAGTTTCGACTACTATGTTAAACTACTAAATACATATAAAAAACTAATAGATACCAACTACCAGCTAACACCTAAAAGCTACCAGATACTAGCTAGCAGTTAAAAGCTATCAACTGTCAGCTAGTTTGCCAAACACACCCTAAGAAAAGAGAAAAAAAATCTGTTTCAGATCCACAATTCAGAAATAAAACGTGATTTGTTTATTATTTCATAATTGTTTTTAGGAAAATGAGGTCGAGATTAAACGATCATGAAATGGTGTCGTACTTCGTGTGGATTAGAGGAGATTCCTATAATGGGCCTTTTGGGCTTTTCGACTATTTTATCATTCGATTTATCAAGGAAAATCGGTCAAAATGCCCCCCTTTTCGAAAATTGTTAATTATATGCTCTCAAAAATTCGAAATTGTAAATTATACCCACTGATCATGCACAGGGGAAGGATAGGGGAAGGATTGTCTACATCTCACCTCCCTCATACACCACTTATGTGGTATTGGATTTTGTTGTTGTTGTTGAGCACGCACAACGCATGATGCCTGTGATTCGGTGCGTGATGCTTTCTCCCCAGCTCTTCGGCAAACCAGCACTTTGTTAGTATACACGCATTAAACTTACCTGCAACACACATGGTACGTGTTGACGACTAAGACGCCATTCTACTTTCGAAAATCATACGCACAAGAAAATAAGAAAACACGCACCTAACACACACAAACAACCACTAATTGGGAGTTGATGACCATTCTTAAGATGTATAAGTATATTTTAGATTATGAAAGTGTTTGATGACTTTCATAATCTAAAATCTACTTAGACATCTTAAGAATGGTCATCAACTCCTAATTAGAAGAAGCTCCTTCATAAACATGAGTTGTACATTATTGTACATTTATATATTAATGTGATTAGCTATTAGGTGCAACGTGTTTATATGTCATATCTTATAAGATACTGCTGTTGGTTGAATGTTGATTAATGAACTAAACGACAAAGTTAAGTATGATGATTAACCAAAGAATATGTTTTGATGATGACACATACATATGCATAAGTGATGACCGACATCTTAACATAAAACACGCAAGGTCACTAATCCACACTTTATCTTGCAAATGACCAAGTCAAACATATCTTAAAGAACAGAATTAAAAGTTCAGTAACATACACGGTCAAAGGCACGGTCGACCGTATAGCCAGCCGCAAAACCCTAAACTGAATTGCAACGCAGTTTTGTGAAAACAAGTTGCACGGTCGCCACCACGGTCAACCGCAGTGCGACCGCAGTTTTCTCTGTTACCAATTTTGACCAAACAAAGTTTGACTAGTTCCCGACATCTATAATTCATGAAACCTTTCTCAACACGCTTAGAATAGATGCCTTCTCCATAGTCAATTGAGTTTTGGTCATAAAAACACTAATCGTGGTTAATTACGCCTAATGACATCTTAACCAAGATTAGGCATAACACATAAGTGTTAATCAACAACTCGTGATCTTAATTCTTATCTAGACATCCTTATTATGATCATCAAGTACCAACACACTTAAGCCAATGTCACTAGAACTATAATTACTATTAAAGATGACTTAGTGATTAATTAAGGGAAAATGAAGAACAATGCTTTCAAATGTAACTAGTAAAGACTTGTAATCCTAAAATACACTTAGATATATTTAGGATGGTCAGCAAGTCCCAACTAGATATTTCTCTTCCCTTTTGCATGTGTTGGACATTAATGTGTGCTTACACATTAATCATGCAATATGTTATATTGCAAGTAAGCTTGCTAAATGTAACACCCCGTTTTCCCCGTATATGATTTATAGGTGTATTGTGTATGTGCGACAGGCGTATGAAGGGTTCGATACATGTTCGGGTGTTAAAGTCTTGTATGCGAGAAAATGAGTCAGGACACGTTGAGTGTCGCGGCGCAACAAAGGGAGCCGCGGCGCGGCGTTTCGAATAAATCCAGATCAGAAGTTAGTTATAAAATGATCCCAGACTTAGTCAAATGTCGCGGCGCGACATTTAAGGCCGCTGTAGTGACCCAAAAGTTTCCATGTTTATATATATTAATTGAGATTGATATTTACATGATTAAATGTTTCCAACATGTTAAGCAATCAAACTTGTTAAGACTTGATTAATTGAAATATGTTTCATATAGACAATTGACCACCCAAGTTGACCGGCGATTCACGAACGTTAAAACTTGTAAAAACGACATGACGATATATATATGGATATACATATGGTTAACATGAGATTATGATAAGTAAGTATCTCCATAAGTATATTAACAATGAGTTATATACATATAAACAAGACTACTAACTTAAGGATTTCGAAACGAGACATATATGTAACGATTATCGTTGTAACGACATTTAAATGTATATATATATCATATTAAGATATATTAATATATCATAATATCATGATAATATAATAATTTAACATCTCATTAGATATAATAAACAATGGGTTAACAACATTAATTGAGATCGTTAACTTAAAGGTTTCAAAACAACACTTACATGTAACGACTAACGATGACTTAACGACTCAGTTAAAATGTATATACATGTAGTGTATTTAGATGTATTAAAATACTTTTGGAATACTTCAAGACATATATCAAAACACTCATACTTAACGAAAATGGTTACAGTTACTTTTCCATTCTTTTCTTTCATCAAGAATTCTAGTCGTATTCTTACCCGTATTATACACAGCTTCAAAACGTACTTACTATGAGTATATACCAGTAGGAACTAGCATGGGATTCCACTCTTGATTATGTCATGTATGACTAATCAATTTTAACTTCTACCATGAGCTAGTCAACTAACTAGAACTCCTTTTAACCCCACTCACCACTCACCAATTACCACTCATCATTCACTCCATTTCACTTCCAATTCTCTTTCTAATTCTCTCTCAACAAACACACACTATTATGAACGTATTTTTCCAGTAGTTAATCATCATCTTCATCAAAAATCACTTCAAGAATCAAGCTATAATCATCATAGGAAGAACACTTCAAGAACACTTCAAAAATCCCTTCAAGTTTACTAATTTACTTTCAAGCTTTCTAATCCATTCCAAGTAATCATCTAAGATCAAGAAACCTTTGTTATATACAGTAGGTTATCTTTCTTATTCAAGGTAATATTCATATTCAAACTTTGATTCAATTTCTATAACTATAAACTATCTTAATTCGAGTAAAAATCTTACTTGAACTTGTTTTTGTGTCATGATCCTACTTCAAGAACTTTCAAGCCATCCAAGATCCTTTGAAGCTAGATCATTTCTTGTCACTTCCAGTAGGTTTACCTACTAAACTTGAGGTAGTAATAATGTTCATAACATCATTCGATTCATATATATAAAACTATCTTATTCGAAGGTTTAAACTCGTAATCACTAAAACATAGTTTAGTTAATTCTAAACTTGTTGCCAAAACAAAAGTTAATCCTTCTAACTTGACTTTTAAAATTAACTACACACATGTTCTATATCTATATGATATGCTAAATTAATGATTTAAAACCTGGAAACACGAAAAACACCGTAAAGCCGGATTTACGCCGTCGTAGTAACACCGCGGGCTATTTTGGGTTAGTTAATTAAAAACTATGATAAACTTTGATTTAAAAGTTGTTATTCTGAGAAAATGATTTTTATTATAAACATGAAACTATATCCAAAAATTATGGTTAAACTCAAAGTGGAAGTATGTTTTCTAAAATGGTCATCTAGACGTCGTTCTTTCGACTGAAATGACTACCTTTACAAAAACGACTTGTAACTTATTTTTCCGACTATAAACCTATACTTTTATGTTTAGATTCATAAAATAGAGTTCAATATGAAACCATAGCAATTTGATTCACTCAAAATGGATTTAAAATGAAGAAGTTATGGGTAAAACAAGATTGGATAATTTTTCTCATTTTAGCTACGTGAAAATTGGTAACAAATCTATTCCAACCATAACTTAATCAACTTGTATTGTATATTATGTAATCTTGAGATACCATAGACACGTATACAATGTTTTGACCTATCATGTCGACACATCTATATATATTTCGGAACAACCATAGACACTCTATATGTGAATGTTGGAGTTAGCTATACAGGGTTGAGGTTGATTCCAAAATATATATAGTTTGAGTTGTGATCAATACTGAGATACGTATACACTGGGTCGTGGATTGATTCAAGATAATATTTATCGATTTATTTCTGTACATCTAACTGTGGACAACTAGTTGTAGGTTACTAACGAGGACAGCTGACTTAATAAACTTAAAACATCAAAATATATTAAAAGTGTTGTAAATATATTTTAAACATACTTTGATATATATGTATATATTGTTATAGGTTCGTGAATCAACCAGTGGCCAAGTCTTACTTCCCGACGAAGTAAAAATCTGTGAAAGTGAGTTATAGTCCCACTTTTAAAATGTAATATTTTTGGGATGAGAATACATGCAGGTTTTATAAATGATTTACAAAATAGACACAAGTACGTGAAACTACATTCTATGGTTGAATTATCGAAATCAAATATGCCCCTTTTTATTAAGTCTGGTAATCTAAGAATTAGGGAACAGACACCCTAATTGACGCGAATCCTAAAGATAGATCTATTGGGCCTAACAAACCCCATCCAAAGTACCAGATGCTTTAGTACTTCGAAATTTATATCATATCCGAAGGGTGTCCCGGAATGATGGGGATATTCTTATATATATGCATCTTGTTAATGTCGGTTACCAGGTGTTCACCATATGAGTGATTTTTATCTCTATGTATGGGATGTGTATTGAAATATGAAATCTTGTGGTCTATTGTTACGATTTGATATATATAGGTTAAACCTATAACTACCAACATTTTTGTTGACGTTTAAAGCATGTTTATTCTCAGGTGAATACTAAGAGCTTCCGCTGTTGCATACTAAAATAAGGACAAGATTTGGAGTCCATGTTTGTATGATATTGTGTAAAAACTGCATTCAAGAAACTGATTTCGATGTAACATATTTGTATTGTAAACCATTATGTAATGGTCGTGTGTAAACAGGATATTTTAGATTATCATTATTTGATAATCTACGTAAAGCTTTTTAAACCTTTATTTATGAAATAAAGGTTATGGTTTGTTTTAAAAATGAATGCAGTCTTTGAAAAACGTCTCATATAGAGGTCAAAACCTCGCAACGAAATCAATTAATATGGAACGTTTTTAATCAATAAGAACGGGACATTTCAGTTAGTATCAGAGCGTTGGTCTTAGAGAACCAGAAAATTTGCATTAGTGTGTCTTATCGAGTTTGTTAGGATGCATTAGTGAGTCTGGACTTCGACCGTGTTTTCTTTAAAAATGATTGCTTAACATTTTTGTTGGAAACTATATATTTTTAACATATGAATATTATGTGATATATTAATCTCTTAACGTGTTTGATATTATGTGATAGATGTCTACCTCTAGAACAAGTCCCATTGACTCACCTAATAATAATGAAGAGTCAAATGTAAATTGGAATGATTCGTGGACTGATTCACAAGTTCCCGAAGAGGAACCGGAAGAAGAGTCGGAACCGGAAGAAGAACCGGAACCGGAAGAAGAATCGGAACCGGAAGAAGAAATAGAACCGGTGGGGGAAATAATAAAACGGTTAAGTAAAAGAGAATCCACAACCAACCGACCAAGGTTAATTATGGTCAATGGTGTTTCCGCCAAGGAAGCAAAATATTGGGAGGATTACCAATTCTCCGATGAATCGGATTCCGACGAGAATTTCGATGATGTTATAGAAATTACCCCAACCAAATTTAAAAAGGCAAAAGAAAATAATAAGGGAAAAGGTATAAAAATAGAGAAATCTAATTCCAACCCCGATGAACTTTATATGTATCGTCAACCCCCGAAGTCCTTAAGTTGTAACAATGACCCGGGAACCTCTAAACCACCAGGTTTTTCTAAACCAATGTGGACTACGACGGCTCGTATTTGGGGAACATCATATATCCCTAGAAACTTGGCAAAACGAACCAAAACCGAACAAGAAGAAACGAGCGAGTCGGAATAAGATAGTTGTATTCGTGTGGTGTAATATATGTAATATAGTGTGCTTATGCTTTATGATATATGTAAAAATTGCTTGTATTAATAAGTATTTTTTTATGAATCTAACTCTTGTCTATTTTACAGTATAAAAACACAAAATGGATAGACAACCCAATATTTTAAGAGACCTACCCGGAGACATGATTGATGAAATCTTGTCTAGAGTCGGTCGGAATTCCTCGGCACAACTATTTAAGGCGAGATCAGTTTGTAAGACATTCGAAGAACGTTCCAAGAATGCCTTGGTTTATAAAAGGCTTTCGTTCGAAAGATGGGGGATATCACATTGGGAAATCCATAAGTTACGATGTGTTTACTTTGACGCATATATTGCGGGGAACCCAAATGCTATTTTACGCAACGGGTTAAGAAATTATTTTGACTCAGTATATCCGAATATAGGACTTCGTGATTTAGAAAAAGCGGCTAACATGCAACATAAAGAAGCATGTTATGCTTACGGGTTAGTAATGTTCGCTTCTCACCAAAGTGAGAACAAGAACATCGGGCTACAACTATTAAACAAAACATTCCCACAAGTGACGGAGTCGGTAATTGGGGTAAGAAATGAGGTTTTTAGCTTATTACGAGACTGTTGGTCATTACGTAACCCTCGTCCCTTTGACGACGTTACAACACGCTGTCTAATCAACGGCCATAACGGTTATGTTCCACAAGACCAAGGATGGGAAGTAGGCCTAGTAAAACCAGAATGCATGACTTGTTTCTGGACGTATGAATTACGTGTCTTTATTGCCTTTGCTGAACGACTTGTGTACTAGCTAGAATTATCTTCACAACTATCTTGTATCAAAGTTATTGTTTGCTATATTTCATGCTTTATGTAAAATAAGCGGTATTGTAAGTTTTAAAATATTGTATAAAAGTTTGAACGCGAAATATTATTACAATCAGTTTTTCATATAGAATTGTAGTAGTTGAATTGTATATTAGCTACTAAGTATGAACTTAACGGGTAGGTACTACCCGAATTTAAACTTATAAAACGCTAATATGAAGAAAAAGCTTTTATAAATGAGTTCATATTATGCTACGAAATACTATTAACTACTCTTAATATTCTGTATGATTAACTTGTTCCATTTGACTATTTTGAAGGAAATGACACCGACTACTCGACACACCGTGAATATGAATGAAGAGAAATTCCGTACTTTTCTAGCTTCAAACATAGCCGCAGTACAGGCTGCGCTACATACCAACAATAACCTTGGATCTGGCAGTACAGGAAATTGTGTAGGATGCACCTACAAAGAATTCACTGCCTGCAAACCTTTGGAATTTGATGGAACCGAAGGACCGATCGGATTGAAACGGTGGACCGAGAAAGTCGAATCGGTGTTTTCCATAAGTAAGTGTACTGAAGAGGACAAAGTGAAGTACGCTACGCATACCTTCACAGGTTCTGCGTTAACATGGTGGAATACCTATCTAGAGCAAGTGGGACAAGATGATGCGTACGCACTACCGTGGTCAGCATTCAAGCACTTGATGAACGAGAAGTACCGTCCCAGAACCGAGGTCAATAAGCTCAAGACAGAACTTAGAGGGTTACGAACCCAAGGATTTGATATTACCAAGTACGAAAGACGATTCACAGAATTGTGCCTATTGTGTCCGGGAGCATTCGAAGATGAGGAAGAGAAGATCGACGCGTTTGTGAAAGGATTACCGGAAAGAATCCAAGAAGATATAAGTTCACACGAGCCCGCCTCCATACAATAGGCATGTAGAATGGCTCACAAACTAGTGAACCAGATCGAAGAAAGAATTAAAGAACAGACTGCTGAAGAGGCCAATGTGAAGCAAGTCAAAAGAAAGTGGGAGGAAAACGGTGATAAGAATCACCAATACAACAACAACAGCAATTACAACAATAATCGCAACAATTATCCCAACAATCGCAACATCAATCGCAACTACAACAAACGGCCCAACAACAACAACAACAACAACAACAACAGCAACTACAACAATCATCCTAACAACAATAATAACCGCAACAACAACAACAATCAGAAGCAGCTATGCCAAAGGTGTGAAAAGTATCACTCGGGGTTCTGCACCAAATTTTGCAACAAGTGTAAAAGAAATGGTCATAGCGCGGCAAGTGTGAGGTCTACGGACCAGGGGTTAATAGAACGAAAGGAACAAATGGTGTCGGAACGAGTAATGGCGGAGCAAGTAGTGTCGGAGCATGTTATGCCAATGTAGTTTGTTATAAATGTGGAAAACCGGGCCACATTATTAGAAATTGCCTGAACCAGGAGAACACGAATAGACAAGGCCGCGGAAGAGTTTTCAATATTAATGCGACAGAGGCACAGGAAGACCCGGAGCTTGTTACGGGTACGTTTCTTATTGACAATAAATCTGCTTACGTTTTATTTGATTCGGGTGCGGATAGAAGCTATATGAGTAGAGATTTTTGTGCTAAATTAAGTTGTCCATTGACGCCTTTGGATAGTAAATTTTTACTCGAATTAGCAAATGGTAAATTAATTTCAGCAGATAATATATGTCGGAATCGAGAAATTAAACTGGTTAGCGAAACATTTAAGATTGATTTGATACCAGTAGAGTTAGGGAGTTTTGATGTGATAATCAGTATGGACTGGTTGAAAGAAGTGAAAGCAGAGATCGTTTGTTATAAAAATGCAATTCGCATTATACGAGAAAAAGGAAAACCCTTAATGGTGTACGGAGAAAAGGGCAACACGAAGCAACATATTATTAGTAATTTGAAGGCACAAAAACTAATAAGAAAAGGTTGCTATGCTGTTCTAGCACACGTCGAGAAAGTACAAACTGAAGAAAAGAGCATCAATGATGTTCCCATTGCAAAAGAATTTCTGGATGTATTTTCGAAAGAATTACTGGGATTACCCCCACAGCGATCCGTTGAATTTCAAATAGATCTTGTACCAGGAGCTGCACCAATAGCTCGTGCTCCTTACAGACTCGCACCCAGCGAGATGAAAGAACTGCAAAGCCAATTACAAGAACTTTTAGAGCGTGGTTTCATTCGACCAAGTACATCACCGTGGGGAGCTCCTGTTTTGTTTGTCAAGAAGAAAGATGGTACATTCAGGTTGTGTATCGACTACCGAGAGTTGAACAAACTTACCATCAAGAACCGCTACCCACTACCGAGAATCGACGACTTATTTGATCAACTACAAGGCTCGTCTGTTTATTCAAAGATTGTCTTACGTTCCGGGTATCATCAAATGCGGGTGAAAGAAGATGATATTCCAAAGACTGCTTTCAGAACACGTTACGGTCATTACGAGTTTATGGTCATGCTGTTTGGTTTAACTAATGCACCAGCTGTGTTCATGGACCTTATGAACCGAGTGTGTGGACCATACCTTGACAAGTTTGTCATTATTTTCATTGATGACATACTTATTTACTCAAAGAATGACCAAGAACACGGTGAACATTTGAGAAAGGTGTTAGAAGTATTGAGGAAGGAAGAATTGTACGCTAAGTTTTCAAAGTGTGCATTTTGGTTGGAAGAAGTTCAATTCCTCGGTCACATAGTGAACAAAGAAGGTATTAAGGTGGATCCGGCAAAGATAGAAACTGTTGAAAAGTGGGAAACCCCGAAAACTCCGAAACACATACGCCAGTTTTTAGGACTAGCTGGTTACTACAGAAGGTTCATCCAAGACTTTTCCAGAATAGCAAAACCCTTAACTGTATTAACGCATAAAGGGAAGAAATTTGAATGGAATGATGAAAAAGAGAAAGCGTTTCAGTTATTGAAGAAAAAGCTAACTACGGCACCTATATTGTCATTGCCTGAAGGGAATGATGATTTTGTGATTTATTGTGACGCATCAAAGCAAGGTCTCGGTTGTGTATTAATGCAACGAACGAAGGTGATTGCTTATGCGTCTAGACAATTGAAGATTCACGAACAAAATTATACGACGCATGATTTGGAATTAGGCGCGGTTGTTTTTGCATTAAAGACTTGGAGGCACTACTTATATGGGGTCAAAAGTATTATATATACCGACCACAAAAGTCTTCAACACATATTTAATCAGAAACAACTGAATATGAGGCAGCGTAGGTGGATTGAATTATTGAATGATTACGACTTTGAGATTCGTTACCACTCAGGGAAGGCAAATGTGGTAGCCGATGCCTTGAGCAGGAAGGACAGAGAACCCATTCGAGTAAAATCTATGAATATAATGATTTATAATAACCTTACTACTCAAATAAAGGAGGCGCAACAAGGAGTTTTAAAAGAGGGAAATTTAAAGGATGAAATACCCAAAGGATCGGAGAAACATTTTAATATTCGGGAAGATGGAACCCGGTATAGGGCTGAAAGGATTTGGGTACCAAAATTTGGAGATATGAGAGAAATGGTACTTAGAGAAGCTCATAAAACCAGATACTCAATACATCCTGGAACGGGGAAGATGTACAAGGATCTCAGGAAATATTTTTGGTGGCCGGGTATGAAAGCCGATGTTGCTAAATACATAGGAGAATGTTTGACGTGTTCTAAGGTCAAAGCTGAGCATCAGAAACCATCAGGTCTACTTCAACAACCCGAAATCCCGGAATGGAAATGGGAAAACATTACCATGGATTTCATCAATAAATTGCCAAGGACTGCAAGTGGTTTTGATACTATTTGGGTAATAGTTGATCGTCTCACCAAATCAGCACATTTCCTGCCAATAAGAGAAGATGACAAGATGGAGAAGTTAGCACGACTGTATTTGAAGGAAGTCGTCTCCAGACATTGAATACCAATCTCTATTATCTCTGATAGGGATGGCAGCTTTATTTCAAGATTATGGCAGACATTACAGCAAGCATTAGGAACTCGTCTAGACATGAGTACTGCCTATCATCCACAAACTGATGAGCAGAGTGAAAGGACGATACAAACGCTTAAAGACATGCTACGAGCATGTGTTATTGATTTCGGAAACAGTTGGGATCGACATCTACCATTAGCAGAATTTTCCTACAACAACAGCTACCATTCAAGCATTGAGATGGCGCCATTTGAAGCACTTTATGGTAGAAAGTGCAGGTCTCTGATTTGTTGGAGTGAAGTGGGGGATAGACAGATTACGGGTCCGGAGATTATACAAGAAACTACCGAGAAGATCATCCAAATTCAACAACGGTTGAAAACCGCCCAAAGTCGACAAAAGAGCTACGCTGACATTAAAAGAAAAGATATAGAATTTGAAATTGGAGAGATGGTCATGCTTAAAGTTGCACCTTGGAAAGGCGTTGTTCGATTTGGTAAACGAGGGAAATTAAATCCAAGGTATATTGGACCATTCAAGATTATTGATCGTGTCGGGCCAGTAGCTTACCGACTTGAATTACCTCAACAACTGGCGGCTGTACATAACACTTTCCACGTCTCGAATTTGAAGAAATGTTTTGCTAAAGACGATCTCACTATTCCGTTAGATGAAATCCAAATCAACGAAAAACTCCAATTCATCGAAGAACCCGTCGAAATAATGGATCGTGAGGTTAAAAGACTTAAGCAAAACAAGATACCAATTGTTAAGGTTCGATGGAATGCTTGTAGAGGACCCGAGTTCACCTGGGAGCGTGAAGATCAGATGAAGAAGAAATACCCGCATCTATTTCCAGAAGATTCGTCAACACCTTCAACAGCTTAAAATTTCGGGACGAAATTTATTTAACGGGTAGGTACTATAGTGACCCGAACTTTTCCATGTTTATATATATTAATTGAGATTGATATTTACATGATTAAATATTTCCAACATGTTAAGCAATCAAACTTGTTATGACTTGATTAATTGAAATATGTTTCATATAGACAATTGACCACCCAAGTTGACCGGCGATTCACGAACGTTAAAACTTGTAAAAATGACATGACGATATATATATGGATATACATATGGTTAACATGAGATTATGATAAGTAAGTATTTCCATAAGTATATTAACAATGAGTTATATACATATAAACAAGACTACTAACTTAAGGATTTCGAAACGAGACATATATGTAACGATTATCGTTGTAACGACATTTAAATGTATATATATCATATTAAGATATATTAATATATCATAATATCATGATAATATAATAATTTAACATCTCATTAGATATAATAAACAATGGGTTAACAACATTAATTGAGATCGTTAACTTAAAGGATTCAAAACAACACTTACATGTAACGACTAACGATGACTTATGTCATGTATGACTAATCAATTTTAACTTCTACCATGAGCTAGTCAACTAACTAGAACTCCTTTTAACCCCACTCACCACTCACCAATTACCACTCATCATTCACTCCATTTCACTTCCAATTCTCTTTCTAATTCTCTCTCAACACACACACACACTATTATGAACGTATTTTTCCAGTAGTTAATCATCATCTTCATCAAAAATCACTTCAAGAATCAAGCTATAATCATCATAGGAAGAACACTTCAAGAACACTTCAAAAATCCCTTCAAGTTTACTAATTTACTTCCAAGCTTTCTAATCCATTCCAAGTAATCATCTAAGATCAAGAAACCTTTGTTATATACAGTAGGTTATCTTTCTTATTCAAGGTAATATTCATATTCAAACTTTGATTCAATTTATATAAATATAAACTATCTTAATTCGAGTAAAAATCTTACTTGAACTTGTTTTTGTGTCATGATCCTACTTCAAGAACTTTCAAGCCATCCAAGATCCTTTGAAGCTAGATCATTTCTTGTCACTTCCAGTAGGTTTACCTACTAAACTTGAGGTAGTAATGATGTTCATAACATCATTCGATTCATATATATAAAACTATCTTATTCGAAGGTTTAAACTCGTAATCACTAGAACATAGTTTAGTTAATTCTAAACTTGTTCGCAAACAAAAGTTAATCCTTCTAACTTGACTTTTAAAATTAACTACATACATGTTCTATATCTATATGATATGCTAAATTAATGATTTAAAACCTGAAAACACGAAAAACACCGTAAAACCGGATTTACGCCGTCGTAGTAACACCGCGGGCTGTTTTGGGTTAGTTAATTAAAAACTATGATAAACTTTGATTTAAAAGTTGTTATTCTGAGAAAATGATTTTTATTATGAACATGAAACTATATCCAAAAATTATGGTTAAACTCAAAGTGGAAGTATGTTTTCTAAAATGGTTATCTAGACGTCGTTCTTTCGACTGAAATGACTACCTTTACAAAAACGACTTGTAACTTATTTTTCCGACTATAAACCTATACTTTTATGTTTAGATTCATAAAATAGAGTTCAATATGAAACCATAGCAATTTGATTCACTCAAAACGGATTTAAAATGAAGAAGTTATGGGTAAAACAAGATTGGATAATTTTTCTCATTTTAGCTACGTGAAAATTGGTAACAAATCTATTCCAACCATAACTTAATCAACTTGTATTGTATATTATGTAATCTTGAGATACCATAGACACTAACTTGTATTATGTAATCTTGAGATACCATAGCTATACAGGGTTAAGGTTGATTCCAAAATATATATAGTTTGAGTTGTGATCAATACTGAGATACGTATACACTGGGTCGTGGATTGATTCAAGATAATATTTATCAATTTATTTCTGTACATCTAACTGTGGACAACTAGTTGTAGGTTACTAACGAGGACAGCTGACTTAATAAACTTAAAACATCAAAATATATTAAAAGTGTTGTAAATATATTTTAAACATACTTTGATATATATGTATATATTATTATAGGTTCGTGAATCAACCAGTGGCCAAGTCTTACTTCCCGGCGAAGTAAAAATCTGTGAAAGTGAGTTATAGTCCCACTTTTAAAATCTAATATTTTTGGGATGAGAATACATGTAGGTTTTATAAATGATTTACAAAATAGACACAAGTACGTGAAACTACATTCTATGGTTGAATTATCGAAATCGAATATGCCCCTTTTTATTAAGTCTGGTAATCTAAGAATTAGGGAACATACATCCTAATTGACGCGAATCCTAAAGATAGATCTATTGGGCCTAACAAACCCCATCCAAAGTACCGGATGCTTTAGTACTTCGAAATTTATATCATATCCGAAGGGTGTCTCGGAATGATGGGGATATTCTTATATATATGCATCTTGTTAATGTCGGTTACCAGGTGTTCACCATATGAGTGATTTTTATCTCTATGTATGGGATGTGTATTGAAATATGAAATCTTGTGGTCTATTGTTACGATTTGATATATATAGGTTAAACCTATAACTCACCAACATTTTTGTTGACGTTTAAAGCATGTTTATTCTCAGGTGAATACTAAGAGCTTCCGCTGTTGCATACTAAAATAAGGACAAGATTTGGAGTCCATGTTTGTATGATATTGTGTAAAAACTGCATTCAAGAAACTGATTTCGATGTAACATATTTGTATTGTAAACCATTATGTAATGGTCGTGTGTAAACAGGATATTTTAGATTATCATTATTTGATAATCTACGTAAAGCTTTTTAAACCTTTATTTATGAAATAAAGGTTATGGTTTGTTTTAAAAATAAATGCAGTCTTTGAAAAACGTCTCATATAGAGGTTAAAACCTCGCAACGAAATCAATTAATATGGAACGTTTTTAATCAATAAGAACGGGACATTTCAGCCGCGGCGCGGCATACTGCACGAACTTGCACCAGATTCTTGTAATTTTAAATGAAGTTCAAGGGCATTTTGGTCTTTTCACATTTGAGCCAGATTTGAGGCTTTAACCTCATCCACTCATTCATTTTCCTAATTTCATTTTCCTTTTCTTTTCATTTTTCTCTCAAAACTCAAACACCCATTTGATTTCAAAGGGATTTTTGGAAAGGAAGAAGCGGGATTTGATCTTTGGCGTAGTTGACTAGGTTGTTCTCCTCGTTCTTAGCTACACGGTAATACTAGTGGTAAGCTCTAACTCCGAATTTCATTTTCATGTTCATCATTCAAATTTGGGGCTTTTGATTGTATGATTCATAGGTGAAACCCATTTAGTTGCTAATTGGAGATTAACACCAAGATTCGGGTTTATAAGTGTTAAAGGCGGGTTTTGGGTTGGTTAATGATTTAACCATGTTTAAGACTTGAGAATGGTGTATAATCACTAGTATTTGTGATTATTGGTGCTTTGGGGACCTTTAGGGTTCTTGTGGTTGACTAACTTTGACTAGAGTCGAAATTAGGGTTTGTTGAGGATTATAACCCGAATGTCGATTCGTTGAGGTTTATAAACTTGAAATGGATTAAGTTGATGTATGAAATCGAGTTAAAAATGTTTTGGTGTCAAAACTTGTATATGGTGAGATTTTGACTTTATGGGTCAAAATTAGGGTTTATGGGCGTTTTTGAGAACGATAAGTGTTTAACACTTGTGTTTGGGTTTAATTAGCATATTAGGACCATTGTCACTCGTGTTAGTGATTATTGGTTAGTTTGGGCGCGGTTTGTACTTGGAAGTGCATTTGGGTCGAATTTGCACTAAGTGTCAAATTGGGTTGGTTTGTAAATCCAATCTAAGTGTGTTGTTGAATTTGTGATAATGGAATAGGTACTTTCCATTGACGAGTTGCAGATTCTTTGAAGCATTCTTCAAGGCGACAAGGTGAGTGTTAATATCCTATGTGCATATGTATGTGTAGGATGGGTGCGGGTCGGGTGAAGTGGTTCTTGGTTATAGAGCTCACTTCACATATAGGTGGAATTGATGGACTTGTGTACATGACCAATTGGCACGGTCGCGCGTTTTGGTTGACCACCTTTGGCGAGGTGCACATTTCGTGTGTACATTATCACATGGGCTTGTGAGTGGAATAATTATATACGTATGTATATGAGTTATTTATTTGTGGGGTAAGGGTTTAAAGTTCGTTGTTGACGATACCGTACCCTAGAGCATATTGTGGTGTTGATGAGGGCTTAAAGTTCGATGCTAACGATACCTCATGTATGGAATTTAAGTTCGATGTTGACGATGCCATACGACTATTGTAGTGACGTCGATGAGGGTTTAAAGTTCGTTGTTAACGATACCTCATATGTGGGTTTTAAGTTCAATGTTGACGATACCACATTAATTCATTCGATGAGGGTTTTAAGTTCGATGTTGACGATACCTCATACGTGGGTTTTAAGTTCGATGTTGACGATACCACATTAATTGGGACGAATGGGATTTAAGTTCGATGTTGACGATACCATTCGTAGAGATAGCCTTGAGATCTTGAATACTTTTGGATGTTGTGAACATCGATGTTTTTCGTATTATTGTGATATATATATGTATATATATTGTCGTATTGTTGTGATGTAGCTAACCCTCTGGGTGTAGCTTAATGGCGTTGTTCACATCGTCGTTGGTGAACTTACCTTATTGTTGACACTTTTAGCTTGTTGCTTAGTGATCGTACGGTACGCTTAGACTAGCTTGCCTTTATGCTTGGATGCTCCGGTATGCGGTATTTGATTAATTGTGTGGCGTATCCATTTTATACATATATATGTATGTAGTATATTATCACTCACTAAGTGTTTGCTTACCCTCTCGTTGTTGATATTTTATAGGTTGACATGCTTGGCGACTCGGGTGAGCTTGGGGATTTGAGATCTTGGCTAGGTTGCTTTAGAAGATCTTGCTTTTGTACTCGATTAGGATTTGGGTAGCGTAGTCCCAAATCACCATGCTCGGTTTTGTGTAAACGTAACTAGTCGGGTCATAATGATTATAACCGGTTTATGATTTAATTAACGTATCATCGTATTAAGGAGTTTAAATTATTAATGTATGTTTTGAGTTAGATGAACTTACTTTGGTAACAAATATGTTTTGGAAATTGTGTAATGGGACCTAAAGTATTATTTAACGCGTATTAAAAGGAAAAATTTTTATGGGCCGGTTTTAATACGGGTTGGGTTGTTTCAAGTGGTATCAGAGCATGGTCTAAGGGATTTAGGCGACTTGAGATAGGTGCCTAGACTTAGACTTTTGTGTGTGCTTATTTTTTGCGGGACTTGTAGGTGAACGGGTCGGAATGAGAATTTGGTTAGTGCCTTAATTGATAGGTGGACTAACGTGTATATTAATACATGGATATTATTAATATACGACTGTGTTATGTTTGTGTTTATGTTGCGTTGCGAATATCATCGAGCAAGATGGTCGTTGTACTAACAAGGGGATATGATGTGTGTGCGTAATAAGGACTTGCAAACCTTATTACGGGTGCAAATCGTGTTTAACAAGTGATGTACCACGAGTGTCGAGTAAGATGGGGCGGTGTTGTGCGTATGGTTTTATACGTTCGTAGACAATTCGTTTTGCATTCTTTAGAATGACGACGCGAAACGAGATCTAGACGAATGACGAGGAGTTTAACTCTAGAGTTGCGGCCGCCGTTGTGGAGCAAATGAGTGCGTTTCGAGAAGAAATGGATAGGAAGTATTCCGAAGTTCGGGGTAGTAGTGAAATGGAGCGTTGTCTTAAGAGCTTCATGAGGACTAAACCCCCGATGTATGATGGGAAACCGGATCCTTTGGTAAGCACAACTTGGATCTCGGATGTCGAAGGGTGTTTTCGTACTATTGAATGCCCTCCTGAGAAGAAGATGAGACTCGCTACTAGTTTGTTGCGGGGTAGGGCAAAGGATTGGTTGGATGGTAAGATTGATCTTGTTGGTGGTGAACCGTTTATGGCGTTAACATGGGATGGGTTTAAGAAGGAATTCTTCGAGGAGTTCCGGACTTCAGCCGATTTGTCAGAAATGCGTAATGAGTTGCGAAATTTGCAACAGGGTTCTATGGATTTGAATACTCTCAAGACGACCTTTATGGCGAAGGCTCGTTTTTGCCCGGAGTATTTGGGGAATGATCGTTGTTGATGGAGGATTTCTATTGGACTTTGAATGATGACTTGAAGAGTAAGATTAGCCGGGGTAACGTGAAGTCGTTTGCGGAATTATTCGCGGTGGCTAGACGTTTTGAGTCGTATTCGCGATCGAAGATTGGTGAACCTTCAAGTGAGAGAACGGTTGTTTTGTATGGTGCTCCAAGTAAGAGGACTAAGGGTCCGAGCGTGAACACGGGTGGTACACGGACGGGTATATCGGATTCTAGTGCGTCTAGGTGTTACAATTGTGGCGTGAGGGGTCACAAGTCTTGGGAATGTTCGGTGCCAAGGGGTGATGGTATGGTGTGTTTCAATTGCCAAGAAGAAGGACATCGTAAGTCGGAATGTCCCAAGTTAGCGGGGACGGGTGTGGCAAGGAGACGTTAAGGTACGTTTCGTTTTAATAAATATGCTCTTTGATTATTTATTAAGTGCCGTTGAGTTTGAATTATTAAATGCCTTGTGTTGTGCATATTGTTGTTATGGGTGACGTTCCTAATGGAAGTACCCTATGGTGACGTTTGATTTTCGGGCGAAGGGCATAAGACTTGGTGCCACCAAGCATTCCTTAGTATTTGGGAGATGTTTCTACCAAGCCATGGAAATGGGTTTTGGTGTTCGATTGTTAAGCGCGTGTTCGCTATAGTGTGGAAGTTGATGAACCATGAGGTTCGTCGGGTGGTTGGAAAACTTTGAGATCGAGTGTTTTGAATCTCGATGTATGTTGGTAATGGAGTATATAAGACGCGACATTAGGTGCCTCTTTTATACCTACTAGCGTGGAGTTCAACTCCGATGGTGTTGTGGTTACATTGTACTTAGGGTGCCGGAGTGAAACCCTTAGGTACATGAGTGACTAGGTGGAAATTGACAAACTAGAGCAATTGGATGAATGCGAGGGTGTGGTTTGTGTAATCGTGGTACACTTTTTGTTCGAAGTGTTTAAGGATTGATTGAAATCCTTCGTGTGCTCAAGGCTGGAGCAAAATATGGTGATGGGTCGTGTGAGCCCAATCGTTTGTAAAGTCTACCTTTGGTACCGTTGTACGGTTGTACGAGTTGTGGATATGGAACGTAGTTCCAAGTGGGGGAGTTACACACCCGCACGAGGAGGTTTTGGTGTAAGATTTCGGATGATGCTTTTGGTAGATCCGGAAAACGTTGTCGAGACCTGGTTTTGGTCGATTTGTGGTAGATTACAATTTCGGATAAATTGTACATATGGTTTGGATTTGAATTATCACCGTGGTGGTAATGCGGTAAATCTCGATTGAGAGATAATGGACGTGGTTGGTGAGCAAGGTGAAATCCTTCGGTTAAGGGAGGTGTGTGTCGGATTCTCTTCTAGAGAATTATTGTTTTGTGCCTATGTTTGATATAGGTGGTTCTTGCTCGAGTGTGTGAATGGTTAGTGGTATCCGTTAGGATTCACTATGGAGTAGCAGAGCGCGATGTTACACTACTCGTCGTTCGAGGCCAAAAGGGCGTTGATTGATAAAGCATGACTTTCGGAGTCCGCTGACTTCATCATGGTATTGGTGATTGATGAAGCATGACCTTTAGGGTCCGCTGACTTCATCATGGGAGTATGCGATTGGTGGAGCATGACCTTCGGGGTCCGCTGACTTCATCATGAGCGAGGTGTTATATCGGTGAAGCATGACCGTTGACGGGGTCCGCTGACTTCATCCGGTGTTGAGATTGGTGAAGCATGATCTTCGGGTCCGCTGACTTCATCATGGTAGTGGATCGCGTGTGGTTTCGGATTCACAAATGACTCGTGTGGTTTCGGTCATTGTATTGAGGAGTGAGTCTCGTGTAGTTCGGATTCACAAATGACTCATGTAGTTCGGTCATTCCTCCGGGATAGTGACTCTCGTGTAGTTCGGATTCACTAAGGCGCGTGTAGTTCGGCCAATCCCGAGTGTTGTTGTGGTGAAGGTAGTGAGTTGCGTGTAGTTCGGATTCACTAAGGCGCGTGTGTTTTCGGCCAGCCTTCGGGTTGTGTGATCTGTCGGTTGTTTTATACACCGATGGTGGGGTCGTAAGGACCATGATGTTTGATCTATTGGTTGTTTTATACACCAATGGTGGGATCGTGAGGACCATGTTGTATGTTTAGTGATGCGATAGCCGTGCTTCGCTCACGTGTTGTTACGGGTGTGACAATAGTCGATTTTGTACACCTTGGGATTCGCATTTCCATAGTCGTTTTGGGCGCTATCGGTTTTAGCCGTTGGATTATGATGTTACGGTAGTTGCGTATTGGTCGTATTGCGCACTACAAGGGATGTTTAGTGATTGGTGTTATCCATCAGGATTCGTTTGGTTCGGTCTTCATCGTTTCGGATTGTTGACCTTAGGTTGAGACTTGGTTGCTTTTAGCATTGTACTCGGTAAGGGTATGCTAAGGAATTGGTATCTCGATACGAGATTGGTTGAGTTTTCCCGATGTGAGGGATTGAGTTAGTGCTAGTGCTCGGATTTATGGAATTTGATAAATCGCGGGTGACGATTTAGCTGTTAAGGGTAACTTTTTGAGAAGAATTGTCTAAGGGATTGTTGTAGACTTCGGTTGTTGCGTGTATTGTACGTCTCGGGATGCGATCAAGTGTGTAATTTGTCATTGGATTAACCACCGGGTTAGCGAATTTGTGGTAGAAGTCGGTTTGAAATGCATGTTCGACGACCATTGATTGTGGGTCCGTTTGGGTTCGTGACTAGGATCACGAGGACGTGATCGAATCTAAGTGGGGGAGAGTTGTAACACCCCGTTTTCCTCGTATATGATTTATAGGTGTATTGTGTATGTACGACAGGCGTATGAAGGGTTCGATACATGTTCGGGTGTTAAAGTCTTGTATGCGAGAAAATGAGTCAGGACACGTTGAGTGTCGCGGCGTGACAAAAGGAGCCGCGGCGCGGCGTTTCGAATAAATCCAGATCAGAAGTTAGTTATAAAATGATCCCAGACTTAGTCAAATGTCGCGGCGCGACATTTAAGGTCGCGGCGCGGCATACTGCACGAACTGGCACCAGATTCTTGTAATTTTAAATGAAGTTCAAGGGCATTTTGGTCTTTTCACGTTTGAGCCAGATTTGAGGCTTTAACCTCATCCACTCATTCATTTTCCTAATTTCATTTTCCTTTTCTTTTCATTTTTCTCTCAAAACTCAAACACCCATTTGATTTCAAAGGGATTTTTGGAAAGGAAGAAGCGGGATTTGATCTTTGGCATAGTTGACTAGGTTGTTCTCCTCGTTCTTAGCTACACGGTGATACTAGTGGTAAGCTCTAACTCTGAATTTCATTTTCGTGTTCATCATTCAAATTTGGAGCTTTTGATTGTATGATTCATAGGTGAAACCCATTTAGTTGCTAATTGGAGATTAACACCAAGATTCGGGTTTATAAGTGTTAAAGGCGGGTTTTGGGTTGGTTAATGATTTAACCATGTTTAAGACTTGAGAATGGTGTATAATCACTAGTATTAGTGATTATTGGTGCTTTGGAGACCTTTAGGGTTCTTGTGGTTGACTAACTTTGACTAGAGTCGAAATTAGGGTTTGTTGAGGATTATAACCCGAATGTCGATTCTTTGAGGTTTATAAACTTGAAATGGATTAAGTTGATGTATGAAATCGAGTTAAAAATGTTTTGGTGTCAAAACTTGTATATGGTGAGATTTTGACTTTATGGGTCAAAATTAGGGTTTATGGGCGTTTTTGAGAACGATAAGTGTTTAACACTTGTGTTTGGGTTTAATTGGCATATTAGGACCATTGTCACTCGTGTTAGTGATTATTGGTTAGTTTGGGCGCGGTTTGTACTTGGAAGTGCATTTGGGTCGAATTTGCACTAAGTGTCAAATTGGGTTGGTTTGTAAATCCAATCTAAGTGTGTTGTTGAATTTGTGATAACAGAATAGGTACTTTCCATTGATGAGTTGCGGATACTTGGAAGCATTCTTCAAGGCGACAAGGTGAGTGTTAATATCCTATGTGCATATGTATGTGTAGGATGGGTGCGGGTCGGGTGAAGTGGTTCTTGGTTATAGAGCTCACTTCACATATAGGTGGAATTGGTGGACTTGTGTACATGTCCAATTGGCACGGTTGTGCGTTTTGGTTGACCACCTTTGTCAAGGTGCACAATTCGTGTGTACATTATCACATGGGCTTGTGAGTGGAATAATTATATACGTATGTATATGAGTTATTTATTTGTAGGGTAAGGGTTTAAAGTTCGTTGTTGACGATACCGTACCCTAGAGTATATTGTGGTGTTGATGAGGGCTTAAATTTCGATGCTGACGATACCTCATGTATGGAATTTAAGTTCGATGTTGACGATGCCATACGACTATTGTAGTGACGTTGATGAGGGTTTAAAGTTCGTTGTTGACGATACCTCATATGTGGGTTTTAAGTTCGATGTTGACGATACCACATTAATTCATTCGATGAGGGTTTTAAGTTTGATGTTGACGATACCTCATACGTGGGTTTTAAGTTCGATGTTGACGATACCACGTTAATTGGGACGAACGGGATTTAAGTTTGATGTTGACGATACCATTCGTAGAGCTAGCCTTGAGATCTTGAATACTTTTAGATGTTGTGAACATCGATATTTGTCATATTATTGTGATATATATATGTATATATATTGTCATATTGTTGTGATGTAGCTAACCCTCTGGGTGTAGCTTAATGGGGTTGTTCACATCGTCGTTGGTGAACTTACCTTATTGTTGACACTTTTAGCTTGTTGCTTAGTGATCGTACGGTACGCTTAGACTAGCTTGCCTTTATGCTTGGATGCTCCGGTATGCGGTATTTGATTAATTGTGTGGCGTATCCATTTTATACATATATATGTATGTAGTATATTATCACTCACTAAGCGTTAGCTTACCCTCTCGTTGTTGATATTTTATAGGTTCGCATGCTTGGCGACTCGGGTGAGCTTGGGGATTTGAGATCTTGGCTAGGTTGCTTTAGAAGATCTTGCTTTTGTACTCGATTAGGATTTGGGTAGCGTAGTCCCAAATCACCATGCTCGGTTTTGTGTAAACGTAACTAGTCAAGTCATAATGATTATAACCGGTTTATGATTTAATTAACGTATCATCGTATTAAGGAGTTTAAATTATTATTGTATGTTTTGAGTTAGATGAACTTACTTTGGTAACAAATATGTTTTGGAAATTGTGTAATGGGACCTAAAGTATTATTTAACGCGTATTAAAAGGAAAAATTTTTATGGGCCGGTTTTAATACGGGTTGGGTTGTTTCACTAAAAGCTTGAATTACAAGTTGTGCAAATATCTATATGATTGATCTTAGAGTAACTATCTCTTACTAAGTGTGAGTATTACTTGCTACTTGCTAATATGTTTAATACTCATAAATTTGTCAACTTGATTAACATGCTTGCTATGTGTTTACTAGTTAGGATTCAAGTAACTAGTCTACTCCAACAAATTAAGTGTAAATTGGTTCACAATGAAATTATGATCAATTGTTTACTTGGTCTTGCCTAAGTAACAAATTGTGATTGCTTGTTCAAGTAAGACTTAAGTTTGATGTCTATACATACTTAATGATTATCTTAGAAAGACATCATTAAATTAATCTACCTAAGCTTAAAATAAACATGACTTGTGATTAATTAAAACTAGGAAGTTAATGACATATTGACTAGTCTTTAGAATTGAACCAAATGCATTAAAGTGACTAACTAAGTCTTGACAAATCTGAGATTTCCCAAAATATCAGTCAAGACACTTCTCCAAGAATGTTAGGTTTACCACTAATGGAGTGTTATGTCACTTTCACACAATAAGACCAAATCTCACACACTTATTGCATATAGTACTTGTATACGATGTTTGGTTTCTTTTGCAGGTGCTAGAAGGAGTAAAGGTGTCAAAATGTGGTGTTCAAATTTGAGTCAAACGGCTATACAATGAATATCAATTTTGAACTGGAGCACGCACGGTCGAACCACGGTCGACCGTGCTGGAAACCGTGTGTCAATGACTATTTTTTGAATCCTACTATAAAAGGAAAGCATTGAAGAGCATTTGAAGTGGACCCTCTTGCATATTTCAAAAGCTTATTTTCAGAGATCACAAGGGCTCTAATTTCTACTCAAATGTGATCAAGCAAGAGAAGATTCTATGATCTTATAGATATAGAATTTGGTTGTTGTAAACTTACTAATCAAAATCATTAATCTTATGAGTTTACTTAGTGTAATGTATCTCCTAGTATTGTCTTAGAATCATCATTACAAAGTGTATAAGTCTTGTAACTTCAATTAGTAGAAGTATAGGCTAGCTTAGTGATCTACTTCCTTTTAGGGACTTAGGAAGTTGATTAATCTTATTTAGAGATTAATACTTGTCCAAGGTGAAGACAAGTTGATCTAGGTTGGAGTTTATCTTTCAAAGGGATAGAAAGATTAGGTTTGTTGTCTACCAAAGAAGTTGAAGAATTGTAAATCGGATCTCCACCGGGTTTGGAGAAAAGTGCTTAGTGAAGCAACAAATCCCGATTAGTGTAATTGGGGAGTGGATTAAGGTGGATTAGTTAACATCCGCCCGAACCACTATAAATACTTGTGTCTATGTTCTTTACATTACTTCATTCATCATTTTAAACATATACACCACACACATCAAGTTTGAGCTGAATTGGATGATCAAAGTTAATCGAATTTTGTGATCAATCGAAAAAGTAAAAACGTATTAAGTAACTATTCACCCCCCTTTAGTTACTTACAACTGCCATGCTATTAGACATTGCCATGATTAGCTACTATATGATTAGGTTTTACGTGCTTAAACAACAATATGATTAGTTACTAGTTGCTTAAACATGAGTTGTACATTATTGTACATTTATATATTTATGTGATTAGCTATTAGGTGCAACATGCTTAAATGCATACTTACCCTATCAAATCATATGGAACTATGTTGTAAAACATATGATATGGTTTGATCACTTGTAACAATTGCAAATCGCGTCTTTAATCAAACCATCTCAAGTAAAAGTTTTTGAATAAGGACATGATAAACCAAGATAAAATCATACAACACTATTTGTATATTACATTAAGTACATGGTTCTATCAAACATAGATATTGATCCAAGTGTACTAACTTATATACTTACATGAACACATGATTAGGAGATTAGAAATACCTAGCAAATTGCATGCTACTTAATAAGTAAAATCATATGTGTTCACATCTTAATATTCTAAGAACATGATTTTTGCTTAATGCCTAAATAATCAATGCATGCTATTTGCTTTACACTTAAATGATCAATATAAGTTGCCTGCTAGAATACTTGAGCTAATATTGAATGTTGGTTTAAGTAATTAATCTTAATATGCCTAACCCGTAGTCATTTACATGTGCATATACTTGTTGCAATTACTTCATGAATGACTAAATCATACAATACATTTAGGAATATAATATTAAATGTATGCTTAGACTTAAAGTCAATACTTAATGCCTATAGCCATTTGTTCGTCTTATCGACTACCAAGCTTATGATTAAAGCAAAACTTTCTTGGTCAACCTAAACTCAAATGGCTAAGATCTTGACCAAAGTTTAAATTATAGATTAGATATGATCCAAATATGCACTTAACTTATTTAGTATTCTTGAAGGAATGTCAAGAAAGAAAGATTTGCCCAAAGTGTTTTTAACAAGTCACTTTTGAAAGGACCCGTTCATATACATTATAAACGATTCACAATAGTTGATTACATCGCGAGGTATTTGACCTCTATATGATACATTTTACAAACATTGCATTCGTTTTTAAAAGACAAACTTTCTTTACATCGAAAAATGACAGGCATGCATACCATTTCATAATATCCACTATCCAACTATAAATTGACTTAATAATAATCTTTGATGAACTCAAAGACTCGAGTGCAACGTTCTTCGAAATATGTCATGAAAGACTCCAAGTAATATCTTTAAAATGAGCAAATGCACAGCGGAAGATTTCTTTAATACCCGAGAATAAAATGCTTTAAAGTGTCAACCAAAAGCTTGGTGAGTTCATTAGTTTATCATAATCATTCATTTTCATCATTTTAATAGACCACAAGAATTTCATTTCCAGTTCTCATAAATATACGTCCTATGCATAGAGACAAAAATCATTCATATGGATTGAACAACTGGTAACCGACATTAACAAGATGCATATAAGAATATCCCCTATCATTCCGGGAAATCCTTCGGACATGATATAAAACAACATCGAAGTACTAAAGCATCCGGTACTTTGGATGGGGTTCGTCGGGCCCATAGATCTATCTTTAGGATTCGTGTCAATTAGTAGATCGGTTTAATAATTCTTAGGTTACCAAGCAAAAAGGGGCATATTCAGCTTCGATCATTCAACCATATAATGTAGTTTCGATTACTTGTGTCTATTTCGTAAAACATTTATAAAAATTGCGCATGTATTCTCATCCCAAAAATATAAAGGGTAAAAAGGTAAATGAAACTCACCATACTGTATTTCGTAGTAAAAATACATATAACATCATTGAACAAGTGCAACGTTGGCCTCGGATTCACGAACCTATATTAATTATATATTTATATGTTGGTCAATATTTGTCTAACAATTAAGGTCAAGTCATAGTGTACCACATTCCTAATGCTCGAGAATAATATGCAAAAGTCAATTTGACTCAAAATGATTTCCAAAATCTATACATGATTAATATATAGTTTAAATATCGTCATTTTATATTTTTAAATATCTTTAAAAGATTTATTAGAGTAAATAATATAATTCATTTATTAATAAATAAAACTTTATAAAAAAATATACTTTTATATATCTTAAGTAATAAAATTTATAAAGTTCATTTAATATCATAAAGATAATATGATAGGTATTATTAAAGAAATTTTATTACAAGTAGTAAAAATATGTTTGTATCTCCTATGTATTTGATAAAATAATATCTATAATAATAGTAAGTAAAAGTTGCATTATTTTGTAATAATAATAATTATTATTCTATTAATTAAAATATCAATATTCATAATTACTAAAATAAAATGATAATTCTAATTATGATAAAATAAATATTTATGATACTTTTTAATATTATCTTTTAAAATAGTAATTCTATTTAAAATGATAATAATAATGATATTTTATTGTAACAATGACATTTCTATTAAAATGGTAATTTTTGTTAAAATGATAGTTTTAATACAACGATACTTTTAATAATAATAGTAATGATAAAAAAATAATAAGAACGATAATTTTATCTAAATCATTATCTTACAATATTTAATTTTCATCTTGATACTCATACTCATTATTTCTTAATTGATTCGTTTAATAGCTTTTAATCGTCTTTTATATCGTTTTCATGTTAATGATAATAATAGTAATCATAATAATTAAGTGTTACTAATATAAGTTTTAATCATAATAATACTAATGATAATAAATAGTATGAATATATTAATGATAATACTAATTATAACTTTAACGATAATAATGATAGTAATAATAATAAAAATAACAATTTTTAATGATAATACTTTTTATAGATAATGATAATAATAATAATAATAATAATAATAATAATAATAATAATAATAATAATAATAATAATAATAATAATAATAATAATAATTAAATAAAAATTAGGACGACGATATTAACAACGATAATAATAATCATTTTTAATAATAATACAAAAAATTCAATTGATTATAACTTCTAATCCGTTCATCGAAACCATTCGATATCTAAATGAAAAGTTCTTAATTTTTCGCTAGCTTTCCAACGATATGCATATCTTATACCTTATCTTAACCGCTGGTGTAACTAATTCGGGATTCAACATAACCTAACTAAGGGCAATATCAAAAGTTACAAGCATGCATAATCCTAAATACTCGAGCACTAGTCAGGGATACACTATTAATATGTGAAAATTAATTTACGAGTACTCACGTATCAATATTGAGATTCAATATTGCAGGAAAGGTACGTAAACGCAACGGAGATGAAAATCACTAGATTGACCTCGCGAGCCTACCCATAAACATTACTCATCACCTCCATATCTATAACCCATAATTTCCTTAACTTTATCCCGCTCAAAACACGATTTTGAAATCACTCGGACAGCACTCCGTCGTAATATTTTATGTATACTAATAATATCTTGAAATAATACGGAGTAAATATATATATGTAAATTGATTGAGAGAGTTTAGAGAAAATATTTTCAAGTTTCTATGAAATAATGAAACCTATTGAATTCTATTTATAATAGAATTTTGAATTATTAAAGTGAATTATTAAAGTATGAATTATTAAAGTGAATTATTAAAGTATGAATTATTAAAGTGAATTATTAAAGTATGAATTATTAAAGTGAATTATTAAAGTATGAATTATTAAAGTAAATTATTAAAGTATGAATTATTAAAGTGGATTATTAAAGTTAAAGTAAAGTAAAAATAAAGTAAATGTAAAGTTTAAGTATAGTAAAAGTATAAAAATATGTACGTATAATACGCGTATAAATATATATAATATTAATTTAAATTTTTATATATATGTAATAAAATAAAATATAAATATCGTTATATTTATCATACAGGTTAAGTAATAAGTTGTCAAAAGTGGTTCTAGATATTTATAAAAGTTATATACGTTTTAATAATAAAGTTCTTTTTAAACTGAAAACGTTTTTGTACGTTTGAAACTAAATCAAATAAATATGATAATTTTGTTTTCCAAAACTAAATATATTTAAGAATTATTTTGTTTAAAGGTTAAAATAATGGAAATCGTTATATCATAAAACGTTTTAGAAAAGTAGAATCATATATATTCATAATAGGTTTCAAGTCTTTAAATTACAGTCTGTTGGTGAAGCATGGGATAAGGTCCAAAGGTTAAATAAACGTATGAAATCATCTTAATGAAAAATATCGAGTTACTTAACTTTTCGATATCTATTTCCTAAGTTATCTATATTCCCAAATTTCACTTTCACCCTAAATAATACGAAAGTTAACTAGTTAACACCTATATAGGAAATTGAACAGGAAACTCCACTAACCCTTGTCTAGTTCCCGTTAATTGACACATTTGTTCTTACTTATAAATCACTTTACCATTTTCTGAATGTTGTCAAAAAGAATAGATTTCTTAAATCACAGTGGACCTCATAACATAGACCCGTAATCATATTACAATGTATCTGATAATTCAATCATTTGATATTATCTTCTAATTCCATCGATAAAAATATTGAAACAAATACGTTCGTTTAAAGTATTATACGTTTAATACTTTATTAATATTCTCAAGTTATAATATATATATATATATATATATATATATATATATACATATATATATATATACATATATATATATACATATCTATTTATATATAACGGTTCGTGAATCGTCGGAATTTGGTCGAGGTTATAATGAATGTATGAACACAGTTTAAAAATCTTTGAGATTCAACTTACAACTTTCCTTATCGTGTCGGGAATATATAAAGATTAAAGTTTAAATTTGGTCGGAAATTTACGGGTTGTCACAGTACCTACCCGTTAAAGAAATTTCATCCCGAAATTTGAGTGGAAAGGTCGTGAATGATAATAAGTATGTTTTCATGATGCATACGGGCTGAAAATTAGAGTTTTATCATCAGCGAATAATTTGAATAAACAATCCATTTATATGAAGAGTACGAATGAAGCTAACATAGAAGAGTGAAATGAGTAAGTGTAGATTCATCTTATCATTTGACGTAGATATGATTGATTTCCAGATTTCAAGGGATTTGAAGAAAATCTTCGTAATAAGATTTGATTCTCAGGTAACCAAGGGAATTAGGATCCGCTTTAAATGCGATCGTCCATTTTAATTTTTCTGTCAGAGATTTTCTTATAAATTCACCTCCTTCGTTCCCTTACAACTCACACCTTCTGTTGATGCATTTTATGCAAGTCCCTAGACATCTACCCACATCCATTGCAGGTACAACAGTTTACATGCCACCATGATCGCTCGTTATTATCCTATCTGTGTTTGTATGTGGTTGCAGGAACTGCAGGAATGAGATTTGGATGTTTGACTATGTTAGACTTAGTCAGCCGTACGAGTGAAGCCCCATTCGTACGGCTGACAGGCTCATACGCACGGTTGATGCTGAGCTAAGTCACAATTACAACCTAAATGAAAAGACACGAGTGAGTGATCACCTGTACGGCTGATGAAGCCAACTCGTACGTGTAATGGATGAATCGTACGGGTGAGTCAACAGTAGGGGTATATAAAGTCTTATGTTCCTCATTTTAGGTTAAGCCTCTCATTTGTTACACACACTCAGATCTGGTGAGCTCCTCCGATTCTCTCTCAACCCAAATCACCCAGGTGGTGATTAATAGCTCTACGTGTTGATCTAAACACACTTGATTTAGTTGTGGTTTGACTAAATTAATCCCAAAAAGCTTAACTTATTCACTAGAGGGATTGATTCACTTATTCCGTCATTGTGTGAGTTAAATCTGTTGATTTCTAAGTTCCTAGTCATGTTTCATCACCTTCTATTCTTTCCCCCTCAACTCATATTTTAAAGTATTCATCAATATGCTCCATCCAGTTCTGATTCTCGATATATTTCTAACTTTCCTATCGGTCATTTTTCTTTTTCACCTACCGCCGGAAGAATCTATTTACTTCTACTATACTCTTGGGTTTATAGTGTTTCTAGTTCTCCCGTGTCTTTATATTGCTATATGCATCGATATATATGGTTTATAATTTCTGGTTTGTCGTTGGGCTTTATATCTTCCCTTATATTTCAAAGTCTCTGCTTCTGTCTTCTATAATCATTGTCATCCACAGTTAATGCTCTATTTTATTTGATGCAATTTATACCCCAATTCCTATTTCGGAGTTTTGTCCTTTCGTTTCTTCTTCTTGCGATTAAACACCGCTTGTAATGGTTCAGAATTCACAGAATTGAATTTCGGAATGAACATTGTTAATGTTCTAGGAAGGAAATTGTGATGGCACGATCTTGACTTGTTAAATTACCAGAATACCTTGGAAAAGGCCGAATCATCAAGAAATATTTTCTTGATATTTTAGAGGTTAAATAGAATACAAGAATCGTATAACATGGCACATGATGATGTTATGATCTGTGAATCATCACGTTCCATTTAGAAACTCAGCATGACTTACTGTAATATAATCACGTTGATCAAGTGTCATTATATTATATTAAATCATGCTTCAGCTCCCAACACTTCTTCAAAAATATTCCTATTTTAAACTCGAATGTTTCAGAATTTAGAAACTAAAATAGTTTCTTTTATGATGTAATACAGATAGCGCGAAGAGGTAAATGATTTCAGATAAGAGTAATTATGAAAATATCTTCAGAAATATGGAGGATATTTATAATGAAAGATACGATGATATCTTAGGATTTCTAATATCAGAGGATGATGAAGGATATTGTCCGCAGGGGTTTAGAGTCAGAAGCAAGGTATTCGCTAATGACTTCAGCAGATACTGAATCATTTGGATTCTTTGAAGTCAGGTTCAGTCTTTGTGATTTGTTCACAGCCTCCTTCATACTTTGCTCAATCCGGTTTCCAGTTTCAAGACTTCTCTTTTTCTGCGCTTTGCCAGCACACTATTCATTATCATCAAACTTTTTACTGTTAAGGTCATTTTATAGTTTTTGCTGCTTTATCAACATTTCGAGAACTATTCCGCAGTTCAGGATGTTTTTCAGAAACTTCACATCCGAAGTATGTAAGTCCGTTATATGTACACATATAACTATTGGCGTAGACATGCTGCGAGATTTCAAAATACGAATTGCTAATACCCAATGATTTGTATGGCAATTCTCATTACAAGATGCGAATGAGTAAATGATGGGGTTTCAATGAATAATTATAATGACTTTTTGGAGAGGCTAAAGTCAAAGGGTAATGAAATTGTTGGTACATCTGCTAATAATGTGGTGGAATGTAAAAGGTTCTCCAGTAACGATGGTGTATATCTCAAGGTTATAATAAGGTTAGTCTGACTGAAAAGTCGAAGTTGACTTGCTGGAGCTGTGACAAAACTGCTACTTTGAAAAGAAATCGCAAAGTTATTTTTGCTAATAAATGCCAAAGAATCTGACGTGGATACGTTGTTTAAACTTTTACTTTGGTTTCAAGAGTTTTTCGGGTACATAACTGTGGGTAACATGTTGTTGGATCATCATCTCGATTGCTGATCATTCGAAGTGTCTTCAGAAATTTTTGAAGGGTTTGAACACAGATTCTAATCGTTAACATACATTTGATGTTATAACACAGTTTTGAAGTCAAAATATAGCTTTGAAAGATGTAGGAATCTAAAGGTGATGGTACCAGTTATATCTCGAATTTAATTCTGAGGTTTCAAAATCAGAATATGTAATTGAGTTTGAATGAGTATGGTTGTTTTGATATGAAAGAATGTATATTATTGTGAAAGTAGGAAGTATGGTTGATAATTTGCTTAATCAGATTCGAAGAATGTAACATATTAATTGTGAATATATATATCTCTCTCGGGTATTACCTACCCGTTAAAAAAAATTTCACAATTAATATCTTAAAATTTTTTTATTACAGTCTTTATGAAAATATATATGTATATATTCTCTTCAGATGTAACATAGATTTTAATGAGTTAATACTAAATTAAACTCATTCGATTTACAGTTGGAACTAGAATTGAATAATGAAATGTCCCGTTCTTATTGATTAAAAACGTTCCATATTAATTGATTTCGTTGCGAGGTTTTGACCTCTATATGAGACGTTTTTCAAAGACTGCATTCATTTTTAAAACAAACCATAACCTTTATTTCATAAATAAAGGTTTAAAAAGCTTTACGTAGATTATCAAATAATGATAATCTAAAATATCCTGTTTACACACGACCATTACATAATGGTTTACAATACAAATATGTTACATCGAAATCAGTTTCTTGAATGCAGTTTTTACACAATATCATACAAACATGGACTCCAAATCTTGTCCTTATTTTAGTATGCAACAGCGGAAGCTCTTAGTATTTACCTGAGAATAAACATGCTTTAAACGTAAACAAAAATGTTGGTGAGTTATAGGTTTAACCTGTATATATCAAATCGTAACAATAGACCACAAGATTTCATATTTCAATACACATCCCATACATAGAGATAAAAATTATTCATATGGTGAACACCTGGTAACCGACATTAACAAGATGCATATATAAGAATATCCCCATCATTCTGAGACACCCTTCGGGTATGATATAAATTTCGAAGTACTAAAGCATCCGGTACTTTGGATGGGGTTTGTTAGGCCCAATAGATCTATCTTTAGGATTCGCGTCAATTAGGGTGTCTGTTCCCTAATTCTTAGATTACCAGACTTAATAAAAAGGGGGATATTCGATTTCGATAATTCAACCATAGAATGTAGTTTCACGTACTTGTGCCTATTTTGTAAATCATTTATAAAACCTGCATGTATTCTCATCCCAAAAATATTAGATTTTAAAAGTGGGACTATAACTCACTTTCACAGATTTTTACTTCGTCGGGAAGTAAGACTTGGACACTGGTTGATTCACGAACCTATAACAATATATACATATATATCAAAGTATGTTCAAAATATATTTACAACACTTTTAATATATTTTGATGTTTTAAGTTTATTAAGTCAGCTGTCCTCGTTAGTAACCTACAACTAGTTGTCCACAGTTAGATGTACAGAAATAAATCGATAAATATTATCTTGAATCAATCCACGACCCAGTGTATACGTATCTCAGTATTGATCACAAATCAAACTATATATATTTTGGAATCAACCTCAACCCTGTATAGCTAACTCCAACATTCACATATAGAGTGTCTATGGTTGTTCCGAAATATATATAGATATGTCGACATGATAGGTCAAAACATTGTATACGTGTCTATGGTATCTCAAGATTACATAATATACAATACAAGTTGATTAAGTTATGGTTGGAATAGATTTGTTACCAATTTTCACGTAGCTAAAATGAGAAAAATTATCCAATCTTGTTTTACCCATAACTTCTTCATTTTAAATCCGTTTTGAGTGAATCAAATTGCTATGGTTTCATATTGAACTCTATTTTATGAATCTAAACCGAAAAGTATAGGTTTATAGTAAGAAAAATAAGTTACAAGTCATTTTTTTAAAGGTAGTCATTTCAGTCGAAAGAACGACGTCTAGATGACCATTTTAGAAAACATACTTCCACTTTGAGTTTAACCGTAATTTTTGGATATAGTTTTATGTTCATAATAAAAATCATTTTCCCAGAATAAAAACTTTTAAATCAAAGTTTATCATAGTTTTTAATTAACTAACCCAAAACAGCCCGCGGTGTTACTACGACGGAGTAAATCCGGTTTTACGGTGTTTTTCGTGTTTTCAGGTTTTAAATCATTAAGTTAGCATATCATATAGATATAGAATATGTATTTAGTTGATTTTAAAAGTCAAGTTAGAAGGATTAACTTTTATTTTCGAACAAGTTTAGAATTAACTAAACTATGTTCTAGTGATTACAAGTTTAAACCTTCGAATAAGATAGCTTTATATGTATGAATCGAATGATGTTATGAACATCATTACTACCTCAAGTTCCTTAGATAAACCTATTGGAAATGAGAAAAATAGATCTAGCTTCAAAGGATCCTTGGATGGATTGAAAGTTCTTGAAGCAGAATCATGACACGAAAACAATTTCAAGTAAGATTTCCACTCGAAATAAGATTGTTATAGTTATAGAAATTGAATTAAAGTTTGAATATGATTATCACCTTGTATTAGAAAGATAACCTACTATAAGTAACAAACGTTTCTTGATCTTGGATGATTACTTGGAATGAATTTAGAGAACTTGGAAGTAAACTTGCAATCTTGGAAGTATTCTTGATTTTATGAAACTAGAACTTTTGGAATTTATGAAGAACACTTAGAACTTGAAGATAGAACTTGAGAGAGATCAATTAGATGAAGAAAATTGAAGAATGAAAGTGTTTGTAGGTGTTTTTGGTCGTTGGTGTATGGATTAGATATAAAGGATATGTAATTTTGTTTTCATGTAAATAAGTCATGAATGATTACTCATATTTTTGTAATTTTATGAGATATTTCATGCTAGTTGCCAATGATGGTTCCCACATGTGTTAGGTGACTCACATGGGCTACTAAGAGCTGATCATTGGAGTGTATATACCAATAGTACATACATCTAAAAGCTGTGTATTGTACGAGTACGAATACGGGTGCATACGAGTAGAATTGTTGATGAAACTGAACGAGGATGCAATTGTAAGCATTTTTGTTAAGTAGAAATATTTTGATAAGTGTATTGAAGTCTTTCAAAAGTGTATGAATACATAGTAAAACACTACATGTTTATACATTTTAACTGAGTCGTTAAGTCATCGTTAGTCGTTACATGTAAATGTTGTTTTGAAACCTTTAGGTTAACGATCTTGTTGAATGTTGTTAACCCATTGTTTATTATAACAAATGAGATGTTAATTTGTTATATTATAATGATATTATGATATATAATATATCTTAGTATGATATATATACAGTTAAATGTCGTTACAACGATAATCGTTACATATATGTCTCATTTCGAAATCATTAAGTTAGTAGTCTTATTTTTACATATGTATTTCATTGTTAATACACTTAATAATATATTTACTTATCATTTAACATAATTAACCAAGTGTATCAATATCTTAATATGATTCATATGTACCTAGTAAGACGTTGTTATAACGATAATCGTTATATATATCGTTTTCGAGTTTCTTAAATTAATAGTCTCATTTTTATGTATATAACTCATTGTTAAAATACCTAATGAGATACATACTTATAATAAAATCATGTTAACTATATATATAACCATATATATGTCATCGTATAATTTTTACAAGTTTTAATGTTCGTGAATCACCGATCAACTTGGGTGGTCAATTGTCTATATGAAACCTATTTCAATTAATCAAGTCTTAACAAGTTTGATTGCTTAACATGTTGGAAACACTTAATCATGTATATAACAATTTCATTTAATATATATATAAACATGGAAAAGTTCGGGTCACTACAGTACCTACCCGTTAAATAAATTTCGTCCCGAAATTTTAAGCAGTTGGAGGTGTTGACGTATCTTCTGGAAATAAATGCCGGTATTTCTTCTTCATCTGATCTTCACGCTCCCAGGTGAACTCGGGTCCTCTACGAGCATTCCATCGAACCTTAACAATCGGTATCTTGTTTTGTTTAAGTCTCTTAACCTCACGATCCATTATTTCGACGGGTTCTTCAATGAATTGAAGTTTTTCATTGATTTGGATTTCGTCCAACGGAATAGTGAGATCTTCTTTAGCAAAACATTTCTTCAAATTTGAGACGTGGAAAGTGTTATGTACAGCCGCGAGTTGTTGAGGTAGCTCCAGTTGGTAAGCTACTGGTCCGACACGATCTATAATCTTGAATGGTCCAATGTACCTTGGATTTAGTTTCCCCCGTTTACCAAATCGAACAACGCCTTTCCAAGGTGAAACCTTATGCATGACCATTTCTCTAATTTCAAACTCTATATCTTTTCTTTTACTGTCCGCGTAGCTCTTTTGTCGACTCTGGGCGGTTTTCAATCTTTGTTGAATTTGGATGATTTTCTCGGTAGTTTCTTGTATTATCTCCGGACCCGTAATCTGTCTATCCCCCATTTCACTCCAATAAATCGGAGACCTGCACTTTCTACCATAAAGTGCTTCAAACGGCGCCATCTCAATGCGTGAATGGTAGCTGTTGTTCTAGGAAAATTCTGCTAACGGTAGATGTCGATCCCAACTGTTTCCAAAATCAATAACACATGCTCGTAGCATGTCTTCAAGTGTTTGTATCGTACTTTCGCTCTGTCCATCAGTTTGTGGATGATAGGCAGTACTCATGTCTAGACGAGTTCCTAATGCGTGCTGTAATGTCTGCCAGAATCTTGAAATAAATCTGCCATCCCTATCAGAGATAATAGAGATTGGTATTCCATGTCTGGAGACGACTTCCTTCAAATACAGTCGTGCTAACTTCTCCATCTTGTCATCTTCTCTTATTGGCAGGAAGTGTGCTGATTTGGTGAGACGATCAACTATTACCCAAATAGTATCAAAACCACTTGCAGTCCTTGGCAATTTAGTGATGAAATCCATGGTAATGTTTTCCCATTTCCATTCCGGGATTTCGGCTTGTTGAAGTAGACCTGATGGTTTCTGATGCTCAGCTTTGACCTTAGAACATGTCAAACATTCTCCTACGTATTTAGCAACATCGGCTTTCATACCCGGCCACCAAAAATGTTTCTTGAGATCCTTGTACATCTTTCCCGTTCCAGGATGTATTGAGTATCTAGTTTTATGAGCTTCTCTAAGTACCATTTCTCTCATATCTCCAAATTTTGGTACCCAAATTCTTTCAGCCCTATACCGGGTTCCGTCTTCCTGAATATTAAGATGCTTCTCCGATCCTTTGGGTATTTCATCCTTTAAATTTCCCTCTTTTACAACTCCTTGTTGCGCCTCCTTTATTTGAGTAGTAAGGTTAGTGTGAATCATTATATTCATAGATTTTACTCGAATGGGTTCTCTGTCCTTTCTGCTCAAGGCGTTGGCTACCACATTTGCCTTCCCCGGGTGGTAACGAATCTCAAAGTCATAATCATTCAACAATTCAATCCACCTACGCTGCCTCATATTCAGTTGTTTCTGATTAAATATGTGTTGAAGACTTTTGTGGTGGGTATATATAATACTTTTGACCCCATATAAGTAGTGCCTCCAAGTCTTTAATGCAAAAACAACCGCGCCTAATTCCAAATCATGCATCATATAATTTTGCTCGTGAATCTTCAATTGTCTAGACGCATAAGCAATCACCTTCGTCCGTTGCATTAATACACAACCGAGACCTTGCTTTGATGCGTCATAATAAATCACAAAATCATCATTCCCTTTAGGCAATGACAATATAGGTGACGTAGTTAGCTTTTTCTTCAATAATTGAAACGCCTTTTCTTGTTCATCCATCCATTCAAATTTCTTCCCTTTATGCGTTAATGCAGTCAAGGGTTTTGCTATTTTGGAGAAATCTTGGATGAATCTTCTGTAGTAACCAGCCAATCCTAAAAATTGACGTATATGCTTCGGAGTTTTTGGGGTTTCCCACTTTTCAACGGTTTCGATCTTTGCCGTGTCCACCTGGATACCTTCTTTGTTCACTATGTGACCGAGGAATTGAACTTCTTCCAACCAAAATGCACACTTTGAAAACTTAGCGTATAGTTTTTCTTTCCTCAATACTTCTAGCACTTTTCTCAAATGTTCTTCGTGCTCTTGATCATTCTTTGAGTAAATAAGTATGTCATCGATGAAAACAATGACAAACTTGTCAAGATATGGCCCACATACTCGGTTCATAAGGTCCATGAACACAGCTGGTGCGTTAGTCAATCCAAACGGCATAACCATAAACTCGTAATGACCGTAACGCGTCCTAAAAGCAGTTTTTGGAATATCATCCTCCTTTACTCGTATTTGATGATATCCAGAACGTAAATCGATCTTCGAATAAACCGACGAGCCTTGTAGTTGATCAAATAAGTCGTCAATTCTCGGCAGTGGATAACGGTTTTTGATGGTAAGTTTGTTCAACTCTCTGTAGTCAATACACAACCTAAATGTACCATCCTTCTTCTTGACAAACAAAACAGGAGCTCCCCATGGTGATGTGCTTGGTCGAATGAAACCACGTTCTAATAGTTCTTGCAGTTGGCTTTACAGTTCTTTCATCTCGCTGGGTGCGAGTCTATAAGGAGCACGAGCTATTGGTGCAGCTCCTGGTACAAGATCTATTTGAAATTCAACAGATCGATGTGGAGGTAGTCCCGGTAATTCTTTCGGAAATACATCGGGAAATTCTTTTGCGACGGGAACATCATTGATGCTCTTTTCTTCAGTTTGTACTTTCTCAACGTGTGCTAGAACAACATAGCAACCTTTTCTTATTAGTTTTTGTGCCTTCAAATTACTAATAAGATGTAGCTTCATGTTGCCCTTTTCTCCGTACACAATTAAGGGTTCTCCTTCTTCTCGTACAATGCGAATTGCATTTTTATAACATACGATCTCTGCTTTCACGTTCTTCAGCCAGTCCATGCCAACTATTACATCAAAACTCCCTAACTCTACTGGTATCAAATCAATCTTAAATATTTTGCTACCCAGTTTAATTTCTCGATTCCGGCATATATTATCTACTGAAATTAATTTACCATTTGCTAATTCGAGTAAAAATTTACTATCCAACGACGTCAATGGACAACTTAATTTAGCACAAAAATCTCTACTCATATAGCTTCTATCCGCACCCGAATCAAATAAAACGTAAGAAGATTTATTGTCAATAAGAAACGTACCCGTAACAAGCTCCGGGTCTTCCTGTGCCTCTGCCGCATTAATATTGAAAACTCTTCCGCGGCCTTGTCCATTCGTGTTCTCCTGGTTCGGGCAATTTCTAATAATGTGGCCCGATTTTCCACATTTATAACAAACTACATTGGCATAACTTGCTCTGACACTACTTGCTCCGCCATTACTCGTTCCGCCACCATTTGTTCCTTTCGTTCTGTTAACCCCTGGTCCGTAGACCTCACACTTCGCCGCGCTATGACCATTTCTTTTACACTTGTTACAAAATTTGGTACAGAACCCCGAGTGATGCTTTTCACACCTTTGGCATAGTTGCTTCTGATTGTTGTTGTTGTTGCGGTTATTATTGTTGTTGGGATGATTGTTGTAGTTGCTGTTGTTGTTGTTGTTGTTGGGCCATTTGTTGTAGTTGCGATTGATGTTGCGATTATTGGGATAGTTGTTGCGATTATTGTTGTAATTGCTGTTGTTGTTGTATTGGTGATTCTTATCACCGTTTTCCTCCCACTTTCTTTTGACTTGCTTCACATTGGCCTCTTCAGCATTCTTTTCTTTAATTCTTTCTTCAATCTGGTTCACTAGTTTGTGAGCCATTCTACATGCCTGTTGTATGGAGGCGGGCTCGTGTGAACTTATATCTTCTTGGATTCTTTCCGGTAATCCTTTCACAAACGTGTCGATCTTCTCTTCCTCATCTTTGAACGCTCCCGGACACAATAGGCACAATTCTGTGAATCGTCTTTCGTACGTGGTAATATCAAATCCTTGGGTTCGTAACCCTCTAAGTTCTGTCTTGGGCTTATTGACCTCGGTTCTGGGACGGTACTTCTCGTTCATCAAGTGCTTAAATGCTGACCACTGTAGTGCGTACGCATCATCTTGTCCCACTTGCTCTAGATAGGTATTCCACCATGTTAACGCAGAACCTGTGAAGGTATGCGTAGCGTACTTCACTTTGTCCTCTTCAGTACACTTACTTATGGCAAACACCGATTCGACCTTCTCGGTCCACCGTTTCAATCCGATCGGTCCTTCGGTTCCATCAAATTCCAAAGGTTTGCAGGCAGTGAATTCTTTGTAGGTGTATCCTACACGATTTCCTGTACTGCTAGATCCAAGGTTATTGTTGGTATGTAGCGCAGCCTGTACTGCAGCTATGTTTGAAGCTAGAAAAGTACATAATTCCTCTTCATTCATATTCACGATGTGTCGAGTAGTCGGTGCCATTTCCTTCAAAATAGTCAAATGGAACAAGTTAATCATACAGAATATTAAGAGTAGTTAATAGTATTTCGTAGCATAATATGAACTCATTTATAAAAGCTTTTTCTTCATATTAGCGTTTTATAAGTTTAAATTCGGGTAGTACCTACCCGTTAAGTTCATACTTAGTAGCTAACATACAATTCAACTACTACAATTCTATATGAAAAACTGATTATAATAATATTTCGCGTTCAAACTTTTATACAATATTTTACAAACTTACAATACCGCTTATTTTACATAAAGCATGAAATATAACACACAATAACTTTGATACAAGATAGTTGTGAAGATAATTCTAGCTAGTACACAAGTCGTTCAGTAAAGGCAATAAAGACACGTAATTCATACGTCCAGAAACAAGTCATGCATTCTGGTTTTACTAGAACTACTTCCCATCCTTGGTCTTGTGGAACATAACCGTTATGGCCGTTGATAAGACAGTGTGTTGTAACGTCGTCAAAGGGACGAGGGTTACGTAATGTCCAACAGTCCCGTAACAATCTAAAAACCTTGTTTCTTACCCCAATTACCGACTCCGTCACTTGTGGAAACGTTTTGTTTAATAGTTGTAGCCCGATGTTCTTGTTCTCACTTTGGTGAGAAGCGAACATTACTAACCCGTAAGCATAGCATGCTTCTTTATGTTGCATGTTAGCCGCTTTTTCTAAATCATGAAGTCCTATATTTGGATACATTGAGTCAAAATAATTTCTTAACCCGTTGCGTAAAATAGCATTTGGGTTCCCCGCAATATATGCGTCAAAGTAAACACATCGTAACTTATGGGTTTCCCAATGTGATATCCCCCATCTTTCAAACGAAAGTCTCTTATAAACCAAGACATTCTTGGAACGTTCTTCGAATGTCTTACAAACTGATTTCGCCGTAAATAGTTGTGCCGAAGAATTCTGACCGACTCTAGACAAGATTTCATCAATCATGTCTCCGGGTAGGTCTCTTAAAATATTGGGTTGTCTATCCATTTTGTGTTTTTATACTGTAAAATAGACAAGAGTTAGATTCATAAAAAAAATACTTATTAATACAAGCAATTTTTACATATATCATAAAGCATAAGCACACTATATTACATATATTACACCACACAAATACAACTATCTTATTCCGACTCGCTCATTTCTTCTTCTTCGGTTTTGGTTCGTTTTGCCAAGTTTCTAGGGATATATGATGTTCCCCTAATATGAGCTGTCGTTTTCCACAACGGTTTAGAAAAACCTAGTGGTTTAGAGGTTCCCGGGTCATTGTTACAACTTAGGGGCTTCGGGGGTTGACGATACATATAAAGTTCATCGGGGTTGGAATTAGATTTCTCTATTTTTATGCCCTTTCCCTTATTATTTTCTTTTGCCTTTTTAAATTCAGTTGGGGTAATTTCTATAACATCATCGGAATTCTCGTCGGAATCCGATTCATCGGAGAATTGGTAATCCTCCCAATATTTTGCTTCCTTGGCGGAAACACTATTGACCATAATTAACCTTGGTCGGTTGGTTGAGGATTTTCTTTTACTTAACCGTTTTATTATTTCCCCCACCGGTTCTATTTCCTCCTCCGGTTCCTCCTCTTCCGGTTCTGATTCGGGAACTTGTGAATCAGTCCAATATATATTCGAATCTTCGTTATTATTAGGTGAGTCAATGGGATTTGTGCTAGAGGTAGACATCTATCACACAATATCAAACATGTTAAGAGATTAATATATCACATAATATATACATGTTAATAATATATAGTTTCCAACAAAAATGTTAAGCAATCATTTTTAAAGAAAACACGGTCGAAGTCCAGACTCACTAATGCATCTTAACAAACTCGATAAGACACACTAATGCAAATTTTCTGGTTCTCTAAGACCAACGCTCGGATACCAACTGAAATGTCCCGTTCTTATTGATTAAAAATGTTCCATATTAATTGATTTCGTTGCGAGGTTTTGACCTCTATATGAGACGTTTTTCAAAGACTGCATTCATTTTTAAAACAAACCATAACCTTTATTTCATAAATAAAGGTTTAAAAAGCTTTACGTAGATTATCAAATAATGATAATCTAAAATATCCTGTTTACACACGACCATTACATAATGGTTTACAATACAAATATGTTACATCGAAATCAGTTTCTTGAATGCAGTTTTTACACAATATCATACAAACATGGACTCCAAATCTTGTCCTTATTTTAGTATGCAACAGCGGAAGCTCTTAGTATTCACCTGAGAATAAACATGCTTTAAACGTCAACAAAAATGTTGGTAGTTATAGGTTTAACCTATATATATCAAATCGTAACAATAGACCACAAGATTTCATATTTCAATACACATCCCATACATAGAGATAAAAATCACTCATATGGTGAACACCTGGTAACCGACATTAACAAGATGCATATATATAAGAATATCCCCATCATTCCGGGACACCCTTCGGATATGATATAAATTTCGAAGTACTAAAGCATCCGGTACTTTGGATGGGGTTTGTTAGGCCCAATAGATCTATCTTTAGGATTCGCGTCAATTAGGGTGTCTGTTCCCTAATTCTTAGATTACCAGACTTAATAAAAAGGGGCATATTCGATTTCGATAATTCAACCATAGAATGTAGTTTCACGTACTTGTGTCTATTTTGTAAATCATTTATAAAACCTGCATGTATTCTCATCCCAAAAATATTAGATTTTAAAAGTGGGACTATAACTCACTTTCACAGATTTTTACTTCGTCGGGAAGTAAGACTTGGACACTGGTTGATTCACGAACCTATAACAATATATACATATATATCAAAGTATGTTCAAAATATATTTACAACACTTTTAATATATTTTGATGTTTTAAGTTTATTAAGTCAGCTGTCCTCGTTAGTAACCTACAACTAGTTGTCCACAGTTAGATGTACAGAAATAAATCGATAAATATTATCTTGAATCAATCCACGACCCAGTGTATACGTATCTCAGTATTGATCACAACTCAAACTATATATATTTTGGAATCAACCTCAACCCTGTATAGCTAACTCCAACATTCACATATAGAGTGTCTATGGTTGTTCCGAAATATATATAGATGTGTCGACATGATAGGTCAAAACATTGTATACGTGTCTATGGTATCTCAAGATTACATAATATACAATACAAGTTGATTAGGTTATGGTTGGAATAGATTTGTTACCAATTTTCACGTAGCTAAAATGAGAAAAATTATCCAATCTTGTTTTACCCATAACTTCTTCATTTTAAATCCGTTTTGAGTGAATCAAATTGCTATGGTTTCATATTGAACTCTATTTTATGAATCTAAATAGAAAAAGTATAGGTTTATAGTCGGAAAAATAAGTTACAAGTCATTTTTGTAAAGGTAGTCATTTCAGTCGAAAGAACGACGTCTAGATGACCATTTTAGAAAACATACTTCCACTTTGAGTTTAACCATAATTTTTGGATATAGTTTTATGTTCATAATAAAAATCATTTTCCCATAATAACAACTTTTAAATCAAAGTTTATCATAGTTTTTAATTAACTAACCCAAAACAGCCCGCGGTTTTATAACGACGGCGTAAATCCGGTTTTACGGTGTTTTTCGTGTTTCCAGGTTTTAAATCATTAAGTTAGAATATCATATAGATATAGAACATGTTTTTAGTTGATTTTAAAAGTCAAGTTAGAAGGATTAACTTTTATTTGCGAACAAGTTTAGAATTAACTAAACTATGTTCTAGTGATTACAAGTTTAAACTTTCGAATAAGATAGCTTTATATGTATGAATCGAATGATGTTATGAACATCATTACTACCTCAAGTTACTTGGATAAACCTACTGGAAATGAGAAAAATAGATCTAGCTTCAAAGGATCCTTGGATGGCTTGAAAGTTCTTGAAGCAGAATCATGACACGAAAACAATTTCAAGTAAGATTTCCACTCGAAATAAGATTGTTATAGTTATAGAAATTGAATTAAAGTTTGAATATGATTATTACCTTGTATTAGAAAGATAACCTACTGTAAGTAACAAAGGTTTCTTGATCTTGGATGATTACTTGGAATGGATTTAGAGAACTTGGAAGTAAACTTGCAATCTTGGAAGTATTCTTGATTTTATGAAACTAGAACTTTTGGAATTTATGAAGAACACTTAGAACTTGAAGATAGAACTTGAGAGAGATCAATTAGATGAAGAAAATTGAAGAATGAAAGTGTTTGTAGGTGTTTTTGGTCGTTGGTGTATGGATTAGATGTAAAGGATATGTAATTTTGTTTTCATGTAAATAAGTCATGAATGATTACTCATATTTTTGTAATTTTATGAGATATTTCATGTTAGTTGCCAAATGATGGTTCCCACATGTGTTATGTGACTCACATGGGCTACTAAGAGCTGATTATTGGAGTGTATATACTAATAGTACATACATCTAAAAGCTGTGTACTGTACGAGTACGAATACGGGTGCATACGAGTAGAATTGTTGATGAAACTGAACGAGGATGTAATTGTAAGCATTTTTGTTAAGTAGAAATATTTTGATAAGTGTCTTAAAGTCTTTCAAAAGTGTATGAATACATACTAAAACACTACATGTATATACATTTTAACTGAGTCGTTAAGTCATCGTTAGTCGTTACATGTAAATGTTATTTTGAAACTTTTAGGTTAACGATCTTATTGAATGTTGTTAACCCATTGTTTATTATAACAAATGAGATGTTAAATTGTTATATTATCATGATATTATGATATATAATATATCTTAGTATGATATATATACATTTAAATGTCGTTACAACGATAATCGTTACATATATGTCTCGTTTTGAAATCATTAAGTTAGTAGTCTTATTTTTATATATGTATTTCATTGTTAATACACTTAATAATATATTTACTTATCATTTAACATAATTAACCAAGTGTATCAATATCTTAATATGATTCATATGTACCTAGTAAGACGTTGTTATAACGATAATCGTTATATATATATATCGTTTTCGAGTTTCTTAAATTAATAGTCTCATTTTTATGTATATAAATCATTGTTAAAATACCTAATGAGATACATACTTATAATAAAATCATGTTAACTATATATATAACCATATATATGTCATCGTATAGTTTTTACAAGTTTTAACGTTCGTGAATCACCGGTCAACTTGGGTGGTCAATTGTCTATATGAAACCTATTTCAATTAATCAAGTATTAACAAGTTTGATTGCTTAACATGTTGGAAACACTTAATCATGTAAATAACAATTTCATTTAATATATATATAAACATGGAAAAGTTCGGGTCACTACAAATAATCCCTTGAAGGCTTTAGAAATTACATAAGTATTTCTTCAATAATATTGAAATTATGAATCTATACTTCGTTATTTGTTGAGATGTGATGTTGGTTTTCGTTAAATTCTTGTGAACTTCGCAAAGTACGAATGATGTTATCTGAAAAGTTTCGGTTACATCAATGATGAAAGTGTAAAATCAAATATATATACTTGATTTATTATGAACTGGAATTTGTTGAATTGAGACAGAGATTGTAGTTAACGATGGTTAAGCTGCGGTGAAGGACATACATTATTGCATATTTGTAATATGAATTAACCGATTAGTTAAGATTCACACACAATAGCTTAGAACGGATAGATTTATTTTTATTTCAATATATATATATATATATATATATATATATATATATATATATATATATATATATATATATATATATATATATATATATTACATATAATTTCTTCAGGAGTAATGAGTTAATTCTTCATAAATCGTTGACACAATATACGCGTTACTGATTCGTAATGATGTCCACAGTGATTCTTGAACTGACGGAGTTTGTGATGTTATAGGTGTTGTTGATTCTGATGTTGACTGTACTGACGATGCTGGTGACGTTGACGGTACTGTTGATGCTGTTGGTAAAATAAGTTTAACTTGTTGATCACACACCATTTTTGTCAGGGTTTCTACTCTTCCTTCTATCATTTTGGTTCGCTTAACTGATTTATGGTTAGGGCTAGATTAGATAATCTCTAAGACTTTATAGATTATATAATCACCGCGGAATGTTTCTCCAATGAAGTTATGAATAAATATTTCATCAGTTATTGTTGTTGGTACTCCTTGGTATCTATGGTGCGTATGACGTTGATGCTCGTGGGACAGATTGTGAAGTTGAGGTTTACGACGCGGTTGTGGTTGGAGGTGGTAATGGTACTGTTGGCGTTGATGATGGTGGTACTGGTTATGCTGCTGGTGCTGCTGCTGGTGTTTGTAATCTTTGCACCATATTCTCCAAAGCCACTACCCGAGCACGAAGCTCGTTGACTTCTTCTATTACTCCGGGGTGATTGTCGGTTCGGAAGAGCGGATAAATAAAATCTAGAATTTGATGTAGTATATAATCGTGACGAGATACTCTGGAAATGAGAGAGAAAATGGTGTTTCGGATTGGTTCGCCGGTAAGTGCTTCAGGTTCTTCGTCAAGAGGGCAATGGGGTGGATGGAAGGGATCACCTTCTTCTTGTCTCCAATGATTGAGAAGGCTATGAACCCATCCCCAATTCATCCAAAGTAGATGATGGCTGATTGGTTGATCCATTCCGGTCACACTGCTTTTGGATCTTGAATGGGATTCCATTTCAGAATCCGAGTGACTTGAACTGATGACGAATTCCATTTCATATGATTGGATAAAGGATTTTTCGATATGAAATGATTTTGGCTAACTGATGGTATTCTAATTACATAGAATATCCATATATATAGAACAAAAGATTTCGTAATTTACGGAGGAATTTACGGAATATATCAGGCAACGTTTACAGTAATAGAAATGATAAGATATGAATTAGCAAATACGCTAAGATATGAATTTTTGTCTATACACTATTCATGCAATCAATGCAGCAAGACGTATCTAGACTAAGCAGGAAATTTTCTAAGGGTGATAAGCAGGTGATTTCCGGCTAGACATGATAAGCAAAACTTTTGACATGTAGACACGGTCGAAGTCCAGACTCACTAATGCATCCTAACGACTTATCAGTTAGACACACTAATGCAGACCTGGTTCGCTAAGACCACCGCTCTGATACCAACTGAAAGGACCCGTTCATATACATTATAAACGATTCACAATAGTTGATTACATCACGAGGTATTTGACCTCTATATGATACATTTTACAAACATTGCATTCGTTTTTAAAAGACAAACTTTCTTTACATCGAAAAATGACAGGCATGCATACCATTTCATAATATCCACTATCCAACTATAA